>NC_054832.1:41286432-41978932 GCF_018345385.1 Vulpes lagopus | reverse complement strand
ACACAACAGGGTCAGAAGACTCAATATTCCCACTGCGCTGGGATGAAGTACATAGAAAACTGCAACGGCCTATTATAGGTGGGACAGCTAATAGCAGAGAGATGGGTTAGGTCCCCCACCCACCATCAGACAAGAACTATGGTAAGTTGAGGTACTTGCCTGGAGCAAAGGGAATATGGCACGGTTACAGAAAGAAGTTTTACACACCAGCAAGGACTGTGAGGCCAATTACAGAAAAGAAGACTATAGTACTCACTAGCATTGCTTCCTTAACTTGGCCTGAATATATATTTTTTCTTTTTTTCTCTCTGATTTTCCTACCATCTGAGATATGTTCATGATGGTTTATGTTACGTATAATGCTACATAGAACGTACACAATATATAGCATGTAGTGCCAAGTTATCAAGGTATTGTTCTACTAACCAGCTTGTGTAAGCTGAGAACGACTTTTCCCAGAATCTCTCCATGATTCCAGGCCAGAGTTGGCCAAAGTAGGAACTGAAAGAAAGAAGCCTGGGGTTAGGAAGTGTGTCTACACAGCTCGGTCCCTTCCTCCTTCTCTCGGGAGTGACGCTGCCCACCCAGAGCACACATCTCACTTCTCACACAGGATGGATCTCCACCGTGGCCTACACCACAGCCTGTAGTGGGGTGCGGATGTCCTCCCAAGTCTACGTTATAAGACCCACCTGCCACATTCTCCCACCTTGTCAGAGTAAAGATGGCATCTGGGGCTTCATCTGTCCAGTTTCTACTTCTCAACTGGTTCAGAACTAAGGTGGAGAAGAGAAGTGTTCATTGCTAGGCTCCCCCGAGCCCTAGAATTCCTCAAGGAGACCTTGTAAGAAAGCTTCCCGCCAGATCTTGAAGGATGTCATAGGACTAGAAGTGAAAGAGAACCAAGGAGGCAGGCACAGGAAACCATGTGAGCAAGAAAGAATGTCGTGTGGGCAAGAAAAGGAAGATTCATGGGGGGAAACGAAACTAAATTTTCTAAGCAAATGAAACATAATGAGGGAGACAGTTTGAAAAGACACAGGACAGTGGGGTAGCTGATGAAGGCCTTGAAGACGAACTTTAAAATTTTCATAATAAAAATAAATTTTTTTTTTCATAACACTTCCCTTGATTTTGCACCAATGATTCAGCTTCTCCCAATATTAAATCTTCTGATCAGCTTCACCCCTAATTTAGTGAGATACACAATCGCTCCTCTCTAGATCTCTTTTACGGCTAATATAGGTTTCCTAATATCCTAATCAGAGAAATGACCTGCCAAGAGGAAGAGTGTCCGAAGCTTTCCCACTGTCCGTCTCTCCAGCACCCTTAACTGTCTCCAGCTTTACTCAGAAATATATTTTGCAGTCTCGCAGACATTACTAATCCTTTCAGCAGTAGAACCCCTCTTCTATGCCATAGATATGATTTCAGGGTGCTTTCCTAGAAAGACCAGGAGAAAGAGGGATGGGATGGCTAACATTTTACCCTGGCTCCGAATCGGTCAGGAATTCAAGCGAAGAATTGTATCTCTGTGTGTGTTATGAATCACACTGTTGGAAAATGCACCCATATTTCCCTTTGGTCCCTTATCTATCCTCGCCCACCCCCTCTCCACATTTCAAATTCATTTTTGTTTCTGTTCCAGTACTAATGAGACTGTGATCAATGCATCTCTAGCTGACCCTGCCTTCAAGTCTTCAATCATAACTTCTCTGTCTAATCCACTCCCCTCTCTTCTTTGTCAACTGATGGATTTATTTAGTTAAGAAAACTAAAAATACAATCATGCCTCCACTCCACAAACAGGCCTCCGGTTTGATGGTCTTCATTTTATGAAATCCAACCAACCACAGATCCTAACGCTGTCCTTATGGTGTCTGTCTCTGGGATGATAATATTTTCTGCTTTTGTGAAAATGTTTTAAGTCTGCTTCTTTCACGAATGGGGTGTTCGGCAGGTCACTTTCCTGAGGCCAAGGTTTGAAGATTATATCCAGAAAGTTCTATCCCTAAGCAGTTGTGTTTTTTTTGTTTTTGTTTTTGTTTTTTGTTTTTTGTTTTTCACATGAGTTTAGTGCTCACAATCCTTGCTTTATGAAAATGGGACTCCGGGTGAGGTCCGCCCCCACCCAGGGGTGCTGAGAAGAGCCGGGCAATGCAGAAACCCACTGCCCACTGCCCACCAATGAGCCTGAGGGGCCCAGCAGGGAGGGGTGCCATGACTGCAAACTTCAGAGGACCCTGCGGGCTGCCCTCCCTACTTCCAAAGTTGTGCCAGCTTCACATCCAACCCCAACAGGCCTTTGTGTTTGTACATGATCTGATGATTTGGACAAAATGCTTTTTACAGCTAGCATCTCACTTGTTTCTTCCAACGTTCCTAAAGGTAACCCTTTTCCTTCTGTCCTTCTGGAGATGGAAAGCCTGAGCTTCTGACAGTGACATTACTCACTGGAATCCGCAGGACAACCACATCGTGCTGGTTCCAGGCCCCCTCGTGCTCCTTCAGGTGTGAGTCCTCACCCTCCTGACCTCTGCTCCAATCTCTATCTCTATCCCAGTGCGCACCTGCACTTGGAGCCCCCAAATGCCACCTCTGCACCCCTGGCCTTCCTCTCTGGCTACAACCACCTCTATGTTCCGTCCTCCCAGGCCAGAGAGCTTCCAATTACACCGTGCCATGCTCTAGACCATGTGCCATGGAGGCATCACAGGTTCGGAATACTTCCAAGGGAAACGTAGGGGATCCTAAACCCCTCCAAAGACCTGACCTGGAAATAAGCCTTGGAAATAAGCCCATGCCTTGGCTTGATCCCTACAGTTGGCCAAACTGGAATAATGAAAGGTCATGGCTGATGAAAAGGAAGGGGAGAGAAGTGGCATATAATTGCCTCTCTCTGCCTACTTGGTCTTTGTCTGCTGTTAAAAACAAAAACCATGTGGCTTTTTTTTTTCTTTTTTAATCTTTTCTTCCCTTCAGGGATAGAGAAATTTGTTTTAACTCCATTTCACCTAATTACGGGGACACTCTGTCATTTCTCCCACCCCTTATGGTCCTTGCCTAAGTCCTTTCTTCTTTACAGTAACTGACCCCCATGCACCTCCAGTAGCCATCACCAAGATGATCCCAGATCCTTTGGGCTGTTGGCCTTCACAGGTGACCTTGCTTCAAGTATACTTGCCAGGGCCGGCTCTGCAACTCTCAAAGAGAAAATGGAAGTTCCATCTTACTAATCCAATTTAAATGAAGAATTCTCCAAAGCAACAGATCTCAGTGAAATCGATCTTCTTTCTCTTGTCATCTATATGCTCACTGCTTTGATAAATAGTCATTTGCATTTGGAAAGCGGAAAAAATCAAGGAAAGCATAATTGAAGGCTGATACCACTTGGGAAATCTGGTCATAGATGTGAGAATGTTAAGACGGTTCAGGGGACCCTAAAAAAAAAAATTCGTGCGGCTAGCACGCTGTATATTTTATCTGCGGATTCCCGGACAAGCTTCATGAGAGAAAACACTCTGGGGTCACAAGTATGTATATTTTCTGCAAGAATGAAATGCATCTTCCATCTGAGGGTACTTTTTAGGAACAAAGCACTTGGAGAAATGGCTGTCTCGTAGCTGCTTTAATACTCAACCAGGAAGATAATCAAAATTTAATGACAAAATGCTGGATTCAGAACAATGGGGACAATGAGGTTCTTTACTCTTGCCATAATCCGTATTGCATTGTGTTAATGCGACTGCAATTATCCAGAGTTTGGGATGATCTCATCCCATTTTCAAAAATCACCGGTAGCACATATTACATGCAAATAATGCTTGGTATCATCCTAATACTTTCACGTCTTCCTTAGTTTTATTGCCCTCGAGGTGATCAGAAAGGGTGTTATTTTTGCAAGTGAGGAAGCTGAGGGAGAGCAATCTCCTGCCAGGATTGACACAGCCGCTTCGTGACAGCTCTAGGTTGGAACCCAAGTTTGTTGAACACCCATCCAGAACACCCTGTGTCCCATGAGCCCAGTCACGTTAGTCCCATACCGGTCTTGAGCTTCCAGGCATTCCTGGAACCCATGAAAATTGTATTTTTGATTGAGAGCCTACTGATGAATGGTGCTCCTCGTCAGAGCCAAAGAATGCCATATTTAATTTCAAAAAAATGGAGATTTAAATGTAAATGCAGACAACACCTTGCATAAAAAGCCTCCTGCCTTGAATCTCTTGTAACACCTCTCTTTCAAAGACCTAAGGAAACTTTGCAGCCACTTGCTAATCCTCCCAACAGGCCTGTGAAAGGCCCAGTGGGCAGTTTTAATTATGCCTGGTTTACAAATAGCAAAACTGAGACACAGATGGTGAAAAATGAAGCTGAGTAAGGGGTTCTCTCAGAACCACCAGGCCTGGTGGGGCCCAGGCCACTGCTTGCCAGGCCCGCACCTTCTCCATTGGACCACGGATTCAGAGTAAGATGCTTCAAACGGCAGGTGATCGTTGAAAGCCCCGGTGTGTTTCGACTGTAATACACAGAAACTTTGAGAAGCAGCAAAATAAAGGGGTCAGAGCTCAGGCTTGTTTGGGGAGGGCTGGGGGTAGATGACAGGAATGGAACACCCTAGGCACCAAGCAGCTGGCAGGTAGTCTGGACACAGGAACCGGTCGCAGGGAAATTGGTCTCTGCCTGAAAAGAAATGAGGCTGCTAATGTAGACACCTAATAAATATTTATGAAAGAAAGGAAGGAAAAAAGAAAGATGTGAGAGAGGGAGAAAACTTTGTAAATGGAGACTTTGGCTTACTACTCTCTTCCTGGGACTCATTAGAGCTTGTAAGAATGGTTTTATCTTCCGTAACATGAGGGTTTGGTGTTCGGAATATCATTTGACCATGTCTGTTTTTTTGGCTGCAGCAGTTCTTCACACTGCCCTTAATGTAGGTCAATTTTCACCTCGCCTGTGCAGGCTTCTTGGCTTAAAGGCCATGGTTACTGCAGCCCAACCAAGGGACATTGAGTAGACACAGTCTACCTACTACGGTTTGTTTCCATGCTAGTGCAGAAGAATTGCATGCCTCTTTGAAAAGTAGCTAAGAAAGGTTTCACTGGATGGCAATAGTGCCAGACTTGCCTCTCAAAAAAACACTCCTTTTCTACCTTTTTAATCCTCTTCTTGATTATCCCCCAAAATCAAACCAAATCTTCCTCTCCCTTGTGCCGACCGCGGCCGCACACACCATGATGCAGGTAGGGCATCCGATTAAGATTCCGAACAACTTTGCTTAGCAAATGGAAAGAAAGATATTTAAAAATTCATGAACTTCGCTGGCCAGTTGGATTTCTTTATCCAAGCTTCTACCAAATCCAAGCTTCTACCCCTCGGTTCTAACACAGAGCCCCTGACCACTGAGAGAGCCTGGAAATGGCTTGGCTGTCTTCTGGATGCTCAGACTCAGTTGCCCTGTTCAATCTGATACTATTAACACCGTCTACATTAAAAAGCAATGAGCAAACAAGCTTTATTGCTTAAAAGGAGGCATTGCTAAATATGGAAAAAATTGAACAACTTTTAACCTCGCCTAGGTAGTGTACGCAAGTATTCTTTCCGTGTTTAATCCTATTATTTAATGTGTGAAAATAAATAAATAAGAATGGGCTGACAAAAGTGGCAATATAATATCCTTTAATCTGCGGTTCACAGTGCATTTAAAAATAATAATTTTAAAAGGAGCATTTGAAAACATTTGATCTTAAAATGCATATTTTGCTTATTCTCGTGTTTGTTGATTTGAAGGCTTTGAGGTCAGCCCAGTAAATATTCAGTTTGCTTGGCACAAACTGTGCAGGAATCTAATAGAAAGCAATATTGTTGAAAATGGATATCAATTGAAAACAGAGAGCAGTGTCAACTATTCCCCACTGGGAACAGACAACAATAAAACCAGTCAAGCATTACACAGCCGAGCCTGCCAAATGTCATTAGAGTGGAGAAAAAAGGAAAGGAACATGGTAGGGAAAGAAGCACTTTGCTTTATTTTTTTTTCCTCCAATTTAAAAAGATAAAAAAAAAAAAAAGGAAAAAAATCTGGGTAGGTAGGGGTAGAAGGAGAACATTTGAAGAATAAGGAAAATAAAATTGTCCTGAAATTCTCCAAGCCAGTGTCACCATTATCTCAGGCCTGACATATCCATCCCGCCCCCCCTCATACACTCAGCTCCCAAAATGATCAGATTATAAAGATTTTCAAATAGTTTTTCTGTCTCTCCAGCTGATCATTTTTCTCCCAATGACCGTCTGATCGGGTGCATTTGCAATCATAAAGTTCCCAATGTGTAAACCGGCACTGTGATGTCATTCGGAATAATCATGTTTCTATCATCCTTTAACGAATTGATCTGAGTTCATATGGGAGAGAAAAGGTTTTGTACATGTAAACTTTCCACCATTACCCCCAATAGTGGAGAGCCTTTCAGAAGGAATGGGCTGCAGAGAATATCTCTGGGTGAGAAGAAATATTTACAGTAGCTCTAAAATCTGCTACATGATGGGAATGTACAAATATACCCATTGGGCATCGGGTGGGGGACCGAGGGGGGCAACACATCATCACCACCATCCCCACCCGGAGGCAAAACTGGGAGCCAGTGACTTCGCCCCAGAGCTTCTGCTGTATCTGTGGCATTTTCATTGATGATTTGTAAATTTTCAAACAAAGAAAAATTGTCTCCTACAGACAATGGTCAAGCCTCTGAACAGCCAGCCAAGAGCTCCCCCTAGTGAGGTTGCACTCATATCAGAAGGAGCTTCCCACGTGTGCGTGCGCGCGCACACACACACAAACACACACACACGCACGCATGTGAGCACGCACTCCCAGTCCTTAAACCTGACTCTTCAGGCCCAAAGTTGTCCAGCATCACGTTCTTTTAAAGCAACACGAAAAAAGAGTATCCCCCAAACTCTCCTGGATGGTTCCTCCTATCCCCTGTCAAAGCCCACACTCAGCAGTGAGGAGCCTAGCCAGGACCCCCGAAGAAGGCAAAAACTGTCATTCTGATCATATCATTTTGAAATAGTAATAATCACACATTGGCTCTGAATCTGCATCCTCAAGGAGATGCTATCAGGGTAGAAAGTCCTCAGGGGCAGCGTATTACCATGTAATTAGCATAATAACTTTGTTGTGTAAACAAAATAAAAGAGGGCTTGATATAAGAAATGTATCTTCCACTGTAGGGTATCTACAGCTTCTAGAGAAAACCCTATTGTCCTTGCTCGTCTTCTAGTTTGTTGCCGCACGACAGGGGGAAACACCTCCTGGCACGCGCGAGCAGCTTCCTATGTGAGTGCGCCTCGGCCGTGCACACGCCTACACCTGCCCGTGCAGTTTATTGCAGAACAATGTACAGAACGCTCATCCCACTCATATTTAACAGAACTAATTTGCTCTAACACCAGCACTGCGTGTCCCAGATCAACCCTAATTCCTTCAAGTACGTGTTGGCTTCCTCCAAAAAGATATTTTATTGGTTTTTATGAGCCTTGATGGGGCTCTGAAGGGAGGATAGGCATTCTTTGGGGGAAAGAAGGTAACAAACGTAGAAATCAGACACGGCGATGAAAAGGGGTTTAAGGTCTTCTTAAAAATTCTTTGAGAGCCATATCGATGTTTTTAGTAAAATACAAATGACTGCCATTTAATAATCGACACCGGTTCGGGTTAAGTATCCAGCGCTTCGTAGCTCCTGCTACGAAAAGAAAATATTAATTTTCTTCTTCCTCTTCTTCAACCACAGATCCACAAGACAGGTGATCACAGCTCTAAGATGCTAAAGGTGACTCTATTTCCCCAGGAGTCTGACTCTGGAACACAATTGGTGAGATGTTACGTATTGATGCTCAAGCCCTGAAATCCTCAGACATCAAAACAACACGGGAAAGGGTATTTTTTTATGGAGTGTTACTCTCATCATCAAGCTTCTTGGAGTAAAATTATTTACATATGAACCCTACTAAATATAAATGAACCCACTGGCTTATAGATACTACTACTTACCTCCCAGGAGGATGGTGGCCATGAAGGCTAAAAAGTCTTCGCAAAGCATTGATGGAACATGCTACCGTATAAGTAAAAACAGTAAAATTTTTGTTTTTGTTCCATTTTCTAGGGAATATTTTAACAAGCTTATCGAATATACTCAGATCTTTGTTCTTTCCAGGACTCCTACACCACCTCAAAACAAAAAAAGAGACCAGGTGAGAGATTGGGGTGGGAGGTTGGGGAAATATCGCATAACTAAGCCACTCAATGGGACAAAGGTTTACGTCACCAATTTTACCAGCCTTGGCTCAAATTATTAGGGCCAAAACTTCACTCCTATAAAACCCATATCAATGGTGAGCTCTTCTACAGTTCATTGCTGGACTGTGGGTTTATAACTCGGCCTGCAAAAACTGATTTTCTTCCCTCATAAAAGGGGGAATTATAATGTTCGACACCTCCCTGAATCAAAAGGAAACCACTATACAGAGAACTGAAATTAGACCTATTACGTTAATTAAAATTCTGCTGGCATCTCTGAAAGTGTAATTTGGCCCAATGTGTTTTAAAAAAACCAAAACATCATGAAAATTAGCTAATGAATATTGTGCAGTCACTTCCCTAACATAAAATAACTCAACCATTTAAATTGCACAAATTCCAAAATGGTCTAATTTACAATACGTTGTTGTTTGCTTGTTTGTTTTAGAAGTGCTTAACCTAATAACATGGTGAGATTGTATTTTTTTTTAAATTCCGATCTTTTACAAAATAATAAGAGACTCAGGGTTGAATTTTCCTATGAGTTTAGTTCCTGAAACCCTGAATACTTAACTCTGACAATATTTACTTCTGTTTAAATTTATCATTCAGGATTTGGTCCTTTCTGTCTTCATGAGGTTGAGAGTCAGGAGTCTCAGGCTTTCAAGCCAATGCTGACAGTTACCCATCATTTGACCTTGAGTGAGTCCAAGGTCATGGGACTCTTGGCTTCCCATCTGTAAATCAAGGGTAACAATATGTCCCCCGCTGGCCTCATGGAGTGACTGTGAGAATTAAATGAGATAACACAAGTGGTAAGTAAGTGTTTTAAATATTAGAAAATTCTAGACAAATCTATGCACCGTTATTTTGAAAAATAATATCTTAATCAGTCCAGGAGTACGTGATCATCTTTTAAAACTTTCTCCAGTTGATTTCTCTAAATGGTTCTTTTTTCCTTTTCTTTTTCTTTTTTCTTTTTTTTTTTAGAAAGCCATATATGTTGAGTTAATTTATCTGCAGGCATTTATTTTTTTAAAAACAATTCCCGGCACCACTGGAACCTTAGTTGGATATCTACCTCTGTTCCAGCCAGTCTTTCTTCCTCAGAATCGCCCCCGTCCCCCAAATTGTGTGAGAGCATAGTCCATATATATAACCACTGGGCTCCTTTGCTTTGGGTTCTCCTAGGCGAATAAGTGTCGTCCAAGAGTTTTCCACTGAAGCATTTGCAAAGAGGGTTCTGTTGGCACCAGTTAAAGCCTCTGCCTCCCTTTGTCATAACCCAGAGGGAAGAATTAGCCCCCCGCTGCATCCCCGTGTTAAAAGTGCAAGCACGTGGAATAGTACTCAGCAATAAAGAGAGATGAATTACAGGCCTACACAACGCGATGAATCTCAAATACACTTGTACTAAATAAAAAAACTAGACTCCAAGCGCTAGGTGTTGGATGATTCCATTTACGTGACACTCCAGAAAAGGCAAAGCCATAGAACAGGAAACAGAGCATGGGCGGCCAGGGGCTGAGGGGAGAGGGTGGGAGATTGACTACAAAAGAACAGGAGGAAAAAAAAAAAAAAAAAGAACAGGAGGAAATTTCTGCTAGTGAGGGAAGCGGGCTGTAGTTGGTTGTGGCAGTGGTTACATGACTGCATGGCTGTCAAAGCTCCTTTTCAAAAAGAGGAATTTTACTATATGCAAATTATAGCTCAACAAATCTGACACTAAAAAAAAAAAAAAATCATGGAAAAGTCAACGTGAGTTTGTTACCCTGCTTGGGTTGTGATTCTTCCTGTAGAAGCAAATTGTATTTCCATGGCAATTCAGACTGTTTTCTGGTAAGGCGCAGCCCTATTAAGCTCATCAAGACGCCTAACTGCATACGGTTAAACTCTGAAATAGAATTTTTCACTACGTATCTATCACATCAGTGATTAATGACCAGAGTCCAAATAGTGTATTTGTCTTACAGGGATCACCGTCTCGCTTTCATTGTTTCCCGAATGGGAGTAAAAGACTTCAAGTCTGAAGCTGGTTATATGCATCCTGCCTCTCCTCTAGCCTCATCTAGCCCCTAGAGAATTGTTTACAACCTTTTATAGGAGCTGCTCATAGGGATGGGGAATATGTCCCCTCCTGGGGGGTTGACAGTCAAAAAATTTAGCTGGCTACCGGAGGCCCTCACTTAAATTGAATTCTAAGCAAAATATGGATCCAGATACAGCTGCTGAAAGGCCTGGAAAAGGAGATTTTAGAAGAGAAAAAGCAAACCTAGCTAAATGAGTTTCTTTTTAAAATAGGGTTGGGAGGCCATTAGGGAGAAGGAATTTGTGCATGTCCTCGTCAGAGAGAGCATGACCGTTTTAAAGACCTTTCAGCCAGCTTCCAGCCCTTTAACCTGGATCTAACTTCCGCCTCACCGAGACACCTGCCTCTTCAGTCTACACGTAGAAAGGAGCCCATTCGATCTAAGGCCTTTCAATCTTTTATTTGCATATTAATTCAACCAATCCCAGTGCACCTAGTTTCAATTCCTGTTTTGCACAGAGGACCTGAGTGACGACTGCACTGCCAGCCTTTGCCTACATAACTCTGCTCCCTCTGTCTTCCTCCAAACACAAGTCACGTTTCCACCTGACTCTGTATCCCCAGCTTTGCAATCCTCATTGTCCAAGTAAACGTGTCTTTGCTTAAATTTTCAGTGACTTCTCTTAGTAGACAGGCCCTCCCCAGCCCCCCAACAGGAAATAAAGCTAACAAATCAAAAATAGCCCCTAGAATTCAGTGAAGAAATGCAACCCATGTACGGTACAGATGTGCCGTGAAATATTAGTGCTTGGAAAGCTTTCTTTTTAAAGATCAGGGTGCAGCTTTCAGCTGCAACGATTTTATTTTCTTATTAATTCAGTTGTAGGATTCATAAAACAGGCAGAGGGGTCAGTAGGCAGCTCCTTCCTGGGACACGGTTGCTGCGGGGGCTTCTAGGGGGAGCATCTCTGGAGTGAGGAGGAGTCGTGAGCAAAGAATCCCACCTCTGCGACACCCTTCCATCCCTTCTGTTGTAAATCGCCATATAAAGCGATGCCCGAACAATCTATGGCTGGAAACACCATTATTTGCAGGTGTCTCAAAGCCATTTTAGCTCGTTCACTCTTCCTTTCTCCTCATTGACATTTGTTTAATCTGTGAAAATCAGATCACAATTACGCCAGACTTTTTACCTCATTAGTTTTCTATTGTCTGTTCTGAGGCATCGCATATATTTCTACCTCCAGGCAAGATTGGTTCCCGTCTGCACTGGTTTCTATCCCTTCCCCCTCTTCATTCTTATGAGGAAGAAGCACACTTTTAATCCAATAATTCAACTACTTCTGGAGCTAATCTGGAAAGATTTCATCTGCATTGTTCTTAAACTTGGCAACTTTGGGATATAAACACCAGTCTGGTTGTCATCCCATCACCATCAGGTATATACATGAGACACCCACACCCTCAGGATTTATTCTCTATACGCACAGCAATTCTCTATGGAGTGCAAATTATATTAAATACATACAGTTCCATTTTTTCCATTGTGTGAAATCACAGCAACGTCGTTTTTCTTGGTAAATCTGTGTCTCCTTTGCGTCTTTATTACTATGATTGGAAAAGCATTACTTAGGATTATTTTAACTGTGTTTGGATTGGGGTTAAGGCACCCACTTTATACTGCCAGATCCACGGGATCAAGCCAGGGACATCAGTGAGAGTATGGAGCCGTTGTCTGCAAACCCTTGAGTTTCAGCGTTTAAGATCATAACGATTTTTACTTCTCGGGATACTATCCTGCACATACAAGTGGATAAAACGTTGAAATTTCTTGTCAATTAATTATACAACGACACAAGGTGTCCCTTTCATATCTGAGCTACCACTCTGTTTACAAATGATTTTCAAACATATCTGAAACTCTCAAATCTAATTTTTTGATTTGGGACCGAAGGACAGTTGCTATCTATAGCCCTTAGAAATTGGGGTCAATAAAGAAAATTGCTAATAGTTATTCGAGCGGCTACATATTCCAGTATTAGCTGTGCTATCAACTTTTCAAGAAATCCGAGTTATGGGATGTCTGGGGGGTTCAGCGGGTGAGCGTCTGCCTTTGGCTCAGATCATGATCCCAGGGCCCTGGGATCGAATCCTGCATCAGGCTCCCTGCATGGAGCCTGCTTCTCTCTCTGCCCACGTCTTTGCCTCTCTCTCTGTGTCTCTCATGAATAAATAAATAAAATCTTAAAAAAAGGCAATCCAAGTTACATTAACAGAATGTCATGAACTGTTAACATTCACTGTTTATTTCCTTATTGAATATCAGCAGAAATTATCCGCCCTACCAAGAAGCATCAGATCTCCTGACTAAACAACTTTTTTTCCTTTGGGGGAAAAATAGTAATAATAACCTTTGATTGTATAAGAACATCATAATCCGCGTTGTCATTCCCGATTCAGCCCATGCCAAGAATACAGGACGATTTACATATGCTCTAATCAAATATTTGGGGGCTAGGGAATCGCACTGCGGATCTCTAGATCAAGATTATGTGACATGCCTTGGATTCCAGCCAGGTTTGAGGCTCTTCATTTTTAAAACAATAACCACCTGCTAAAAGAAGAAAGAAAACCATTTCCTTCTTGACATTCGTTAGCTTAGGATCAGCAGAATCTTCCCGCTGCTCAGATTGAAATGTAATAGCTGCAAGGTTGAAAACTGAAATCTTGCACTAAGCACTTTGTTGCTGCTGGCTTGTAATTTTTTTCTCTTCAAAAAATTACATACACAAAGCAGTTTTAGACTCTGTAATCAGATATTTTGCCTCGTACTACAGTGTGATTTGGGATGTTTTCTTTTTTCTTTTTTTTTTTTTTTTTTTTTTTTTTTTTTTAGAGAGAGAGAGAGAGAGCACTAGATCTGCACAATCCATGCTCTCAGGCTGCGTATGCATAGGCCACACAGGACACTGGCCCTTCACTGCTGCTGTGTCATGTACTTGTGGATTGTGACCAAGCTAAAAGAGTAAGATGAGCTCAGAATAGTTTGCTGTGATGGGGCCCAAACCCTCAATGCGGTCGACTCAACTCATTTTCACTCGCTTGTTTGTCCGTCCAGCACTGTGGCAGTCAATTGATGCTGCGTGTATCTGGGGAATGGGGCAGGGGGGAGGTCTGAGCAAGGAGAGTCAAGGGGCAAGGAAAGGCCAAAGGGAAAAAGGACTCGATCTTAGCCTCGAAGAACGGCCTTGTTGTGGGTCCAGACTCTCCAAGGGGCATGAAATGCATCTGGCTCAGCTGAGATGTGGTGATTTACCCAAGGATCCTCTGGATTTTCTCCATGCTGAGCTGACAATGGCATTATCATTTTATACTCTCCCTGGTCCAAGTACCTATTGTGAGGAAGCACTTGAAGTATATCAGATTTGTAAAATTTATAAACAAGCAGCAAAAAAAAATGAGAGGGAAATCATATGTTTTATTTGCAAAATATACAGTTACAATGGCATGGTATTTGCATTTTTTATGCACCACCACTTTGGCACAGACCCTTTCCCCTCAGAATGGGTTGTCATTTATAAATGAACTCGTAGTTAATATCTGTATTTTTAAAGAGCATAATATAGTCCATTGCTTTAGCATGCTGTGGGGATAACTAACTTATAGAAATTTGAATTTATAAATCCTTTTTTTTTTTCAAGATCTTCAAAATGGAAGAACATCTTTAAGCATCTATCTCTATGTGTACTATTGTGTGTGTGTGTTATTCACTTTTTACTTAGAGGTCTTCTGACCTCAGGCTTGTCCAAAAAAATATCATCTACCCCTTACTTCTCAACTTTCCATGTCATATCTCATCCACTTGCTCAGGATGAAAACTTTGAAATCATCTTGAAATCTGTGTCTTCTTCCATCTAATTATATAATATCAGAGACTAAAAGATGTAAGCAATAGAATTAGACCAAGAGATGCTTACACTTTACTTATCTTACAATGTATAGAGAGCAACTACGTGATAAGGCAAAAGTAAGGTATGACAATAAGTCCATATTTTAATAACCTTCTTGAAAATTCAAGAAAACTTGTTGGCAGTCTCTTCGGCATATCTGATTAGAACGTCCCAGATTTTCCATCTTTACCTGATGATCGAGGTGAAGAAGCACTGGCACAAAGGGCACACCATTACCAGCACGCATCTGAACCCAGAAATCCTTTGTGAAGATCATCTGAAAATATTTGTCCACTATACCAAGGTTGGTTTAGCTAAAGTCAGGTCATATTATCCAGAAATACATTGAACTTCAAGTGCAAGTGTGTGTATAGTTCACTGGAAAGTACCTGAATACGCTAAAAGTCAAAGGATGTGGGAAGGCACCACGGTCAAGCCTTTTTGCTCCGTCATAGTCCTTTCTCATCACAAGCCTTCAGGCCTCATATGTGGAATATGACACCTGATATGTGGATCCAGGACAGGTGCTGGTGCCAAACCACATCTTAAACATTAGTGAGGGGCACCTGGGGGGCTCCATCAATAAGCATCTGCCTTCTGCTCAGGTCGTGATCTCAGGGTCCTGGGATAGAGCCCCACACTGGGCTTCCTGCTCAGCGGGGAGCCTGCTTCTCCCTCTCTCTCTGTCCCTCCCCTGGGTTTGTGCTCTCTCTTTCTCTCTTAAATAAATAAATATTTTTAAAGATTTTTTTCCACAAAATAAACATTAGTGAAACAATTTTTTCTTTTTCTCTTTGGGTTAAAAAAATAAACATGAACTCTATGGATAGACATCCTAATTTCTTGTAGCATCTCCAGTGGAGCATCTCGAACCTCTCCTGGTATAAAAAAAAACTCCCATTTTATAATACTCCAGTCAAGGGATTATTACTGTATTAGTCAGGATTCTCTATTTCTCTCAATTCCCACCCCCCTCTCTTCAGAGATATAACCTAAAATATTAGATCTTCTATCTCTCCAGGGGGAAAGAGAGAGGGAGAGAGGCAAAAATAGATTTTAAGGAATTGGCTCGTTGATTGTTGGGGATGGCAAGTATAAAATCTGCAAGGCAAGCCAACAGCCTGGTGATTTAGGCAAGGGTTGCTCTTGCAGTTTTGAGCTGAAGGCTAGAAACTCAGGCACAGCCTCTATGCTACAAGTTGAAGGTGTAATTTCTTCTTTGGAAACCTCAGTCTTTTCTCTTAAAGCCTTCAACTGATTGGATGAGGCCCACCCACACATTGGACAACAATCTGCTTTGCTTCGAGTCCACAAATTGTAAAGGTTAATCACACCTTAGAGTACCCTTACAGCAACATCTGAACCCATGTTTGATCAAACAACTGGTCGCCACAGTCCAGCCGATGTGAACAGAAAATTCCCCATCACAATCCATTCCCATCACCCACTGTGCCCTGGTGATGACCAGCAGATGTGGAAGAGGAACCACAGCACAAATAGGCAAAATGGCAGACTGCCTTCCTCTTCTTCCAACACCTCCCTGCCCCAGAGGCCTTGGTGCAGAGCAGAGGGAAAGAAGAGCAGAGAGAAAACAATCCGCTCCGCTCTGGGTTCCTGCTGGGTGCTCTTCCCCGTCCTGGGAGAAGAGAGCTCTGAATCAAATCAGACTGAAACTGAGAAATCAGCATGACTGAGTCCTAATTACTAAACTGAAACCATGCATCACCAAAGGGAGCTAGAAACTTACGGAATCGGATCAAGATGTCATGGAGACAAGTGTGAAGCAGAAAGGGGGGTTTCCACCCAGCAGAACGGTGACTACATCAGAAAGTACAGAACCGTAGGGAGATGTTATGTGGAGGCTTCACAGGTGTCCAGTTCTGTACACGCACAAGGAACAGAGCTCGAAGACACAGGAGGAAAACTGGGTTGGGGTAAACAGAGTGGGGCAGGGACGTGGTTTCACTGTGGGTGTAACACAGACCTGACAGGTGGATCATGTGGACACACTTGCCAAGAGTTGACCTGACATGGACAAGTTGGGGGGGGGGGGAGTGTCATTGATGATCAGAGCACAGACCTCAAAGTCGGGCACCTATTGCCTTGGAAGTGGACTCTGCCTCTGTGAGCACGTTGCTTCATCTCTTCAGGCTGCAGTTTACCCCATCATAAAATGGGGATGAGAGCAGTGCTTGTGTCCCAGAGTTGCCGTGACGGTAAACAGTCATGCAGAGTGCGTGTCCCCATAAATGGTATTTGGAGTCATCATCACCGCCATCTTCTTCGTCAGCAGATGCTAGAAGTTTCTTTGGCTGTTAACAGTGAAGCATCTGGGTGTAAACGTACTCTTGCTGAAGTTTTACGTCTCAGAAGAAGACGCCGGCTGCCACTTCCAGAATTTCTGTATGGTAACAGGCACTCCGCTAAAGGCATTTCTTACACAATTGCCACAGTAACCTCACAAGGTAGGCGCTGTCTGCATTTCACAGATCAGAAACATTACTGAGGCTTAGAGAGGTTAGCCAACTTGCCCAAGGTCACACAGCTCATGAGAGGTGGAGCCTGGCCATTCCTACCCGACCACACTGAGTCCCACTGAGCCTGGACCTCATGTGGGACAAAAGCAGTTGGGCTGGCAGTAAGTTTGAATTCTGATCAAAAGAACTAAAGGCTTAATCATAATGTAATGTATCTTTGATTTTAGGTGAGCAGACTTCAACATGTCTTTGATTTTAAGTGAGCAGACTTCAAAATGTCCGGGGCCGGGGGGATGAGTGGTAGATATTACTACTATTACTGCTGCTACTGTGGACATTACACTCTACAGATGGGAGTCTATAATCCAGCAGACTTCTGACAGGCAAGTGAAACACGGTCAAAAGGGAAAACAGGAGAGGAGGGCAACCAAAGAAGCAGGTACGGCCACTGAGGTATTTTTCTGATGAAGTTTGGATTCTAATGGACTTTGATCAAAACGTGTAAGTCATCGAATTCTGAAGGCGGCACAAACCAGAAGGCTTAGTGGTCACTGGCCAAGTCCAGGGCAAGCAAGGATGAGAGAAATGTTAAATTTTGTGGAACAAGAAATACAAAAAAAGGGATTGGCCCATTGCTTGGAGGAGCTGATAGAATGGTGAGGGAATGGCAGAGAAAGGACAGAACTACTAATCTCCAATTTTATTTCTTTTTCCCCCTCTAAGAAAACTAATCTTCCAACTGCAAACATTGAGGTGATTACAGCAAATGAAGATAATCTACACCTGCTTTCACCTGGAGTCTCCGATCCCAGTTCTACTTCCTCTCTAATAACCTGCTGATAGAACTGGAGAATCCCTGCCAATAATGTAAGAGAAATCAAAATGAGAAGAAGAAGAAAAAAAAAAGAACTGGTCAGATAATTGTTTTCTCAAGATTCCAAATAAGTGTATCAAGGTATGTCCTGGTTTACCAGAAGCATCAAATGCTTCAGGTTGAGCTACCATAAGGAAGGGATGATGGAAATTATTGGGGGGGGGGGGAGGCTAAGTTGATATATCCATATTTATCCTTTCAAGGAAAAATAAAATACGCCATTTCAGGAGTCTTAGAATAACGGATGAATAGATCTTGGCGTGTGTCTCCAGCAAAATTACATGCACCCCGTTTTCAACTTCATGGAAACAGAGTCTTACTGCTGAACCAAAGCCAACATACCTACAATGTGCTCTCTCTCACTCTCTCTCTCTCTCATGCAGCTGGGTCTGCCCGTTAGAGCAGAGTGCCAACTGCACGTCCCAGCACTGAATTCAGCCTGCAGGCCTGTTTTACTATGTCTGGGGTCATTTGTTTGTTTGCTTGATTGTTTGCAATGCTTTTAAATAGGTCATATACTCCTTACAGCCTCTTGCTGTCATCCACCCAGTATCCAGTCGTGTGCACCACCTGCCTACCACCGTGGCCATCGCTTCAAATCGCAACCTTTCTCTGGGCCACATAAGGCAAATCGACTTTTTTTCCCCCTTTTGCTCCCCTTCACACCCTTAAAGCCTGATGAGGTTTTGAACAAGGTGACATCAGGCACTGAGCCTTTCACCAGGTCACTAATGAGGCCTGAGGTCAGCCACTCTCAAATGTTGTCATTCTAGTCTCAGGGTCAAAGATCCTGTGACCCATTTCACCAACCCTTCCCACTGTCCAAAGCTTAGTCATGAGAAACAATTACAAAGGATCACAATGTAAAAGTTGTAGCAAACTTATTGCTGGCAATATGATTTAATTGCTCATTGTTTATTCCCTAGAACAAAATATACGCTTCCACCTGAACTGTTCATTCTACCTCCGTCTCTGTAGACAGTTTTGGTAAATGGGCATACTTGTCTTTCCCAATCGTCGTAAGCACAAAATAAGGTTAAGTGTATTTTAAATGCCCTATAAATTAGAAAGAGCTCAGTCATCTTACTATGCTGACTATTTAACTCACACTTTTAAGCATTTTAAGTAGCACAAATTTATAGGGACCACATTGCCAGTAAAGTATGACCATATAAGCGAATTTTCAGTGGAGTGTGTATACATTTTCTTTAAGAACAATATACAGCTTATTTAAGTTTGAATGATAATACCATTATGTTTTAAAGTCGAATTAATAGAAAATTAGAGGCCAAAAATACTGTTGCAATAAACATGCAACCTACACATTTAGGTTAAATAAGCTGCAGCCAATTAAACTGATACAAAGAAACCAAGCTAATAACAGCTGCCCATTAAAAACTAAAGTAAAACTTGAATAAAAACTGAAAGTAACAACCAACTCGATTGCACTGATAATAAGGGATTCTTTCTGAACTTGGAACATTCCATCTGGCTGGTTGTATGCTTGTGTAGAGGGAGCTGGGTACTGTAGCTAGTGGTCAAGCATTGAGTCGAGTAGGAAATTGCTGCTTCCAACCCTCGGGAGGCAGTCCTATAACTTTTTTTAAACAGATTTTATTTATCTGAGAGAGAAAGAAAGAGAGAGAGCATGAGCAGGGGGGAGGGGCAGAGGGAGAAGGAGAAGCAGACTCCCTACTGAGCAGGGAACCTAACTTGGGGCTCGATCCTAGGACCCTGACATCATGACCTGAGCCTAGGGCAGACGCCTAACTGTCTGAGCCACCCAGGGGCCCCCCTATGACTTTATGTATACAGAACCTAGTATCTTTCATGATTCACCCAGTGGTATAAATAAAAGTGGTAAAATAAAGTTGAGCCTGCATGTCGTTTGTCTAGAGAGCCAAGAAGCCTGGCCAATAGAGCTGCCATTACCTGGAACATTTTGGCAGGGAGAAACGAGCACTCAGGAGAGTCCAGCACCAACCACTCAAAGCTTGGTCCAGAAAGCCAGGCGTAACTTCTGCTCACAACTCATTGGCTGCCACTGATCACAAGACCTTACCAACTCCAGGAGGCCAAGAACTGCCATCGTATCATGTGCCCAAAAGGCAGAGATATGGACATAGTTAGTAAAGAGAATTAATTAATTAATTAATTAATTTTCACGTCACTGAGAAGATGACTCTTAGTGGACCTTGGCAGTATACTCCTGAGCTGACAGCTACATTGGGAGTTTCAATTTGTCCGCTATTGGCCTTACGTACTGTGACTTTCTATGGTCACCATCATGGATGACAATGGCTTTTGTCATCACTTTCTTTTTGTGAAGGATCCAAGAGCTAACGATTATGGAAGGCTCACAATATGCCGATCACTGGGCTGAGCTTATTTTAGTCACAATGATTTCCACTGCAGCTAGAATACGACCTACACATATTAAGAGTTAGAAGGCTGGAGATGGAAACCAAGGTGCAGGGAGATGCGGATTGTAGAGGCCACAAGAAAATAGGCAGTGCAGTTGGGCCTCCAAGAAAAAGAAGCCAAGAGAGAGAATAGCATTCTGGGGAACCAATGAGAAATCTGCTGATTTGGGGATGGTAAAGACTTAAGGGGAAGGAGCAACTGAAGGGGGAGAGATTGAAAATGCAGAAGTGACAGGGAATGGGAGCAAAGTCCCCAAAGACATAGAGGGGATGGGACTCTGGGCCAAGTGGGCATCTCAGCTTTGGTCATCTCATGTATGCATGGGCCAAATGGATTTCCTCAGGTAAGAAATGCTCGCTTGTGCTTTTACCCACTCCCTGTTGTTTTTTCTTATTGATGGTTACCATGTTAACTCAAAAGGCCCAAGGCACATTTTCCTTAAGAAGGAAAAGATAGAGATGGGAAAAGAAATAGAAAAACCCTAGAGCAAATGAGCAGAGATCAGAGAACATTCTGCTCCATATTTTAATGAAAACAAGGGCAAGGAGTGAGGGAATGGGTAGCTTAATGAAAATCATTTAATGTTTGAACTGCTATTAGGGAGGCGACATTCAAGCCACTCAGAGATGGTGACAGATTTGCTAAGCATCAAGTCCAGCTTGGACAACTACTGCAAGAATTGGGTCATTTTCTCCATGAACCTCAATGAAGTCAAGAAGAGAGGTGACCAGTTACAAGCACACAGTAGGTATTTAATAAAAGCCTATCAAATGCATGTAGAGCACAGTGCCAGCAGTCTTGACACTACCAGCCCACATTTCATGTGTACGAAACTCAGGTCTCTGTATCATGTACACTGGTACTACATCACAGGGCTGATCTCTCGGTTGCTTTATGTGAGTCAGTCTTGCCTCCCAACTTGACGGTAATTCTCAAACAAAGACCAAGTTTTGAATGCCTTTGGGACTCCTCACATCGCTAAGGGACTGAGCATACAGCTGGTGCTTTATAAACACGAGCAGAATGGAATAATTCAAAGTAAAACAGCAATAAACTCCCAGGTTCCAGGTTGGGAATAAAGAATAAATGGAAAACTCTAGGCTAAATTTTCATTATTATTGCTCACAGAACAACCAGAGGAGGAAAAAAAAAAAAAGCGTGCTCAATGGGACATTCAAGACCAATAATTTTAAATGTCTACATTAGAGATGTGATATGAAAAAAGCTTTAATAACTTAGAAAGAAGATGTACTTTTCTGAACGTTTCTGGGGCATTTTCTCAATAGATTTATCAGCTCTATGAACTATAGTCTCCAATTCATAGGCCCACTCTAGACATATTTTTTATATGTATATTTTTTATTGGAGTTCGATTTGCCAATATATAACACCCAGTGCTCATCCCATCCAATGCCCCCCTCAGTGCCCATCACCCAGTCACCCCAACGCCCGCCCACCTCCCCTTCCACCACCCCTTGTTCGTTTTCCAGAGTTAGGAGTCTCTCATGTTTTGTCACCCTCTCTGATTTTTCCCACTCATTTTCTCTCCTTTCCCCTATAATCCCTTTCACTATTTCTTATATTCCCTGTATAAGTGAAACCATATAATGATTGTCCTTCTCTGATTGACTCACTTCACTCAGCATAATACCCTCCAGTTCCACCCACGTCAAAGCAAATGGTGGGTATTCATTGTTCTAATGGCTGAGGAATATTCCATTGTATGTATAGACCACATCTTCTTTATCCATTCATCTTTTGATGGACAATATTCCATGCTCATGGATTGGAAGAATTAATATTGTGAAAAATCTCAATGCTCCCCAGGGCAATTTACATGTTCAATACAATCCATATCAAAATACCACGGACTTTCTTCAGAGAGTTGGAACAAATAACCTTGAGATTTGTGTGGAATCAGAAAAGACCCCAAAAATCCAGGAGAACACTGAAAAAGAAAACCAGATCTGGGAGCATCACAACATCTGACGTCAAGCTGTACTACAAAGCTGTGATCATCAAGACCTTGTGGTACTGGCACAAAAACAGACACCTAGATCAATGGAACAGAATAGAGAACCCAGAAATGGGCCCTCAACTCTATGGTCAACTAATATTCGACAAAGCAGGAAAGAGTATCCACTGGAAAAAGGACAGTCTCTTCAATAAATGGTGCTGGGAAAATTGGACAGCCACATGCAGAAGAATGAAACTAGACCATTCTCTTACAGCATACACAAAGATAAACTCAAAATGGATGAAAGATCTAAATGTGAGACAGGAATCCATCAAAATCCTAGATTTTGCTGAATTTAGTGGCATGTGAATCAAGTCTCAGGCTCAGAATAATTTGGATTTTTTTTCCTTTTAGAATCAGAGAATTAGGTAGACTGAAAAGGGGACCCCAGATTTTCATGTGTGGCTGTGTATTGATTAAATGATATATTTCCCTGAATCTGCTTTATGCTGCTGAGTTTTTGATGTTTTTAATCAGACCTAAGTATGGAATTGAATGGTGCCATTATTGCTAGGTAACCTGGGGAGGGCCTCCCAAAACCAAAGCCACAAGGATCCACAAGGACTTTATAAACAACAGAGAAGAGGGAGACAGCTTCTTGACCATAAAGGAAATGTTTTCAGAAGAGGAGACACATTTTCACCACCCAAGAGTGCCCTGGCATCCAATCAAAACACTAGAACACGATTAATTATTCCAAATCATGTCCTAAAAATCAGAGCATCAGCCAAGGCCATACTTCATACCAAACTATGTCCTTCCTTAGGTCTTCTTCTAGGAGGATATCTTGGAAATCAGAGGAGAAAGTTGGAATATAATTACATGCTCCACCCCTTGAAGAGCATTTATGTCAAAATTCTAAGTATAGGAAGAAAAGCCAGATTTAGTTGCAAAAAAAAATTTTTTTCATTGCTACCTTATATATGAAATAAAATAGTTCAAGTCTCTAGGAAACTATACGAGACGTTACATACTTTAATATAACAAAGTATATTGAGGCGAGATATTTTAAATCATTGTCACTAGCGAACGGATGATTTAATTTTAGCAACTGTTTGTGGGGCATTGTGAGAAAATGAATCCATTATTTTGTCATGAAATACCTCATTTCATAATATAAATTTTGCTGTTAGGACTTAAAGCAAGGGTTTTCCTAAGGATATACATTTTTACATGACATTAAGGTCATTTGTATATATTATAATATAACCATAACTGTGATAATTATTCTTTTGTGCAAAAAATTTCAAGTAATCCTTCCAGCAGAACATTAAAAGATTATAATGTATGTGTGTGGTTATGTGCGCGCGCGGGTGAGAGCGACTAACTCACTAATGATGCTAAGTTAGCTCGAGCATCTTGGGGGTTAGCAATTTGTTATAAAAAGGCCATGTCTAGCACAGTGTGTGTGTGGGTAGGGGGGTAGTATGGGACAGAGAAGAACTCAAGTGAGTTAGAATCCTTTTCCTGCTTTTTATGTTACAATTCTGAATGGATGGCATCAAACTCAATATGCATCTATTACTTCCAGAAAGCAGCTTGGTTTGGAAAACCGAGTTACGCATCTGCCATTGGTGGTTTTCCAGTTATCTGGCTGTATTTCCATCAGCGTGGCATGGAGAATGAGAGCAGCATTGGGGAGTGGATGAATGATCGACACCCAAGTCTGGAACAACCCCACGCTCATGCCCTGCCGACCAGACTTGGGAAGCCGAAGGCAGTGCCGGGTCACCAACGTCACTAGCAAATTCTAATGCATTCGTGGCAACAAGGTGCATGATCTGTTGGGGCGGAGGCACCCATCTAAAATTAATGTTTTCCATTTAATCCGGAAAGCTTGATATTTAAATGTAACCTACATATTATTTTAATGGATAAATGGCAGCTACAGGGAGACATCTGGGACGGAGCATGGTTAGGAAAAGAGGACTTCTTTGGAATATCTATTTATAGGCCTCTGATCAGTTGAATATATTTAGTCACAAACATCGCAAACCAGAAGCCAGCCTTGTGTATGGCACGTTGGACAAGTCCGGCTCTCCCTGAACTGAATGTTTTTAGGGCATTAGAAGGCTCCCATCCGTCCTAATCAACTTCGTGTAGACGTGATTCAACATCCAATGTTGGCTCCAATCAGCACAAGTGTCAGTCACCGAGCACACTCTCTGTCCTCATTTCCTCAGGGCCGAATGCATGTGGTTCTCACAGGACAATCCCTCACAGGCTGGTCTGGCCCTTGCGGGCTGGCCCGGCGTGGCACCGACCATATGGCCTGGCTCAGCTTCACCTCCCTGCCCACGACACCGTGTCCCTGCTTCTCCAGCCCCCGCCATCCTCAGGGAAGGCCTGTAGGCAGGGCTCCTTCTCAGACAACCCAGCCTCACAAACGTGGCCACGATTCCAGTCACAGGAGAGGGTATACCCCCGACCCTGGGTGACGTAGTTTATTTCTGAAGAGAACTGAGTTCAAACTCATAAGAATATGGTTGCCTTTCATGTCCCAGATTCAATTTTGTTCCATGACGCAGCTTCGCTTTGCCCTCCCATCTGATGCCGGGGCTCTTGATTCTGTCACACGTTAGAATAAACCGTGTCTTTTCTCGATATCTTATAAAAATAAGGAATCTTAAAGATCGCTTTGAAACTTCTCCTCTTCTTTGAGGTCTACCCCCACAGAAATATCAACGTGCATTACAGTATTTGAGGAAATTCAAGACTCTGCAGGGCTCCAAGAAGTCTTGGAATGGTTTGTAACACTGTTTACCACCAGCCCCATCCCGAGAGCTCCCAAATTTATTTTCTTGAGTAGGCCTTTTTTTTTTTTAATCTAATACCTATTGTCTTGGATCGTTCAGGTTGCTGTAACAAGATACCACAGAGTGGGTAGCTTATAAATGACTGATGTTTATTTCTCACAGTCCTGGGTTCCAAGGAGCCCAAGATCAAGAGGCTGGCATGGTTACATTTGACCGAGGGCCCCCTTCCTGGTTCATAGGCAACGCCTTCTCTCCATGTCCTCACGCAGTGGGATGGCCCGGCGAGCTCCCTGGGGCCTCTTTACAAGGGCACTAATCCATCTAAGAGGGCCCCACCTCCTATTACCATCACGTCAGGCACTGAGACTTCACATACAAAGACTTCACCCTAAACATTCAGACCATGGTACCTACGAAGCAATACTCAGTTCTGGGAGAACTGAGACATCAATGAAAAGCTAAAAAACAAAGCAAAACAACAACAACAACAAAAAAACACACACAAAAACCTATTTTCATTTTTTTTTTTTAAGATTTTATTTATTTACTTGACAGAGATAGGGAGAGAGAGAGAAGCAGACTCACTCCTGAGCAGGAAGCTGGATGAAGGACTTGATCCTAGGACCCTGAGATCATGACCTGAGCCCAAGGCAGATGCTTAGCTTCCTGAGCCACCCAGGTGCTTAACTGGCTGAGCTCCCCAGGCGTTCCCCCACCAAAGAAACTACTTTCAAATACCAAGCTTGCAGGGGGATGGGGGGAATTTCTCATACTCTGCTATGCTCTTAACTCACTATTTCAGGGGTGATTGGATCCAGTAGCCATAGCCAATGATGCTGTGCACAGTTGGGATGAAGTCAGTACCAGCAGGAGAAACCCAGCCCCGGCCCCACCCCCTGAAGAGGCAAAGGTTGCTTGAACCCTAGCGCAGATGACACATGTAGGATGTGTGACTGTGCAACACCATGGGAAGAAAAGGATGACCAATTCCCCCCATGTGTTCTTGCATACCCCATGTCCTGCAGTTTCTCCCCAGAAGTTCAAATATTTGGTTGGATTATAATTATTCTTCTAGATTCCCTTCAACGTATGACTGAAATAATAAGCGAATGAGTTTGATGACAGACAGTCCCTTGGGTTCCTGTGCCCCTTCCCAATGGCTTTTTCCCAAGTCTGAAGCATGCCAAACCCACCCACCCACCTCAGAAGCTTCATATACACACTCCTTTATCCTAGAATAACTTTCTCTTGGTGTTTTGTTGATGGCTTCTTCCAGCTTAGATGCCAACCCCACAGAGAGGCTTTCCTGCATCATCCTACATTCTGCTATGACTCCCTGCACCCAGCTCTTTTCCATCGTGGCACTTATCCCCAGTGATAATTCTATGGTTGTTTGTTTTCTTGTTCACTACCTCCCCCCTGCTTTAAAGATCACACTCCATGGAGCAAGGGTCCCATGTCTCTGTTATCATACACCAGTGTCTACACAGCCCAGCACAGAACCTCGCCCAAAAGAGGCACTTAAAAAAATAACAATTGAACAAATCAATGAAAAGTCTGACTCTTGGGACACCTGGGTGGCTCAGTGGTTGAGTATCTGTCTTCGGCTCAAGGCAAGATCCTGGAGACCCAAGATCAAGTCCCACGTCAGGCTCCCTGCATGGAGCCTGCTTCTCTCTCTGCCTGTCTCTCTCTCTCTCTCTCTGTGTCTCTCATGAATAAATAAATAAAATCTTAAAAAAAAAGAAAGAAAGAAAGAAAGAAAGAAAGAAAGAAAGAAAGAAAGAAAGAAAGAAAGAAAGAAAATGACAAGGACCAAGTCTTCATTTAGGTTCGATTCCTGTGGTTATTATTCTTGTAGAGTAATAGAGCCAAGTCTTTATGATCGGGTGCATTTCAGCCTTGATAAATCCCATTTACACAACTCTGAGACAGAATTCTTCATAGTTTCACACCTGAAATCAAGATGTGCTTTGTAAGTGGTTCAGTGTGTGCGTGTTTCTTTTTCTCTCCCAAAGTTACAAATTGGATGATGTTACAATCCAGGGAGACCTGAAATCAAAGACATGTGATGGTGCCAGGTAAAGGAGACCCATAAAGGTTTTCTATCTGCTCTTGATATTTAAAATAAAAATGACCAACAACAGGGGACAAGACAGCTCCCGATTTACAGTGATTTGACTTATGATTTTTTTACCTAATTATGATGGTGTGGAAGCCATGCACATTCAGTAGAAACCTTACTTCCAGATTTGAGATTTGACCACTTCCTGGGTGGGCTGATCCTCTCTCACAATCCTGGATCGTGCAGCCACGGTTCCCAATCAGCCACACGACCATGAGGGTTAACACCTGACAACTCTATTCTGTACCTGCACAACATTCTGTTTTTTGCTTTAAGTCCAATCCTCAATAAATCATAGGCAACATTCAATGCACTAGTATAAAATAGGCTGTGTGAGATGTTTGTGCCCGATTAATTGTAGGCAATGTAAGTGGTCTGAGCACATTTAAGGCAGCATAGGCTGAGCTATGATGTTTGGTGGGTTGGATGTATTCAGTGCATTTGGATTTACGACATTTTCAACTTCACAATGGCTCTATTGGGATGTAACCCCATCATAAGGAAGATCTTGTGCAGTGTGATTTTTTAAAAAAATCATCTTATTTAATCATCATTAGGATGATATCATAGAGCAGGTAATTAGATTAGTCACTATTTTATAGACGGTAAAATGAACACTCAGAGAGGTTCATTAACAAGCCCAAATTTGCACAGCTATTCAATGTCAAAATGGAGATTCCAACGCGGGTCTACCTAATGCCAAGCTCCACATTCTTAATCACAGTGACACACTGGTCCCCGGTCTAGCACACAGTGTTGGAGGCCTTCTACCTTCACAGCAGGACACAGGGCAGTGGTAGTTAAGTTTCTGTCTAACAACTACCCATAGCAGGACCGGTCCTGTGGTCCTACCAGAAGATCATGGAGGGACAACATACCCTCTGCAGCAGCCCAGGGGCCCCCTCACTAGCAATGTCAGCATCTTTGCCTGCACCAGCACGACAACTTCACGGTGGAGAGGTCCAAGTGTCATCACCAAACACCAACAGTCACCAGCTCATACAGTGATATAGTCCCACAAGGATGCAGACATCTACTGCTTCAATCTTCCCCAGGAGACAGTGATGCACAAAGCACCTGGAGAATCACTGCCAGAGCCCTCAGGGCTCAGGCGTGATCTGATTTTCCAGGGAAGGCAAGTGGATTGATAGTTTTCACCTCTGGTAGGTATATACTTGTACTCAGGTCACCCTTCACCAATTCCCCACCTGAGGAGACTGCCTGGAGTGCCTTCAAGCCACTACTGATTCCTCCTCCCGGGTAGACAGGATGACAGGGAGGTACAGATGGAGAAAGTGGGCTCTATGGAGTGCTTGGGAGCCCAGTCGGTGAAGCATCGGCCTTCAGCTCAGGTCATGATCCAGGGGCTGGGATGGAGCCCCACATCTCCCTCTCCCTCTGACTCTACACCACTGCCCCCCACTCCCCATGATGTTCTCTCTATATCTCAAATAAATAAAATCTTTTTTAAATATTTTATTTATTAAATTTTTATTATTTACTCATGAGAGACACACAGAGAGAGGCAGAGACACAGGCAGAGGGAGAGAGGGAGAAGCAGGCTCCCTGTGGAGCCCGATGTGGGAATTGATCCCAGGACCCCGGAGTCAGGCCCTAGGCCGAAGGTGGACATTCAACCACTGAGTCTCCCAGGCAATCCTAAATAAATAAAATCTTAAAAAAAAAAAAGTATATATATATATATATATATATATATATATATATAGAGAGAGAGAGAGAGAGAGAGAGAGAGAGAGAAAGTAGACTCTGAATCCAACTGCTGGTCTGAAGTCTCTGGCTCTGGGACTTGCCCATTGAGTCATGTGGACAACCACTAACGCTCTCAGTTCCTTGGTCTCTTCATCTGTAAAATATTAGCTAATACTGAGTTCTATCTGATATTCATATTATCAGTTATCAGAGCATTACCACAGGGACATCATGAGGAATTAATGAGATAACCGATGTGACGTGCTCAGTACAATGTAAGGCCCAGAGCAATGGTAGGTATTATAGATAAATATTCAGATACTCAAAAAGTACATTCAACATACCACGTTTGGTATCTTCCACTCACATATACCACTGTCCTTATAAATTCCTAAATTAAAAGAATCCTTTCAAGTGTTCAGGAGAGATACCTCAACCGGATCGAACCAAATGGCCTTTGCCGTCATTTTTCTGGAACCCACATTGGGTAGAACAAGTAAGTAACCCTCCTCATCGAGTAGGTCTTCTCCTAGGCTGGATATGTGGACTCCACACTTCTGAATGATAGCTATTTAGTATTTGTCCAGTGCAGAGGTCACAAATGAGGTCCACAGTGATGCGTATGAGACGAGTACAGGAAAAATCATATAGTATAAGAAAAAACAGTGTAGTATAACGAAGCAATAGAGTGTCAAGATAGTAGCAAGTGCACTAATCCCCAGAAGTAGGGGACGATAAGACTGGGTGGAACTGGGAGCCTGCCACTGCCTAAAGGGCAGTTACTCAGCCCAACTAATTACTTTCCGTGGAAATGTAGGCCCACCCAACACCAGAATATCCTATTTTTCATATAAATCTGATTTACAAATATCAGCAATGAAATTCAAAATATTTTAAAGATTTATTTACTTATTTATTTACTTATTTAGTTATTTACTTATTTGTGTGTGTGAGGGAGAGACAGAGACAGAGAGAGTGCAAGTGCATGCAATTGTGGGGAGAGGCAGAGGGAGAAAATCTTCAAGCCGGAGCCCAACTTGGGCCCCATCTCAAGACCCTGACATCAAGATCTGAGGGGAAACCCAAAGTCAGATGCTTAGCTGGCTGAGCCACCCAGGTGGCCCTCAAATTATTTTTAAAACTATCTGTAGGCCAAACAAATACGACCAAGTAATACCTATATGCCTCTGGTTCGCAGGCCCCAGGTGTGATCTAAATCTTCTGATTTGGCAGCAACTTTTCATACACTGGGAATATTGACCTCTTGGTTCAGAAAGACTCTCTGCACAGTTTAGTTCTGGGATCCCTTTGTTCTTTGTTAGCTGGCATGTTCCTGCTGCAGCCCCGGCACAGTCTAGAAAGGAAAGAGATTCTGAATTTGGGAGTTCCTCACATTTTCTATGACAAAACTGAGGTCAAGGGCAGCTTACCCAAGGGAGCCTGCCACTCCTCCCAACTCCAGTAGGAGACACATGATTTATTGTCCGTAATAGGGTCACCAAAGAGTGTGACCATCTCCAACTCGCCAACGAATCAGAGCCCAGATACAATAGCAAAAATGTTTTTTAATTCCATTGATCCTTCCAGAAAATTGTCCCTTTCCCACTAGGCCAGGACATGAGAGTATTGGAGCTCTTTAACTTTGAACAGACAGGAAGCTGCCATCAGAGCTGGTAATGGGAAAACAATGGACTGCTCTTAGGAACACACTTTTTTCTGCCATAAAGAGCTTATCATGGAACTTTCTTCTAGCTATTTATTCCACCCCCACTCTGACGTTCTCCTTACTAGAGGGACCCAAGCACACATTATCCACTTCATGCACTGCCCCATGCCTTCCCAGGGAGCGAGAAATTGAAAATGAAACACACTATATGCAGATTGGTTTTAATCACCTGGAACAGATGGTGCAGAAAGTGGCAGGTAAGTGCAATTTCGAATTTCCTTTGGATGTTTCTTAAAATGCAGACACAACAAAGAAATTAAATGGACTGTCAAATGTCAGTGTCATTCTGGCTTCGAACAGCCAGGCTTCACCACGTCTACACGTAACCCTAATACCATCTAAATCTATTTTTCCACCTCTCTGTTAATTAAGTAACATTTGATGGGCTAAATGCAAGAAGATGTACATAGAAACAAAGCAAACACATTTTACTCCTTGGCTATGGGAGAAGGGAAGGGAGCCCAGTAAATGTGTGTGAGCCCAGCTCACCTGAGCTCTGCACTATAACAGGTAATTGCAATAAATCATCCTTTGCCCCGTGATCCCAGCCTAGTGAAGATTAATGGCAATAGACACTAAAGCTGCCAACTTGGAAGATTTCCGTGGTGGTGGAGAGGAGGCTATGCGTAAGGAATGTGTGATAAAATGCTACGCTGGGACCATAATAAACGGGCTGGAAGGGAGCCGAGGTCCTCCTCTGTAATGCAGAGACATTAAGACCTGTCTGATTGTGATGACAGACAGGTATTTGACTGAGCACACTGGCAGCTATAAAGAAAAAAATAGCTAAAAGCCAACGTCAAGATGTGATGTAGACCTGCCACCTGCCATCACGACTAATTACGGCTCTGACCACTTGCTCGTAGGGAGGGCAGGGGAAACAATATTGTATCTGACTGCAACGAATCGGCCACGTTTGATTTGTGGCCCTGATGGCATGACTGGCCTCACTGTCACCCTCCTTGATGAAGCGGCCGAGCCAGACACTGACAACGGTCCTCTCTGAAGGGGAATCGAGGGCCGACTTGCTTTCATTCACTCCAGTTAGGAGGCAGACGGTGAAGAGAGGGAAAGATGGCCTGGAGACAAGACCTGAATACTATGTCCTCAGAGAAAAGACCAAGTGGGACAGACAAGTAGAGATGTGGACATCAGTCCAGGAGCCCTTTCAGAGATGCGGGTTTCAAGAGACCTGCAAGGCACAGGCCGAACACATTTCTGTGCTGTGCACACAGAAACAGACCTTACCACACGCATGTCAACATGCTCCCTGGCAGAGAGAGTGACTGCCACCACACAGGCTTGGAACCTTTGAATGCTCCAGAAGAGCCCAGAAAAGGCTTTGGGGGCTGTGTAGGACGGGGTCCTCTATGAGTTTGCTAGGGCTGCCGTGACAAAGTACCGTACACTGGGGCAGGGGCCGGGGGAGCCGAAGCAACACAACTGCCTTATCTCACAGTTCTGGAGGCCAGAAGCCTGAAGTCAAGGTGTTCATGGGGTTGGTCCTTCTACAGGCTGTGAGAGAAGGATCTGGTCCAGGCCTCTCCACTCAGCTTGTAGATGACCACCTACATGTACGCATGGCCTTCTTCCTATATGTTAGTCTATCTCCAAATTTCCCCCTTTTTAAAGGACACTGGTCATACTGGATTCCAGCCCACCCTGATGATCCCGATCTAACTGGATTAGCTCCATGAAGACCCTGTCTTCCAACAAGGTCACATTCTGAGGCACTGGGGTTTTGGACTTGAGTGTATGAATGTAAGGGGAACAGGCTCCTAGAGGAAGACTCCACCTGGCCAAGGTATATGGGAATAAAAAGTTTTCAACAGTCTGAGGGGAGATGACCAGGTGCTGCATTTGAGGTCAGGTCAATGGGATCCCAAAGACTGCAGGTAGGTGGGTAGGGGTGGGCATGACATCTGTAGGTGTAAGGATACCGGCAGGGCCAGGCACGAGAAGGCACAGACCACTAGCAGAGCTCCAGGGAAAGCAGGCAGCACAACTGAGGGTCGCCAACCAAGCAGACAGACTTTGGGGTCCCGGAGAGCATCAGTGGATAACCTAGAGCTAGACTCTGGAGTAAAACAGAAAGACACAGGGATCTTTTTTGATGAAGACAGAGCATTTTTAATGGCCTTCGGTTTTCTCTGGGTTAGATCTTCTAGAGTTGACCTCTGAAAGGATGGAGTTGGTCATACAGACCCTCACCCTGCATGGCGGAGTGCATCCTTAACTACCCAGAGGCCACAGAGTTTGTGCCCCTATAGCCTCTGGGTTAGGCATATTATGAGGAGGATCCAATTCTCCACGAACTGGGTAGGAAGTTCCTGCAAAATCCTCACAATCCACTTCATGGAGGCATATGTCCTCTGGACCTTCGAGCAGAAGGCAGAAGACTGATAACATGGATTCTTGGCCAGATTTTGACAGTACCACTATGAATTAGGGGTGAAAGTCACCAAAGAAACATCTGACACTGTGACTCAGATCAATCACAGGACGGGGGTGGTAGGGAGGAGAGGGGAACAAAGAGAATAACTTTCCAATGAAAGGAAAGAAAATAGAATCACCTCATAGGGTCTATCTCCTCCCACCCCTAATAACTAAATTTGAATAAAATATTAGATCCCCTGTTACTTTATCTGAAGCCTCGTGTTGATAACTCACTAGGAGGAACAGGGACCTATACACCAGCTATCTCACTTTCAACCTATGACTTCCCAACAGTTTTCCAGGTAAGGAAAATGTCAAAGCAATTGTTTTCAGAAAATGCATGGTCCTGTTTTCATTAAGCTTGTGACTTTTTTTTTTTTTAAGCTTGTGACTTTTTAAAATGTCCTTTAGGACTTAAAAGTTTTAGCGTTGTCTCTTCCCAAAGGTGTTTTTGGAGTTTGAAGATGACATTTGAGCTTCAATCATTTCCGCTGTTAAATATGAAAGAGGAATATACAGTTTCTGCTCTCAATATAAAACATTCTTTTCAATGGTTCAAGTAACTAAAATGTCTAAATTTGAAACCTGGAACCTCACTTGTCTACGGTACTCCACGGAAAAGAAATTCTACTCAAGTTGGAAAGTATCAGAGCAGACATTTTTATGATTGCAAATATTATAACGAGAATGACTAAGCATGTGTCAAGCATTTCTCTAAATTTCATGTATTTTCTACTCAGGGATAGATTCGGGGTATGCATGTGGCCTGCAACCAAGCTCTTATTTCTTTGAACAAGAAATTAAGAAAAAAAAAAAGACCTCTTGATCTAAGTCTCCCCAAAGACTTAGATACAGAATTTATGAGAACATAAATTCTCATTTATGTTTTAATTCAACTACTGCTACTTTTAATAGTCATTTATCAAGCACCTTCTGTGAACTTAATAAACTTAGAAAGCATATTGATAAGCTTAATAAATACTGTTACATCACAATCACTTCAAGTTTTCTTTATACTCACCCTATAAGAGAGATAGTATTATTCCCAATTTGAAGATCTAAGTGAGGTTCAGAGAAGTTATATAGCCTGAGGGATGCCTCACGAGCAAGCAACCTGTGCAGTCGCCAAGGGGCCTGCACTGAAAAGGACCCCACACTTGGTTTAATGATCATCATGTTGATATTACATTAAATTTTTTACTAAGTTTTGAAAAACCACTCGTTTTGCACTGGGCCCCCTAAATTACGTAGCTGCACTTGACCAATGTCCCACAGGTCTTCGGATAGTGAAGACAGGATTGAAAACCAGGTCAGCATGGGTCAGAGCACTCCGCCATTCCATTTGTATCTTGCTGGATTACATCTTCTTATCATTAGCCTTTTCCCAAGTAGGTCTTTACAGTGATAATGTGATTTTCTAGACATAAAGTCTTCATTCACATGCATAAAACAAGTTCAGTATTGAGTTAAAAGTGTTAGGACACATCGTGTTTTCCACAGATGCCCACAGCAACGTCGCCTATTCCCTACGTTCTTGTGTAGCATGACCTTGCGGATTCCCCACGATAGAGTGCGATCTACTTCCCCTCCCCTTAAACTTAGGTTGTCCTTTCTGACTTGCTTTTGACCACGATAATGCAGCAAAGGTGACATCCCGGGAGCTAAGGTGCAAGATCAGAAGGAGACTCGCATCTCCTCTCTCTTGGAAGGCTAGCTCTTAAGGTGCTTCTTTGGGGAGCCCAACCCCCACAAGCATGAGAAGCTCCAGCCACATGTAGGTACTCCAGGGGACAACCCCAGCTAAACTCCCAGCCGATGGCCATCATCCACTGCCGTCCGAGTGAGTCAACCTATTCAAGCCTTTAGACGGGAGAACCTCAAGAGCAAACCATCCCGTTTACGCTGCGTAGGACGGGGTCCTCTGTTAGTCACAGCCAACCCACACAACTATGACAGGAAATGCTAAGTCATCCTAAGCCACTGCATTTAGAAACAGTTGGTATATACATTAGACAGCCAGAAAGTATTAAGACACTCAAACGATTTGACTCCTGATTTGTTGTTTTTAAACCTACTGGACTTCTTTCTTTCTTTCTTTCTTTTTTTTTTTTTACCGACTCAAGAGTTTCTGTGTACTATAGGTCAGGCGACTGAACCATAGAAGTTATCCTAACACCTTGAAGGAAAGTTCCATTTAGATGTTACCAGCGCTTACACCCACCTGTCCTCTGAAGGAGCAAATGCATGTCTAAAGGCTCCTCCCATAGTCTTCACACAACATGAACTGGGGAAAAATGTCCTACCAGGGAAACCAGGTAAGTCCTGGTTTTCCAAAATTAACTTCTCAACATCATCCATCTAAGAGCTGACTCTCGCAATTTCATTTCCCTGGCCTCACACTAAGAATTAAGAAGTTTCTTCAAACTCTAGTCTTCAAAGCAGCAACAATGTACGTGTCTACACAACTATATTCCTGCATCTGCCCACCCTAAAAAATGGTTTCCATAGAGAAGCTTAACAGCAGAAATCTGACCAACAGGCGATAAGGCAATTATCTATATTATATCTATAATCCAGTATATTATTAGATATTAATATTATTTTTCCTCTGCTGTTTTAGAATTGTCACTCGGCACGCAAGTAGCAAATCTGCAAAAGAGATTAAAATAGCCGATTCCCACCTTTCCTAGCTGCACAAATTACCTTTTGCACCACTTGCACGCATGCACACGTTCATACAGGAGAGCTCTGTGCGTGGTAGAGGAGATAGGGCCAGGTTCTATGAAATATGTAGTGAAAAGTAAAAACACAAAAATCATCAGTGCATCAAAATGAGAGAAAAAAATCCTTAGAAAATGGTTTGATCATGTACCAAAACGGTTCCCTGATGTTCTAGAACACAAAATAAAGGAAACCGACCTGTAAACTCGGGTAAATTTTACCACCTCTCCTATGTCCTATGTCTGCCCACCCTGTTTCCGTCAATCATCAAAGGTTACATGCTGGCCTTCTGGAAGGGCACACTGTTTTGGTGATGTCTTGTGAGGTTATGTTCTGTTCTGTGTTGAGAAAATCATTAGAGCTCATTATTCTAGTCTATTCCTTCCCTTTACAAAATATTCCACTTAGGAGGTATCTAGCCTCTACCAACCTATATTTCACACACTCTGGTTCCCTCTCTCTCTGTGTCCCCCTCCCTCCTTCTCTCTCTCTCTCTCTCTCTCACACACACACACACACACACACGCATGCACACACACTTCACAAATAAGCTTTCAATGCATTTTCTGTACATTTCTAGCCTCTCACTGTCAATGGGAATTTGTGTCTGGAATTAGGACCATTCACCATGAATTCACAAACAGCTTCCATGTTCTCTAAGTCAGCAACTATCAGATCTGTTGCAGAAATCCGACCAGACATGATTTCTGGAGGACAGCCAAGAGGGCTGAGAATCTGTTGTGAGTTAGCCAGACTGTTTCCATTGAGCACATCTGACTCTGCTAACATTTAAGATCATGTATCTCCCTAACCCGAAGCCTGTGACTTGCCAGCAGGAATAAATAGGACAGCACAGGCCCTGAGCCTGGGCCCGAGGGCTATGGTTTCTGAACAGAATCAAATCATGGACCTGGACTTTCCTTCCTCCCAAGGGATCCAGATGATTCAGGCTGAAATGACTGAGAAGTATGGAAGTCGTTAGCCCGCTAAACTGTACACAGCGACCAAAGGATTAAGAACTCTCAGTAAACAAAATGACCAGCATTTCTGATCCCCTAAATACCCCCAAACTGAGACACGTGGCTAAGAAGACTCTTAGCCATCCCATGATCTCATTCTCCTCTTATCCTGTAGGTGAGAAGGGGAGTACTCAAGACTACATGGTGGCCTGTGACCCAGCCAAAAGCAGATCCGGACCCTTCTCCCTCTCCTCCAGTCATCTGTCCACCTCTATACTGCTTCGCGCTGCTTCCCAAAGCACCACTTCCTGGCCTTGCTTCCCTGCCACCTTGGACTCTACTTGCAGCCGAATTCCAGGGGTGACAGTGGCCTTGTAACCTGGGTCTTCCATAGGTTCGGTGTGTCAAAATCAGGGCTATATTCTGTTTTTCCTACTCTCTTCTGTTCTTTCTTGACCCTTTTGCCTCGTGATGCTGTTTTACCATTAGCAGGGGCTGCTCTCTTCCTATCCACCTTCCAACTAACTGATTAGTATGCAAGGAGAATTTATTGACCTATGGATTGCTAGGGATCATCTGCTCTTCTTCATGGAGTAGGAACCACCCCTCCCCAAAAAGGAACCCTCGGGCACACATTTCAGGGACATTTCATTGGTTGCCACCATGTCTGGAGCACACCACCAGCGTTTTGGGGATGGAGCCGGGTATGCCCGGCTCCCAGCAATGCCCAAGACAGTTCCCTGCAGCAAATCGCCCACCCAAAGTGTCAACAGCACTGCCCTGGGGTGACGACGATGGTGATAGAGTCACCTGGCTAAGGAAAAACCCCTTGTTTCTCTGCACCACCTGCCTCGGTCCACGGGGGAGGCCGGAGGGAGCAGGCAATGCGTCAGAGTCTGGGTGAGGAGCGAAGGTCCCCAACAGGGCTCCCCCGGGGAGAACGTGGGTGAATCATGTTCGGAGTCCGTGTTTCCATCATAAAATGAAGACAAAACATCCACTTCCTAGAGTGATTGTAAGGATTACAGGACAATGTGCATAAAACTGTTAGACCTCTATGAGTGCAGAAATGGAGAGGACTCTAGCCATCGGATTTCCGAAGACGGGAACAGTGACAGAGAACACCTGTGCCGCGTGGGGAAGCCACCAGACGGGTATCCCCGTGGGGGCTCACACGTGGACTTCTGGAAGATTCAGGGAGCAAGTACGTGTGATTGAGGTGTTTGGGGCTGCGTAGCAACGGGAGGGGACCAGGAGTTTGAGGGCCACCGGTAGGATACTAGCAAAACCATATCTGCGCAACGCGGCCTAAAACCTTCGGGAAATGTGATAGAGAAACGGGGCGCCGTTAGGTTGGGTGTTTTGCGGGAACTTGGAGGGGATGGATTTTGCATCAAAGCAGCTCAGAAGCAGAACCCGTGCGGAGGAGGCAGGGGAAGGAAGGTGAGGTCAGAGAAGATGTTAACCAGGGCATAGAGCTGGTGATCCCACCCCATGGCATCTGGCTTTCGAAAGCTGTAGAGGAGTGGCAGGTCCCTGCAAGATCAAGCAGGGGCCGAAAACAATAGTTTTTTTTTTTTAATTTTAACTAAAGCTCCAGTCCCCCATCCCCGTACCCCATCCCTGCTCCCCATCCCTGCCGTGGAGCCTCCAGCATCTAACTGACCGGCATTTACAAAGAAAGAGGTGGACGGTCACTCCTCCCCTTGGATAGTGTGGGTTTAGGGCTTCGGGGTCTAGTACAGCACGGCCTGCACACAGTCCGGCTCTCTCAGGGCCTTGCGGCCTGATCTGGGACCTGTCGTCATCACTGCACATCCCCTGGGCAGGTGGCAGGCTTACCTGGAAGGTGGCAGGCTCCCCCAGCAGGTGGCAGGCTCCCCCAGCTGGGGGCAGTCTCACCTGGCAGGTGGCAGGTGACGTGCTGCCCACCTGGGCGCAGCAGGTGGAGGAGCACCCAGCACCATCCCCGTAAATGGGTGCAGTCGGCCCTGGGGTTTCACGGGGCCAGTGACTCAGCCAGTGGCCACTCAGGTAAGAGGAACTCAAGCCATCTGAAAGGCTGTGCGTCTGTCCGTCTCCGGGAACCGTGGACGCCCCACAGAAGCTTCAGGGCCTGGGCCCGCGCACAGGACCGTGGCCTCGTCAAGCTGCTGGGAGCAGCCGCCGCCCCCAGGAAGAGGCTCACTGCTGCCCAAGCTCGGCCCGGGGCTGCCCCCGCCTGGGCTCGGTGCTCCGGCCCCAAGACACAGGTGGCAACCGGGCGCTCCAGCTCCCAAGCCACCATGGCCATGAACCTGCTTCGCACAGCTTGAGGGTTGGGACACTTGCATCCGACGTTGAAGCAAGTGTGACCGACAAGTCTGGGAAAAATGAGCCCACGCAAGCCTACAGGACAGAGGATGTGATAATATGGCCCTGCGAGGCTCCTTCCCCTAATGCGCAGAACTGTGCCCGCTGTGCACGACTCTGGCCCTTCCACTATTTTATGTGGACATAGGAATGTTCTCTCTGCCCGATGAGAATAAAAAACTGAAGAAATGGGGACACCTGGGTGGCTCAGCGGTGGAGCATCTGCCTTCAGCTCAGGCTATGACCCTGGGGTCCTAGGATCGAATCCCGCATCAGGCTCCCTGGAGGGAGCCTGCTTCTCCCTCAGCCTGGGTCTCTGCCTCTCTCTGTGTGTGTGTTCCTCGTGAATAAATAAGTAAAATCTTAAAAAAAAGAAAGAAACTCAAAGCAAGGACCAATAGTTTAAAAAAAGAAAAAAACAACTAAAGAGATGCCTCAGCCTGGAATCACGTAATGTCCTCTCAACCACCTATACTTACCTGGAGGCTCCACCAACGGTGCTGTCCTAACGAGGAAATAACTGGGGGCAGATGACCAGTCTCCTGTAAACGGGGCACTAAAACAGCCCCCATCGTGAGCCAGCAGGCGACACCATGGACTACACGCTCCAGGAGGGCAGCTGTAGGCTGTCCCTTTTCTTCCTTCCTGTATGCTCAGTGGCCAGCACAGTGTCTGGAAAGTAGGAGGCGTGCAATAAATATTTTTGGAATAAATGTTTCCTGAACTGCAGTCTAAGTAGTTTGAAGCCCAGACAGACAGACAGCCCAGGTGGCAGCACAACCTCCTCGCCCGGGTTGCAGGGAAGCCGCGGCCTCATGTCATCATGAAGGTGCCCAGTGCTTCAGCCTTTGGGAAAAGAAGAGAATGGATTTATTTTTAAACCCCACTGGCACAAACCCTTGACGTCTTTGAAAGATGAAAAGAAAGTTGCCAAGCAGTGAAGAGCAGTCATTAGGCCGGGCAGACACTCATCTTTCTGACCAGGGCTCTCCATTTACTTTACCCCAGTTAAGACTGGGTGATTTGTGGAGGCGAATGTCGTTCAGCCTTTCAGCAAAATTTCAGATGGAAAGGGTGTCACAGGCTAGTGAGGGGCCCTGGTGTGGAAAGTTGTAAAGAATCACCAACATGTTTTGTGCCCTTCGTTACTGAAAACACGACCCCATAGATATCAGTAATAATTGAAACGGGCATGGTGGGGGGCATTTGCAGAGCACTCAGCGACATCTTTCACGTGAACTGTTTCGCCTAATACTCACTGAGACATCATGAGCTCGATGCTATGGCCCTAGTTATTTTCGGTTGCAAAAACTCATCATTCCAAGACCACAAATGGCTCCATGGAGGTCTCACATGTGTCCAGTGATGGAGTCAGAATTTAAAGCTGGTCCACCTGCCTCCAAAAGCTCTTGATGACTAAATGAATTTCTAGTTGAGTAAGGTTGGCCTTAAAGCCAATCTTAAGGTTGGCCTCTGCCTTCTGCAAACCTAGATAAAGACATAGAAGACAAACAAGAGCAATCTGAATATTGCCATGTCTCTTCTTCTTTCTTTATTCTCACCACGAAGTGTTGGCACAATCTAGACTATAAGGAGTTACAGCTACAGTGACCTCCCGGGGCCCGTTTTGCAGCAGGTGTCTGGGTAGACAGACCAGAGCGGGGTAGCCATGGTCAAAGAGTGAGAATTTTCTTTCATCCGCCATTGCACAAGCAGAGCCATTGAGGCGTTTGCCATTAGAAGACTTGGTCAAGTCATCCCCCTCTCTGAGCCTCCTCCAGGGGGAAGAGCTTGAGCTTTGGATTCACACAGACCAAAGGACACCTGGGAACCCAGCAAAAACAGAGATAGAAACTATAATTCTTTGGCCACTCCATCTGCTGCAGCGGAGTCATCCAGGGCTTCTCTACTCATTCATATAGAGCAGAGGTGGTCTAGAACTTGCTGCCCATACAATAGCCACTAGCACATGTGCTCATTTAAGTTTAAAACAAACAAAATTAAAATTTCAGTTCCTTCGTTGCACTAGCCACTGTCCAAACGCTCAGGAGTACACGTGGCTAAGAGCTACTGTCTCAGATGATGCAGGTCTTCGACCGTTTCTGAAATAATCCAGTCATCACAGAAGATGCTATTGAATAGCAGCGGTCTGGATAGCAAGGAGAGCAGACCCTTGCTGCTCAAATGACTGCCACTTACAGGCAGAGGGGCCAGGGGCTCCAATTTTAGTGTTCGTTTTAATGGGAGGTTTCTTCGAATAGTGAGTCCGGACTCGTTCAATTATGAGAGGATGAATCCAACTCAAAAATAGCTTACACAAAATTAGAGAATTTATTTGTTCTTATATCTGAAAAGTCTAGGCATAAAGCCCAGCTGGATCCGGGGGTTCAAATCTCTCATTAAAACTATGTCGCTTGGGGCACCTGGGTGGCTCAGGGGTTGAGCATCTGCCTTCGGCTCAGGGTGTGACCCGGAGTCCTGGGATCGAGTCCCACATCAGGCTCCCCGCAGGAAGCCTGCTTCTCCCTCTGCCTATGCCTCTGCATCTCTGTGTGTGTCTTATGAATAAACAAATAAAATCTTTTAAAAAAAAAAAAGACTGTTTCTTATCTCTACGCTTTACCCTCTTCTGTGCTGCCTTTCTTCGTAGGCTGGCTTTACTACCTAGGGACAAAGGTGGCCCTCAGTGGACTCAGGCTCCTACCATTCTAGGTACCCACAATCTCAAATTTGTCCTCCTATGTCAGTCTCTGATTGGCTGGACTCGGATCCATCCCTCCGTACAGGAGTATGGAATATTCTATTGGTAAGGATTGGGTGCCAGGTTCAGAGGAAGTGGGTAAATGAGGAGGTTGCATTTACCCCAATCCCATGACTAAGAATAGAAACTGGTCGTTCCCCAACGACGTCTGAAATGCACACACACAACGTAGCTACTACTACAGCCACCTATGTCTACGGGGGGACAAATAGTAGCAGTATTGGCACTAAAGGTAGTGACAACGGGTGGTGATATTAAGGTGGAAGTATGTCCAGGGTAGTTTTTTGCCGAAATCCAGAGAGATTTATTAAAGTGCTGCTGTTCATCACCATTCATTGACTACTGTCTCCACATAACAGGAGAAGAGGCACTACCTTTACCTACTTAACAGGTACCAGGTGTCAAAGCACACCTGTGCCAGCCCAGGTTCTCTGACTTATGAGCCAGCTGTGTGACCTCGGGCAAACCCTAATTTCTCCATACCTTGATTTCCTTATCTTTAAATGGGGACAATAATACCAATTTTATGAGGTTCTTCTTGAGCATAAAGGGGAGGATTTGCACAAAGTGCTGAGCGCCGTGTGAGTGAAGGGTAATCCCACTGTCCACGCTGCTGGCACCATTGTCACCACAACGTCCCAGACGCACAGGGTTAGGGCTCATGATGAGTGACGACACTGAGTGTTCCAGGAGCGGGGAGGGCCAGCAGCCCCGTACCCCGGTGGGTCCCAGGAGGGTTTTGGGGAACGCACGGGACATGGGCAGAGGTCTTCAGCCTGGACAGTCGGGCAGAGGGAAGGGGGCAGCGCGGCCACCAAGGACCTCAGTGTCTCCCACTGGGGAGCAGGGGGCTCTAGATGGTGGAGGCGGGAGCTCCCCTCTGACCATCATCTGCAGGAAAAGCTGAGAGGCAGCACGATTTTTTAAACATTAATAAAAAGTGCACAGCAAAGCTTGAGTGGGAGCAGCCGGGCAGGCGTGAGTCCCGTGGGTCCCTGCGCCCAGCTCTCAGCGTGGGGGTGGTGGGTGCTGAGGGCCTCCCCGAGGGCCGGCCTGAGCAGGCCGCCAGGGCTCACCCAGGGAGGTGGGGGCCTCCGAACAGCTGCTGCGGCGTTTGGGAAGCACGTGGGGGACACACTTCTCTAACCTGGAATCCTGTGGCTCCGAAACAGGTCCACCTCTCCCAGGGTCCGGCTGGAAATGCTTCAAGATTTCTGCTGGTCGCAGGAAGCTGGGGCCTGGTGTGGGGCCACGGTGCATGGTTTCTGAGAGCCGGGCTGTCCTTGGCGAGAGGAGTACTTTCCATCTCATCTCGGAGGTGGAAGAAACGCAGTTTAGCTTGCGAGCAAAGTGGGTGTGAGGGAGCCGTCCCCCCACCCGGGGTGCGGGCCAGCTGGGGGGGAGCACTTCCAGGGCGTGCTGTGATGCCCCACTGCCAAGGCGGGCCTCTGGGAGCTGCAGCTGCAGAGGAGCTCCCGCACCCCCTCGCCCCCCCACCGCGTGTGTGGATGTGTGTGAGGAGAGAGAGCGCGTGTGTGCACCAGCGCACACCACATGCACCAGCCGAAAGCCTTCATTAGCGCACCTTTACGCATTAGACCTTAAAAGCCACCAGGGCAGCTGTTGGGAAGAGCCAGGGAACAACATGCAAGTCACGCCTCTGCCGTGGGGCCACACGGCCTCTGGCCAGGTCATCACAGCCCCCGGAGCTCCGAGTCCTTCATTTGTAAATGAGGACAACAGTCTGGGACCCGGTGGACCCCGGGTTTGGACCGAGAGCCCAATTAGAACGCGAGGAGGCCCCGGGAGGTCTGCGGCGGAGCCTAAGGCCCTGTTTCTCCAGGTCCCGACCCCGGGCCACAGCACCCGCTCCTCCCCAGGCAGCTCGTTAGAAATGCAGCCTCATGGCTTGCGCCTCGGACCCACTGAATCAGAACCTGCATTTAAAAATAAGGTGTGCAGAGGTGATTTCTATGCACATTCAAGTTGGGGAAACACTGAAGCACCAGAAAACTGGATTTACAGATTCGTTGCAAGGTTGAATACAAGCTCTCTGACCCTTGGCTACCGCAAGGTCAGCCACACAACCGACTTTCTGAGACAGCCCTCCTTCCTCGGTGGCTCCCAGAGAGCAGCAACCAGTGTCGTGAACCAATTCTTGGAGGCGCAGAGCACAACGTGCACCAGGCTCACCTTGCAATTGTGTGACAAAACAAGATTTCTTTTATTTTTTTTTAAGTGCCTTGGCCTGGAAATCCCTGCAGGACGCTGTGGCCTTCCATCACGGCCTACATTTACTACCCTCCCCAGCCCCACGTTGGCCCCTGGAGACCCTTCCCCACTCCTTCCCTCCACTACTGCCACAGTGGTCCCCCCTGCCGGTCCTCAGACATACCAGGCACCTCTTAAAGGAGAGCCTTCGCCTTGCTATTCCCTCTGCTTAGAAGGCTGTTCCCTTCAATAGCCACAGAGCTTAGTCTTTGCTCCAATGCTACCTTCTTCATGTTGCCCTCTTCAACCCTTCTCATTGAAAGTGCAGCCACCTCCTTTCACCCAGAGACGTTTCTCTCCGTGCCAGTTATCGCTTTCCAGCACACTCTATGCTTTACTTGTTTATTATGCTTTATCTTTAATCCCTTTCTGCCCCAAATTAGAATGTAAGTTCATGATCAGCAAGGATTTTCATCTGTTTTAGTCACTGCTGGATCCCAGCTTCTGGAACAGTCCTGGCCCACGACTGCTTGCCATGTAGTGAAGGTGTGAACAAACACACAGAAGGATGGCTTTGGCCGCTCTGTAATAGGCTCTGTAATAGGACAGACTTGGGCTTGAACTTCAGCTTTACCACGGGGAACTGTCTGACTCAAGGCACATAGACTGGATCTGTACCTATTGGTTATCATCATTAAAACAGACTTATTATTACCATTAAATATAAGCCCCATTCTCCTAAGAGACTGAACTCACAAGTATCACTCATTTTTATAAATAACCAAACTTTCAAAGAATATGCCACATTGCCCAAACAGGGCTAAGGAGCAGGATTCACTTCTCGGGGTCAATTCTTTTTGCATCAGGGAAAAGAAACAAAATAATAAAATAAAATAAAGTAAAATAAAATAAAATAAAATAAAATAAAGTAAAGTAAAATAAAATAAAATAAAATAATAAAATAAAAATGTGCATGCATGAATATACTTCACCCAAAGAAAAAGCTCCCTGTTTTCTTTTTTAGGAGCAAATCAGGAAATAGTGGTTTCTTTTATACTTCCAACTAAAATCAAATGTCTGTCTTTGGACAATAGAAACTCGGACTGAACCTCAAGGAATGATTTTGCGGCATTCTTGGCCCTGTGAAACCGACCAGATGAGGAGGTGGCTCTCCCACCTGACGAGTCACTTAAGCCCACAGGAAAAGTTGCTGGGAACTTTTTCCCGCATGTTTAGACCTACTGTAAATATCTATAGAGTAAATGGCGGGTTTCTCATAATAGTTGTTCCAGGTATTTTTCTAGAGGTAAGAATTAAATATAAGTAGACTATTTTAATTCCATTGGCTCATTCTTCGGACCTTGAAGAGCACTCATTTCTCTACCTGCAATACAATGACTATTGGTGTGTGTCAATCACCTCATGTCTTGGAACCTCAATTCTGTTTGCCCTCAAATGGGGATTTGAGTCAGGTAGCGCCTAAGGTTCCTTCTGGCTCCAACAGTCAGAGATGCTCAGAGATAGTCACAGTCAGAGACTCAGAGACCTAGAGCATCTCAATCTCCTTTATCCCCCACCCTGGCTCCACCCAGTTCATCACTAAGTCCTATGGGTCTGAGTCTAAAATAGATTTGAAATCTGCTTACCTTTACAGTGAGCACCCCAGTACTCACTGGAGAGCTTCCTCATTGGTCCTTCTCTCTTGTACCTCTCCAACCTCTGCTCCCACAGAATGGACAGCATGGTCCTTTTGAAATAAAAAAAAAAAATTGATTCTACTCCTCCACTTAAGCCCTTAAATAGTTTCCTTTTGCACTTAAAACACCATCTCAAATCCTTAGCAGGGACAACAAGATGACGCACCATCTGGCAGCACCCCTATCCCCGGCCCTTTCCCCTGCCTCATTTCACAACCCCTTCCCCTCTTATTTCCACCAGCGCCACACGGCCTGCTCAGGTTCCTGGCTACGTGCTGGTGGTTCACACGAGCTGCTACTGTGCAAGCCGCTCAGCCTAACTCTTAGCCTCTAATCCCACAACAAATGTCTTTCTCAAAGATGCCTTCTTGGACTCTTTGTTGTACATTGCATCCCTCTCAATTCTTTTTCTTGATAACACTTCTTATACTCTGCAGTTATGCATCCCTCTACGTGTCTCTTTGCTTCATATCCATGTCTCATTTTAAGCTCTAAGCTCCTCAAGGAGAAGGACAGTGTGGTTCGTCCATATATTCAGCACACCGGGGGGTTCTTGGCATATACTTGGCAATTAATAAATATTTGCAGAATAAATGAATGGATGAATTATCAAGTCCATCTATGAAGGGAGAGACAAGAATTGGACTGCTCTTTTAGTTACCATCTTATGAAGTCATTTAAAATAATACATGCAAAGCAATTTGAATCCATAAAGAAATATTTTTTTAAACCAAAGCATTATTCTTTTTCTAATTTAAATTCAATGAGCCAACATACAGTACATACTTCGTTTCAGATGTAGTGTTCAATAATACACCAGTTGTATATAACAACATGCAGTGCCTCATCACATCACGTGCCCTCCTTCGTGCCCATCACCCAATTACCCCACCTGCCCACTCACCTCCCCTCCAGCAACCCTCAGTTTGTTTTCTATAGTTGAAAATGTCTCAGGATACCTGGTGGCTCAGTGGTTGAGTGTCCGTCTTCAGCTCAGGTTGTAACCCCAGGGTCCTGGGATCGAGTCCCACATCAGGCTCCCCACAGGGAGCCTGCTTCTCCCTCTGCCTGTGTCTCTTCCTCTCTTTCTGTGTCTCTCATTAATAAATAAATAAAATCTTAAAAATTTTTTTTAAGTCTCTCATGGTTTCTCTCCCTCTCTCATGACTTCCCATTCAGTCTTCACTCTCTTCCCTTATGGTCCTTTGCACTGTTTCTTATATTCCACCTATGAGTAAAACCATATAACTGTCTTTCTCTGATTGACTTATTTTGCTAGGTATAATACCCTCCAGTTCCATCCATGTAGATGTAAATAGTAGGTATTCATCATTTCTGATGGCTGAGTAATATTCCATTGTGTATATAGACCACATCTTCTTTATCCATTCCTCTGTCGACGAACATCTGGGCTTTTCCACAGTTTGGCTATTGTGGATATTGCTACTATGAACATTGGGTTCAGGTGCCCCTTTGGATCATTGCATTTGTATCTTAGGGGTAAATCTTACAGCACACACAAAGATAAACTCAAAATGGATGGAAGACCTAACTGTGAGACAGGAATCCATCAAAATCCTAGAGGAGAACACAGGCAGCAACCTCTTTGACCTCGGCTGCAGCAACTTCTTACAAGACATGCCTCCAAAAGCAAAGGAATCAAAAGCAAAAATGAACCACTGGGACTTCGTCAAGATGAAAACCTTCTGCACAACAAAGGAGACAGTCAGCAAAACTAAAAGGCAACCTAGGGAATGGGAGAAGATATTTTGCAAATGACATCTGATAAAGGGCAGTATTCTTAAAGTCATTGTTCATAGATTAACTCATCTGTGAGGTAAAGGTTTGTAAAGGTTTTTTTTTTTTTAATTTTAACAAAAGAACACACTTACGGACCACATAACAGAGTATCAAAAGATTTGGATTGATATTTTAATGACTCAAAAACTTTTATCATAGCATTACTGAATCTGTGACTTTAACCAAGTCACCTAGCAAAAAAGAATAACTATGTGCTTACTATCTTGTATCACCTGCTGAAGAGTGACTGAGGATATAGTAAACACATGCATATTTCCTGTCTCATTGGCATTCGCAGGCTATCTGAAATGAATATATCAAAAAGGGAACCTGCAATTGCCATAACTTTAAGTATCCGTTATAAGAAGGGAGTTAACTAGTATTATAATTATTATCAAAACACTGATTAAAATTCATTTTGCATAGTTTTTTTTTTTTTTTTTTACCTTTTTTAGTTCCCTTAGGCTAGGTTCTCTGAGCTTCCGGTCAATGAGTTAGATAATGAGTAAATTAAAACATGTTATTACAGAAGGTCGGGAATGTGGTGTGACCATTAGAAGGAAAGAAAATGAATCAAAGGCCTGGAGACTAAAAAAAAAAAACAAAAAAAAAAAACCAAAGGCCTGGAGACTGACGAAGGTGAGGAGGGAGTCCTAATCCCCTCGGAGTAAGCTTGGCTAGACATGAAGATGCAGCCACAGGAAATGTCATGCTACCAGTATAAACAGGTATGTCCACCTCCATCCCCTGGTTGCCAAAAAATAGAGATAATCGTCCCTGGTCTTAGCAACCAATGAGGAATATTGTGAGAATAAATTAGATACCATTTTGCTTTGGAGGAAAAGCACTATATAATTTATGATATTGTTATTATAATCATTAGTCATCTTTGTCTAGATTTATGGAGTGACTCATCCTAAATTAAGCCTTTGGAACAATGAGAAGAGGGAAATTTATGAGACCTACAATGATTTTCTAGTCTCATAAAAGATTGTAGTACTTGATTCTTGAGATGTTGAAATATCTCTGCCTCTTAACAGGAGGCTACAGGGACCATCCTTTGATTCATTATTTGTTAAGTCTTTCAGGTCTCCCTCCTTTTGCTCCCCTGGGACTAATAATTCAGCAAGCATTTTAACAGTCACCTTGGCTGTCAATAAATTATTTTAACTTACCTTTACAAGTGCCTGCTATTTCTCTCCTTTTCCTATGAGAATAAAAATATTGCTACTTTTTTATTCCCCATAATTTCTCTACAAACCCACTTAACATCCCGGAAGCAGCTATAATATCAAAGCAATGAGCCAGGTGTAGAGACATAAGTAAATAAGATTCTGTCCCTCCCTCAAAGAGCTTGTAATTTAGTTGGAGAATATAACTAAGAGGACCAAATCTGGTGGATTTTTTTTTAAATAACTATGAGGTCACAGGAACTGAATGGATAGAGAATGTGAAAGGGAGGGAAGAGTACGGAGGGCAGATCTGAGGAGGGACCCATCAGATCCATTTTAGGCCCACTGAGCTGAGGTTGATAAGATGTCCAGCAAGAAGCTTGACCCATGGGTCTGGAGTGTGAGAAAGAGGTCAGGACTGGAGACTCCGATTTGGATCTCATCCAAGGAAAAATCCTGAGACTAGGGGACATTCCCAGTGAGAGAATATGAGACGAGAAGGGAAGATGAGGGAGAGTCTGATGGTTAAAGAAAAAAAGGGCAAGAGATGCTCTCCCTTTGCTGCATCTACTGTGAGAGTGAAGACCATTCTCAGCAATCAGACCGTCACCATTCCAGAAAATGTCGACATCCCCCTGAAGGGACGCACTGTGATCGTGAAGGGCGGGCCCCAGAGGAACGCTGCGAAGGGGCTTCAATCACATCAATGTAGAACTCAGTCTTCTTGGAAAGAAAAAGAAGAGGCTCTGAGTTCACAAATGATGTGGAAATGGAAAAGAAGTGGCTACCGTTTGCACTGTCTGTAGTCACGCACAGAACATGATCAAGGGCTTTACACCGGGCTTCCATTACAAGGTGAGGTCAGTGTGTGCTCACTTCCCCGTCAATGTTGTTATCCAGGAGAATGGTTCTCTTTTTGAAATCCGAAATTCCTTGGGTGAAAAATACATTTGCAGGGTTCAGAAGAGACCAGGTGTTGCTTGTTCTGTATCTCAAGCCCAAAAAGATGAATTAATTCTTAAAGGAAAATGACATTGAACTTGTATCAAACTCAGCTCCTTTGACTCAGCAAAAGACAACTGTTAAAACAAGGATATCAGAAAATTTTGGGATGGTATCTATGTTTCTGAAAAAGGAAAAGTTCAGCAGGGTGGTGAATAAGATCTGAGTTGTCGAGCTACAGAAACAGCAAGATGCCAGATGATTTTTCAGACTTATTTGTGATACTTTAAAGATGCAATAAAAACTATACTGATTTGGGGAAAAAAAAAAAAAAGAAGAAAAGCAAAAAGAGGCAAGAGACAAGTCATTTTTGGGAGAGATCCAAGGGATGAGAAGGGCTAATGAAGAAAAAGGATAGGAAAAGGCAGAAAATGGCAGACAGTGAGGAAGGAAGAGGAATCTTGATGAAGAGCAGAATGGAAGAGTCAACCTTGGAAATGAACCTCCTTCCCTCTCTCCAAGCAGCACAATGAGGGGCAGATGCGTGCAGATATACTCTGAGGTGGGACAGAGGAGACTTACAGGAGAGATTGTTGGCCATGCAATGGAAAATTAAATTACAAAAGGCTGTGGTGGGGCCACCTGGGTGGCTCAATCGGTTGAGTGACCAACTCTTGGTGTTGACTCAGGTCATGATCTCAGGGCCGTGAGATCGAGCCCCATGTTGGACTCCGTGCTCAGCTTGAGTTTCCCTCTCTCTCTTTCTCTCTCCCTCCGCTCCTCTAAATGAATAAATACATAAACAGAATCTTTTTAAAGACAGAAAAGGAAAGGTTGTGCTCAGAGAAGACAACAACGTGTAGAGAAAGGAGCACAGATTTTGGCATTGGCCAGGTCTGGATCCAAACCCCAGCTCTTATACTGATGCTCACTGAGATGTTGGACACGTGCCTTCTTCAATGGAGCCTCCGTCCCGTCTTCTGTAGAATGGGCAGCAGCAAGGACATCCTCCCTGAGGTCGTTTCAAGCACTAAGAGCCCATGGGCGAAGCGCCCCGCTCTGGCCTGGGCCCGGGTAGGGACGAACGATGGACACAAACTGGCTCAAGAAACAGAACCGAGGTTCTCGCACTTCAGATTTCTAGGCCGCCTCCAGAATCAAGAGGTCCAGGATGGGAACCTCATAAATCTGCGCGTTCTAACGAGTTCCCAGGGCATGCTGACACCCAGGTCGAGGTAGAGGAAAGATCAAAGGGGCAAGAGACTTTGTTGGCACCAGAACCCAGGTCCCAGAAGAACCGGATCGTACCTCTTGTTCTAGTCATTCTTCCATGGATGCACTTCATTGTTTCGTCTCCAGAACCTTGGCTACCCTGCCTTGGGAGCACTGGATCTCAGCCCACTGCTCGGCTGGAGCGGTGGGTGCAGAAGTGAAGGCTACCTGCAGCTTCCCTGAAGAGGGAGATAAAGGGGAGCCTGCTACCTGTACCCCGCGTCTGTCCCCAGGGCTTGGAGCCAGGGTCCCCGGGACGGCGTCAGTAGCTGGGAGCCAGGCTGAGGTAACAGGACTTTTTTTTTTTAAGTGGAAACTGTCAAAGTTTAAATATTATTTTAATTTTGTTCTGTCTTTTCAATATTGCATGGCCCAAGTGTTTAATATTTCACATGTTTCTCTCTCTCTCTCTCTTTTTCATCTTAAATTACCTTTTATTTCTCTTATTCTTTTCCTTGGCCCCAAAGTACCTTTATTGCTAAAAATGATAGTTTATAACCCTTTGCCATGGATCAGATTATCTCCAAGCAATTTCTTTCCCGTTTTTTGTTCCTAATTCCTTCCCATTGTATTATTCAGTTATTCCATTCTATTGCATCCATTATTCACTACTTTTTTTTTTTTCAAAAATTGATTCTGCAGAAATCGAACACCCTCATTTTTCATTTCTTGGTTGGAGTTACTTTAGAAACTCAACTAGATTATGGCTCCTAATGCACTAATGCTCCGCTGAGTGCACGTTGCCCGGCATTTTTATAAGTTCTGAATATAAAGTCAAGTCAAACCCTATTCCTTTTCAAGATTCTCCTTTCATATATCGTTTAAGAAAATTGCTCAACCATCCTGCTTGCTTCTACTTAGTCCCTGACTCATTTCCTCACTGTTGAATGCCCTATCATCCTTCCTACATTTATATTTTCAGCCAAGGAGGGGAACATTAACCTGACATTTTGGTGCAGACCGTCGGTGACACCATGTTCTGCGGCTGGAGCCTGAGGACGGCAGGGGCATGAAGATGACACCGGTCGATGCGTTAGTCAGCACGAACCCCTGTCTCTTCTCTGCATCAAGGGCCAACTACACCTCACTTGTGATCTTTCTCATCAACAAATTTTTATAATTATTCTCAGCTTCCTTTAACATAGGGAAGCTTAGTCTCTTGCTTTGTGCATAGTCAACACTCAAAACCATGAACGACTGAATGACAAGTGAATGGAATGCAGACCCAACACAGCCCAGTCGTGCCTACTTGCCTAGCTACTTACTCTCATGCCCCTCTCCTAGGGGTATGGTATTCAGAACTCCCCAGTTCCCCAAACGTGTCAGGCTCACTCATGCCCCCAAACCTTGGCATGGGTCATCCATTCCCACCCTACTTTCTCTGATTAGCACGGCTTTCCTTCCTTCCCCAGAAAGTTGCTCCTGAGCCCCTGCCTGGGTTGGGTGGCCCTCCTCTGAGTGCTGGAAACATCTCAGCTTCTTTGGCCAAACACAGTACTTACAAGGTCACCCGGGGGGCTCAGCAGCTGAGTGTCTGCCTTTGGCTCAGGTTGTGGTCCTGGGGTCCTGGAATCGAGTCTCACCTGCTTCTCCCTCTGCCTCTCGCTCTGTGTCTGTCATGAAGAAATAAAGAAAATCTTTATTAAAAATTTTTTAAAAATAAATAAACGCAAGGGCTTTGGGAGGCCCGCATGGCACAGTCGGTTAAGCGTGTGACTCTTGGTTTAGGCTCAGGGTTGAGTTGGGTTCCACACTTAGCGAGGAATCTGCTTGAGACTCACTCTTCCGTCTGCCCCTCAGCCCCCCACATATGATCTCTCTCTCTCTCTCTCTCTCTCTCTCTCTCTCTCTCTTTCTCAGATAAATAAATAAAGCTTTAAAAAAATAAATTAAAGCAGGGGCTGTGTCTCGTGGCATCGTTACAATCCCAGCTTCCCACCTTAATGCTCGAATGGTGGTGCTGGGAATGAGTGAGGATGTGCTGGCATCCAGGTGAGAGGCAGAGATGATTGAGACAGGAAAGTTGCCATGAGCACCGACAGGAGGAGAAAGGTGTGAAAGACGACAGGAAGAATTTTGCAGGTGGGACAGCTCATTAGATGCAGGGTGGTGGGACGGGAAAGTAAAACACAGCTGCCAGGGAGATTTCAGGTGCTTGAGCAGAGGCCTAGGAACTTCATTTCCAAAGAGAACACCAGTAGGCCTCTACCATTCAGCCTATTCTCTAGTGTTTCTAACAGAGAAGAGTATTCTTTACTGAAGTAAGACAACAACATAGCCAAGTCAACTTTTAGCAGTTCCAAGTAGCACAGAGGAATATATGGGGAGTTTGGGGGCCCTGGTGGGGCTCAAGGTTGAGCATCAGCATTCAGCTCAGGACGTGACCCCAGGGTCCCGGGATCGAGTCCCGCATCGGGCTCCCTGCATGGAGCCTGCTTCTCCCTCTGCTTGTCTCTCTGCCTCTCTCTGGGTCTCTCATGAATAAATAAATAACATCATATATATATGTAGATTAAAGATAAAGTCATAGAACCCAAGAGGGGGACGCATGGTGCCCTCACAACAGAACTGGTCCTGTCACGTCTTTGCAGGGTGGCCTTCCAGCTGTGAGGTCCCATACAGGTACTTCTGGTTTAAGCTCCTGCGCAGCCGTTAAGCAGGTGAAATTACACCTGCCAACGCCGTTGTCACGTTCTGAGCCTTCTACAAACAACATCTCAACCCTTAATATTTCAGGAACTGATTTCTCCTTTCTGGGGTGATGGGTCCCTGCCCCACTCTCATCTCTCTCTCTCTCTGTCTCTCTCTCTCTCTCTCTCTCTCTCTCATTTCAGGTCTGCTCCTGCCATCCGAGTTGTCTCTGCTCGGACGGAAATGTACTCCATAGCGACACCTACCCAGACCTCGGCCCCTCCCTATCCTATCTCAGTGAGACCCCTGTGACTTAACACGGGTTCCTAACCGCAACCACATCCCATATAAGCTGGAAGAATTTAAAAGCTACAGCTGTCCCATGACCCCCCTTTCTCCATCCCTCTGTAAAGCCCACCTTTCCTCCCAGATCTGGCCTCCGACCTGTCACTCGGCTAACAATCCCCTCCCCCCCTTAATTCTTAGAGCACATATTTTCTGTAACAATAGAAAATACGTGCTCATGTCAGACATTTTCCATGGCTGGTTGGCTGGAGGGGCAGTGCCTGGATGAGGGGCACACCACATGCTCCGTCGCTCCTGCTTACGTGCAGTGGACCCTGTGCAAGCAGCACCTTGTCTCTCTCTCTCTGGGATAGATGTTAGGGTGGCATTCCGGAGAACATTGCACGAGAAGCAGGAGGTGGTCCGGCACAGGGAAGGTGCTTCCTACCCTGCAGGTCTGACCCTGATTCAGGTGTGAGCCACCAGCCGGCGAAGGGTCCGTGTCTTCTCATTGTGCCCCCGGACATTGCATCATCACTCTTCATATGGGAGCCTCCATGCACCCCCGGCAGCCCAGGAGGCTCGTGGGCTCGTGTGCGAGCAAAGCCTCAGTCTCCATCCTTCTTCCCAAGTCCCTGGCTGCACACTCGCGTGCAAGCAAGCAGTCCGGCCTGCGGAGCTGGAGCAAAGCGAGGGGGCAGGAGCCGGGTGCAGGTGCGCGAGGGCTGGCATCTGCGAGGATGATTACCCTCATCATGGAAGCTGCCAGACGACTTCAGCATATTCTGTGGCATGTAAACTGCCAAGAAAGAACACTGTCAGCAGTGTCATTTCTAACGAGGGAGAAACAATACATGAAGCAGGAAAAAAAAAAAAAAGATAAAACCCCACCCAGCGGGCCGTGTCCCCTAAATACCCCGGCAGGAGTCTGCGCCTCTCCTCCCCCTGTCGCCCTGTGGCCGGAAGGTGCCCCCTGCCACAATCACTGCCTGACACTGGAGACTAGGGCTTAGAAAAAGTAGAAACCATGAAATCGCCAAGCCCTGGAAATCCAGGTAGCTGCTACACAAGTCCATCTGGCCGCTGAGCGCCTTCTTGCATTTTGCTCAGAATTCTCATCTATATACGGATAATATTTGCCTGGAGAGTGTCTTGTGGCCTCTCTAGTGATTTTTTTCTTCCTTTTCACATTGTTGGTTTTAATACAGCTTATGATTTAAAAAAAAATGGTTATCTTGGTTAGAGAAAATTTCTAGCCTGAGCGAACGCGTTGAGGTTGTGGAAACTTTGTTTTCGTAAATAAGATCGACAAAGTCATGAGAAGACCTTAGACACATGCGTACCAGTGACCTACAGGTTGACACACATGTATTGCCACAGATAGTGGCATGTGGCAACTAATGAGGAGCACAGCCCATCCCAAGGTGCAGAAGCTCCGTCTGGAAGCCCTTCCCCTGTTAACAAACACTTACGTGTCCTGGAGTCCTCACGGACCACCCCTCTCATTGAACACCCCTACCTTCAATGAAATCTGGCTTTTCCAGGAGGCTACCAAATCCCCTGACACCTGTCCTGCATCCCATGTGCCTTGGAGCATGTCAGGATGTGGGCTTCGTGTCCCCCCTGTTCCCCACTGTCTTCCACTCCCTGTCAGCACAAGCGTCCCATGTCAACTGCGCTTCTGGAACAAGTGCACGTTTTCTGCTTAGGCTCCTGCTTACATCCAGGCAGACCTCCTTCCCTCCATGGTCCTCATTCTTTGACAGACAGACCCTCGCTTACTCTGCTTCTTGGATTTAGGAACTTGGTTTCTCTTCCCTAAACACATCGTCCTGTTCTTGATCCTACAGTCAGTACTGTTATGTTTACTCGGGTAACCAGAGCATGCCCCCCCTTTAAAGGAATGCCACACTAATTGCCTATGCAAAGGCAGTTGTTTGTTGCTTGTACGCAGCTTTCTGATTACTGTTTGAATACGGTCAAAAAGAAATTGGATTTTTTTTTTTGTGCACGCCTGATTCCCTTGCATGCATGCCTTTGTCAAAATTTTGACACAGTAAATACGGGCCTCCTCCATGTGGACCCCAATTGATTAATTAAAGGAGAAATTCATTGCAAAATTGCCAGCAGCTGTTGGCTAGAACAGAGGCTGGGGAGTCATAGACAAAACGGCTTGCAGTGGATCAGGACCATTTCTAGAGGATGTGTGTCTGAATTCTGTGGAAAGTGAGTTCTACCTCTCAATCTGGGCCTTTTTTCTCACTCCATGGTCTATTTAGAATGTATAATGTATTTTCCCTCGAGGAACAAACAGGTCAAGAACAAACCCTAAACATTTTCCTTTCCCTGCTTACTTGTTTGCTTTCTCATTTTCCTTCTCTCCTTTTGTTTCTCTCTCTCTTTTGTTTTTCTCTCTCTTTTCTTTCTTTCTTTCTTTCTTTCTTTCTTTCTTTCTTTCTTTCTTTCTTTCTTTCTTTCTTCTTTTCTAGATCAAAGATAAATAAATGCATAGCAAGACACCTTGCTCACTACCAGAGCACTTGTGCTACAGGAGAAGCACGCACAGGAGGGACAATTCACCTGGTACAAGACCACAGAGGGAGGGAAAAGCTAAAACCGCTTCTCTCTGCAAGCTCCTCTGACTCATGAGATCCAATGTTCTGAATTCTGACAATAGGGGTGCACGGAATTTCAGATCCATCCTGAAGGGGAGACGAAAGAAGTTTCCAACAAATACCAAAGAGCAAACAATGTCCAAAAATAAGGTTTTGGGGCCACAGGTGTCGTGAGAGACTGTGGGGTGACAGAAGGGGAGGAAGTCAGCAGGGCAGAGGGGAGCCACGCAGAACAAATGGTTCCGAGCAAATGTCTCTAATAAGTCACGGCAGTGACGGTTCCTGAAGGTCCTGCCTGGTTCCCCGCAAAGCTAAGGGTGCAGTTTTCTCCACGTGTGGCGTGCGGGACCAGGGGCTCATACACCTGGGCTCTGACCTCACCCCAATGGAGAGCTCAGCTGGAGGAGCAGGTTGGGACCTGAGCCACTGTGCATGCCCCCAGGGCCACCTGTGAGTCCCCGCCTGTGGGGTTGGAGCCCATCAGGCCCAATCTTCTCCCGCCGCCCCAGCGGGTCTGACTCCGTGATCCTCAGTCTGTGTGCAGGGCGCCTCTGTCTCCACGCAGCACCCGTGGGACATCAGTGTGTTGCATACTGCCTGGGCGGGGTCCAGGACCTAAGCCACACACTAGAACTTTGAGAAACCACATGTGGGGGGGAACCAACCTCAGCTTGAGTACCACATTTCTCCTCAAAGTGGTCAACGTGTTGGAGGCCACGTCAAATGTTTGCTACAGACCGAGGCAGGGTGTGGATGTCCATGCTCAGAGACTTCTGTGCCAAAGGGACTTGAGGTATGTCTTCAAAATAATCTGAATAGTTACCATTCATTGAGTGCCTACTAAGTGTCCAACACCATATCAACATCATCTCTGATGATCCAAACCGGCCACAAGAGGTTGTTATTATGCTCATTTTCCTAGTTAGGAAACCAACTGCTGAAATAAGAAAGGACTCACCACGGTTCCACAACTGGCAAAGGGCAAAGGCAGGTCTGGACATAGTTTATTTTGCCAAAGCCTACAGTCCTCCTCATTATGCTTTCCCCCCATCCATCTAGAAATGCTTACAGTGACTAGTGTCAGTTCCCCGGTTGCTCAGCTCTATTAAATAGGCCACGTCCTTTTCCTCATGGAGCTCACTGATCCTCAACCACAGTAAGTGATAATTCCCCAAACCCACCCAAAATTTACTTCCTTTTACTCTTACGGAGTCTGCTAAATCCTATAACTAGAGAAGCAGTGGTATCACCACCAGCTTGAAGCCAGCTCCCGGCAGCACCTTCCAATGGAATCGTTCCTGCCTCCCTTCCTCTTCCTCTTTTTCACTTTGTTCCAACCCCCAGGGCTCAGAAATCATAGCTGCCAAGATGACGGAGAGTAAACCAGAATGCACGGGGGGGAAAAAGAAGCCAAGTCAAAACCCTTGCCTGGTAATGAACTCTGGGTCTCTAGTCTCAAAGAGACCCAAGCTCCTGTTCCATGTTTTGAGGGGGAAAGAGGTTAACAATAATCGAGGTCAGAGGTGGGGGTTTTTTCATTGTTATGACACCAGAGTTAATATATTATGAATTTATTTGATACTGTGTTTGGGACTGAATGGGACCACAGGAGCCTTTATTACCTACCTAAGAGTGACTAGAAATCACAAATATCAAAGTGAATAGAATGGATCAAGAACTCTCCACAAAAGATTTGAGACCCCTGTGGTCAACAGCAAACAAGATTCAACATGAAAATATTCCAGTCCGAATAAAAGCGATTTGGGCTCTATTTTATCTCATAGCCAAAGGCTATGAGATCCAAGGCTCATATTGTCCTAAAGAGACCAAGCAACATTTTATGTATATATGCCTTTTACTGGAGAAAGAATCCACAGCTTTAATCAGAGTCACAAAAAGATTAAAATTATTTCCAAACCAAGAACTTCTGGAAGCCCAGGACAGCCTGGGACTTCAGCTTCAGATCTGGTTTATATCCCCTTCCGACACAGTGTTGGTCAGGGCCCAGCCAATCCTGCCTGAAAGTGGAACCAAGTGGTGGGATGCAGCCTGATCTGTGCTCCAGAAAGTCCTTTGGATGTGATTCCAGAAACATCTATGGTTTAGATGGGGAAAAGATAAAAATTAGCTTTCAAAATCAGGATATGGTTATCTAGGTTATAGAAACACCTCAAGAACTTGATGGCTCATTGAGGTCACCTCTATCCTGACTTTATTTGGACTCTTTTCAGTGAATTGTGGTGTGCATGTTTTCCAAACCTTTATGCATGCTTTGGCATAAAATGCAAATAACTCAATTGATTGTGAATTTCCTGATGCTCAACTCCTGGCTACTAACCTTCCAAGGACTTAGCTTCTCCATAGTATCTACAACTGGGTAAGGTGATGCCTGCACTCCTTGTTCTAGCTGCTTCTTGGAAAGCAAAGCTAGTCCAAAGTATCAGGTTTTAATTGAGCTCATAGCCCTGCCATCCCCGCTCACCCAAATTCTAGCTACCTTTCCCCCATTTGACAAACTATCCCAATTGGGTCCCTAGCCATCACAGCATCAGCCAGCCAGCAGTCCCAGGAAGCGAGTCATTAGCATCTCAAGCTGGAGTTGAAGAAATGCTTTCACGGAATGTCATAGGATATCATTCATTTGATGCACAGCAAAGCAATTGGGAAAATGTTAATTCTCTCTTAAGAATCAAGCACGAATAATAAAACTTAAATTGGTCCATGGGAGAGATCAATTAGCTGCTAGAAATTGTTATCTTGCAGTCAGTTCTCAACCATCCATGTTCATAACAAAGGGGCAGGGGTCATGGAACCCGGCAGGTTATTTTTAAATAATTAGTATTTGGCTTTAGAACACTCCATATATTTATTTGCATCAAAGTTACCTTCCTAATAATGTTTTGCTTATATTAACATTTAAATGATGACCAGCTCCCTGGAAAGCAGCAACTGGTTGCACCTGAAGAGACAACCTGCATCCAGACAAGGTGGGAGCAGTGAAGTCAAAGGAGAGATTACAATTTTTACTCTGCATTAAATCTCCCAAACTCAAATAACTGAGAACGAGCTCTAATCCCCTTCAACATGAGTCTTTCAGAAATTGCTCCCTGACCTCCGGTTAAATACCCCTGTGGGCGTCCCTCGATATCCCATAGTCCTTCACACCACCTACCATGCCAGTTGCAATTATGTGTTCCATCTCTGCTTTCCACCCTATAGCCCATGAGCTCCAAGGAGGCGGAACAGAGTCTGTCTTATATGACCTTTCATCCCAACACTGGGAAGGTTCACTGGTACATAGTATGTAGCCAACAAATGTTTGTTTATTGAGTGGAGGGAATCTACATTGATCCTCCAAATTATCTATGAAAAATGAGAAAGATCCATTCAACATTGACACAGTATATGTAATTGTGTCCTCAGGAGAAAGCCTGATGGGGGGATGGAAGCTTTATGAGCTCAGGGCTCCCCGCTTGTCTTATCCACTGCTGTGCACACGGAGGGTGCAGTGCCTGGTGGATTGTCCAAGTGCAGCAAGTGTGATCAAGCCAGGGGCCCCAGCACCTCCCCTTGCCCACATCATAGGTGCTTTTCCCCCCACTTGAGAGGTTATCTCAGCTCACATGGTCCCTCACATAGTCACAGAAACTGTTTGGAACAATGAATGAGAATAAGCAAGAAAAAGTTGCACGGCTCTAGCTGCGTAGTTTTCCTACCAGGGTGCAGAGAGGCAATGGGGAACTGTAACAGAATTGTAAAGAGGCAGAGAGTTAGCGTAGCTTTGCCCCTTGGGGAACAAACAAAACCTGGTGTTGCTCATGCTTGTTTCTGTGGTAAAGGCATTAGATCCTATCTGTCTGTCTGTCTGTTTCTCTTTCCCTCCCTCCCATCTTTCCCTCCGTCCCGTCCTCCTCCCTCTCTCCTCTTGCCCTCTCCCTCTTCCTCCCCTCTTCCCTGTCTCTGTCTCTGTCTCAGGTTGACCTTATCTCTATGCATAGACACTCGGGTGCTCTTTCTGGGGCACGTCAGGACTTCTGAATCTGTGCGGCCAACCGATCCATGTAGTCCTTTTGAAAAATGTTTTGTTAAAAAAAAAAGAAAGAAAAAAAGAAAAATGTTTTGATACCATTCCACCCTGACGTTTCCCTCACATGGAGTTTTCAGAGCGGTAACCTTGACGTCAGAACACAAGTCATCAGCAGTATGCCTACCCTTGCTCTGGAATCCAGTGGAGGACCTGAGACCATGTCAACACAGGACTTACACAGTCATATGAATGGCCAGGAAACCTTCATTCATCAAAACCACCTTGGAGGGGGATCCCTGGGTGGCTCAGCGGTTTCGCGCCTGCCTTCAGCCCAGGGCGCGATCCTGGAGTCCCGGGATGGAGTCCTGCATCTGGCTCCCGGCATGGAGCCTGCTTCTCCCTCTGCCTGTGTCTCTGCCTTTCTCTCTCTCTCTCTCTCTCTCTCTCTATGTCTATCATAAATAAATAAAAATAATTTTTTTAAAAAAATCACCTTGGAGACCACCTGGGGGGACAGTATCCTCACTTTATAAAGGAAATTGTGGTGGGGGAGTGCTGGTGCAAGGTGACCATACATTGCAGAACTCACAGGACAGCCTGAGAGTCACCTGGCTGACAAGGGAGACATTTTCTCTTTGTGGTTATCCCCTAACTCAAGAGATAGGCCCTTCCCCTCGGCCTGTAGACAGACAGTAGTCCCCCCCCAGTATTGAAAGGGTTCAAAAAGGTAGGAACCTTGACCTAGTTTCCTCCACTAGCGATCACCCTATGTATCCTAACTTCCATAACCAAACTCCTAGCAGTAGACTTTGGCACTTACTGATTTTATTTTTTTCCCCTCAATCTATGGCCCCATACAAAAAGAGCTAGAAGCTTCCCCTCCTCTACAGCTCTTGTTCAGCTGCTGAGAGATTTGCTCCAGATTCCAAAATTTAAATGATTCCCCCTCCTCTAGAATATACAGATTCACTTTTGGGTAGAGGGACAGGGTTGCCAAAAGCCTAAGTAGCAATTCTAACAACCTCTCATTTAAGGAAGATAATATTTACTACTTTTCACCTAAAGGACCCTTGTCTCCACAAGAACACAATTTCACATCTGTGCAGACGGGACCCGGCCAACAGGGGACTCAACCCATTGGTGGAGTCTTGACAAAATCACCCTCTTCTTCCTGACATTTGAACAACACCCTTTTCCTGACATTTACAGCCAAGCAAAGTCAGTCAGCCCTGGTGGTGATGAGCTGGCATGTGGATCCTGGGTTCATCCCCTAAGTAAGCAATTTCTTTATTCAAGACAGTTTTCTGACTTTTGCAGGATGAGTCAAAATGAGTCCTGGCCAATTATTCATGTTTTCCAAGTCATGTGACATCCTTGCTCTATCAACTGCCATGAGGATGGGAAGGACAGGACAGGTCAGCTACTGGGTGGAGAAGTCTAGGCTTTGCTGTTGGTATTGTCACAGTCACCAGCATCCTAAGTGGGCAGGGGAGACAAAGAGACATCTCAGCCTGGGTTCCACTGAAAATAGAGCCTGGATATTGAATACAGGGCCTACTTTGAAAGGTAGAGTCATGAGGCAGGGAGAGTTCATGAAAGGAGAAGTGTGACAAGGAAGGTTACAGAGCCACAGCATGTCATCACACTGGCCACTGCTTTACCAGAATCCTCAAAGACACACAGCTGGCCGCTCAGCAGGTGCAGTGACTTTAGCCACCTGGGATGCCTCCAGACAGGCTGTGCATCGAAGCTGCTCAAGGCAGCTGCTTCAAGGAGGAAGGAGGGGAAATTCCGCTGCATAGCTACTTCCCTCTCTTGTCTCCCAGATTCATTACACTGGGGGCTCTTCCCTCCAAACCCCGAGTCACAATGCCCAGCTCCCTCAGAAGCTGTTCAAGAGACCCATTCCAGGACCCCAGCAGCCCACTGCATCCAAGCCTGAAGTGGCCAGAGGAGCCAGAGGCCCCGGGAATTCCACCCATCAGCCTCAGGTGGCAAAAATCACACAGACCCACGAAGGACCAACCAATCTGTCTCAGTGGCAGCTGAGGGCCAGCCAGCAGATGAGGTTTGAGAATCTGAGGAGGGGTTTGAGACTAGAGCATTCAACAGAAGCTAGGATGACAATCACGTCCAAAGCACAGAAACTTCCACCAAATACCTCTTCATGTGGAGAGCCTGGACTGGGTCCCTCATGACAAAAGCATAGTAGATATGCCAACCTTGGCATTACAAAATATCAAGTCAAAATGATCTGTTCTACTAGATGTAATGACATTAAGGTGCGTGCTAGCCAGGAGAGACAGACCCTGTGGTGTACTATCGAGGCCACCCATGAGCCCGAAGCACCAGACCCAACGGGTACCCTTCAATCTTTACTTAGCGGTCAAGTTAAGTCTTTGCCATACTTCACACAGCTGAACTCTTTTTCGATATGAAACGTTTTCCTTCCTCTGATGCCAAATGCAGATTCCCTCTGATTCTCCTCTTCCTTTTTGGTCTCCTTCGGTGGGTACTTTTCTTCCCATTGACTCTGTAAAAACTAGTGTTCCTTGGGTCTCCTTTCTCAGCCCGATGCTCTTGGGGAACCTCATCCGCATCACTACTCACACTGCTCCCCTGGGCTGAGATGCCTACAGCTCCAGACTTGTGAGTGAGGCATGATCCCAGCCCTCTATGGGGAAAAAGACAAAAGACCTCAATTACAATGACCCTGGGTAGGAAATGCTAAGCTAAAAAGTGTGATGATGGCAGGGGCACCGAGAACACACTCAGCCTGAACCAATTCTGAGAGGCTAAGAAAGGAGTTATTCTGAAAGATGAAAAGAGGAAGAAAGTTCCAGGAGAAAAAAAAAAAAAAAAAACCTCACAGAACACAGGCCTGAGACAGCATGGGATCAGAGAATAAGCAGTGAATCTGAAAAGCGAGCTGAAAAATCTGTAGAGACACAACCAGAAAGGCAGAGGAAGGTCACAAAGGGCCTTACGCAACAGGCCACGGTGTCTAGACTTCACATCCTAAGAGCAGGATCAAGGCAGGGTCAACTTTCCATTTTATAAATATCCCTTTGTGAGGACTGTGGTTTGGAGGCTATGCCGGGAAGGGTGGAGACAGGCCAGGAAGTTGTGGCCACACCCAAGCAAGACACTTGAAACCATTAAGACTCTGGCAGTAATGATCCTTGTTTTTCCCATTGAAAGTAACCTGTGCGAGGTAAATCCTGAGCCGGTTCCAACATTTTTGTCTATATGCTTAGAGAATAACAAATGGCTTTCTTGATTCTCAAACACTGACTTGATCTCTGGGTCTTCCAGGCAACTGTTCATTCAGCATCCTCCAACAACTCCAGGAAATAAAAACTATTTTGTAACTGCCCAAATCATCTATTCCTCTATCATTTTTTTTGTTCATTTTTTTAAATGTATATTGACCAGTTACAGGAAAAAAAAAACAAAACAAAAAAACAGTCCCCCATCAATTACTGTGAGTTGTGGAAGGAGGACACAAGTCCTCAGGAAGTGATATTCCAGTGAGGTACAGTTAGCAAAAGGATCAGCTGTGAAATGGGACAAATGAAAGAAGGACAGAGAGAGAAGCCCCGGGAGTGGGCCATGGGTGCCTGCAGAAGAAGGAGAGGGTAACTGTGTTTAGGAGGTTTGAGTTAGGCTTGAAATGGCTAGGATCTCAGGCAGAGATAGGGGACAGATAACCCTGACAAAATGCCAAGGGCCTGACATCACTGCTGAATGGCTAGGGTTGGTCAAAGTGGCAGGTGGATAGAGGAACACAGTAGAAAAAGAAAAATGGTGGACAGTTCAGGGAGACTTTAAGGTTGAGGTCGAGGCAATGGCAGTTGAGCTGTTTGAGTAGACATCTTCTGGGGCACCTGTGTGTCTCCGTGAGGGCATTCCACAAGGCCATACGCGATGTACTGACTCAGCCAATCACCTCTACAACTATTTGAACTGAAACAAATTGAATCCATTTTCTTGTTGACAGCACGGACTTATTATCAACCCTTCCTCACAAGGAGCTGCCTTCAGAGCAAAGCCCTCGGTGCAAACTCAAATTTTCCCAGTCCTCTCATGGCCACTCATGGATACAAGGCAGCTCAACTGAGCCTGCAGGGTTGTCTACGTCCGTATCTCTGTTCACGTAGAGGATCTCCATTATTTTAGACTTAAGAGACCAGAGCTGCTATGTTATGGAGCCTGCATGAAGGCAAATTCCCTAATAACACATTAGGATGTGATCGACTCAAATCCATGGGGCCAAAAAGTAAAATGCACTAGTCAAGAGACATGTTAATAGGTTAAATGAACCTCCTAAATTGAGTTCACTGAGGAGACCCAGAAATAAATTCAAGAGGCCCATTCCCTTTCCCTTTTTTTTTTTTATTTAATATTTTTATTTATTTATTCATGAGAGTCACAGAGAGAGAGGCAGAGGGAGAAGCAGGCTCCATGCAGGGAGCCCGATGTGGGACTCGATCCCGGGTACCCAGGATCACGCCCTAACCCAAAGGCAGACACTCAACCACTGAGCCACCCAGGCGTCCCGAGACCCATTCCCTTCAAGGGAACCCTGAGGAACCCTACCTGAAAGCTATGGCTACAGAGGAAAAAAAGAGAGAGAGAGAGAAAGAGAACAGAGAACCAGGGACCAAGAACAGTATCTGACTCCAATAAGGGTCAAAACAATATACTCCAAACTGTGCAGGACAGAAAAAAATATCCCTCCACAATTAAATGATACAATGCAGAGTCATCATTGTGAATCTTCATGCAAGCAACCTGGCAAGACCGAGAAATATCTTCTCTCTCAATTTGATGGCCTAACCCATCTACCTCATCAAATGTTAAGGTGCAAAAGCCACATGAACCCTTTCATTGTTAATTAACATCTATCCTGGGTATATGTCTAGTTTGTGTGTGTGTGTGTTTTCAGGATCTCTTCATCTGTAAACCATTATACATTCTTATTGAAGAAGAGTCATTACTATGCTCGGCTTACTCCTTACTCCCTTCTAATTCTTTCCTCTTCCTATGTCTCCCCTGCTCTCCTGTTCCCCAAGGCCACACTGGTGGACAGGAGGACAAAGGAAGCAGAAAGATACTGTGGTAAGTGTGCTGATAGAAATAGTTCCTACCTTTCCTTACCTCAAAACCAAAGATACCTCGGGATGCCTGGTGGCTCCATGGGTTAAACATCTGACTCAGCTCAGGTCTTGATCTCAGGGTTATGAGTTCAAGCCCCCCTGCATTGTGCTCCACACAAGGTATGGAGCCAACTTTAAAAACAAAACAAGGGCAGCCCGGGTGGCTCAGCTGTTTAGCGCCTGCCTTCAGCCCAGGGTGTGATCCTGGAGACCTGGGATCAAGTCCCATGTCAGGCTCCCTGCATGGAGCCTGCTTCTCCCTCTGCCTGTGTCTCTGCCTGTGTCTCGGCCTCTCATGAATAAATAAATAAAATCTTTAAAAAATAGATAAATAAAATAAATTAAAAAAATAAAAACAAAACAAAAAAACACCACAAACCTAAAGATACCTTTACAGTCTGAGATTTGGAATTTAGAACTACTTTCTCTGACTTTGTTGTCTCCTCCCAGTGGGTTTTCATCATCTCGAGTGCAGAAGGATAGAGGACAAGCACAGCTGGACCATGTCCCACACAGCACCCTCTTTTTACTTTGGTGTGTAGGAACCACAGAAGCTCCAGGTTATGTAAGGTCCCCACTGCTGCTGTAACAAACTGCCACAAACTGGGGGGATTAAAAAATAAAAATCATTTTCTCATAGTTCTGCTGGCCAGAAGCTCAAAACCAAAGCCACACTCCCTGGAAAGCCTCTCAGAGAGAATCATTCCTTGCTTATTCTGGTGTCTGATGGTTGCTGGTATTTCTTGATTTCCTGGGCTTGTGGCTACATCGTTCTAGTCTCTTCTATGTCTAATCACTGTCCCAGCCTCTGGTGTCTTTTCTTCTACTGTCTCAAGTCTCCCTCTGCCTTTCTCTCATAAGGGCTATTTGGCAACAGACTTAGGTCTTACCCAGGTAAATCCAAGATGATCTCTTCATCTCAAGGTCCATAATTTACTTACATCTGCAATGATCCTTCTTCCAAATAAGGTAATACCCATAGGTCTCATGAATTAGGACATAAACCTATCTTTTTGGAAGCCACCACTCAAAGCATGACAAGGTCCACATATAGAGAGGCAAATTCCTTGTTGGGAGAGTCAAACACTCTCCCAAGCCAACCAATGCCACAAATATTATCCCAAGACTGAGTCAGAACACCAGACTGGTTAAATGCACTTCCAAGAAAAACAAATGGCAGCCTGCTCCTCTTTGAGAATCTAGACAAAGGCTGAGATTCATCCGATGAGCAAGCTCTCAGCAGAAGACAGAGACAGTTTGAACACTAGGATTTAGGCACTTCGACTTGTAAACCATTTTAATACATACAGCGTATTGTTAGTGTGAAGTCTTTTGGAAAGAAATATGCTCAAAATGGTAACATCTTACCTCAAAAAATGATACAGAGCCCTCTGCCTTCATGTACATCACATTTCAAAAGAAGGTAGATATTACGCTGTCTTATACCAAATGCCCTCGAGATTTTTTTTTTTAAGTGTAATATAAAACATCTTTTTCTCTGGCTCTAATCCAATTTCTTTGAGTGATGTGTAAACCTTACAATTGTTTGTAGCTCTGTGTCAGTATCCATTACTTTTGAAATGACCCCTACATTTCACATTCTATATAACATTTTCCTGTCTTCTCTGGGAATTGCAGAAGAGCCTTCGTAGACACACTAATTGCATGTGACACACACAGTCCTTTTGAACACTGGCGTTTTCTTGGTGAACCAGTAAATACTCTGTTATTTGGAGAGGACATTGTTGCAAAACACTTTCCCCGAATCTTGCTTTCTACTTAAACATTATAATCACACAAGACTGAGTTATGGCTTCACTGCTGTCCGTGCATATAGTACTCTTAGCGTTACAGGAGCTTCAGGAACAACTCTTCTCTTCAAAGTACCAGTAATGATTTCTTTTGCTGGCATTCACACAAAGTAAAGCATTACATTTGAGACAATAAAGCTGGCAAAGACCTGTCAAATTTATATTTTTTAAAGGCTTCATATTACATTCTTCCAAAACACACCCCCACCTGTCTTGACCTTTAAGCACATTAACCTCTGCAGGGAAATTTCTTAAATCCATCTTATATGTATAAAACCTCTCATTCAGCATTTGGTGAGGAAAATAGATTGTTGCTGGTCCTAAAACATCAGCGAGCCAACCACACCTGACAGTAGATTTGCCAAACAAAAAACAACAGCCTTAAGCTTCTCTTAAAAGAAGATGTAGTGTGGCTAAAAATGCTGATAGGTCCAAGGCAGATGTCCAAAAGCTTGGCAAACCCTAGCACACCAACGTCTGGTTCCCACAGATTCTCATGTGTAAATAGGAGGTTGCAGTCTGTCACCTGCACCAAGGACCAACCATTCCTGGGTCACACTGCTTCCCCAAACCAATTGCAGTTTCCTGGGTTTTCCTCCTTCTTGGCCATCAGATAAATATCCTAATTTGCCCTACCTGCTTTCCTCGCTCTTCCATGTCTTGCCTTTTTCTCCTCACAACTTGTGAATTTTAGATAGGTCTTCTTCCTTTTCTTTTCTTTTTTTTTTTAACTGAAATATATTGGACATGTAACACTGAGTAAAGCTTGAGGTTATTCAACATGTTGCCTTGATACATTTTGATCTGGTAACATGATGGTCTCTGGAGGGTTGGCTAGCACCCCTATCATCACAGAAGCATCATTTCTTTCTTTGTGGTGGGAATAATTAACATCTAGTGTCTTAGCAAGTTATATGCTTATGATACAATATTGTTGTCCATGATCCCTGTGCAGGCACATTAGATCTCGGGGACTTCTTTATCTCCTAGTTGTGTATCAGGTCTTCTTTCTGAAGCATCTACATCTTCCTACCTCCCTTGATCTTCGCCTTCTTCCCGGCTGTCCTACAACCCTTCCACTATGACTTCTTTTATTTTTTTTTTTAAGATTTTATTTATTTTTTTCATGAAAGACACACAGAGAGGCAGAGACACAGACAGAGGGAGAAGCAGGCTTCCATGCAGGGATCCTCATGTGGGACTTGATCCCAGAACTCCCGGATCACGCCCCAGGCTGAAGGCAGATGCTCAACCACTGAGCCACCCAGGTGCCTCCCTTCAAAACAATTTCTTACGTACTTTTAACTCCCCTGTTTTATTCACTAGCACTGTACACGTATTGTTTTCTCTCTATTTTTTAAACTTTAAGTATATAGTGATTTGTGTTACTGTGCTAATAAGGCTTTGTAAGCTTTCAAATTAGTTCCATCACATTTAGGATCTTTCTCCCAGCAATATACTGCATCAAGATGCAAATGAATGCCTAAATAGTGACCCACTGTAAGTCAATGACCATATTATTCAGTTTCCCCATAGACAGACCTTGTCTAATCGATGCTGTATCTAAGAGTTGCTCATTTTTGTGTGTAGATTTTTTTTGCTACCCAAAATTGAAAGAGTTAATGATTTCAAAGATTCAGAATTCTCTAAGCTCCTTTCAGTTTATTTTCCCTTCCTTGTTTCCACCCAGGCACACCCAATGCTCTAAATCTGCTCAAAAGGGTGACCCCTGGTCAGAAATCTGGGCATTTGGGAGACAGGGAATGTATGGTTCATTGGTGAACATTTCCAATTTTACAGCATGTGTATATATTCAATATCTCTTCATTCACTTATTTCTTTGCTGTCTTTCTCACTAAGGAGTAGCTCTGGAAAAGCTCTTCTTCCCCAGTGTCCCCAGTACCTAGACTAGCATAAAGTTGATACTCAAGAAACAATTGTTAGGGGATCCCTGGGTGGCGCAGCGGTTTGGCACCTGCCTTCAGCCCAGGGCGCCATCCTGGAGACCCGGGATCGAATCCCACATCAGGCTCCCGGTGCATGGAGCCTGCTTCTCCCTCTGCCTGTGTCTCTGTCTGTCTCTCTCTCTCTCTCTCTCTCTGTGACTATCATAAATAAATAAAAATTTTTAAAAAATTAAAAAAAATAGCTCTCTCTTAATAGAGGGGGCCAGCTATTATTAAAAAAAAAAAAGAAACAATTGTTAGTAAATAAAATAGTTCATTAATCGATTAATTATTTTGATTATTTAGGTTCTGTTTGGTTTTTCTTTTACTTATTTCATCATTTTAAAAAGAAAAAGAAGACCTGAACACATGTGTATGCTAGATTTAGAATCCTAGGAAGTGGAGCTGGAAGAGATCCTAGAAATCATGTCATTTAAAATACTGATTTTATAGCTGAGGAAAGAGGGGAATAGGGAGGCACACTAAGTCATGATGCCCGAGACCCATCACAGCTGGGTAATGGCCAAGTTGCTATCCCAGGCCCCCAAACCACCAGGCCTCTTGAGGAGATATAGGACTTGTCCTTCCCATTGTAGGAGCTGGTGTGATCTTGTTGGCTCACCAGAGTATAAGTGGATCTCTATTTGCAAAATAAAACTGAACGTGAGAGAGAGGATCATGTGACCGCAGCAGAATGTCTTCCCGCCCTCTTCTCATTCAGCCTGCAAACTTGTACAGGCTGGGGACTGCATGCAGCTTGTGGGAAAACCAGAGCAAACAGCATGAGTACCAGCGTGTGTACCAGGGTCACATGTCTCAGCTGCAGAGGGCACATGGGGCTCTGACACGGAAACACAGCACATTCCAGGGGACACCGTGTTCTCAGAGGCCCTGCTTCACCACACCTTTGCAAGCACCCTGTAAGGCAGGAGGAAGACCTCATGCCCATAGTACAATCGAGGCATCTAGAGGCGAGCATAGTTGGTAAGCTGCTCAAAGTCATATAGGCAGCTGGTGATGAGAGAGAGAAGTGGGTCCTCTTATCCCATGACAGCTCAATGAATTGTTTTCGCTACTCAACTGTGCGTGCTTTCTTGGTCTCAAATTGTTTTGTTTCATCTTGTTTTCTGAATTGGTTGGATTTAAACCTACCTCCTACCTACCTATCCCCATCCTCACATCAGGATCTGAGCTCTTGGCTGAGATGTTTACCCACTCTTTATTTTTTTTGTCAGAAAATAATAATAATTTTCTCTCCTTCATGCTCCACACAGGGAATGTATTTCTCTTCTTATGGGTCTTCAAATGGTTAATTGATGGATATTGAAAACCCTAAAAGAATATGCAGCGCTGAGATTCTGTGGTTTCAAAGTCTCCACTGGAGAATATACACTGGATTTTCCCTTCTCTCTCCTCTCTGCTATTCATAAAAACATATATACACAGTGTGGTTCTACGGCAACCCCCCCTTCTACCTGAAATCGTCATCATCACAAGCACTCGTGGATTAGACTAAGGCAAATATAATAAAAGCCTTCAGTGCACTTCAGTGCAGCTGAAGTGGAAGATCATTGGGGCTATACCGCAAGAAAAAACCTGAATAGTGTTGTGGTGGGAACAGAGGTGATACATGATGCCTGGATCACAAGAGGGAGACTTTGGAAGAAAAGGAATATCCAAATAGAAACCTCGGGAGATGCTAAAATAGGAGACAAGTTGCTGAGACTAGAACAAAGGTAGAATAAATAGTGCAATTACCCCCCTATTGCCTCTGACACTGCAGCAAAATGCCAGGTGAGTACTTCAGTTTTTGAGGAAACCAGCAGGAGAATATTGGTGAGAAGGCCAATTGTGTCTTCGGTGCCTTTTTAAAGGGACCCAAGGCATAGCCAGCTCTTCTCATGTGGCCGTGATCATGGCTGGCTGCAGCAGCTTAGCAAGGCTGGGACTGATAGAGGTTCCCTAACTGTGTAGGAAGCATCAGTCTTCCCATCCTCCCTAGCCCCCATCATTTGCCAGCCTAGAGGCCCGTTCTAAGCTCCATCCACCCCTCCTCCTTATGCTCACTCTCCCCCCACTGTCAACCCCTTAGATCCATGGGTACTGCACCACAGTGGGTACCATGGTACCCACACACTCTTGTTAAGGACAAACTGTTGCCTTCAAATGAGACTTTGAGCTGGAATTTTGAGTCCCCCAGAGTATGGTCTAGAGAGGAGCTAGGCACTGGGTGGGCACAGCTCCTTGGCCATCTCCTCACTGTCTTCTGTCCCCAGTAAGAGCAACCAGAAGATGTCCATAAGTGATTGGGATCAAGGCAGGACCCTGACTACTTGGGCCTAGGGGTAACAATGAAACTTGAAGCCATATGGGCAAAAGAATCCAGTAAAGTTTTCAGGTTCAGAAATCCTGAAGTCATCTTCACAAATGCAGTAATTGTGGCTTGTGGGATTTCTGACCCTGCCCAGCTTCCTACTGATAGGATGAGGGGGTGGGGGGAAAGATGTGTGAACAGGTACATATCTTTTAGATTTAGACATGAAATAGGGCACGAATGCATCCCCCAAATTCAAATGGGTGTCTTAGACAACCATGGCCTAAACTAAATAATCTCCTCAGCTTTATTACCTTTTATATTAATTTGATGAGAAACTCAACTTTGGATTGTAGAACAATAAGGACAATGGATGCGTCCCTTGGCTCTTCCCTGGAGGTAAAAGCATAAAAGCATAACTTTAAAGAGCCTATCTAGCTTATTTGTAAGCGTGGGGGAATGGAGGTTAATTAATCTAGTTTTGGGAATGCTAGATAATATCTGTGTTCAGTTGCTTATACATTATGCTGTCCAATTAATTCTTCCCAAGGACTTTTATATAAGATTATTCAGCTCAAAACTTCTGGCTTGAAACTTTTCAAGGTCCTTGGGGTGACCATGAGAAAGAGCACATTTAAGAAACTATCACCTTCTTTTTTAGTCTTTCATCCTGGTTGGAAGCTGTGCTCTTCTCAAAGGTTAACGAGGTTACAGAACCTTCAGGGAGTGTGGCCAGGACACCCATTTCAATTGCTCTCACATGCTTCTCGTTTCATTCTCAGGAGCAAAGTCTGGAGTCCACGTTCCACGATGCCTGCTGCTCAGCCCACCAGGGCTTCCTTCAGAAGCTGGCTGGGCCCAGGAACAGTCAGACGCCCTCGGAATCTTTAAACGCTTTTCTAACAGAAGGTTTGGCCATTTCTTCTCCCGGTGCTCATTTTAAAGTTAAGTGCATGAACACACATTTTTTTAATCCCAGAGAAGACTTTTAATTGATTCCCTGAATATTTTAAGGTCTACTAATTCCATTGATGTTGCAAACACTGCAATTCATTCCAGCTGCTGTTCTAATCACATTCATTAATAGGCTTATTTTTACCTGCCAGCTAATATTTTACCTTACATCAATAAATCTGCAGCTCTCCAGCAAAACTGTGTACAAAATAAAATGACTCGCCCAACCTCCTGACTGTTCCACAGGGGTCAGGTTATCCAACACCCCTCCCTCGGAGATGCTAAACTGAAGAATGCATATGCTACTCATTTGTGACATATAAATATAGTATTGGATTAGTTCAGGGACAAATTTTCTTGCATTGTCGACCCATTTGGTTCTTTATTTTGTATTACCTAAAGTAAAAAAGGGACATAACAGTCACTCAGATATAGATGAAAGATCTTATAGTAGATTAAAATAACTCACATACCAATGTCCCCTATAGGACATGGTTTCTTTTCAGTAATGATGGGGTTTTTTCTCTTTTTTATTCATTTATTTATTTGAGAGAGAGAGCGGAGCCAGAGAGAGAGCACGAGTGATGGAGGAGGGGCAGAGGGAGAGGGAGTAGCGGGCTCCCTGCTGAGCAGTGAGCCAATGCTGGGCTCTGTCCCAAGACCTTGGGATCATGACCCTGAGCTGAAGGCAGATGCTTAATCGACTGAACCACCCAGGCTCCCCAGTAATGATGTTTAATTAGGATTTATCTATCCATGGTGTCTTTGTTCATTCTTATATACTGGCAATAGCTTATGAAAGAGAAAATGACCCAGAATCACATGTGTAGCATGTGTCATTAAAACAGAGAACAGGTAAATGACCTACATGGCAAACTAACCAAGTCTCTTGGGATCATTTGCTAATGCTCTGTGTACTGAAAGAAGAGGAAGTGGGAAAGCCCATCCACAGAGTTCAGAGCCAGAACTCTCCAGATGAAGTGGTAAATTTTCTGTCATTAAATAATAAGAGTCCAAGAAATATAGAATTATGGTTAAGAAACCACATGGCCTTGACTTCTAGCATTGCTGCCTATAAGCTTGAGTAAAATTATTAACCTGTGTGAAACCTACCCTCTTCTTATATTGAATATAAAATAAAATTTGGCATGTAAGGTGCTTAATACACTACCCGGCATATAAGAAGCCCTTTAAAAATGTAAGCTCAAAGAAAACAAGTAAGTTGCATTTTGCATTCAACTCCCATCACTACTCTTAAGCTGGGTTTTATGTCATAATCATAAGCCAAAAATTTTTCGACAAGGCCCTAGAGACATCCCACCTGCCCACCTCACTACCTCATTATAAAATCATCACTACCCCTCTCATCGTCGACTTCTACCCTCCCGCACTCGTTTACCTCCAGCCACACCAGCCACCTGGTTGATCTTAGCATGTGTCAGGTGCAATTCTTCCTGAGTTTCCATTTACAATTCCCTGTGCCTGCAAATACCCTACTACCAGATTTCTTCATGGCTTAGCCTCACAATTCCATAGGTCTTTGCTCAAAGCTCACTTGTTCGAGGAGGTCTTCCCTAGTTACCCTCATTTAAAATTCCACCCATTTCCCAACATTCTGTGCCCTCCTTCCCCGCTTTTTCTCTGAAATATTTATCACCACCTGACATGCTATCCATTTTGGTTATTTATGTGTATGTTGACTGTCTCAACAGGAATGTAAGTTTTGTAAAGAGGGGGTCTCTTTTTCTGTTTTTGAAAGTAAAAAAAAAAAAAGGAAGAAAATAACAAACATGAAACACAGAAAGGCAAAACAGTAGTGCACAAGAATTGAGATACAAGGCAAAAAATAGTATAAATGTTGACAGAGGAGTAAATGGACTTAAAGTATTTTAAGATCCCTCTCATATCAAGAAAATGGATAAAAAGAATCAAACAAAATGAGTCTTTGATAATTTAAGGATAAATATTGTATGCTTCAGGATAAGCACTGAAAGAATAGATGCAGCTACCAAGGTGATACGATGGGGGAAGAAGAGCAAGAATACATTATTAAGAAATAACCTAGCAAAACACAAGGCAAGAAAGAAAAAAAATAGGAGCATAAAGAAAGTTAGGTAAATTGAAAACAGATACAAAATGGGAAATTTAAACATAAATGTATCAGCGATTATATAACATAATCCTATTAAAGGACAAAAATGGTCATGTGGAACTTGTAAAATTTGCTGTATGATGATTATAAGTAATACATCACAAAATAAGAAAAAAGTTGCAAATAAAGGAATGGAAAAGGTACAACATGCAATCATAAAACAAAAAGGCTGATTAAATTATACTAATATCAAAGTAAATAAAACACATAACTGGAGACTGGGTGGGAAATACATGAAAGGGTCAATGAAATGGTTAAACCATTCTCCTTTTTAAAGATTTTATTTATTTATTCATGAAAGACACAGAGAGAAAGGCAGAGACATAGGCAGAGGGAGAAGCAGGCTCCCTGCAGGGAGTCTGATGCGGAACTCAATCCCAGGACCACGGGGATCAAGACTTGAGCTGAAGGCAGACCCTCAACCACCGAGCCACCCAGGTGTCTCTTTAACTATTCTTAATTTGTATTTACCTAATATCATAACCTCAAAATATAGAAAGAAAACAGAACTACAAGGTGAAACAGAAAAGCCAATAATCATAGTGGGAAACAATCACAATCTTCTCAGTAAATGGTAGAAGTAAAAAAGATCAGTAAATACTCAGAAGATCTGAACAACATGATTAATAGACTTTAAGTAATTGACTTGTAGATAACAGTAACCAGCAACGACAAAATCTAACTTCTAAGCCACATACCATACATTGATAAAAATTTATCAAATGCTGAGCCAACAAAAAAAAACTCAACAAATTGCATAGGATTAAAATGATCAGAATATGTTCTATTACATAATTCTATTAAGCTTGAAATCATCGACAACAACAAAATTGGAAAATCTCTATATCTGTGTGAATTAATAAGTATAATAATACTTATAATAAGTATACTTATTACTTGATTAACTGATGGTAAACTACTGTGAGATGCAGCTAGGCCCATTCTCAGAGGGAAATGTACAGTATTCATTACAAAAGAAGAAAATACAAAGTCGATAAGCTAAACATTCATCTCACTAAGTTAGTGATAAAACAGTAAAATAAACCTAAATATAGTAAAAGGAACTTAAAAGATAAGAATCGAAATTAATAAAATAGAAAACAAATATATAATAAAGAGGATCGACAACACCAAAACTGTTTCATTATAAAAATCAAAACATTTGATAACATTCTCCAAAGACAGACTAAGAAAAAAAGAGAAAAGATATAAATAACATACCAAAACATTAAAGAGATTATAAGATAATATTGAAAAAAAAAAGATCTTAAGAAGATATTATTGAAAATATAATGAAATACCACTCCTTTTCAACATTGTACTGGGAAGCCTTGCTAATGTGATAAGGGAAGAAAATGAAATAAAATGTACGTAGATTGGGAAGGAAGATATAAAACTCTCCTGGTTCACGGATGGCATGATTGTCTATGTAAAAAGTGTCAAAAAATTGACAAAAAAAGAAAAAAAAAAAACCTCCTAAAACAAGTAAGCGATTAGAGATTAGAGTAAGGTTTCAGGATACAATATTAATATAAAAACATCAATTGCTTTCCAATATACCAGTAATGAGCATGTGGAATTTGAAATTAAAAACATAACAATAGGGATCCCTGGGTGGCGCAGTGGTTTGGCGCTTGCCTTTGGCCCGGGGCACGATCCTGGAGACCCGGGATTGAATCCCACATCAGGCTCCCGGTGCATGGAGCCTGCTTCTCCCTCTGCCTATGTCTCTGCCTCTCTCTCTCTCTCTCTGTGACTATCATAAATAAATAAAAATTTTTAAAAAAACATAACAATATTTGTGTTAGCACCTCCCCCAAAATTAAATAAATACGTATAAATCTGACAAAATATATACATCTATATGAGGAAGAACTAAATAAACGGAGAGATATTCCAGTTCATTGATAGGAAAACTCAATATTGTCAGAAATGTCAGTTCTTCACAACTTGATCTATAGAGTCAACTCCCAATCAAAATCCCAGCAAGTATTTTATGGATATTGACAAACTGGTTCCAAAATTTATATGAAAAGACAAAAACTCAGAATAACCAACACAATATATATTTTTTTAAGATTTTATTTATTTATTCATGAGAGAGAGAGAGAGAGGCAGAGACACAGGCAGAAGGAGAAGCAGACTCCATTCAAGGAGCCCGACGTGGGACTCGATCCCAGGACTCCAGGATCACTTCCTGGGCCAAAGGCAGATGCTAAACCATTGAGCCACCCAAGGATCCCTAACCAACACAATATTGAAGAAGAAACAAAGTTGGTGGACTGATGCTATCCAATTTCAAGACTTACCGTAAAGCTATCGTCATCAAGATAGTAAAGTATTACAAGAATACAAAAATAGATCAATGAAACAGAATAGAGACCTCAGGAAAAGAACTCGCATGAATATAGTCAACTGATTTTTGACAAAGGAGCAAAGATAGTCTCTTCAACAAATGGTGGAACAACTAGACATCTACATGGAATAAAACAAAACAAAACAAAACAAAACCCTATATCCACAGACCTTACTTTCTTCACAAAAATTAACTTAAAATGGATCACAGACCAAAAAGTAAAATGTGAAAACTATAAAACTCCTAGAAGATAACATGGAAGAAAACCTATATGACCTTGAGTATGATGATGCCTTTTTTGATACAACACCAAATGCATGGCCCATGAAAGAAATAATTGATAAGCTGGAGTTCATTAAAATTTAAAACTAGTGCTCTGCAAAAGACAACTCAAGAGAATTAGAAGACAAGCCACAGATTGGAAGAAACTACTTGCAAAAGATACATCTGAGAAAGAACTATTAATCAAAATATATTCTACACAAACTTTTCAGAGAAAATAAAAGTATATTCATATGGATATGGGGTGAGTGAGCTCCCCAAGGTCTCTTCTATAAAGGCACTAATCCTATTGTGAGGACTCCACCCTCATGACCTCATAACTTCCCAGAGGCCCCACCTTCTAACACCGTCACATCAGAAGTCAGGTGTCAAAATAAGAATTTGGAGGGAACACAAATATCCACTCTATAGCGCTGTTTAAATCAATTATACAAAGTTCAAAAGCAAGAAAAACTATAGTATAAAAAGGAAGTGAAAGAAGGAAACAGATAAGAAACAGAAGCAGCCAGGAAGAGGCTCTCTCGGGTGTCGGCAATAGTCTCCCTTGACCTCAGCCGTGATTATATGGTGTTCCACTGGCAATGACTCACTGAGCTGCACATGTGCTTTTGCGCCCCTTTCCGAAGTGTGCTTTCTTCATGCAAAAAGAAATAGAAATTATGTAATAATATCCATAAAATTTTATTTCTAGGAATTTTGCTGTCTAGATATAATGCATATTAAAAATTAGGTTCAAGCACTATTTATGAAAGCGAAAGACGGAAAAGCAGCTTAACTGCTCATCAGTAGAGGACTGGCTCAATAAATTACAGCACATCCAGGAACACGATGGAAATTTTAAAAAGAATAAGGCATCTCTATGTGTACTAAGAGGGAACAATCTCCACCATATATTTAAGCAAATAGTAAGCAGGAAATATAGAAGAGTGCAGGGATGCTATCATTTCATTGTAAAAATAAGATAGAGCACACATGTATAGGTACTTACTTACATATATAATATTTCTAGAAAAACGACTAAAATATAAAACCCAGACAACAGTGGTTGTCTCTGAAATGGGGAATTGGAACTCTAGCAGTCACGGACGGGAAAGAAACTTTCTTTTCAGGGTAGCTATTGGCATCATGTGAACTTAATCACATATATGTTACCTTTTCAAAAGAATAAATTAAAAGGTGATACATACATACATACTTATATGTAAATAATTGAAATGATTTTAATAAATTGAAAAGATTTCATATGAGCCCAATTCCCAACTGGTGCATTTGGACATTTGTATATATCATAACACCCTTTCTTTTGGGAACTGACATGGCCTAGAGTAGAGGCAAGGGTGACGAAGCCACAAAAGACACCAAGACGCTCAGGTCAGGGACATAAGACAGAGGCAAAGGCATGGGATGCAAAAGACCTGCAGAAGGAAGACTGCCCAAGAGGGGGAAATCCTGTTGCCAAGTCATGGCTTGCTCTCCTGGGCCCGGTATTGATGGCAAAGATCAATGGGTCAAGGATGAAAAGATCCCATGCTCTCACCCAAGTGTTTGCATCGATCCAAAATATGGTCAGCCCCAGAATGGAATTCTTGTCTCCTCTACGGTACCTGCGTATAGTGCTATGCACACAGCGGTCTTAAAAAGGAGCTGTTGATTCAACCCATTTCCTAAAACATAAAAACCTAACGCATTCTTCCAAGTGGTTTAGCAGGTTTTCACACTGTCAGCCTGGCAGTGAACCTAGGCCGCCGGCTGGTGGGCAAATGAGCACATAAAAGGATACTAGCCTTTGATTATCTTTACTCTGTGCCCCTCAGCTGATCATTCCATATTTCAGTTGCATATTCCACACTATTTCTGCTACCCAGATTCGTCCTGTTAACAACCATCGTGTCAACATTTAACCTATAAAATCTGTGGAAGGGATGTGGCTTTTGAAGAATATATTCTGGGGTAGCAGATGTCACACTAAGTGCTCGGCTGCCCCAAACTCCAGAACCCTCCAGACTCCCGTGAGGACCGAAAAGCATGTAAAGGAAGCAAACTGAACAGGGAGACAGTGCCAAGGCCACAATACAAAGGAGATCCACTTTCCAAGTCATCTTCTAGCCAACAGGGTCCTTTTGCCGTTTAACACATCTATAGCTTCTATATTGCGATGCCAAGTTTAGTCTCGGTGCAGTTTTCGTAAATCACATCCAAAATATGATTTGGAAAAAAAAAAAGTGCACCTTCTTACGAGCCCACTGTGTACTTGAAAGACCCAGTGCACAAATCATTTGCACCTGTACCATTTCCATCCAGTTCTAAGCTAATTTTAAAAAGGCTCTGAAAGCCTGCCAACAGCACATGTGCACAGAAGATAAAATGTAATAGCAATTAATCCAATCATCTCTGATTTAACGTTAATTTAACCCAGTGGATTATGCCTTGTTTTGTGTGCAACTGTGTTGATCCTGCTACATTTCAGAGAGCCCCCAAATCAATCAAGTCACAATCCCTAATTGCAGTCAAAATGGGGAATTCCACTCAGCAGGGCCCTTCTCTGGAGTATCTATTCCACCCAAGGAAGAAAGGGAAGTCAAAGAAAGAGGCGTCTCTAATAGCAGGCTGCTAACATCACAGCTGATGGTGTCAGGACTAGCTCTGAAGAGTGGCCTCGCGTTTGCTGGCATATGCAATTGCACTGGGGCTCCTTGCCAGAATGAACAGGAAAGGGCCGTCAGAGAAAAGCCAGTAGAAGTATCGTTGCTGTTTAAACTAGAAACAAACAACAACATAAAAAATTCTGGGGGTATGATGCCTTCCTTTCTCTTCATTTGCAATATTGATCGAATGATGATAGCAGTTAAAGACCTTTATTAGGACAGCTGTAGTGGAAAACTAACAGCATGCTACCCCCCTGAGTCAGCTTTAACTGGGCTACAGTGTAGATCTACGTTCGTGGAAGCAAGGCTGATGGGGGCGGGTGGCGGGGGGACATTTGTATTATCATGTGCAAGGAATAGAGCAATGTTCAGGTTGCTAATTCCTTCTGTTTGGGTTTTATTGAGAATTGAAATAATGAAAAGTGTTGCCTGGGCTCAGGGGCAGCCCCAGAAGTTCAATTGTAGTTCAGCTTTAGTTAAGGATTAGTTAATAGATACTTCACATAAAGTGCTACCATGTTCTTTTTCATAATTTTTCTTTCCCCTCCTCCCTTCCTTTGCAGCTGAGAATAATTAACTGTTCTTTTGTGAGTGTCATTTGTTCTCAAGGAATTAAATGCCACCTTATTTCCCAGAACAAGAATTCAACTGTCATAATTATAGCTTCATTTCAGAAGCAAAAAAAAAAAATCATAATTTATTACAGATTGTTCAGCATGTGAGATAGGTTTAAATGTCATTGGAAGTAAATTGTGGCATGTCATGAAGGGGTTTTAGCCACCACTGTAATTGATTTATAATTTCACATTTAAAATGAACAACATTCACCCATTGTTCTTGTATTATATAACTCTGACAGCAATCCCTTGAGAATGAAGCATTCAACTTGGTCAATACACAATAATAATAATAACAATAACAATGATATGCCAATTTTAAAGATAAGTAGTGAAATTAGCATAAGCACTAAGAACATATGTGTTAAAAATGGAAGCTCAATCCCTATAATACAAGGTAAAAATCTATTCTAGAAAGAACGCATTTTGATATTAGCATTGAACTCCATAAAATTAAATGACTCTCAGGGGCTTTAATGAAACTCATAAAATTAAGGACCATCAGAATTAAGGTTTAAACTGTTCTCTACCCAGAGTTATAAAGAAAGATACAATAATTGGAGAAGCTGGAGATGAATTTTTCCATTTCTAATTTCAAGCAGATTTAGAATCAATTCCACTTTGAATAGTAATTCTTTAGGTTTGCAGTGTGACCCTAAATCCCAAGGATTACGTAGTGACCACAGGTGGTATGTATGGTGGGAGGATTATGTAAATACTCAACACACCATTAAGTGCCTACACCTCTATTTTGTGCAAGATGAAGTGAGTCCTATGACGGTTCTCATTCTTCAAAATCATATCAATGGGTTTTCATCACTTGCATTCGGGTATAGAAACAAACACAAACTCACACAATGACAAGGACAGACTGTGGTGTTGATAACCAAACTGCATAAGCCAAGCTTTAGGCAAAATCAGAACCTTTCCAACCTACTCCCCATTTCCGTGATCTATGGTCTTCTGAAATGCCTTCCTTTTCCCTTCGGGGAAAACCAGTACTTTATTCTCTGTTTTTAAAAAGTCAATACGATACTGTAGATTCTGGAAATGCTTTGGAAAAGCAAGTCACGGTAGGCTGAATAATGACACCCCAAGATGCCTGTGTCCTAGTCCCCAGAACCTGTGAATGCTGCAATATATATGGCAAAGGGACTTTGTAGATGTGATTATATAAGAATTTTTGAGACAGGGAGACTATCCTGGATGATCTGGACAGGCCCTAAATGTAATCACAAACATCTTCATAATAGGGATAGAGAGGAAGTCTTGATGACAGTAGAGGAGAAGGCAACATGACCAGGGAGGCAGTCAGGAGCCAAGGAACGTCAGCAGCCTCTGGCATTGGAAGAAGCAAGACGCAGAGTCTCCCATGGAGCCTCCAGAAAGGACCAAACCCAGGGGGCACCTTGATTTCCTCCCCGTCAGACTCCTTTGCAGAAGTACGAGAGAATATACCTGTGCTGCAGTAAGCCCCTACGCTAGTGATCATCTCTTACGGTGGCAGCACAAGTTTGATTCACTGCAAAGTCTTCCCCAAGATGAAGGTATCTCTGTACTGAGGACACACCAGGGGTCTGACCCCCCCCACTCTGGCTTGGCATTGAGGCGTCCAGTTTCATCAGGACCCAGACTCCTCCGTCGCCGGCACTTAGGAAGTTCCGACAGCTGCCCTTCCTGGGGGACAATAATCCGAAAATTTGACGACCTTGCCTATTTAAAAAAAGGAGTAACATCGGGCTTGATTTAAAAGTCACTTTTTGAGAGTGAGGTAAATAAATGTAGTGCTTTAAAATGAACTGTGATGTTATTTATGAAGAGAAATTGCATTAATTTGAAAACATTAATTTATTACAAGATTTCTGAAATATGTAGCTTGTGGTTTTTCCAAACAGCATCATCTTGATCAGGTAAATAATCGCTATGTAGTTGTCACTTACCATTCAATAAATATTTGCAGTATGTCAAGGACGTACAGTGGAAACTTTAGACCCAATTTTTAAAATAGTCGTTTATCCAGTCTGCCATAATGAGAGGAAGAAGAAATAAGGTACTTTTAATAAACTATGAGGATGACACATAAAACGGTTTTGTCTGGGGTCTCTGGACAGTAATATTTTATTACAAATATGTTCAGGGACACCTGTGTGGCTCAGCAGTTATGCGTCTGCCTTTGGCTCAGGGCATGATCCTGGAGTCCTGGGATCGAGTTCCGCATCGGGCTCCCTGCATGGAGCCTGCTTCTCCCTCTGCCTATGCCTCTGCCTCTCTCTCTGTGTCTCTCATGAATAAATAAAGAATATATTTTAAAAAACACACACAAATATGTTCGGGGGACTTTTTGTTCTGCTTTCATTGATCCTCTACCAGGGAACACCTTCCAAGCGTTTTTGTAATAGTTTCCATCTCTCCCAGCCCTATCACTGGATTTGGGACAGCTACCCCCGGACCTAAGTCATTAAAAATCTAAACAAACTCAGTATCAGGGAAAAGAAGTAAGACTCAGTCTAGCTTCACTAATTACATTGAGAGGTGAGCCTCACAGTCATTTTCTAGCATCATTGCATTATCCACTAAGTCACTCAACAAACATCTTCATTTTACTCTGCGCAATGTCACTGAGACAGATAGAAGGGTGAAGTAAAGAAATCCTACCCAGTAATATCAGGTAATGACTTTTCATTTACTGGGCGCTTCCTGTATGTCAAGGATGCTGGTACATCACTTTACATAACTTATCAAATATGTCCTGTGAGACAGTTATTATTACCCTCTACCTGCAAATGAGGTGGTTGAGACTCAGAGCATGGGAAATTCACCCAAGTTTGGAGAAGTAGTTCGGTGGCAGAGCCTTAGTTCAAATTCTAACTCTACAAAACTCACGGCCCTAGCCTCTTTGACAGGATAAAACAGAGTAGTTGCCAGAGGAAGAAAATAAAGGGTGTGGCACGAGAGTGTGGATTATACCCCCTCGGCGATAGGGAAGACTTCCTGAGGGAAGCAGCACTTAACCCAGGGGACGAGGACTGGTTTCAGAAGGAACTGAATTTGTGCTGATGGGACAAGGGGTCAATGCCAGGCGGAGGGAACAACCAGAGTAAAGATTCTAAGGTGGAAAAGCAGGGAACACACATAGGGAAAGGCTCAGAGTGGCTAGACGTGCAGGGTTAGGGTTAGGGTTAGGGTAGCATCACCTGGTGCCAGACTGCAGAGGGCCTCAGGGACAAGCTACGGGATGGGCTACGGAGGAAGAAGAGGAGAGCTAGCATCAAGCACCTGGTGGGGATTAGCAGGGGAAACTGGACACACCTCTGTTGACTAGAGTTGTGTTGCAAGTAACCTATTAACACATTCCAATTAATATCAGGCACTAAATACTGAGTTAGAAAAATAAGGACTTGGCTGTCTGCTCCTCCCCCTCAACAGACAGCCTCATCTTCCGGTGCAGTGTCAGTCGTTTCCCTGAGACACAATGGTGAAGGTCGGAGTCAACGGATTTGGCCGTGTTGGATGCCTGGTCACCAGGGCTGCTTTTAACTCTGGCAAAGTGGATATTGTCCCCATCAATGACTCCTTCATTGACCTCAACTACATGGTGTACATGTTCCAGTATGATTCTACCCACGGCAAATTCCACAGCACGGTCCAAGACTGAGAACGGGAAACTTGTCATCAATGGGAAGTCCATCTCCATCTTCCAGGAGCAAGATCCTGCCAACTGATGTTGATAATGGGGTGATGATGGTGCTGAGTATGTTGTGGAGTCCACTAGGGTCTTCACTACATGGAGAAAGCTGGGGTCATCATCTCTGCTCCTTCTGCTGATGCCCCCATGTTTGTGATGGGTGTGAACCACGAAAAGTATGACAACTCCCTCAAGATTGTCAGCAATGCCTCCTGCACCACCAACTGCTTGGCTCCTCTGGCCAAAGTCATCCATGACCACTTCAGCATCGTGGAGGGCCTCATGACCACCGTCCATGCCATCACTGCCACCCAGAAGACCGTGGATGGCCCCTCTGGGAAGCTGTGGCATGACGGCCGAGGGGCTGCCCAGAACATCATCCCTGGTTCCACTGGCGCCACCAAGGCTGTGGGCAAGGTCATCCCGGAGCTGAACGGGAAGCTCACTGGCATGGCCTTCCGTGTCCCCACCCCCAACGTGTCAGTTGTGGATCTGACCTGCCGCCTGGAGAAAGCTGCCAAATATGACAACATCAAGAAGGTGGTGAAGCAGGCATCAGAGGGCCCCCTCAAGGGCATCCTGGGCTACACTGAGGACCAGGTTGTCTCCTGCGACTTTAACAGTGACACCCACTCTTCCACTTTCGACGCCAGGGCTGGCATTGCCCTCAATGACCACTTTGTCAAGCTCATTTCCTGGTATGACAATGAATTTGGCTACAGCAACCAGATGATGGACCTCATGGTCCACATGGCCTCCGAGGAGTAAGAGCCTCCTGGACCACCAGCCCCAGCAAGAACAAGAGGAAGAGAGAGGCCCTCAGCTGCTGGGGAGTCCCTGCCCCAACTTAATCCCCCAACACACTGAGAATCTCCTGACCTCTAATTTACATCCCAGACCCCGAGGAAGGGGAGGGGCTTGGGGAGTCCTACCTTGTCATGTACCATCAATGAAGTATACTGTATCCAGCCAAAAAAAGAAAAAGAAAAAGAAGGGCTTTTAAACAATTAGTATCATACAAACTGAAACGTAACTGATGACAGAGAAGAGTAATGGTCCAAATAAGTCTTAGGTTACTCCTGAAGCAAGCCACCCCTGCTCTCTATCTCCAAGAAAATAAGTCAGGTGCTTTGGCCAGGTTGCAGGCTGTGAGTCAGAGAACACCACCGTTGCTGCCCTCCAGGAGTCTACAGTGCTGGGTGGGGATGTCCTAGGCTACATTATCGTCCGCACTATGTGCTGCCCCTCCCTCCCGTGGGAGTAGAATTAGCTGCCCCTGGCACTGCTTTGGCTGAGGGAATACAGATAGAAGCAACAATTCTAGGCAGAAGCATTAAGGCCAAACATGATCACATGCACATGTGGAATCTTGAAAGACAAACCAACCAAAGTGAACTGATAGACACAGGGACCAGAATGTTGGCGGTCACCAGAGGTAAGGGCTAGAGGATGGGCAGCAAAATGGGGGAAGGTGGCTGAAACACACAAACTTCCTAATCACAAAATAAAGCAGCCCTGGAGACGTAACATGTAGCTTGATGACTACAGACAGTGATGCTGCATTGTATGGTTGAAAGTTCTCATCACAAGGAAAAGATTTTTTAAGGATGTGTGGTGATAGATGTTAATCAGACTTATTGTAGTGATCATTTCACTACATACACGCACATTTCAAATCATCATGTTTACACTTGAAACTATTATAACGCTGCATGTCAATTATGTCTCAATTTTTTTCCAAGGCCAGATGTGTACTTTGCCAACCATGTCCCCTTTTCCTTTGCTGTGAGCCCAGCACTATCCCAGAGAGAAATGGGGGCTGCTCTCTCCATGAGCCTGGGCCCCGATAAGGGGCAGAGCCCTAGCCGACTCGTGATGGAAATGCAGCAACAAGGAGCCAGTAGGCCACCTTGGCTGTGGTAAGCCAGTGCCATGCGGAGGTTGTTCGTTCCCACAATAGAACTCACGTAAGTTGACTGAAACAACGACCTAAGACGAGAGCGTACAGAATCACAGTATCAGGCCAGTTCCAGGAGAGAAATATGGGATTTCAAAGGAAGGAAAGATCTATGCCTAGACCACATCAGCGGCCGTCCAGCCAAAACATTTTCTCCTTTTTTCCAGTGGCTTTTCATTTTGTTTTACTTGACTTTGCTTTCCATGCAGCACTGAGTGAGACAGAGATCTGACAACTGACTAATCAGCTGACCTGAGCAAACCAACTATCCCCCCACCGCATTCTCTTCTTTGCATCTGACCCATGGAGGACAAGCCGAGGTGTTGCCAGGCCGTGACTAGGCCACTCACTCACTCATTCACTCAACATACCTTCATTGGACATCTACCACGAGCAGGTTACACGAGACTCAGAGACAGAAGAAGAGTCCCTGCAGCTTCTCAGCATCTCATGAAGGCTGGGACCAGAGCTGCTCAATAACCATGGGCTTACCGGGCACTCTGGGCTACCAAAGGGCACATGAAAGAGAGGGATCGATGGGACCCAGCCATGGGAGGGTGGGGGAGTGGCATCAGGAAACACTTCCTCAACCGAGCTCAGTGTTGAGGGAAGACGAGGAGTTAACCAGCCAAAGGGAAGGAGGAACCACAACTTGCAAAGGTGCAGAGCAATGGGGCTTGGCTTCCTGAGAGCTGCCCTGTTTGGACAGAGAGTGGGACAGGAGGGTGGGGTAACAGAGAAGGAAGAGGCCTGGTCAGGTCTGCATTGGAGCAAGATTGCCCCGGCAGCTCCAAGAGGGAAGGATGTGAGAGGGGCCGGCGGCTCTTAGAACAGCAAAGTGAGTTGGGAGGCCCTTTCTACAATCCAGGTGAGGAATAGAGAGGATCTGAACTGAGACAGGGCCTGTTGGTGGAAGAAAACAGAGATTCTCAATTTCTGCTCATTTAAGGAGGAAATTAGCTCAGAGCTGGTGAGCTGCAAAGCCAGCAGGGAAGCACCAAAGCTTTTCTAATTCCACTCTGCCCCAGTGAAGGGCTTTGAAGTTCTTGCCTTCATAGTGGAGCTTTTGTAATTAAAACTCATACCTTGATTGGTTATAAAATTATTCTCCTACCCTCTTCCTCTTTCCAGGCCCCTGTCTCCATTCACACATGTAAACGTGTCCCTGACAAACGTGTTCCCTCCCACAAATGTTTATTGACTCCCCATTATGTCGAAGGCACTGTGCTAGGTGCAGAGTACAGAAGAAGAGCAAAGCGCAAAGTCCCTGCCTCGCAGAACTGGCAGCCCGCACGATAAATATATTAACAAATAAATAATCACAAAATGCAGATCTTGATGAATGAACATGAGCAGAATGCCAAACTCAAGAAGAGCAGCTCTGCGTGTATCCTCACCGAAATGTCCTGGGAGGCTCATCCGAAGTCAGTCAGTTGAGATGTAGGCACTAAGATATGTGCATTTAATTTATATCAGTGTCATTCTAGAAAAAAAAAAAAAAAAAAGATGTTGCATCCAGGCTGGAGCTCATATACCAAAACACCAGCACTTAAAATACAAGGTCACATTCTCCAGAAAGGAAGCAAGGGCTCCAATGATAGGGGTGGGAGTGGGAGGTTGGGAATGGGGATCTCTAACCCTTTCCATCTCTGGGCTCACTGAGGCCACAAAGCCCCCGGGGTCTCTGTGAGGGGCTCACTGGAGCACTTCAGTATCGACTGAGCGTCTCAAGCAGGTCTCACAAGAGGCCACAGGATGCTGGACCTGGTAAGGGTGACACACTTGGGGCTGAGTTCTAAAGTCAAATGGACTTGCATCATTGCAGCTTATATTCATGAAACAGAACCAAAATCCTTATTAATGCTTTCTTGTTAAAATGTCACCAGTTAAAGAGAAATTAGTGAGCTCTGCCTTAAATAAAATTTCTCTTTGTCGATAGCTTGAAGATCGAAACCCCAGAACACTCACCCTACAGCATTAGTGCTGGGCCTTTCTGCAGCAGCCTTTTCACAGAACAGCTCCTGTCACCTAAAGATAAAGAGTATCTGCCCAGAGAGCTGAGCCCAGTTCCCACCGGGAGGCCCACTGGACTCCTGGCTTTTCTGCAGACTCTCTAGAGTCTGCAGTCAGCTGACAGCTGGACTCTGGCTACCAGCCCACAACCAGCAGGGCAGTGACCCTCCACAGCCACCGGCCAACAAAGTTGGATGCAAACCATTGGCCAGTAGGTAAAAGCCCCTCTACCTGATCTTGGCTCTTCCACACCACCCTTTCCTGATCTTGGCTCTTCCACACCACCTTTTCATCTGTCATCCTTTCCCCAGGCCCAATAATTTGATTAAAAAAAAAAAGATTTGATTAAGTGCAAGATTTATGAGGTTCCGCACTTGAAACAAATGGTAATTCAGTAGAAGCGCGTTCTAGAAAAAGGGCTAGAATGTGAACCAAATTCTCTATTCCTTTATCTATACCTCTACATTCACGCGTGCGCACACACACGCACATACACACACACACATGCCATTTGGCAACTTGTCACTCAGAAAGACTAATGATAATTATTCACTTTGCATATTTGGCAGGTATAATGGGACACTACTTTGGCAGTGATCAAAAATCATCTTCCTTTATGGTTCTTAATCAAAAATTTATTTCCCATTGACTAACCCCAGGAAAAGGTTATCATCTACTTCAGTCTATACTTATTTCACTACTAACAAGAGATCCTTTTCTCTCCCATCCTCAGCAATGCAGAATTACCATCATTCCCAAGACCTCTTTGGGTTCCTTGACCAGAAGAGGCATTTAGCTATGTCATCCATGATGTATTGCACATTTAATTGCACTATGCAGCTATTCAAAAAGCATTCAGAAGTAATCATTTAGCATTAATATCCCAGGGCAATCCAAGGTCACAGTACATTAAAAACTAATTCACAGTGGTTCAAGAATGCATTTTTCATATATGGAGTAACATAATTCTTTTATGATAAAAATGATAGTGGTATTACAGAATGATGAGATACAAGATATTCTGAATATCCATCATTGGACCTACTGTACAAATGGCAAAGTCAGACCTTTGTTCTTCTCATAACTCAACACCCCACTAACCTGTATTAAACACTATTGACCACGTTAACCCTGACCATGTTTTAAGGAGCATCAGCTCCTTATTTATTATCACACACAATACAAGCATTTAATGCTTATTGTGATAATTTCACTCTCAAATTTTACTATCTTTTATTTTCTATAATTATTCCATATAAAATTATCATATCTCCGTGGGTAACTACTACTGGCTTTTTAAAACTGCACGCACACATCCCTCTGTGTGTCTGTGAATCCTATCAGCCGTCTTCCAGGAATACTGTGGGTGATGAAATTATTATAACTTGCATCAAACATCTATCATGATAAAATAATAGTATCCTGAGGCAACAGGCCCTCCATACAACATAGAATGGGCAGGCCCCATCTTCCAGAACCTATCATCTCTCACACCCCATACCATTAGCAGTGCTGTATCACACTTTGCTGCCATTCAGCAGGCAATATATCAGGAATTATTTCAGCACTTCACAGGCAATATTGTCATTTGTTAATATGCTAAGCTCTGCATCCAAAGATACCAGGTTACACTACCAACCCACTGGTGGGGTTTTTTCCCCTATTTCTTTATATTTCACTTCCCATCTTTCCAATCATTCTCTCTAGACTGGATAGAAGTCATAAGCTTTGTCCTGTTCAGAGGGTCATTCAAAATGACCAATAAATATTATCATAACCTTGCATTTAGATCATGAGGGTGAGCTGAGATTGGGCATTCTGAAAATGCGGATAAGATATCAAATCACAAAGTACAAATAAAATGTATGCTTTGGCCAGTGATAACAGAAAACTGGAACAGGGACTACATGACTAATGGTCAATGAACAGCACAGATGTTCAAGTGCTGAGTTTGGAAGTAATAACATCACAGGTCTCCACCTGTCCTTCCTGTCAGCCTCCAGGACAGCCATGCTAGAGCTCCTGGAACGTGTGTTCAGGGTTCACCACCTCAACTGCCTTTCTCCAGACCCCTGAGAAGTTGTTTTTCCAGGACTGCAAGGGGAAGGAAGAGCCCTAAGGATCTGATGAAATATGAGACATGAATGGGATCTGGGAAAGTATCCCAAAGGTGAACAGGGGCATAGATCACTTAAACTATTCGAAATCTCTATTTTCAAGCAATTTTTAACACAAAAAGCCAGCTTTGGATAAATTAGGGAAACGAGTAATTCTGGCTGCAATTTCTTTAAATAGGAAGATCTCTACATCTGTATAACCGACCATCAGCATTCCTAGCTACAGTCTGTAACTCCACAGACCAATGAAACCTGGGGGATTCCTTAAACACATAGACAAGGTACTTGGGCCTCTTCCCCTCTTGGTGATGAAGGCTGAAGCATTTCTCCCTTCTGTTCCTCTCCTTTTTTTCTCTCTCTCCTTTCTCCCTTTTCTCTTCCTCTTACCCAATTCCTTATAAATGTACCTTGGGAACTAGAAGGACTGTACCAAACTCAAAAAGGGAGAAGCTAGAAGAAATATAATAAAAATACAGTTGGTAACCCAAAAATTTCACAAAGGAGGCACTGCTACATTAGCTCAATCTCCACTGTTTCCAAGTAGCTGGCTTTTCCATCATGGATCCTCAGCAAAACCAGTAAGATCGATAGAAACCAATAAATCTGATGTTAGCAGGGGTTGGGGTCTGCATTTTAACATTTCTTATTTGAAGAGCATCTTAAATGTGGGCATCTTAAATGCCCTTCTCATCCTCCTATCAACCAGCAGTCTTAGGCAAATCTTATATGGAGTCTTAGCCACCTGTTGGCCTCCCTCACGAAGGGAGCAAGGGACACAGGACTTCCTAATAAAATAAGTTCCTTATAGGACAAAGTAACTTCCAAATTTCTTCAGGCACATTTATTGTTATCCTCACCCCCTCTCAACAGCATGATCATCATCAAAATCTCCGTGTGCTATATCCCTAGCAAATGCTACAGAGAGAACAGAGAAGAGAGATGGACAAAAGTTGCCAATTCTGAATTTTAGTGTCTGTCACTATCAAGCTTCCTGCTCGTATACAAGTCACTGAAACAACCTGGGCCTTCCTTTCATCATCTCTAAGATGAAAGTGTTAGATAAGCTCTCCAGTTTCCCTGCTAGATTTAATTTTCTATAATTCTTTATCCTAATTTAAAACATTATCACTAGACGCAACCTACCCACGTGGACAGAACTGATCATGGAAAAACTGATTCTTAGCACTTAAAAGCTAAGAAGGCATCATTAGACTTACCTTAAATATGAAGAAACTGGAGTTCCAAACAGTTTCATTAGTTGCCCAACCAAGGTGAGTAAGTTTATGAGCAGTGGGGAAGGTAATCAAATTCTGATAAAGCTGAACAGAGACCATGGGGTCAGATCAGGAATTTAATTTTAGTTTTACCACTTGCTGTGTGACCTCAGGCAAGTTGCTTAAACTCTCTGAGAATTGATTTTTCTCGTTAATACAAATGGCAATACTATGTTACCTACATCTCAAGACTGTTATGACTTAACACAAGTGAACAATACCTAGTTAGTGTTCGACACATAGTAGGGGTGCAGAAGGGTTAGTTTCTTTTCTTAACCTCATCATGCTGGTCACAGTATGCCAAAGGGAAAGTAGGCATTAGGTTTAACACTGACTACTTGTCAGCAGCCATTGTTGTAGTGTCTGGTGGACTGGGATTTAATCTCTGTGTCCTACTGCCCTCTTCTGGATCTCAAACATCAAATCTGCTTGATTCATTTTATTGGATCCTAATTGAGCAAACCCTGGACGTGACTCAATAGTGCCTGCTCCAGAGATGCAACGGAAGCAATTACTGGATGCAACAAGTGCACATTTACAGCAGAAAAGATAAGGTGGTTTGTAACTGCCATAGGGGGTATGTTGAAGTCACGACAAAGTGACTTAAAGGACACTTCTTTTGACGTGTGTGCCAGGTCATCTAACTGTCTGGTGATTCCAAGTTAGTCACAAACACTGACCAAACGTGTGGGAAACAGATAGAAGCAACCCACAGGACATTTTGATATTGACTTGGAAGGGAATCCTAACCTAATTAAGGTTAGTCATGGCTCCTAGACAAACTGTTCTAGGAGCCATTTGGTTTTAGTGCATATTTCTGCAAGCTTTTAAGCCTTTAATTATATTTATTCACAGAAATATAATCCATCTGTTTCTAATTCACTTACACCTTTTGTAACAAACTGTTGTTTTATATCAAGTTGATGTCCAAAAGGCCAAAGATATCCTTATAAGTGGTTCAGATGTTTAGAAGTTTTCCTTAGGTAAGCCTGGTGAAATGTATCCAATGCATTACAAAACATTTGAGGTCCAAGTTGTAGGCACATCAAAGAATAACTTACAGAGATTTGAGATATTAGAGAATAACACTCATCAAAAGTTAAATTCCTACCTAAAAACGAACCCAAAAGAAATAATCTGTTGTGCTACCCAGTGATTTACAACAGGTGTAAGTGTATGGGTGATCCAAATTTTATTTTTTGAGAAAAATGCAGAAATAACTAGACAGTATCTTAGACTTTTCACATTCAATCAATGATTTTTAAGTTTTCTGTACTCACTGTCATTACAATGTTAGAAAAAAAATAGTAACTCTTGAGTTGGAATACTGGATGGATTAATGGGTTTGACAGATGGATGGATGGATAGATGGATGGATGGTTCAACAGAAGGAACATTCTTAGAATTTTTTAAATTCAGTATATTTTTTCCAATTGCTTCTTTGATCCATACATTCCAAACACAAATTATTTTCTCTATTATTTCAAATACTTATTTTATGATCAATACCACCTAAATTGAGATATACATTGCTTTAAAAAACAAGGTACAGCAAAAAAAAATGAAGGCAAATTATCTTTCAAATGCACCAAAGAGAAATTATAAACATTCTGAAAACAAATCCTTCTATAAAATGAAGAATGAGTTTATGTGCTAATCACAACTTTACATTTTATAAATCTCTATTTTCACATGTGATATGTGTTTAAAGAGGACTTTGAATTTTGATGCATCCAACTTTGCTTTTCTTTTTCAAAATTGCTTTGGCTCTTTGCGGTCTTCTGTGAACTTATACAAATTTTAGAATTATTTGTTCTAGCTCTGTGAAAAATGCTGGTAGTGTTTTGATAGGGAAAGCAAAGTTGGAGGCATCACAATTATGGACTTCAAGCTGTATTTCAAAGCGTAGTTATCTGGACAGCATGGGACTGGCACAACCACAGGCACATATATCAATGGAACAGAACAGAAAACCTAGAAATGGGCCCACAAGTATATGGTCAATTCATCTTCAACAAACCAAGAAAGACTATCCAATGGGAAAAAGGCAGTCTCTTCATCAAATGGTGGTGGGAAAACCAGGCAGTCACATGGAGAAAAATGAAACTGGACCACTTTCTTACTCCATACACTAAAATAAATTCAAAGACCAAAATATGAGACAGGAAACTATCAAAATTGTAGAGGAGAACACAGGCAGCAACCTCTTTGACCTCGGCCACAGCAACTTCTTACCAGACACATCATCAAAAGCAAGGGAAAGGAAAGTAAAAATGAACTTTTGGGACCTCATCAAGATAAAAAACTTCTGCACAGTGAAGGAAACAATGAACAAAACTAAAAGGCAACCTACAGAATGGGAGGAAATATTTGCAAATGACATATCTGATATAGTATCCAAAATCTATAAAGAACTTATCAAACTTAACATCCAAAAAATGAATAATCCAGTTAAGAAATGGGCAGATGATATAAAAAGACATTCTTTCAAAGAAGACATACAGATAGCTAATAGCCACAAGAAAGGATGCTCCACATCACTCAGCATCAGGGAAATACAAATCAAAACTACAATGAGACATCACATGACACTGGTCAGGCCAAAATTAAGAACACAGAAAACAATAGATGTTGGTAAGGATGCCGAGAAATGGGAACCCTGATACACTGTTGGTGGGAATGCAAACTGGTGCAGCCACTCTGGGAAACAGTATGGAGGTTTCTCAAAAAGTAAAAAAAAAAAGGGGGGCACCTGTGTGGCAGAGTCAGATGAGTGGCCAACTCTTGGTTTCAGCCCAGATGGTGATCTCAGAGTCATGAGATCAAGTTCTGTACTCAGTGGGGAGTGTGCGTAAGACTCTGTCTCCCTCTCCCTCTGCCTCTCCCCTCATCTCTCTCTAAAATAAATAAATCTTAAAAAAAAGTTAAAAATAGAACTACCCAGCTACTAGGTATTTACAAAGGATACAAAAATTCCGATTCAAAGGGGCACATATATCCCAATGTTTATAGCAGCATTGTCAACAATAGCCAAATTATGGAAAGAGCCCATCCACTGATGAATGGATAAAGAAGATGTGGTGTGTAGATGTGGTGTGTAGATAAAGAAGATGTGGTGTGTAGAAGATGGCTGAATGTTATCCAGCCATCAAAAATGAAATCTTACCATTTGCAATGATGTGGATGAAGCTCGAGTATATTATGCTAAGCAAAATAAGTCGGAGAAAGACAAATACCATATGATTTCACTTATTTGTGGAATTTAAGAAACAAACAGATGAACATTGGGGAAGGAAGGAAAAAAAAGAAAGGGAGTGAAACCACAAGAGACTATTACTAACTATAGAGAAAAAACAGGGTTGCTGGAGGGGAGGTGGATGATGGGTAGTAAGGAGGGCACTTGCTGTGATGAGCATCGGATGCGGCACACAAGTGATGAATCACTAAATTCTACTCCTGAAACCAATATTACACTATATATTCGCTAACTAGAATTTAAATAAAAACTTGAAATGTAAATAAATATACATACAAATTTTAAAAAGGACTTTGCGGACCAATATTATTTATTAGAAAACACTAAGAACTGCCCTTGTTTCGATTTGACATTCATAGGTGAGAAATAATATTTCTGATGCCACCTGGCAAAGAAGGGACAGCATAGAAGCCAACCTCGGGACTGTGAGATACTATGCACCCGCCGCGTACCCTTCAAGAGCACATGCACTTCTGAAGTACATGCACGCACACACACATACACATACAATTCATTTACCCATATGCTCATCCAACAAACACTAATGGCCTATAATCGAGACTCATATCAAAAATCATCTTCTTAACAAGTCCCCCAACATGCTCCAATAGAGTGAATGGCCCTTTTCTCTGTTACCCAAGCCACCCATTCATTCTTCTCTCCTTGCCTTTATTGCATTATAATTATTGTTTACATGGCTGCCACTTATCTGGACTATGAACTCAGCAGAAGTGTAGGCTCTATGTCTCATTCAGATTTTTATTCCAAGCACCTAGCCTGATGCCTAGGACACAGTAGATGCTTCAGTAAGTGTGGCTGCAAACAGGAGAACGTGTTTGAAATTCTCTGGTTGTTTCATCTGCATGTTGGACACTAAACATCTGAGTCAGCTGACGTCTAAAACACTTCTCTGCCCACACACAACAGCCCTGTCACAGTTAAATCCGTGGAAGTGATGAGCTTTCAGTGACAGATGGCATTCAGCCATAGACTGGGCAACAGCTTGGTGGGAACTGAAACAGGAAATGGATAATCAGGCTAAATTACCTTTCGGGGCTCCTTCCAAACATGACCTCCGGTGATTCTAATGCAGGAAGCTTCCTTTCTCATCTGTTCATTTACCTTCTTCCTACTTCATGAGAACTGCTGAGGCAACGAAGCTGAATTCTTGGATCCCTGAGATGTGTTGAAATAGTAGGGAAGCTAAAATGTACTTGTAAGGTAATCCTGGCCCTATAACTCACCCAGGAAACTGGGTTAGACTGTTTCCTCTTTCTTGGCATCTCCTAAATTCTAAGGTTGCTCTTTTTTTTTTTTTTTTTTTTTTTTTTTTTTACTGATTTTGACTTAGACTCTTTCACATTTCCCAGCCGGGGCTCTTTCTCTCTCACTTAGGTTGACATTCTTTAGTCACTTTCCAACCAGTTTTAATTACAGCTGATACAAGCATTGCTGTATCTAAAGCACTGTGCTGGGCACTTTATATCTGTTACGTCATTCTGCTCCCAAGAGGTAAATACACTGTGATACCCACATTAAAGGATCGAGGAACTAAAACTGAGAGACATGCCCAATCCCTACAACTAAAAAGTAGTAGAGCTTGTAATTCAAGCCCATGGCAAGCTCCAGAGTGCAAGCTCTTGACCACTAAGCCAGTGCTTCTCAAACTTTGTTGTGCACCCAGGTCATCTGAGGGTCATGATCAAAAGCAGATCCTGGAGGCACCTGGGTGGCTCAGCAATTGAGCATCTGCCTTCGGCTTAGGGTATGACCTCAGGTCCTGGGATCAAGTCCCACAGCAGATTCCCCATGGGGAGCCTGCGTCTCCCTCTGCCTATGTCTCTGCCTCTCTCTCTTTTTCTGCATCTCTCATGAATAAATAAATAAAATCTTAAAGAAAAAAATAAGGTGGATCATGATTCAGTCTAACTGAATTGGGGCCCGAAGTTCCAGATTCCTAACAAGTTCCCAGATGTATCTGCTGGTCCTCTGATACTCTGGATCCTGAGTAGCAAAGGATGATGCCATTTGCCCTTCCTAAATCCTTCCTTGCGTTTAGGCTTTTTACCAATTACTTCTTTTCGGCTCCCTCCTAGATTTGGCACACACCAAGAAGTTAACTTGAGGGCACAGTGGGTGGGTTAACCATCTCTGGCACATGCACTCCTGCCCATGCAATAGTTACTGACCACAGGGCTAACCAGCACCATGACTGACGGCACAGATGTGCAGTGCAAGCAGCTTCAGTCTACTAAAGAATGGAGAGAAAGTGTTAGAACTCTTTTTTCTCTGCCCTAAACCCACCAGAATTTAACTTTAACATCTCAAAAGTCAATAAATAAATAATGCACAGATCTATTTTACAATATAGCATCCCTAAATAGCTACTTTTTAAAGCAGTTGATACTAAAATGTAGGATTTTTTTAAGCTAAACAAGAATACCAACACTGAAGGAATATCAGGACAAGTAAATTTAATGACTTAATGTTGCACAATATAAAATCATTCCACTTGAATAACTTTTAATTAATTATAGCGCATATATGCCAATTATGCCTGATTTATTAAGAGAAGTTCGGCAGCACTGGATCCTGACAGATAATACTGGTTGCCATGACATCCAGGCTTTGCAAGGACATCTTAAGGATCATGATGCTACTGTCAGGTGATAAGTTTGACCTTCTGTGGGTTCCATGATAGATGATTGTCCTGTTAAAGAAAACACCTCAGTCACTAGGTACAAGTATAAAGATTTTACATATATTCAGCTTCTTATTTTGCTGGAGATAGTGCATAAGCAACCATAAAGAAATTACATCACTTAAATATTAGATTGCACGTACACATGAGGGCATACACACACGTACACCTATTAGACACTTACATATGCATATATCATATGCACATATGTACATTTAATTAACTATTTCATTCATCATTATATTCAAAGAATGAATCTTAGGGGAAGAAATAAGAGGTGAAGCACAGGGATTTTTGAGACAGTGAAACTATTCTCTATGATACTGGAATGGTGAATACATGACATTATGCATTTGCTAAAACCCACAGAACTATACAAAACAAAGAGTGAAGCTAAATATAGACCATGGGCTTTAGTTAATAACATATTGGTATCAGTGCAGTAATTGTAGCTAATAGATCCTACTGTACAAAATGTCAATAATAAGGAAACTGTATTTGGAGGCGGAAGGATGGGTATGTGTGAATCTCTGGACCACCTGATAAGTGATCAATTTTTCTTTAAATTTAAAACTGTTCTAAAAAATAAAGTTCATTAGTTGAACACACACACACACATACACACAGAGAGAGACACACACAAGGAACCACTAAAGTTCATAAATTAAGGCATAATCAAGAAATAACTGTACTTCCAGGTAAGAAATTTGAAAATTGTGAAGTAGAAAATATCTGTCTCAAAAACTCTTTTCACCCATGGCTCTGTGTCCCCAGCCTGTATGCCCCATACGCATGTGCATGCACACACACATAGCGCGCTCATGCACCCTGTGCTTGACCGGCACCTTCCATCATCTCACAGAGATGACTAAACAGAAAGATGTGTTCTGACAGCACCAAATACGTGCATTTGCTCCCCCTCTCCCACCGCCCCCCCACCCCAGATAACGCCATGGCTCCATGGCCTGGCGTAGTCAAAGATGCATGTCTTCAGCAGGCTCCCAAGAAATCATTTTAATGGCATGCGAAGTGTCTTTTGAATTCCAAGAACAAACCTAGAGAGGGGACCATTTGAGGTCTTCGAGCCCACCACAACCACCTGAGTAGCTGTTCTTTCTGCCTTTCAGTATTAAAAAAAAAAAAAAAAAAGAAGAAACATCTACCTTCTGTGCCAAGTCTCAAATATGTCAATGAGGATTATCACATGACGAGAAGACAGCCACTGTACATATGTGTTATTTCATTATGGCCGTCCTGCCTCCCTCCTTTCCATTCCTTGCTAGTTTTCCAAAACTGTCAGTGCTCCTGGAAATTCTGGCTTTTGTCTCTGCCAGGAATTGCTACTGGGGTTCCTAGGATTAGGAAAACAGATGCAGGAGAAGGTTGGTAGCTGAAGAAGGAGAGAAAGAAGAAAAAGTAAAGAAGTTAAGTTGTAGCTCTTCATGAGTTAATGAATAGCTCAACACACTTCCTCTAGATCATCCTATGCTTTAAAAAAAAAATCGTTCTCTCCGCTATTTTCTTTCTGTTCACATTCCCTTTCCCCATGAGTCCCAGCTGACTGTCTCTGAGCTTTATAGGAAGCATCGGCCACAGGGTTGCACAGTACTGCTCTTTTGCACTTCAGCGAGGAGGCCTGGGAACTGCGATCCCTGAAAGAATGATCCTCTGTCTGCAATTATTGTTATAAATGTTCCTCTGGAACTCACTAGTGGCCGTATGGTCTTTAGTTTTATTTGAGAACATTCTTGGCTTGTTTTCTATTAAAGGCAAGGCAGGCAGAGAGCATAGTAAATGAAAAGATATTTCCAGCCGGGTTCTCAGTGAGATTTACTTTTCAGTAAATAAAGTACCCCTGGGAATAAACTGCTCATCCTTTGAGATGTATTACTATAGTTCCTATCATATCTGTCAATTCAGGAAAAGAGACAATTTGCTAAGTATCCTGTTTCCCTGGAAATTAATTCTTATGTGAACAGCTTCAATCACTTTGTCCTTTTACCTCCCAGATCAAATATAGATTCCTGGCCTCCTCTTCAGAGCCACCCACCACTCCAGCTCCTCTCTCAGAGACTCTCTCGCCCTTTGACAGGCTGCGCTGTGGCCAGCCATGCAGTCACTTTCTGGCTTTCCTGCCTGTGCATACAACAGCCTCAGACTCAACTGCTTCACCCTTAACTGATTCTATCCTAGAAGATAGACCCAAACTGATTAAACTAAAATATTTATTCTTCCCTAGAACACCCCCTCCCACCCCACTGCCAATTCCTTCCTGTCTGCCTGAAGAGCAAATAGATTGTTGGCCATTTGCTGTCCTTTGAATAGTCTTTTGTATTAAAAATGGACTGCCAATGAGATCTACTAGAACTATCTATTCCTACCTATTCCAGTACTTACCTTCCCTCTTCTCCTTCCACCCCTCCCCCCAAGCAAACACTAAAGTCAGCAGATTCAGCCTTTGCAGGCATCCAGTGTTGGTGGTGTCTGAGCAACCATTTTTCCCTTTCTGGGTTCTTAACCCTTGGAGAACAGACAATAGTGGCCAGAGGAGAATCAAAATCCCTGGTCTGATTTATCATTTCAAAAGCTGGATTGAAGAACGTTGCAAGGCTCCTGTCTTCCCTCCCTGAAAAGTGGGTCCTATCTTCCCCTAACCAGCCTGTGACTAATTGGAGAAGCTGGAATAAAGTGAGAAGAAATCTAGTTTGGCCTGATAGAAATCTACATTTCTTGATCTGTTTACCACTGGAGACTGGAAACATAGGCCTGGGCTCTGGTAGGTCCAACAGATCAAAGTGCAAAAAACAAAAAAAAAGCAGCGGCAGATGCCATCTACTTCATCCACAAGATGATTCCCCCCTAGAAGTAATGCCTTGGTAACAAACAACTCCCAAATCCTAGGTGTTTACACTGATTGATAATCTGGGTGCTTATCACGCTCATGTTATGTGGCCATGTTGGGTTGCAACGCAGCTCCCCACCCCACCCTCTTCACTTCAGACTTCTTTCCCTGGGACACTGTTAGTCAGGTAGCAGAGGGAAAGAAATAGAGAAAATCCTACCCTGGGATTCTTTGAATTCTTTTAAAGCTGCTGCTCAACAGTGATCCAATTTGCTTCTGTGCAGTAAAGAACTTGGTTTTCCCCAAAGATGTAGGTATTTGGGGGCAACGACACGGGCAATCAATTAAACATGCTTATATAATGGAGCCCCAATAAAAACTCTGAACTCAGAGCTCAGGTGAACTTCCCTGGTTGGCAATATTCCAAGCATATTGTCTCACATGAATGCAGGGAGGGCGAAATGTCCTGCATATAGTGGACACTTTGCATTTGGAACCCTCCCAGACCTTGCTCTAGCATGTCTTCCTTTGGTTAATTTTTCATTCATGTATTTTGCCCATAATAAACCATAACCATGAATACAATAGCTTCCAGTGAGTTCTTTGAGTCTTTATAGCAAATACCAAAGCTGAGAATGGTTTGGGGAACCCTTACACTTGCATTGGGTGTCAGAAGTGAGGGTGGTCTCGTGTGGACTTTTCCCTCATTTCCCTCCCTTGCAGTTGGACCCTACCTCCTTGTAGTTGATGACAGAAGTCTCGAGCGGTATTGGCAGTCTGGAGAACTGTGTCCTCAAGCTTCACAGTTTGGCTAACTCTGAATGACTTCCATCCACATTTCCTCAGCCAAAGCAAACCCTAGACCACACTGAATTCATTGGAGGAGGAATGTAAAACTCTCCCACAAGAAGGGTCTCGCCGCAGACAAGGGAACTGTCGGGAAGAGTTGCAAATGCTCTAAACAGTACGATCTACCACAATAGTTTGGGTAAGGGAATTATAAAGACAGGAACTCAAGTGACATCAGAGTGATGACAGAAAAGACTACACATGATAGAACAAAACCAAAATCAAGAAAATGTGATGCTTGATTCAATATGAGAATAAGGCAGTTGAAGTAAAAATCACTCACACGTGTAGGTAGTTGGTGATACTATTCCTTGAAAAGAACTGCACTGGGGATAAAAAGCTTAATACTGAACACGTTAATTTGAGGAACATCCGAGAAGAGATGCTTGGTTCGATGATACTGATCTAGAACTCAACAGAGAAATACCAGCTAGAGATAGATTTAGAATTCATCTCCCCATAGGGCATAGCCAAGTGCAGCAGATCACCGCAAGTATCTAGAAGGTGAAACAGGGAGGGGTGAGGATGGACTCCCAGGGCAGTACTTTCCACGCACTTTGTCATGTCAGGACACACAGGTGGTTGGGCTGCCCACTGAGGTAAACAGGCAAGACAGCTCAAGTCTGCAGGCAACTCGCCTGGGGGCTCTGGCCACAGCAAGGAACAGGGGATCACTGCTTCATGATGGTTGGGAAGCTCAGTCCTATGGAACGAATACATTTAGGCAGGTGGAAAAGAACAGAGGAAACCAAGAGGTAGCCACAGAAGAGGAAAGAATTGTTAAAAAGGAACTTGAGAGTTTGCATAGAATGAAACTGGAGGGTATGAGCCAGTTTGGGCCAAGAGTAAGAACTAAGAGAAAGGGGTTCTGTGGGTAGGTGGTGTGAGGTGATGACTTCATTGGGGTGAGAAATGAGAGTAAGGGGAAAAGTGAGGGACAAACAGGGCTGGGCAGGGCTAGGTAGGGGGCCACGGAAGCAGGCTCACAGAAATCCCAAAAATGCTGAGATGTAAGGAAACCAGAGATAAAGGAACAAAGCCAGACCACCTGCCCTGGGTAACCAACAAAATCATCAGACTCTAAAAAGGAAGTAAGGCATTAAAGATGTTATCACTAGTCCCTACTCAATGGTGATGTCAATGGAGATGTTAAAAGGATTTAGGTTCCCTGATTAGGCTTCCAATAAAGGACCAGCCCTAAAGCCATCAGGCGCAGCCCTCTCGGGACCCCTCTCACCCCTGGGAGTTTCCTCTATATCTTTACTTAATAAACCTCTGTCCCTTTCCTCACTCTCCTGTGTCGGCGAGATTCATCCTTCAACTCTGTGAGACCAGAACCCAGCTCTCCTGTATCAAAAGGGCAGAGCAGGAGACATGAGGGAGATCTGGCCTTGAAGGAGGAGAAAGACATCGGCAAGAACTGGAGTTTGTCATCAGGTTTAGAGGGAGGAGTTTTGAGATGGGCAAGACCTGAGCCTTTCTAAGAGCCGAAGACAAAGAACCAATGGAAGAGGGGAAGTTGGCAATAAAGAGAGCAAACAGGTGATTTACAAACAAGGACAGTCAGAGGACGGGCCCCAGAGCCCAGAAGCCCAGAAGGGCAGGAGGAAGGACAAATCTCGCCTTGAGGAATAAGACAAGGGGAGTTCATTCCAGCAGCTACAACTGGGTCACGGGTGCGGGCAACAGTCCTCTTAGACTCTTTTCTCTCTAAAAGTTCCTATTACCTATAGAGCATGAAAGGTATGAGGCGGGGCTCCGGGAAATAGCACAAGCAAAGGTGAGCATGGTGCTTCAGGGCGATGCTCCATTAAACTGGGAGGGTACAAAGTTTTGAATAATAGACTATTTTCCTATATCTTCCATGTTTCTGTGCTCAAGTGAAGTAAGCAGGGATTACTCTCAAAAATTATCAGCCTAGAAAAAAACCCATCCTTTTTCACTCATCCAAGGCCTTCCGATGATTCAGAGCCTCCATTTTCTTGCCACCACCCTCTCTTCCAAATATACTGGCCCTTCTTGTTCCCTGCATATGATAAGCATGCTCCTGACTCTAGGGCCTTTGCACAAGCTATTCTCTCAGGGCAGAAGTGTCTTTGTCTAGCCCTTGGCATGGCATCCCTCTTCAATTGCTTTATAACCTCTCTTAAAACCCTCATCTTATTTCTAGAAGATTCCCTGTTCAATTATTTTAAATAATGCCCTTCCGTGATTCTCTTTATTCCTATCCTTCTATATATTTCTTCGTAGGATTTGCCCTCACTGACCTATTTTTCATTTGTTTGCTTGCCTAATGGCTGTTTCTCCCTCCAGCCCTGCCCTAGAGCACTGAGGTTGAGTCCGCTTTGTAACCTGTTCTACCCCAGTACCTAGGAGAGTGCCGATAGCAAATAGAGTGTGCAGTATTTGCTGATGGAATTCCAGCTCTTTTCTACTCTGTCGTCATCGTCTTCTTCTGCTGCTTCTTCTTCTTTTAAAAATGTTATTTATTTATTCATGAGAGACAGACAGAGAGAGAGAGAGGCAGAGACACAGGCAGAGGGAGAAGCTGGCTCCATGCAGGGACTCAATCCTGGGACTCTACGATCACACCCTGGGCCAAAGGCAGGCGCTAAACCACTGAGCCACACAGGGATCCCCTTCTTTTTTTTTTTTAAATATGGAATGCTTCACAAATTTGCGTGCCATCCTTGCTCAGGGACCATGCTAATCTCTGCATTGGTCCAATTTTAGTATATGTGCTGCCCAACCGACTGCTACTCTGTGTTGTCTTTAGTAAATGTTTCTCCCCCTTTCCAGCGTCCATGCCTTTTAACTTCCTTTCCTTTCCATCGCATCAGAAAGGGATCTATTATCAGGTCACTGTACCATCATTGCTTAATTACTCTTCAGTGCGATGAATTTTGGTCATTGCACCTTTCCATATAAATTTATAGTTCCAACTTTTATTTCTAATTGTGGAATACATTTTATTCCAAATTAAATTCCGGTATCATAAACAGATATTCAGACATTTTCTCAAACATACGCATTTTTGTTGGCTAGGGGATAAGAAAGTCAATGGAGGGAGTCTGTCTCCTAAATGATCCTGCCCTGTTATGCGCCTCTTTAGAAACTTTCTCTTACAGTCCCCATTCCACCCACCACGAAGCAACCAAGGCTCCAAACAACTCCACCTGGGCTCTGCTGGGCAGAGCCTTGCCTCAGGCCATACTGTGGGTCTCCCACCTTATATCCAGGTCTACCCTACAGATGGGGGCAGGCCCTACTGGGCCTCCAGGACTGATCCAGATGCTCAGAAGAATTTATAGCCTCAGGGTAAATTTTTGTAGTCTGTGGATACACACTTCCCCCTTTCTGCCTCTGCTATGCAATTTTGCTTCAGGATGAGTTATACCCTGGGTCTCACCCACATCTGATTTAGAGGATATATAGGTGAGACTTTTGACTTTAGAGTTGATGCTAGAATGAATTAAGACCTTGGGGGCTATTGGCATAGAATATGTGTATTTTGCATGAGAAAAGGACACGAATTTTGGAGGGGCCAGGGCAGAAGGCTAAGAACCAAATTGTGTGATTAAGTAGTAATTTTTTACTTTGCTTGCTTGCTTTGAGAATGGAAACCATCTGCAACACTGTCCATATTAACATGACTTTACTATCCACCTACCTACATTCAAGTGACTTCAATATTCCACGAAAATTTTGCTAGGAAGTTTTCCAAGAAAATGAAGTTGCATTGTTTTTGCTTTAAGAACATTCTGAAAATCCATTTCTCCATACAATGTGAAACTCTATGACCCTCATCATAGTTAATAGCCCCTTCCCCAGACAATAGGCCTCACAACCAGACTCACTGCATGATTGTTTATCCTTTAAAATACACTTTGCTAATCCTAAACAGTTACATCATGAATTTTGCTCAATCCCAATCAGGTCTACCCACTGAAAGACCTTAAAATATACTTCTAAAAACCTCATAAGTATCCCTTTTTTGCTCTCTTTCTTCTAAAATGCTTGTCTCCCTTACTGCTTTGTTTTATCAATGGCATCTTTTGGTGTCTTTTCAGGGAATTTGACAGTCAATGGATTTTTATTCTTATTGTAGAATAAATAAGAAGCCAAACAGGATCATAATAATTTCTATTTCCTATCATTTTAACATGAAATGCTCCAGTAATGGGCCTATTTGTTTTCTCTTTTGTTCCAAATACAGTAAAGAATCTTTTTTTTTCTTTAGCATGTCCCCCCCCAATCTTATTGCATTTAGAGCCTTTTAATCTTTCACACATTGTTTCTTCTTTCCTCCTAAGTGCTTCCACTTCCCTCCTTACCTTGTAGTGAGAACACTGCTTGCATCGCAAGACAATGGAGAGATTAATGAGATAATGTTTGTTGAATATGTCATGTGATGTAAATATCAGGGACAAAGTCCTTCATTTTCCCATAGTTCTTTGCATTTACCTTTATTTGAGCACCTGCATCTGGCTCTGTCCTTCACCATAAACCTCAAAAAAGTAAGAGTTGCAATCTTTCCATCCACTTCAATATTTTGCACAGTATCCGAACCAGAATTTGGTTCTCTGCCTTACAGGGCAGAGAGGAAAGAGACCAGACAGCAACGGCACCACAGTAGACTAAAGAACAGGCGGACGAATGTTCAACAAGCCCTGACTAAAGTCAGAGGCCTAAAGGCAAGTGGGTAGGTGCTGAACCAAGGTTAGAAGCAAAAGTTCAAGTCTGCACACAGAGGCAAGTGGCACCAATGGTCTTTGGTCAGGAACATCCCTGTCTTGAAGGGGTCATAGCCCCACCAAAAGCACATGTGTTCCTGGATTGCCCTACCATGGTCACGGTCCATAGTTCATTTTTACAGCTTCCTTCCTCTCTTGAGTACTATTTCTTTCTATGGTTTCCGGCAACAGAAACCATTATGTAAACTCTTAAAAATTCTCTTCCCAACCTTAGTACCATGTCCGACTCTATCTAACATTTTTTTCCTTTACCATTAGGAACTCCAAGATAACCAGGTCACTTTCTCAGAATATCCCCTAAAATGTGATTGGAAAAGAAATCAGACTTACCCAGGGCCACTGGAGAGCAAAAGGACTGTGTCTAACAAGTATTTAATGGACAGGTGTCTACATAATAAGTCTGAGCCTCATCATTCAGCCAGAGGACATTCATTTACTCTGGCTAGTGTTCAAAATTCTCTGGACAGGAAAGCATTCTGCTCTTTCCCTAAGGGCTTTATAGTACCCTCAGATTAGAAGAGCAAATTCATGTAACCCAAGGATGCACACATTTTCAGAGCAGTGCCAGCTTTCTGTGAGCTGATGCTGTTCGACTTTTAGCATTGAGTGTAATAAATAGCAAGAAGACTACATTATTTAAAAAAAAAAAAAAAAAAAAGGACAGGAGGGAATTATTTTTTCACTGCCAGACACAGAGAAAAGTACTACAGAATTTGCCTTAAGTTCTTTTTGGTTGGGATGCATATTTATTGAACTATATGACTTTGAGATCTGGACTCTAGCAGCAAAACTGAAACTAATTATTTACCTATATATGCATACACGCACACACACATGCGTGCATATCCAACTCCCTTAAAACATGCCTCTAATGGATTCCTCAACAGTGTTTCTAATCAAGACTTACTAATTCAAAAGCCGCTAGGGATAAGACAGGTATGATGTTACGCACTATGCAATAGTAAAGACTATGGCAGAGTCATATAGCACATGCCCTGCCTAAGAATATTCAGATTTATTTTTCACCGATATTTATTTTGCTAATTGAAGCCACTGCTAGCCAAATTCAACTAAGGGGCCCCAGTTTGTGATCCCCACAACTAATCTCTGCCAAGGCTCCATATACAAGCACATTATATTCCTCTACTTCTCTCCGTTGCTCTAAATGAGCCATGAAAACACCTTACTTTTGGCCTTAGAGCAAAACTCAGTCTGAGTTCTAACCTTTAATACATTCTCCAGTTGTGCCACTAAGAGTCACAAATAGCATTTCGATTCGCTGGCCCCAAAATATTTTCTGGAGACATACTTAAGGTTAATCAAGTTTCCACTACGAATCACAGTAATAGGTGGCTTTTATTAAGCGCTTACTGCATGCTAAAATAAAATCGTTGCTCTCCCCACGTTTCATAAATAATGAATAGTCAGGAAAGGTAAGAGCTGCTGTATGACTCACAATTCAACCGACTCACGAAAATCCACATGATGCTGTGTACACAACAATCACTGCTGTCTATAGAGCAGCCAGTGTGGACTTTGAGTCACGGAGTGTGTGTGAGTGTGTGCGTGTCAGCGAGAGAGAAAGAAAGCGAGTGAGAGGGAGGGAATGATACAATCTCCAGGTAATTTTATCTTCCAATGTGTAAGTGTGTGTTTGAACAAACAGCGGACCGGCATGTAGCTTTACTCCGGACACTTCCAGTTCTCACTGTCATCCAAGATCTCTCAAGGTGCTTTGCAATGTCGTTCACATCATTATCACTTTAATGTTAACAAAACATTGAAAATTTCTTTCTCAGCTTAACGAAAAGCTAATAAAAGTCTTTTTTTTCTTAATGAATGATTCTAACTATGTGATGATAATACATAGGCTGGGCAAGTTATGAGAGAGGCAGGAGATTCCAAAGCATTAGCACGGCTGTGGAAAGTTAGTCTGGGCTGTAATGTTCTTGTTAGTAAGGAGTAGGTATCTGAAACGAATATGCTCCGTAACAAGTGGGTACGGGGTCGTGATGTCAGGACGTTATAATTTAAGAGTTTAGAATTCCTTTTAAAATTCTAGGAAGACATGTGGATAGGAGCATAAAAATTTATCTCCTAGAGCACAGGTGGACAAATTTTGGCGATGAAGGCCAGTCCCCATCGCAACTACTCAGCCCTGTCCCTGTCCTAGGAAAGTGGTAGCAGACAACAGCCAGAGACCACATGCAAATGGACGGGCATGGCTGGGTTCCAATAGAACATTAAGGACACTGAAATTTGAATTTCATGAAGCTTTAATGTGTCACAAAATATGATTTTTCTTTTCATATTTTACAACATTTAAAAATATAAAAATATTCTTAGCTCATGGACTGTCTAAAAACATGCAGGGAGACCAAAATGGCCTACAGGCCATATTTTCCCACTTTAACTATCCTGAAACCTAATGTTAGAAAGGCTGCTTGAATGTATTTTGCTGTGGAGTAAGAAATTTACGCAGGTCAATTAGGTCAGTGTGGCTTCACCCTCTCCCAGCATCATCTCACTTTAACTATCCAGGACCAAAGAAAGAGGGGACCATCTCCCTTCTCTCTACATGGGGCACTTCCCCTTAACCATTTGGAGCCTACAAATAACCCTCTGAGTTTATTCACTACCTCACTCCTCATATAAAAAGGTTAAAATGTGACCCGTGATTTATGCAGTTTAATTGTGAAGTTAGACGAGTGTTTTTGAGAAATAATACTATAAGGGAAAAAATGCTCTCGGATTGTTAAGTAAAAGAATCAGAGAAACCACACCATATACACAATACGATCCCAATCCTGGGAGGGGAGAGTTACCTTCCGTTCAAGGTGGTTTGAATTTTATCTTCATGATTCTCAGTCTTTTCAGAAGTTTAATAATTATTTAAGAAGAAAACCCATTACGTTTTTCATTCTCTTTCTAAATATCATCCCAACCTTCAGAGCTGATCTCCCTCCATTATGTGGCTTCTACTAACTCTGATTTATATCTCCCGGTCTTAAATCCCAATCCTTAATACTCAGCCTCCACCTAAAAATAGAATCTCTAATAAGAGCCATTAGAAATAACACGTTGTGGCTCTAAAAGCTGCTAGACTGTTCTAGAGAAGTGAGCCCTTGTTAAAGAGAGACTTTTAAAATCACTTTGTCCTTGTCTGTGAATGGCTTTATTATTTAGCCAAGTTACCTGATAATTAACACAGATCGACCAATTAGGCTAACATTAGTGTCACCTGATGCTTGCTCTGAATCCTGGCTTTTCTGTTTAGCACAAATTAAAGCCTACTAATTAAATAAATTTGAATGCCAATAGATAGAGCCTGGCAAGAATCAATTCAGAAAATACTATGTTCAGTGGATTTATGAATGCTCCCTTCCTAAATTGATATGAACCCAAAAGGAAGGGAAGGGCATCCAACTTCACATCCTATATGATAAAAGGTTAGAGTCGGTTAGAGTTTGCAGAACGCGGGTAAAACTAAGCAACTCACTCACCATCCACAGGACCCTGAGCCCACGGTAAGTTCCTGCGTAACGTAAATGTACTCTAAGCTGGACAGAGGCTGGATGCATTAGCTCACTGCTCTTGCTCTGCATTCATTCCACGTGCCTAGTGTCCTTGGGACCCGGGATCAGAGAGCAGGAGGCCCAGAGCATAAACGACGACAGCAGCATGATGAGCCAGTTTTCAACTTGGGGCTACCATTCATTTGACATGTTTCAGATTAGGGGCTTAGAGCTCTATACGGATTTGTTGAGCCTGCATGAAATGGACCAAAGCCTTCCATGACGATCTCTTGCAGTCGTTCCTTCTCCCGGTGTTAGGAAGCCACACTTTTGACTTTCCTACAGCCTCCCAGCTCACTGGTTCTCTCCTTTCATCCAACCTGTGTGTTACCAGCACAGCTCTGATCATGTCACTCCCACGTAAGAATCCTTTGCGGGCCCCCTCCACCTACTCAATACATTTAAAAAAAAAATAAATTCAAAGTTTCATACCGTTGTCCCTGACTCTTCCCAAATTGCTTTGTACTACATTTGCATGCATAGTGGAAGCTTCAGACTCTCCCCAGATAAGCCCTGAGCTTTCTTCCCATTCACTTCTCTGTTGTGTTAGCCTATAATAACAATGAAAGATCATAATAGCCATAGTCTATTGAGCCTTTACTATATCTCATTTTGTCCTCGTACTAACCCTAATACAGTAGGTATCATATCCCCATTTTAAAGATGAGACTTGGGGAAATTAAGCAACTTGCCCATGATCATCTACACAATTCAAATGCAGGCCTCTGAATCATATGCCCACTCCCTTGGCCGCTTCAGTATACGGCCTCCTTCACCTCACTCTATTCCAAATGCCCTCACGACCAACCTCCACCTAAACACACACAGAAATTCTACCCATTGTTCAAGACCCCCCTCAAATGCTACCTCCTGCATAAAGTCTTCCCTAGTCACCCTCCTCTCCCACTGCTCCAGAATATGTCCTTTCTGCCTATGGATCTGATATGCCCCAAGTCTCAGTAGTGATCTCAAAGTAAGACATTTATTCATTTTTTTTAAAGTAAGGTCTAAGCCCAATGTGGGGCTTAAACTCAAGACCCTAAGATCAAGAGTTGCATGCTCTACCAACCAAGCCAGCCATGCACCCCACCATTTATTCTTTAATATTAAACTTACAATGACTCTAAATTTTGTCCCATGAATCACAGGATGTCTATTTTTCCACCAGTTTCTCTCCATATCTAACTTCTGGGAACCCCTGTGAAATACATACATGTTCCAAATCTATCTTGAGGCTTGCCCCATCACCCATGTTCTGAATTACTGCTACATCGGAACTCTCCTGGGGATCTCTTCAGGGTATTCTCTCTTTCTGTAGCAATTTGTTCCAAGACTGGACACCAGTCCACGTTGTTGACCACCAATTTCCCCAAAAATTCCACCAGAAAAACTTGACTGAGCAAAACAAAGTTTATCAGACTTACTGCAGTAATGGAGAGTGACCCCTTGACCGCATCTTACAGATATCTCACAAGAGAGAGATCAGAAGAGGACATTTTTAGGATTCTGGGATCTGGCTTAAGGAGGAGTCTTTTAAGGAAAGAAATGAATTGAGATTAGACAAGGTTTATGATACAGTAATTTAAAACTGATGAATATAGAAACACTCATGTCTTGAAGCAATTGGCAATAAGTATCGTCTGAGAAGTGAACTGTTGCCTAAACAAGCAGTCTCTCTTCCTGACGGAACTATTTACCCATGTGAGCAAACCCTTGGCTCTGAGAATTTCCCAAACAGTAAAGTTATTTATTAGTTTATAGTTTTATCACAGAAGAATTACCTAGAATGATCTGGTTGTTTGCCACAGTCTCACTTCCAAACTCTAGTTTGGAACTCAGTCTCAGGCTGTCCTGTGTAACGAACTGTTTTGAGTGCTTATGAGATAATGGAGGCACAATGCCGAGAGTCCTCCTTTTGCCATTAATAGCAATTATTCTTGGTGCCCGCAGGCTGTAAAGGCAACCATGGAGTTCCTGTTTAGCTCCCAGAATAAAAGACCGAAGACAACACAAAGGTGGAAAGGGAAGGCTGACAGGCAAGGTAGTGAGTAGATCAAGGGGAAATGAAAGGGAAAATATCAACCTTCACAGCGTCAACCATGAGTCATCATGATACTGAGCTGTCGAAGGCTTTGTTATTGGTTTTCTGTTGGAAGCCCTTTGGTAGCCTTTCCCAAGTGAAGTCCCAAAGTTCACATCCATTTAGGGGTGAAGCCCTACCAGACTGAAAGGGGATATTGAGGTTGTGTGATCTACTCAATCCATGATGATTTCAGAACTCTAATGGTGATTATAAGGCAACTCCCACAACCCATTCCACTCACTGCCTCGTGCTCGATGTGGTACTCTCCGAACTTACCCACTGAGAGGTCCCTAATGACAGAGAGCAAACTTTAACCTACTGTTGGCAATATTACTACTTTTGGGACCATAACCACATTGAAGATAGGGTTTCTAAAAACCACCACCATGGCCGCTAAGTTTGAGAGGCATCACTTCCTATTTATCAATATATTTGTTATTATTCTGAAAGGCTAAGATGCTGTTATTGTAGCTGCTAATGTATTAACTGTCCCCCAGCAGAGTTTATGACAATCTGCTTTATGGAAGATTCTCCTCCCTACACACACTTGAGGTTCAGCATCAGCTTGTTTTTATTTTTAATTTTTATTTCACATTATCTCTCATCGCTGTAAACACAGGCACTCATGTGCACACACACCTCTCAGATGCTGTGGCCTCAGGGGAGCCAGGCTGACTAAAAAGTCATCTAAATGAAACCTCCCTGTGGAGCCGCACAAACAGGCATCACCTTTTGCCCTGTTCTTCCCAACATGACACAAGCTCTCCGGGGCACACAGAGGTGACTGAGGTGAGGATGAGGAAGGATTAGACAGAGGGGAAAGGGAATCCCAGACCTACTCTCCAGAGGCCATCTCCTCAGACCCTCAAAAGCCCTCCAAAGTGTTCAATCGGACCAAACCTCATGTTTCTCGGGGTAATGAAGGCTGCAGAAGTAATAGAAACATACTTACCACTGTCAAAACGAATCTGTTAATAGCAAAGTTTGGGGCAACGGGTTGGGTCGCCCATATCTGTGAGGAAACTGGTTTCCTATTTAGAGAAAATGGAGCTGTTATTCTTAAGCAGGGAGATGCCTATTGTGTGGGTAATTACAAGGAGGCCTGGCTGACCTGGCAATGAGGTGCTGTAGCTAAATACCTGAAGGCAAGGGGAGCCCTGAAATGAAAGCAGAGGCCCCATCTGCCAGGCTGTAATGATTGTGCTATTTGGAGGCAGAAAGGTTTGTCTGGAGCAGCTGGTTTCTCTCCAAGTGACCTTTTAGCATTTCTGCTTTTGCCGTCTGACAGATGTGTCAACTCAATAATTTCAAAAGCCCCTGAGTAAATAACCAATTGTGAGCGAGGATGACCCAAAGCGATGACAAAATGGCTGCACGCGGCACATTATGGAGCATAATGCCGAGTGACGGAACCAGGAACATTATCAGAAGGAAAAAACATTTTAGTCTTTATCTTTGACTAAATGGCTTTCTTACCCACACATGAGTTGTTTTTGAAGCGGGGGAGAAAAGGGAAATGTAGGTTGAGCGGAGGGCCTTGTGGCGGCTTTGCCCGGGGAAGGCTGGCCTGGGCCAGGCGCAGGACCCAGGGGCCTGTGGATGCTCAGGGTGGCCCCCTGCACTCTCAGCCCCATGGCCTCGGGAGCACTGAGGGCCAGAGCCCACAGGCCCTGGGGGGACCCAGGGCGCTGGGGAGAGGCAACTGCAATAGACCAGGCCTGGTGGCCCTTCAAGTCTCAAGAACAGTCTCCACTGGCCAGGCTGGTGCTGTTGGGCTGTGAGAACCAAGGGGGCCAAGGGGCCGTGGTTCAGAAGCCAGAGTGAAAGGGCCCCTCACAGCAGGAGCCAACCTTCCCCAAACATGCAAATGCAATTGTCTGTGATTCCTCCAGATGCACACATAGCACCCTTGCGGGGCCTTGGGATTCACTCAGCACATTTGTCCCCTTCCCAGGCTTTCTATGCCCCTCGCTGTTCTGCTGGAAACACCTGGAAACACCATGAATTAAGGTAAGAAGCCCCACCTGGCCACCCAGCACCTGCAGGGGAAGGGGGAGACGCTGTTAGCCCAAGATGCTTCTGGAATCACATTTCCTAAGACATGGATGTTCACATGTTCTTTCAGTTTTGCTTTAGTGAAAGTGTCACGGGTTTTTCTCCTCCTCCACCACCCCAGTCCCCATATTTTAATGAGTCACAGAAGTTTAGACTAAATTGAATATTATACTTCAAAGGCGCTTCTTCCCAGAGACAAACGGTTATTATGAGGGAATTGATGTAGTAAACGCAAGCCAGGCTGTGCTAAAGGCAGCTCATGCCAGCTTGTGAGTCAATGTCAAATTTCCAGGAATTTTGCAAAGTGATTTTTAAACCGATGGTATCCTGATATTGGTCACAGTAGTAGTATTTACACCACGGAAATCGGCAAACTATAAATCAGGGCTCCTCCCCCCTAGATAGCTGGCTGTTACACACTTGTCAGCACGCTTCTGACACGAATGAATGTGAGCATTAGAGAAAATACTTCCGTTTGGCCATGAGATCCAGTTTCCTCTCTCCTTTCACAAGTTCATATCATAGACTCTAAACTCAGGAGCCAAACTGAGGTTGATCAATGCCATAAAATACTTTCTCATTTGAAAGAGGTTTGAGAAATGTTTAAAGGCTGGTTATGGGGCAGCCCGGGTGGCTCAGCGGTTTAATACCGCCTTCATCCCAGGGCCTGATTCTGGAGACCCAGGATCGAGTCCCACATTGGGCTCCCTGCATGGAGCCTGCTTCTCCCTCTGCCTGTGTCTCTGTCTCTCTCTCTGTGTCTCTCATGAATAAATAAATAAAATCTAAGAAAGAAAGAAAGAAAGAAAGAAAGAAAGAAAGAAAGAAAGAAAGAAAGAAAGAAAGAAAGAAAGAAAGAAAAGAAAGAGTCATATTCCCTAATAAAAAAAAAAAAAAGCATTGCCTTTTTTTAAAGAAAAGTGCCCCAAAATAGCACACACAGTTCTCCATATTTGGGTCTTACTTCCATAACCTTAGTCTGTTCCATTTTGGCTGATCTGGTCTGCAAAATGTCCAGAATATTCCATATTCATTCCTGCCACCAAGCCTTTGTTCATTATATATTCCGGGTCAGAATCGCATGTCTCTGTCCTACCACCTGTCCCATCCCAAGCATCCTTCAACGTTCACCCTACCCCAACACTTATCTCATAACTCTGGACCATGATTTGTCTCCTTTCACCTCCAACTTCCATGGTATTTTTTTTTCTACTTCTCACTTTGGCTCTTAATCATACAATACACTGCCTTGCATTTTTTCTCTTTTTCCATGAGAATACCTTGCCCACTTGAAGTGTTACCTCTGGCAAGGACTCTGTATTACATAAGAGTGTATATCTTCCTCAATCCCTGGCACAGCACTACCAAAACACATGGTCAGGACTTAAGACCATGATGCTCCACTGTCTGAATATGGACTCCCCAAGGGAACTTTCAGTAGATACCTCCCCCAGGCGTCATTCCTCAGAGATCCTGACTGAGTTGGCTTGTTGTGTTATAAAGGTTTTCAAATAGTTACAAATCCATCTATTTTTTGTTCTCCAATCCAGAATCCCTGAATGATTCTCACATATAATTATGGTTGAGAACCATGACTTAAAAGAGACAAGGATGGATGGGTGGCTGGATGGGTGGATATAAAACTAAATCATGCAAAATAATTATCAGCACCTCTCTTTTTGCCAAGGTTGATACACAGCTAACCAAAATATACCACTATGGTCTTTAACACCCTATACTTGACCATGAGCTCCCTAAAAACAGAGAATAAATCGTAGTTGTAGCAGGATCTTGTCTGTCAGGATCTTGTCTGGCACCAAGTAGATCTTGAGGGTTGGGAGAGAGAGAGATTTCTCTTTCCTGTGTATCCAGTTATATTCCTTGTGCCCCAACCACCTGGCTGGTAAAACCTTCCAAATTGTAACTGAGATGAGACCAAAATAAGAATGTTGTTGTTGTTTTAAAGTTATGTTTTTAATAACAATAAGATAAAGGAATGATAAGTTAACGGCTTGGTGGAGATGATGAAAGAAAAAAAGCAGAAAAGTTCTCTCTCTGATCTGCTTCCATTTTTCTTCCTCGAAAGAGGCTAATATTCAGGTTGCAATGGATAGAGCACAAATCTTAGTAGGGGAGATAGTAAGAGAGTGTCTAGCAGCTTTAAAATGTGTTCGAGTCCAGATGCATTACATCTAAGACAATTAAAACAATTTGCAGCTGTTACTGCAGCTGCTAGTGTCCTGGGGAAAAAAAAAAATCAGAGAGAATGGGAAAATTGCCAGAAGATCAGAGTTAAGCAAATGCCTCGGATTTCAAAAAGGGAAATTTCGTATTCTAAAGCCAGAAGAGTTTGACTTTCATAGCCAGCAACATTCTAAAGTGTATTCTTAAAGAAGAAAGAAAGAAAGAAGAAAGAAAGAAAGGAAAGAAAGAAAGAAAGAAAGAAAGAAAGAAAGAAAGAAAGAAAGAAAGAAAGATTGATTTTATTTATTAGAGAGAGAGAATGCAAAAGTGGGGGTGGGGAGTGCAGAGGGAGAGGGAGAAGCAGGCCCCGCTCAACAGGGATCCCAATGGGAGCTGGATCGTAGGACCCTGGGATCCTGACCTGAGCCAGGCAGATGCTTAACCGACTGAGCCACCCAGGGGCCCCTCTAAAGTATATTCTTCACTGGATAATTTATATGCACTTAATAGGGAAAGAGTGATCATCATAGGCCAGCAGGAGATTGCCAAAAAGAATTCAGTGCAAACTATTTTTGTACAGTGACTATATTAGAAGGAGAATAGATGGAAGGAATATCACCGGTAAAATTTATTCAAACACCAATCAGAATTGATTACGAAAAAAAAAAAAGTATTGAGTCCCTACCATGTGCTGGGTACCACGTAAGCCTTGAGGATAAAGTGCTCAGTCATTGCCTTGAGGGGAATGTCAGTCTAGAGGGAGAGATGGAAAAGAAAACAAGGCCAGGCATTAGATGGGGTTAAACGTGGGTGTAATGGAGAAAGATGAAGGGAAGCTCTGAGGTGAGGGACAGAGACTAAGAGATCGGCATCTCATTGTAGATGGGAAGAACAAAGAGAAATAAGCCAGGTTGAAGAAGCTGGGGACTAGGGACCTCGAACATGCCAGTGAAAGTGAATACAAGCTGCAAAGCTTTGAGTTGATGGAGGGCAGGATGGCTTATGGAGCTGCAAGTAGCAAAGCCTGGGACATAGAATTCATAAAATTATTTTTTTTTATTCACAAGTAAATTTTATTATTTTGATTGATTTAAAATCTGTTCAGCTTGATTTTTTTTTTCTGAAACTAAACAAGAAATGTATAGTTTTTCTTAAAAAACAAAAACAAACAGAAAAAACAATGATGTTTTATAAATTGCCCTTTCGGATTCTTTTGTCAGCCTGTTTCAAGGAAATCCATGCTTTCAATATACTTGCTCGAAGTTTAGCCCATGCCAAATGGTTGTTTAATCCAAATAGCTGAGCAGCAAGCTGAGCTGATCCTTCTGGCGAAGTATGGTGGAACAGCCAAGACCATTGGGTAGTGGAAGAGAAGACCACACATCCTGAGCTCCCCAGTCTGTAGAGTGAGGAATGAAAAGAAAAAGGCAGGAGAAACCAGCAAAATCAGAAGTGAAAGCCATGGTGGGGAGTTTAGACTTGTATCCTGAGAGGGACAGAGTACCTCTGAAAGATCTTCAAGCCAGGAAGTGCGCACTGATTTTACCAAGACATCAGGCAATCTTTCACAATACTACTGTGGATACAATGGAGGCCTGCGGACTGGGGAGTAAAGAGGAGGATTTGTAACTATTTAGAAAATTGTCCTGTGGCATGTCAGTGCATAAAATTATTAGCAAGTAGGAAGAGCTTTGTTGGCATTTTTCTGTACCCTGTTTTTGATGCTCTCTTTTTATTCAATGAATGTATCAAGAATTGGGGCAAAACCTTTTTACAGATGACACAGATCTGGGAAGAAGGCGAATGTATTGTTCAGCATTATCGAGATTCAAGAAGCTCTCAAAGGTAGGATGAAGCCAGCAAGAGAAAATGTTAAACTGCATTTATGTTTAAAATATAATTGACTGTTGGAGGGTAAAATGGGTAATCCCCACTTTGTAGCACATATAAACTCTATTTGAATAAATTTTACCTGTGTTAGAATGCCCTATGACCCTCTTGCTATGATTTGGGGGAAAAAATGAAAACAAAAAAGAAAAAAAAACAAACAAGACTGTTAGTGATCTCACTGTATTTGAATCAAGATAGGCAACCACTCTACTAACACCACCAGCTCACATCTGGAGAACTGTGTCTAGTTCTAGATCCTCATACCCAGTGACAATGTATTTGAAGACCTGGACTCTAGACGGTATAAAAAATGGTAGAAAGACACATGTGAAAAAAGACAGAGGTCCCTAATCTTCTAAAAGAGTAACTCCAGTGGACTTACAATAGGATCACTGAGTGAAATCTCTACATAAGGAAGACATTTTTAGAAAAAATAATTTTGGGGAGCTAGGAGGATTGTAGAGCCCTGGCTGACAAGGAAATTAGAATTTTCAAATGGGATGGGCAGCTTTACAGCCTGTCATCTTCCTCCCACTAGAGATGAGCGCACCATCTCTCAGAGAGGTCCACTGAAGATGATCGTGGCTAGTGACAACCGTGAGATACTGGGCGTGTTCATCCAATTTGTTACAGATACCTGACTGGGATTTTTTTTTTCCATTGGAGAAAAGATTGGAGTCTTCCTCCCTTGAGATTCTAATAAACAGTTCATCACCACCACACGGACCTCTGTGTCACTAAAGGATGAAAGGGGAGTAACTTTACTCCATGCCCATTTTGCCACTTGAGAGTCATCCTTGCCTTCGATTCAGTAGTTATCCTACAGTTTGGGGAATTAAGTCCTCTTTCTATTGGACCGACTTTTAAAGGGTCCCAAACATCTCTTCTTATGGTTTCTTAAAATGTCAGATACTTCCATTGTCACAGATGCAGTGGTATAAATAAACAAGGATGTCAAAGCTTTTTGGATGAGTTCCTCTTGAGGACATCTACGGCAAGACCCAGTCATTCCTTTTTGTCCATCTTAGTTATGAGCGTGAGTAGCCAATGCTTCACCAGACCCATGCTTTGTTCCTGTACTTCTTAAAAGTGTTAAATTTAAAAAAAAATTAATTTTAAATTAAAATTAAAATTTTTTAATTTTTTTTAAAAAAGATTTTATTTATGTATTTGAGAGGAAGAGAGAGTATGTGAGTCGGGGTGGGAGGTGGAAGAGCAGAGGGAGAGGGACTAGCAGACTCCACACTGAGCATGCAGAGCCTGACTGGGGCCTCCACCTCAAGACCCTGAGATCATGACCTGAGCCGAAATCAAGAGTCGGAGGCTCAGTAGACTGAGCCACCCCGGTGCCCCAAAGCATCATGTACTTTTTGAGAAACAAGTCTGACAGTGGTTCTCCAGTCGCTTTAGACCTCTCACGTGTGCAGCGATTTCGAGCTCAGCCACAGGGATCCTCACACATCTGTGAGGGCCACCCATTTCCAGCAATCTCACCCTCACTATTGTGCACTGTGCAGAGCCCACTAGAGCCCACTGCCTCCAGAGTCTCCTTCCTTTGCAAATTTTGCAGTCATCAAGGCTACTGACAATATGCACTTTGGGCTCTGAGAAAGCTCTTCCCACACCCATGACCTTGGAATTCCATCGTGATACAGACAATATCTAGCTTCTCTGCATAACCTCAGTCCAATCGCTAGCCCTTCGCCTTCCTCCTTTTGTTTCCTTGCTTGCACTCCATGTTCTTCCAAGAAAGTTTATTAAATAATCCTGCTTCTAATCTACCCACCACCCTGTCCTGTCAAATGCTATCCCCAAACGAGCCCCAACAGACTTTTCTTTCCATCATTACAACATTCCTAAACCCTTCTTTCTCCTTGAAATCTTAATTCACAACCACTCCCCCACCACCACCACCATACACACCACACTGCAACTTCACTGAAGAAAACCCAGTTTCTTTAAAAGGAAAATAGTTTTTGTTCTATTTGTTCTTTTTCTATTTGTTCCTTAATCTATTGCAATCTGCTTCGTTCCACCTAACTGGTTCTCACAATGGTCAGTTTCGTCCTACTGGTTGACAAACGCAATGGACACGTTCCACTTCAATTATTACTTTATCTTCCTGCAGCATTTGTCATTTTTGACCATTCCCTTCTTTTTAAAATTCCCTTCTGCCGTAACCTTCAAGATTTTCCTCGTGACTGACTGACTCTTTTTTTTGAGTTCCCTTGTCTCTCTCCAACAGCCACTTAAAAATTGATCTTTACCAAGATTTTACTCTCAGTGCTTTACTTATCTCATTCCTCATACTCTCCCTTGGGTAATCTCTTCCATGCACAAACTTCAACTAATGCTACAGATGATGACATCTGACCTCGAGACTCACATCTCTACTTGCATATGCCACAAGCTTATGACTTCAAACTGACCAAAGCTGACCTCATCATTTTCGTTGTCCCCAACCCATCAAAAAAAAAAATTGAGGGGAAAAGTCCTTTTGTAAACCTAAACTGTCTAGTCTTCTTATTCGGCTTCGCCTTTCTACCACCATTTTAATTCTGGCAACGAATCACTAAATTGCAAAATAATAGCATACCCAGAACACTTAGCAAATAGAGATTAGAAACCCTGTTCTCAAAAAGTGATCAAACACCAAGTGAGTGTTTTTTTTTTTTTTAGATTCCTATCATCACTAAAGAAATGAAATGGGAAGGGTAGCCATAATCACGTGCAGTTGCCAGTCCCTGATTGCAATTTTTCAATAAGTGAAAACTCAAACTCCAAACTGAAACATACACACAAAACTCTGAGAATGCAAATGTTCCGTTCCAAAAAAAAGGATTTTTGTGAACACGTCTGCTACACTGAAGCTCACTAAATTCCTCCTTCTCTGTTGGCAGTTTACATGACAAAACCATATAAGCTGCTGTGTTTCAAGGAAAAAAATCTTTAAAACTCTCCTAATGCCTCCTCTGTAAACACAAGTGAATTTGTTGTCGGAGGTGCTCTTTCTCCTTTCATGAGTGAGGCTAAAATCTTCACTGATAAGGTCAGTGTCTTTTTTCTGCTCTGAATGAATCCTCAGATGGAGGCTGCCACAACAAAAATGAAGTCATAAAAAAGGAAATCCCAGACCAAGACTACCTACGCCGAAGTATCATGCACCCCAGCATATGTACAGAGTGCAAGCCTATTATTCCACACCTGGTGCTACACGAGAGCAGATTCTAGAAGTACAGAAATTAACAATTATTTTGACAAAGCAGTATTATTGGCTGGCAGGCAGTAAATTTGCTTGAAATTCTAACAACCTCCCTGTAAAGAATATCCACCCACCTAACATTCTTTCTTTGGATGAAATCTTATAATAGCAAATCTGTAATTACATTTCCTATTTTCATTTTTTTTTCCCCAAGAACACTGTTGGCCTCTACTGTATAAGAACTATAGTGCATCTATCTCCATTAGCGTTGTCACACGGGTTTTATAAAATCATATTACAAAATGTGGGTCAGTGATCACTGAGTCATGTAATTTATCAAGACAATACCCAGATGCACTGTTTGACATTCGTTTTGCAGGGACGCAATCTACTGGTATAAACAACTCTGCAATGCCTACCATTCTTCAGAAGCAAAGGCCATTTATGACTGGGGGGAAAATCAATATCCAGAGTTCCACTATCAAATACTTAATGTCCCAATGTTTTATAAGATAATATATCAGTGAAAGCCGACAGGATACCTCCATTGGATAATATATCACCTCTTCAGCTTGCCCTGCTAATTATGTTTCCAAAATCAGAATTTCAGAATTAAATAGGCCTTGGCCTTTTATCCCAATCCCCTGATTTACTAAGGAGGACCCTGAAGTACAAACACTATTGAAGGACAGGTAACTTAGCCTACTGTTGGTGATGAAGCCAGGTGGAAACTACAATTTCCCTGATCATAAATTCAATAAATATCAGATTCAATCCTTTTCAAATTTTGTGTGTTGCATTACTTCTCCATTTCCTTCATCATATTATTAGGATAGAATTAATTTTCTAATCCTTATTACATTTAACTAATCGACATTTTTTAGTGACTGCTCTCTACTAGGCACCAAAATACATACTGGAAATAATAGGGGTCCTTTTGTCCTATGCACCACCAAAGCAGGGCTTTCAAGGGTGATGGGAGATAAGACACAAATGTCTCCCTCTTGTCTCTCTAATAGTTCCTTGTCAGTCTTATTTGTTGGCAACTCTTCCTCTGTTACTCCTTTAAAATGTGCTTCTCTCCTTGACCAACCTTCTTTTATGACACCCTTGTTCTCACTCATGATATCTTCACTCCCAAGACCTTGACTGTGACTTCAACCCTGATTACTCCTAAATACATAGCGTCTGAGCCTTGGTCACATACAGCAGGGTGTCTACTGCATCTTCAGTGGATGTCTCGCGAGATCCTTAAGCTCAGGATGTGGGGGTTCTTATTGGAGGTAACAGTCACAATTTCATTTTGCAAGTACCATATACATGTGTCAGTTGTGACGTCTCTCTCTCCTACTAAAGCTGAAGGCAGATCTTACGTCTTTTCACTTAAAGACCCTTGGCACTCACCCTTTTTCTTGGGATATATATATATTTTTTTTTTTTTTGAATGAATAAAACTCTGATCTATGCATCACTCAAACCAAAATTTTGGGTTTTCCTGGAGGACACATTCTATTTCCAGTGATTTGTTAAGTCCCATGCATTTTATTCTCTTAAATCCTTCCCCAAAATATACCTTCATCTTTATCAAAATACTGCCTTGGTTTAAATTCAATTATTTCTTACTGGGGCCATTTTCACATCCCCTAAATGTTCTCCCTGCTTCCAGAATAACCTTCTCCCACACATTCTTACACATGGAACATTCTAAAGCTCAACTCAGATACTATTTATTCTTTGCTTAGAACCCTTCTGTGGCTTCCTGCTACCTGAGGGAAGAATTATGAGGTACAAGACCTACTGTGATCTGGCTCCTACCTACCTACTCACCTTTTGGCTTTTTCCAGTCTCACAACTCCCCATTCTACTCACACTAAACACCCAGTATTTCCCTTTGTACCCAAAGCCCATTTGCATTGAATGCCCTTGGCCCATCTCCAGTTGACAAACTTTTAATGCAATTTTCAACTAAAAACTTATCTCTTGGTTTCCCCCCAAGCAAACTTTAAAGCTCCTTCTTGACATTCCTAATTGTGCCTGATACACAATTATATTGCCATTCTAATAACCGTGACAATGAGGGAAGCTTGGGTGGCTCAGTGGTTGAGTGTCTGCCTTTGACTCTGGTCATGATCCTGGGTTCTGGGATTGAGCCCCACATTGGGCTCCCCAAGGGGAGCCTGCTTCTCCCTCTGCCTGTGTCTCTGCCTCTCTCTCTCTGTGTCTCTCATGAATAAATAAACAAAATCTAAATAAATAAATATCTGTGGCATTGAAATCCCTGTGTACCTATCTCACCCACATTGAACAGTGAGTTATTTCAGGGCAGAGACTTAGTCTTTTCTACTGTGTAGTCTCAGTGCTTAATAAAGTTCTTGACATGTAGAAGACATTCAGTAACTAATAATGATTATTGTGTAGCCTATACACAGCCCTAAAGTCATTAAATGTTCTCAAATTTTTTTTATGTTTTGATTTAAAATTCAGTTAGGTAACATGCAATGTAATATTAGTCTCAGGTGTACAAGTGAAATATTAATTTCAGGTGTACAAGACAGTGATTCAATATTTACATACCACACCCTGTAATCATCACAAGTGCCATCCTTAATCATCATCACCTATGAATTAAGGCCCCACTTCATATTGTCTCATCCACTTTAGTATTACTAGAGGCAATGTATGCCTTCAAGATATTCATGAGGCTGAACAAATAGCGGGCAGAGAAAATGGTTAAAAGACAAGGCCACACTACACTTTCAATCTATCTTCCCATCTGGAGAAGAGTGAGAAATGGAGATAAATAAAACAGTGGCAGTTTCTCAAAAAATTAAAAATATAACTACCAAAGGACCCAGATTTCCACTTCTGGGCATATACCCAAAAGAACTGAAAAAAGGGTCTCAAAGAGATATCTGTACATCCATGTTCGTAACAGCATTATTCACAAAGCTAAAACACAATAGCAACCCAAGTGTTCATCAATGGATGAATCAATAAGCAAAATATGGTATAGTCACGCAGTGGAGTATTATTCCACCTTAAAAAGAAAAGGAATTCTGATAATGTTACACCATGGATAAACCCAGAGGACATGATGCTGAGTGAAATAAGCCAGTCACAGAAAGGCAAATATCATATGAAAGACAAAGATCATATGATTCCACTTATATGAGGCACTTAGTAGAGTAGTCAAAATTATGGAGACAAAAAGTAGACAACCACCCTGGTGGCTGCCAGGGACTGGGGGCAGAGGACAATGTATAGAGTTTCAGTTTTACAAGATGAAAAGAGTTATGGAGGTGGATGGTGGCGATGGTTGTACATTATGAATGTACTTAATAGCACTGAACTGTACATTAAAAAATGGTTAAGATGGTAAATTTTGTGTTATGGGTATTTTACCACAGTAAAAAAAATTTAAGAATTAAAGAGGGAGGAAAAAAAACCTACATTACATTATATTATAATCCAGTTTAAAGCTGAAGAATGTAAATCGCTTTCCAAGATACTTTCCATGCCCCTGCACACGGAATTTGAGTTTAGATGACTTGTGCAAACAAATTGGAGGCTCAAAGTAGTGGTCTGAGCACAGCATGTGTGTTCTGCATCCATCATACGGTAAAATGAGTTTCCCAGGCTGACCTCCCTACTCTGATTCTCTTAAAATATTGGCAAGTAATCTACGGTAGACTTTTAATCAACGCTGCAATCAACCACAACAGTGAATATTCAAGCAAGGTCTGAAGCAGGGAATTCATTTGCCTATTTCCTATGGGGACTTGACAAAAGATGTTTCCCCTCTGAGTTTAAAACTGTGCCACCCTCAAAGCTGGGTAAACTCTAGTTCTAACCTCCAGACACCCTCACCTATGACCCCAGCCACTGAACGAGTGGTTTCGTTGACGCATTATTGGTGAAGACAAAATGGAGAGGGTCGTGTTGTCTCCTGCGGCCTTCTCTTCATCAGATGGTATACGAGGGAAATAATTCATAGAGAGGGAAAAAGGAAGAAAACAGGAAGCAATTATAGCTTACAGTCCTCCAGCGCATGTGTAGCCAAATGTGTATCCTTCGAGAAATGCACTTGCTGGTTCTCAGATCAGGCCAGACAACTGGCTCCAGGCCAGAGAAGAGACAGCGAATGCTCGAATGCTATGAAATATTCGGGAAGATTATTCACTGGGGTCTACACTGCCCATCCCCACAGACCTAGGCAAGCAGGCCTCTCAACCCTCAGCCCTTTCTCTGGCTCTTAGTACGATCTCTTCTTCTCAAGGGAGAAGCTGCTAGGCATGTGTGAAGTTTGTTTTCTTTCACTAAAGTGTCACGGATCCTCTCCAGAGAGTGGATCACGTCTGCTGCATCTGCCTTTGAGCTCTGCTCAGCCCTCTTCGCTGCTGAGGCGTCAGCTTGGAGTCTTACTCTGACACGCCAACTCCCCTGCACCAGACACACCCGCGGTGGAGAGAATGCTTCTTGGAAAAAGCACCTCTGCCTGGCAGATGGAGACACATGTCCTGAGATGAATGAGCCATGTAGGCCAAAGCTGTCGTTAGAACTCCCAAAACTACCATGCCAGCGCCTGCCTCAGTTGTTAATGTCGGAAACCATGTGAGAGTGCGGGTGGCTGGAGCCCAGAAGAAATAAAAATCAATATACCTTCTCATTAGGTTTCCTGGAACAGCAGCAGAGGGAGTGAAGAACAGGCAGTGTGGCCCTAGGTATGCTTCTGCACATCCTTACAGACGCAAGGCATCAAGGACAGCATCACTAAACAGAAGAAATAAGGAGGAGGGATAAGGCTAGAGAACCTTCTCAGCATTCAACAGACAAGTCGAAGTACCATTTACGTACAGCCAGACGGCGGCAAAAGGAGTGACTGACCAGTAGGGTGCTGGCCTCCGTGGCTCCGGGCTGGCAGCGAAGACACAGAAGAAAACATGCAGATGAAGAATGAGAAATAGAGTACTGTGGCATTAGGGGGGCTATGCTACCTATACGAGAGCTTTCTGGAAAAGTGATGTGATCTAAATAACTTTCAACTTCCTGTGAGAGCTGCTTTTTGAAGTGTTGGTTTGGATGGATGAGTGGGATGGCTGCTCAGAAGGAAGGATGGAGGGATGGAGGGAAGGAGGGATGGAAAGATGGAGGGATGGAGGATAGAAGGATGGAGGGATGGATGGATGGATGGATGGATGGATGGATGGATGGATGGACAGAGGGATGGAGGGATAGAAGGATGGAGCGATGGAGGGATAGAAGGATGGAGGGATGGAGGGATGGATGGATGGAAGGATGTAGGAATGGAGGGATAGAAGGATGGAGGGATGGAGGGATGGAAGGATGGAGGGATGGACAGATGGAAGGATGGACGGATGGAAGGATGGAGGGATAGAAAGATGGAGGGATAGAAGGATGGAGGGATGGAGGGATGGAAGGATGGAGGAACAGAGGGATAGAAGGATGGAGGGATGGAGGGATAGAAGGATGGACGGATAGAGGGACAGAAGGATGGAGAAATTGATGGGTGGAAGGATAGAGGAATGGAGGGGTAGAAGGATGGGAGGATGGATGGATAAATGGATGGAGGGATAGAAGGATGGAGGGATTTATGTCTTCGACAGAAGAGAATTTTAACAGTTTTCTGATACCAAAAAATAGTCAACCTGAGTCCACACAATTCCTAAGGGGAAGGAATTCACTTGCCACCTAGTCAAAGTCAAAAATATACAGCAACTCTTCTACTCGTACCCACTCAGCAGAACTCCCCAGTACCATCTCCACTACTCGTAGGCAGCAGCATCTCCCATCCTTCTAAGATTGTCTTCTCTCTCCCATCCCTCTCTCCCCATCCCTCTCTCCCCCATCCCTCTCTCCCTCTCTCTCTCTCCCCCCACCCCCTCTTACACACACACACACACACACACACACACACACACACACACACCATCACAATTAGTGACTGCCATAAAATAATCGGAGACACTAGTCATAAGCACATTGCCAGAAAACTGACCCTTCCCAATGTTCCACAGAGGCTGGGCGATTCTAACTGCCAACTCTCCGTCCTCTTGTCTCAGACATAGGTCACACCCCAATGCAGACAAACAGACACAAAGATGGGGGGTGCTGCCCCTGCCTGAAGGGATCTACCAATTAGGAAATGAGAAAACATTAGAACTTCTTTAGAAAACATTACAGCATTGTTCTCTATTCCTTTCCAATCAAAAAATAAGAAATTATTATGCCAGCATTTAGTATACGGGTAGAGCCTGGTGCATCACCTGGTGCATCAAGGAGTCTGTTTGCCAGTTCTCACATACAGCACGTGAGCATCTTGGCAGAATAAAGAGGTGCATCCACTCCAGCCATTCACAGTGGAGTCATTGTCGTCGTCTTCTTCTTCTTCTTCTTCTTCTTCTTCTTCTTCTTCTTCTTCTTGTTTCTTCTTTTTCTTTTTAAAGATTTTATTTATTTCTTTGAGAGAGAGAGAAAGAAAGAGCACAAATGGGGAGGAGAGGCAGAGGGAGAAGCAGACCCCTGCTGAGTAGGGAGCCCGATGTGGGGCGCCATCCCAGGAACCTGGGATCATGACCCAAGCCAAAGGCAGACACCCAACTGCATGAGCCACCCTGGCGTCCCCATCCCTTGTTCTTCTGCTTCATATATTGCAGGATGTCACCGTTTACCCAGTAGGCAGTTTACCTAGATAGATATAGGTGTCGTTTTAACAACGAATAAAAAGTAAGTGCTTTAAAAAACAAACAAACAAAAAAAAGAGTGCTTTCATGGAACATTTTGAAACTGGTTATTTGAAAATGTTTGCAGATAGTTATATGGTTTCTATTGCCAAAGACATAATTTAAGTGTATCTCTAGATGATTTTGCTGGTGTCACTTCTCCTCTCTCGGCCTGGCCTCTCTCCCCTCCATGGCAGATGGGCTCTGACCTCCTTCCAGCAGACCCAAGCTGACAGCACCCAGCCTCAGCCTCACACCTGATTGGGGTGCCGCATTCTTGCCTCTCACTCCAGGTTTTCCCCGCTGACGTGAAGGAGTGAAAGACTACAGGACCCTGCCGAGAGCCCCACACAAGTGCAACCCAGAAGTGAACTGTTGAGCTGTGGAGGATGGGAGCTAAGAGAATACATTTTTTCCTTTCTTTCCCCAGAGGGACCGTCCAGGGAAGCAGTCACTTACACAGCCTTGGGGAAGACGATCTCTCTATATTGAACAATCAGTCATGCTCCACACAAGACAGTAGCCAACTCAATAATAGATCCTTGACAGGCTCTCCCTCCCCTCGTCCCTCCTTCTTGCTCCCTGGGATTGTTCACTTCTAAATAAAGCCCAGATCTTGCTTTCTAGGAAAACCAGACTATGGCAAGAAGGCCCCTCTACGATCTCCCTTATCTACATAAAAATAAGTGTAGAAACAGTATTATAACCAGTTGCAATATCCTCAATATAATATATAAATTGGCCTTAATCACATCTTTTAAAATGTGAAAAGGCATCCTCTTCCAAGGAATTTGCGAGAGCATCTGATCAAATCAGAAACACTAGGGCTTTTTCTGTACAATCTAAACAATCACAACTTAAAAAGCCTTTGTATCAAGGATGGATGATTGACAAACACATATATAATTAAGGGCAGTCAATGGCGTACATCTTCCCTAAGGCCCCAAGAATTATTTGTGAGGCATCTTTTTCCTCTAAGAATTTAGAGACAAATCTCTGAAGAGTTGAATCACAAAGTATAAAAAATAATGAAGCATGTTCAATACCATTTATGAAAGTAAAAATTTTTTGAACTGTTAATAAAACTTTAAAATGAATTTTTAAATTTAAATTTAAATTTAATTTAAATTTAAATTTCTTTAGCTTTTCACTTTAAATATACATATCTTGGGATTAATGTTCCAAATCACTTTATCAGTGGGATATGTGTTTAAAAAAAAAAAAAAAAGATGTTTGGAGACCATGACACAGTCTGCCTGGACTTGATTCTTAACTCTTCCTTGTGTGACCTTGGGCAAGTTCGTCTTTCTGAATTTGCCATTCGCAAAATGGGAATGATAATAATATTCACCTTGTAAAACTGCCATAAGGACTATAGGTAAGAGGCTGAGAAATGCCTCTGTTACCTAGCTTGTAACACACAAATGTTTGCTGAAATTATCAAAATGATACTAATTCAAGTGCAATATGTTCTTTACCTGCCTGACTGAAAGACCACTCACCCACACAGGCAAAGTGCTGGCTACAAGGTACTTTCCAAGGCTCAGATAGACATCCCAAAAAATGAATATCTCCCTAGGAAAGGTAAAGAGCCTGTTAGAGAAGAAAGTCTTCAGGATTGAAAGAGTTTTAGGGATCTGGTCCAAGCCATTTATTTTACAAATAAGAAAAGTGAAGATAGAGGAGTGGGTTCATTTTTCAGGGTCACCCGGAGTACAGATGATAGAGCCATGTCCACCCTGATCCTGCAGACATATAAAGCCAACGGGGGAGGCTTTCGCTTTATTGCAGTCAAGGTTTCTCCACCAGCACCCTTCCCTCCAAAGTCAGCCAATTGCAAGTCATGAGAAAAATGGCACTAGTGCCTCCTCCGAGCAGTTAAGGGATGACACGTCTCAAGAATTCCGGTGAGTGTTCAAACATGGTACCAGCTCCAGCTAACGGCAACCCCAGTAGCCCATCTGCAAGTAGAATCAGAGCACATTTTCTTCCAAAAAGCATTATGTAAAGTCGGTTATGGTAAATCTGTAACCCTAACACCCCTTAGCCCCCTTTTCTGCTCTTTCTTTCTCCCATAGCAGTTATCAATAACTAACATGCTCTGAAAATTACTCATTTACCTTATTTACTGTCTATTCTACAACAGTACAAGCTCCATGGGGACAGGGATTTACGCCTGGTTTGTTCACCGTCACATCCCCCTCCCCGCGCCCGCACAAATACCTGTTGGGTGAATGCATATGATTGTTTGAGAGTCATTCCTGCCACTTTGTTAACCTTTGACTTCCATGAATATACAGGGTTATTGATTTCTTAGGTTAAATTTTATGTAAGCCCTCTAGAGGCCTGATCACAGAGAACTGGTTCTTCTACAAATAAATATCTGATTTCAATGATTCGATTAAAATGTACTATCTCTGGGTTGCCTGGATGGCTCAGCGGTTAGGCCTACTAGTCCTACCAATGCCAACTGAAGAATCATTTCCTAAAGAAAACCATCTCTAGGGGTGCCTGGGTGGCTCAGTGGGTTGAGCGTCTAATTCTTGATTTCAGCTCAGGTCATGATCTCAGGATTGTAAGAACGAGCCCTGTGCTGGGCTACATGCTGTGCATGGAGCCTGCTTACAATTCTCTCTCTCCCTCTCCCTCTGCTCCTCCCTGCTCATGCTCTCTCTCTAAAAAAAGTGAAAACAAAACAAAACAAAACAAAAATCTCTAACACCCAAGACAAGGCACTTCCCGTATATTAATGATTTCCATTGCACACTGCAATTTTCCTCTTGTTCCACTTACCACAACTGTAATTAAATCACTATGCATGTCATTTATTTATCCAACTACCATTTTCCTTACTAAACTGTAAGTTCCATGAGGATAGGGACCGTCTTGCTCATCCCTCTATTTCCAGGACCTAGGAGCAGAACCTGACATACAGTAGGCACTCAGTAAGCATGTGCCAAATGAATACATAAGCAGAAACCTAATAAGTATCCTGGCTTGAACAGATTCTGCAAAAAAAAAAAAAAGATTTAACAGCATGTGATATAAGCTGTAAATTTAGTCCTTCAAGTCATTTAAGCAAACTCTACGGAGCTGAGTAATTATTCCTTCAAATGAAGCTGGCTCCCAGGTTTTTCGTCTAAAGCTGATGATATACAGTTACTTCTAGAAAGATATTTTAAGTTATTTCTTTTATGTTCCTCAAATATTAATATTGCAGGCTTAATAAAAAGAAAAAAACTTTGATCACCCAGCAATTGTGCCTTTGACCCCAAGTGAATTGTACTGTCCAGGCTCCTGGTTTCCTTCCAAAATCCATATCTGCTTTTAAGATAAATTTTCCCAAATAAGCTATAAACATGGTTTTGATGGTTAAAGAATATTTTCACTTTAGATGAATAAACCAGAGGTAATTCAGACATTTAAAATTCATGACCTATGTACCTATGCATATAGTTGCTTTCATTTCCAAGTTTCCATCACTGCTAGCTCTGAGAGTGAAAATAATATCCTTTTTCCCCTTGAGTATTTTTCCTAGATCCTAGGAGAATAAAATAGGAGCAAAGTAAACCAAGCTTCTTTTATGTTAAAGAGATATATAGGAGCAACTCTCACCCCCTACCCACATACACACGCACGATTCTCTGCCAAGATTATATTGTGTTCATCTTGCAAATATCTTTAGAGTTTAAGAATCCACAGAAGATTTAACATCATGGCAGTGAATACTTGGAGCTAGGCAGTCTGGAAAAGAGGAACGATCTGTTTAGTTCCAGCAATTCACAAACTTACCTGAGAGTTTCAGACATACAGAGACGCCATAGAATAATGTACTTACTATGAGTGAATAAAAAAAAAAATCATGTTTCAATTTCACTTAACAACTATGTATTTACCTCATACCATATGCTAGGTTTGAAAGACATAAGAATTTCATGCTAGGACAGAAAGGGCTTTCTGCTGAGGTAGCGGTCGTTTGACTACAAGCCACGTATTTTACATTTTAAGCCGAACTTTCTTTCTTTCTTTCTTTCTTTCTTTCTTTCTTTCTTTCTTTCTTTCTTTCTTTCTTTCTTCCTTCCTTCCTTCCTTCCTTCCTTCCTTCCTTCCTTCCTTCCTTTTTATTTCTTTCTTTCTTTCTTTCTTTCTTTCTTTCTTTCTTTCTTTCTTTCTTTCTTTTGACTGACAGCTGTGTGGGGGGAGAAATGACTATTTTCTCACAAACAGTAAAAGTAGAAAAGAAAAATAGGATCTGGAGAGGACAATATTCTTGTTGACACTGTGTAGATCATCTAGTCCTTTAGACCCCCAAATCTGAAAGACATGAAAGCTCACCACATCCCAACTTGATGAAAGTGAAGAGTTTGAAATGGGATACAAGAAATTGACTTGAGCAGTGGCTTACCACTTTGCTACGTGATGAAACTTCTCTGAGAGGTTTTTTTCTTTCTTTTTCAAATTTTTATTTAGATTCTTATCAGTTAACATACAGTCCAATATTGGTTTCAGAAGTAGAGTTCAGTTATTCATCACTTACATACAACACCCAGCGCTCATCACGATAAGGGCCCTCCTTCATGGCCATCACCGATCTAGCCCATCTCCCACCCATATTACTCCATCAACCCTGTTTGTTCTTTATTGTTAAGAGTCTCTTATGGCTTGTTTCCCTCCCCCTCTCCCCCCCCCCCCCGATATGTTCATCTATTTTGTTTCTTAAGTTCCACATATGAGTGAAATCTATGGCATTTGTCTTTCTCTAACTGACTTATTTTGGTTGGTGTTACACATTCTGGCTCTATCCATGTCATTGCAAATGGTAAGATTTCATTCTTTTTGATGGCTGAGGAATATTCTAGTGTGTGTGTGTGTGTGTGTGTGTGTGTGTGTGTGTGTGTATCACATCTTCTTCATTCATTTATCAGTCAATGGAAATTTGGGCTCTTTCCATAGTTTGACCATTGTAGATAATGCTGCTATACACATCAGAGTGCATGTACCCCTTTGAATTTGTAGTTTTGTATCCCTTGGGTAAATACCTAGTAGCATAATTGCTGGATCAGAGGGTAGGTCTATTTCTAACTTTTTGAGGGACCTCCATGCTGTTTCCCAGAGTGGCTGCACCAGTTTGCATTCCCACCATCACTGTAAGAGGGTTCCCCTTTCTCCACATCTTTGTCAACATCTATTGTTTCCTGCACTGTTAATTTTAGCCATTCTGACTGGTGTGAGGTGATGTCTCATTGTAGTTTTGATTTGTATTTCCCTGATGCTGAGTGATGTGGAGCATCCTTTCATGTGTCTATTAGCTATCTGTATGTCTTCTTCGAAAGAATGTCTATTCTGTCTTCTGCCCATTTCTTAACTGGATTATCCATTTTTAAGATATTGAGTTTGGTAAATTCTTTATAGATTTTGGATACTAACCCTTTATCAAAAATGTCATTTGCAAATATCTTCTCCCATTCCATAGGTTGCCTTTTAGTTTTGTTCGTTGTTTCCTTCACTGTGCAGAAGTTTTTTTATCTTGATGAGGTCCCAAAAGTTCATTTTTGCTTTTGTTTCCCTTGCTTTTGATGATGTGTCTGGTAAAAAGTTGCTGTGGCCAAGGTCAGAGAGGTTGCTACCTGTGTTCTCCTCCTCTAGGATTTTGATAGCTTCCTGTCTCGTATTCGGGTCTTTCATCCATTTTGAATTTATTTTTGTATATGGAGTAAGAAAGTGGTCCAGTTTCATTTTTCTGCATGTGACTGCCCAGTTTCCCCACCACCAATTGTCTTTCTTGGTTTGTTGAAGATGAGTTGACCATATACTTGTGGGTCCATTGCTGGGTTTTCTGTTCTGTTCCATTGATATATGTGTCTGTGGTTGTGCCAGTACCATGCTCTCTGGATAACTACAACTTTGAAATACAGCTTGAAGTCCAGAATTGTGATGCCTCCAACTTTGCTTTTATTTTTCAGTGTTGCTTTGGCTATTTGGGGTCTCTTGTGGTTCCATACAAATTTTGGGGTTGTCTAGCTCTGTGCAAAATGCTGGTGGTATTTTGATAGCGATGAGAGCTTTTTAAAAAGCAGTGATTCCTGAGGCCACCCCTAGAGATTCTGATGTCATCAGTCAATTAGTGAGTCCTGAGTGTGGCCTGGGCATCTGGGCATTTCAGAGCTCCCCGGGTGATTCAGTGTGCAACTAAGATTGAAAACCTCTGTGCTAAAGAGATTATTGGGATCCAAGGGTTCAGAAGTCAAAGGATTCGTTAACATCCACAGTTAAGAGAAAAAAAGAAAGCTGTGAAGATCAAATGAAGTCCACTTCCATCATTGGGACCTGATGGTAAAGGGAGTAATGGTTTGTGCACCTAAAAAATGATATGACTAAGGTGCTAGGACCACTTTCTCTAAGAGGCCTGACTTCTTTTTGGACCCCAGGCTAACCTAGAAAAGACAAAACCCAAGCTTGTTGGTAGTAAGTAAAGCAAAGCAACTGTGTCAAGTCTCCCACAGTGGAAGACAATGAGACTCCTCCAACTTGTTTTAAAGGAGGACATCCTAACCCAGACTTAGGGATCTCTCTGATAATCAGAGGGAGAAGTAGAATTTGCTGGTTTTTTAATTACCATCTTTTTGGCAGTCATACTTTCTCAATGATATAATCTAGATCTTTCCTCCTATTTCAGATTTTTTCAGAGCATTTTGAAGATCCCAAGTCATCTAAGTTTTACAGAGAAGGAGCAAGGAATATGGGTGCCTACTTGGGGAGTAATAAGATGCTAAATGAAATAAGACAAGGGTAATTAGCAGAGAAGTCCTAAAACAAAATGCTGGAAAACCAGAAAGAATAGAAAGAAGAGTAGACTTTCATGCTATTATGCTTTAAAACAACTGTCAAATTCCTAAAACTGGCATGCCGAAGTATTTCTGTGCACCTATATAGTGTACTCCATTCTAATTAACATCATACCTTCATAATCTTCTTAAATGTTAACAGTATCAATGACCTTACATCCAAAAGCCAAAATGTGGTCTCTGAGAAGTTGTGAACAACCTCCTGAGGAAATCAGGCATACTAAGGACCATCCTTATGGTTAGGTGATCAAGAAGAAAGTGGTAGATTTTCAAGATGCCCCCCAAATTTGTCCAATACCAAGAAACCAAGCACAGCACAGGTCAATGATGTTTAACAATTAATAAATATAATGAGAAGAGAAAAATGAAAAATACAAAGAAATAACAGTAATGGTAGAAGGTGTTAAACATTAGAAATTGAATTTTGTTTTAAAAAAAAAAAAAAGGGAGTCTTAGGTAACTTTGTACCAACACAATTCTAAGGACTTGACAACCACTCCAAAGATGTTTTGGCAGCCAGAATAGGCAAGACTTTGGGAGAGATAATATGCTAAAAAATCAGGAACCAGGACTGAGGCTTCACTTTTCATTCTCTAATGTGCAAAGACTAAACAGCTAAGTGAGGAAGATGTGGGCTATATATGTTGTCATTAGTTGTACAGAAGATAAATATACTTAAATAAATTGCATAAGTAAACCATCTGAATCTTACCTGTCAGTCTTTATCAATCCCTTTGCTTTCCATGTCCAAACATAAATAAATAAACTCACCAAGTCAGCAGTTCTCAAACTTTAGAAAGCATTAAGTTCTAATTCAGTAGATCAGATGATCCAATGGACACTAAAATTTGAGAACAGCTGTTTCTTTCCTCATACCTGTTACAGGTATTTCCACCTGTAACGAGCTGACCCCCACCAACAAGCTGAATAAATTTTGACACATAGGTATTAGTGAGGAAGAATGGCAAAGTTCTTGATTCTGCTAGGCTTCAAGTCACATAGATACACCTCATGTACTCAAACATGAGCCGTATAAGACTGGGCAGATGCAGCCAGGTGCATGTTATCTATTGCCACAGTAATAATGTGTAACAAGCCAAAAAAAAACCTCAGTGGCATTTAACAATAAATGTTTATTGCTCACGTGTCTGGAGTAGTTGGCTAGATGGCTAGATGCCTCTGCTTATCTTGGCTGGGCTCACTCATGTGTCTGAGTGTTGGCTGGCTGTGAGCTGCTCTAGGACAGCCTCAGCTGGTACACCTGGAGCAATTCAGCTATGACCACATCTCTGACCCTATCCCTGTGTCTCTAGTAGCTAGTCGAGCATGTTCTCATAACCAAGACAGAGGGGCCAGAGCACACAAGCCCAACCAAGCACAAATTCACTTTTCAAGCTGTTGACCGCATCATGTTTACTAACTTTCCCACTGGCCAAAACAACTCATATGGCCCAGGCCAGCATCAAAAATAGGCATACGCTACAAAGTTACATAGCAAAAAATGGAGAGGTGAGGAGGAGATAATGAATTGAAGCACATTGGCAATCTAACACATCTGATTACCCATCTTATTTAGTACCATGCTAGCCACTGTAGGAAGTTCAAAATCCATGTAGTGCCCTGTCTTTTAGATGTCTTAAAGAAATCTTTTTTCAAAATGTGGACCATGACCCATTAGTGGGCTATTCCATCAGTTCAGTGGATTATGATCACCATTTTTTAATGGGATGGAGTGGAATGGGATGGCAGAAAAGAACAGCACTGAATGGAATAGAATGGAATCAAATCAGGTTGAATTGAATCGAATAGAAAGTATCAGAGTCTATCAGCCATGAGGTAAGTATTGTTTCATAAAACCTTTGACTGGAGTGTGTGCATGTATACATGCACAAGCTAGGGCCAATGAAAAATATCTTTCTTGTTGAAGACATCAGACAAAAACTTGAAGCCACTGTATTAAAGCATACTAGTATAAAGTAAAATTCTGATTTTGCATGTCTTTCATCCTTCATCCTTACCACCATCAGTAGGGACCAATGAATGATGAGCAAAAAAGGGGAACCTAGATCGAGACTAAGCAGCATCCAATGAGTGGGGAGGCAATTTGTGGAGCGGTGAAAGTTTGACCTGCTCGTATCAATCACAGCCTCAGAAGCTTACAGACTGCCATAATAGCATAAACTAATACACAAGAAAAAATTCTAGAATATTCTTAAGGTGAACAAGTTATAATTAGAGGATAATTGAGTGATAGCGTTTGAAAACAACGTTATGATAAAATAACTCCCAAACACATAATCCACCCAAAAGCTAATTCCCTTTTGAGCTTGTACTTTGCACCACCAAGGACTTAACCACAACTCTGCATAGTGGATATTATGATTATCACTTACTAGCTTTGTGATTTATAGCATAATATTTAATCGCCAAATCTCCATTTCCCTATGTGTAAAAATAGTAACCACAATATCCAATTCACAGAATTCCTATCAAGTCTTGGCTTGGCACAAAGTCGGAGCTCAGAGAAAAAGTCAGTTTTTCCTTTATGTATCTATGTATCCTCTATGACACCAGGAAGTGCCTACTATGTACCTAGCACATAGTAGGTACTCAGCTACTCAGCTCATAGGAAATGGCTCATGCTCTCTAGATTACTAGACATATTTTCTTTGGTCTCCCTGACCCTCTCTGTCAAGAAAGTCTCCTATAAAGGCAGTAATTCTCAGTAGAGAATTTCTCTCTCCATTCTAAGATAGAGAGCAGTGATTACTCAACCACCTTGGAAAATTTCTTCTCTCCATTATCATCGATATTATCTGAGATGATCTCCTTCCTTCTTGCCTCAGAACATGAAGCTTTACTAACTCTTCTCAAGCTAGTGCTCTGGGGTTCTTTGCTGACATCTGCCATTAAACCTTAAGTAGACAATTGTCTATTTTCCATAGGTGGCTCTGAAGCAGTTCTTAGAGAACAGAAGTCTCACTCCGTGAACTCAACACTATGCTGTTCCCCAGAAAAAGTCTGACTCTTCTTGTGCCCATTTTCTGTCTTTGTGTGGAAATATATTTATGGAATTATTTGGTTGACTGACTTATTTCGCAGAATGATAGCATGATTTGGAAATGCTAAGTTTCTTTACAAACTCAAATGAAAATACTTAGCACTGAAAAATAAAATATACCATGGGTTGGTCAATAGAATCTATAAAGAGAAAAAAACACAGTATTTTTTTAAAAGGTAAGAGGAAAAGTAAACCTCTACCTCTTTTTAAGTACTGATTTAACTGGTTAATATATCATTTTCTTTATATAGTTTTTATATCTCTTGGCAGCATCACAGTCTTCGAGCTTCCATTAAGAATATAACCATTCTCTTTAAAAACCATCTGATGCTGATTCTATTTCAAAATAAACAACCACATATGTAAAGAGAAGTGTTTCCTTTGGATTTGTGGTTAATAATAACTCACAGGCAGCTGGGTTCAAAATAAGGCAATCATTTTGTGAGAAAGAATGTATTTCTAAGATTTTTAGGATCCAAATGAATACTGGAAATGGGACTTTTTATCACAAATAAATGGTTCTGCTCCCTAATAAGATAGACCAAGTGTGTCTTAGATACATCTATTACACCATCAAATTACATTTGTATGTATGAAATACATTGTCCCACTTCCTACTATTTGCATTGCATGTATTTGTTTTACCCTTTAAAGTAAATAATATTACAAGAGACCTGATTACAAGTTTCAAAATGGCTCTTCTAAGTGGAATTCATGGAAGCGCTGAGCTAGTAGCCTGCTATAACCCTAGGAAAAACTATGCACTTGAAAAGGCCAGCATTTAATTAATTAATTTTAATTAATCAATAAATTAATTAATTTGCAATTAGAATTACTTCAGTAGGGCAGCCCAGATGGCTCGTGGTTTAGCGCCACCTTCAGCCCAGGGTGTGATCCTGGAGACCGGGGATCAAGCCCCACGTCAGGCTCCCTGCATGGAGCCTGCTTCTCCCTCTGCCTGGGTCTCTGCCTCTCTCTCTGTGTGTGTCTCATGAATAAATAAATAAAATCTTAAAAAAAAAAAAAAAAAGAATTACTTCAGTAGAACCTTCACTTTGGCAAATATGACATTTCCGGTTTTAAGCACTTCTGGGTGACCCTAAAATTCCAAAACATGTCGTCATTTGCAACCTTGTGTATAGTTCATTTGAACTGCATATATTGTAACACAGTTTTACCTAGAACAGGTAACTGTTCTAGGGGGAGGAGGGTGAGCAATCCGGAGAAAGGCTACTTGATGGTTTTAGTGCTACCCTAATGGTATATGCTTCCTAGTAAGCACTCATTAATACAGGTATCATGTGTTATGTGTCATGTGTCATAGCACACTATGAAGGCACACACACAAGTTGTGTCTTTCCGCAATGTCAGCAGCAATGGGACACGAGAGCACTGAATTTGGCTTTGTTGTTACTTTATCATTAAATGCAAACAGATCATTTAATACAGAGTTACACTGTCTTAGGTTTTATAAGGGAAATCATATTCCAGAGGAGTAGTAATGAGGTTATGCTCTTTGAGAATGTCAACAATCTAGTCTACTGTTAAATGGCAACCTGAGAATCTCCCCTTATATTTCTAACCAAGAGACCTTATACTTGCAGAGTATCACCCCCAACATGGCACTTCAGCTGCATCTTCAACAAGCCAATCCAATACTCTATTAGATGGACAGATGGACAGATTCCAGATGGTGCAGCACACGATCCTGCCAGCTGCATTTCATGATAATGGGCCCACTCGAGTTTCCCTCATTGTGTGATGCTACGGATCAGGTCAGCCTCCAGCCTTCAGTGCTGACTGAACTTCTGTGGGCAGGAAAGACAAACTCATTTGGAATATGTATTTATCCCTGTTAGAGTAAATGATTGGTACTCCCAGGACCAAAAAGGCCCAATGTAGTCAACTTGTCCCCAGTTAGCTGGTTGGTCTCAGCTATTTGTGAGGAATAGTTCCATGGTAGGGGCTTAGCCATAAGATTCACTGCTGGCAGGCTGGACGCTCAGAGCTGACATTGCAATATTTGCCTACAGAAGTGGGAATCCATGTTGACCACTGTGTAGCTTTCACCTCTGCCTCTGTGGCCTCTTCATTCACGTCCTCACTGAGCAGTCCCAAAGGAGCTGATGACAAAGCCCAGCTAATGTCCAACTGTCTGAGTTGTACAGTCTACTTGATGGTTTTAGCGCTACTCCAATGGTATATGCTTTCCAGTAAGCATTCATTATCACAGGTGTCATGAGCGCGCTATGAAGGCGCACACACGAGTTGTGTCTTTCCACAATGTCAGCCTTATTCAATCATAAAGCAAAGTTAAATCAGAATTATAGAGCAGGTTCAGGACTCCAAACGCAATGATATTTCACCATGTGATTAAACTTGGCTTCTTAGAGGGCACACAGAGCAGAGTGTGGGGCAAACTATACAACAAACAAGATAAGGGAAGGGTGCGGGAAGTTAACGAACCAAACACGAGATCAGTCTGTGGGCACGCAGCTGAGACAAGGCCTCAGTCTGGTCCGGGTCAGCTCTCAGCCCTTCACTGCTTCTAATGTTCAAGCAGTGAAGGACCTCGGTTGTGTTCAGAGATCAATGGAGATCAATTAGGCAGAGCCTTCAGCGGGAGTTGCCTTTTTTACGTGGTCAGATGTAGAGGGGTCAGATCTGAAGAGTCTGACAATTTGCTGTGAAAATCCTCCCCTTTTTAAATGGATTTAATCAGTGGGCTCCCACCCACCTCCTCTGGTTCTGCTCGTAGTCAGTTTGGGGGCATCAGCTGACATTGTCCCGGCGATAGCTCCTAACCACAGTACCATACCTTTAGCTGCTTGTGTCATTTCTTGACACAGGGCCCTGCCTGACATGAAAGACTCCATTTTCTTCTCTACAACATGATACAAAAATGTCACCTTATGCCAATCTTCATATGTCCATTCATATTACCTCCAGACGTTATCTCTGATCTTCTAGTCTTTACCCTCCTAGGCCACTAACCAAACTGGCCGGGCCACTCATTATGGCCCAGATGGATGGACCATTTCTTCATGTTCATAAAGTGAATGACCGGGTACAATGCTCAATGCTCCCCTCTGGAAAAGGTTTTACTCAACATTATCTTTCAAAGCTGCCCCTGCTTGTGGCTCTGGTGCTTCTGTCGTCCATTTTTGGCCTGCACTCACATACCAAGCCAAGCCATCCATAAACCAAGCTCAGGTCTATCCTCCTCCATGAACTGGTTGTACATATGCCCTCCCCAGTTCAAGCTCCTGCCAACTCTGAGCTGAAAGACTGGTGCTGGTGCAGCCATTGTGAGTGATATGGGGGTCCAGGCTACTCATGCCCTCTGGTCCTCAGTCTTAAACATACCATTTCCATCTATGATGAACTGCTGCTGGGTCCACTCAACTTTATGACTTAAAATGTCCAACAGAACCCAACTCCTAAGTTTTCAATACGTAGCCATGTAGGTTTGTTGAATTTTATAGCCCAAATGACAGAGCTTCTTATATTACAGTCTGAACCTTTTGCAGAGCCCTTTCCTGTTCCAGGCCTTTCTCAAAACTGATAGCCTTTGGGTCACATGATATGTGGGCTGGAGAGAATTCCTAAATGTAGACTGTGTTCCTCCAGTATCTGAACAGATCTCACAGGCATTCTGCTGCTTTCTTTGTGATAGTGGATGAAAGTTGAAGCAAGTTCTATTCTAGAGGAGATGTCCCAGAATTCCCCTAGAACCACTGGACCCCTAGAACCACTGGACCCCCAAAAACTTTACCAAAATGACAGCTCCTGAAGCTTTTATAGAATTTGCCCCCTCCCACGCTCTGGACTGAGCACCACTGCTGCTAGCATGCTAACTTATCTTGCACATCCTCAGCAGCATGATGCCAATGATGTAATCAATCAATTGATATTTTGCAGGATCCCCAATAGTCTCGGTATGTTCAGACTATATCCCGGCAGAGGGAAGGACACCTAACAAAGTCCTGGGCAAAACTATAAGTATATATGGTTTTCCCTCCTTGTGAAGGCAAACTGTTCCCAACCTCTTACCCAAAGAGAAAGAAAAGAGCTCTGTTATCAAATTAATGGCTGCATATTGTATAACAAAGACATGTTAACCTTCCCTAGCATACTAGATCCACTCTGTTACAGTCTCTGTGACCAAGGCTACTATTTGACTGAGCTTCTGCTAGTCTAGTCATTCTCCAGTGTCCATCCAGTTTCTGCAGGGGCCAGATTGGTAAATTAAATGGAGATATGATGGGGACCACTATCCCCACATCTTTGAGATCCTTAAAAATGGCACTAATCTTCACCACCTCTCCCATAATGTTATATTGCTTTTTCTGTACTGTCTTGGCTAGGGATGTAGGTAGGCAGTTTCAAAGACTTATTTTTTAGAAGTCTTCACCTCATAGTTAAGAACCCTAGAACTTTCTCTTAGCTCAAATCCAGTTCCCCTACTTATTAAACTTCACTTAAAAATTGTCACCAGCTAGACCCCAAGACCTGACCTTTACTGCCTATTTACTTGTGCACTCCAACCTTTGTCCTGAATTTTTCTGTAAGCTCTTCTTTCCAGTTTATCTCTTAACTCATTTACTGAGTTAAGCTGAGTTAAGAGATAAGCTAAAGGACTGTTAAAAGTGATAGTGACTACCTTGACAAGACCTCCCACCAACCCAGTCTGAGTATGACCCCTGACTTGCACCTGTGCAGATGGACCATGGAGTGACGTCCAGAAACACCGAAAACTACCTTTACCTCATTGTCTCCACCCAAGGAGATGCACAAGCTTCATTCACTGCACATACAATGTATGTATAGGCTTGTTCCTCAGGGCGCATGTGCAGCCTCATGCCTGCCTCTACCTAACAATGACAAGGCTTCCCTATCTAAATATTCATTCTAACCCTAAATAAAGGGAACCCATTCACTCTTGCTTGGGGAGTCACGACTTTGGAAGTTATTTCCTGTGATCTCCTTAATTGCTGCAAATGAAGTTTACTTGTGCAACAACTCCACCTGGTGTATCTCTGACTCACCAAGGAGTAAAACTCACATTGGTTCAGCTACAAAGTGGCTCTTTTGAACTGTGTAGCAGGATCCCAAATCCTATTCTACATCGGAGGTGTTAATCCATGCAAAATTATTGACATAATTACGAAGAGTATAATGTCTATAAGATAGATCGAGAGAATAGTCTGCCGTTAGTAAAATAAAAGGGGGGCAGGAAGAAACTTTCTATCTTTGCTTACCGCTCAGCAATCTTCAGAATATCCATTAAAAAGAAAATCTTTGCTCTTCTGCACTACCTATCTGGGTGTCTCGATATAATACCCTACAGGAAGAGCACAAATGCTTTAGAGATAGCTTTTCTATTATGGACTATTACTATGCTCTATTTCTTCTATTAGGGAAAATGGTTAAAAATAATTTGAGACTTGTGGCGTTTATTACTCTATCATCAGCCTTTGATTTTATAGACAGAAACCATTTATGGACCATATTGCATAATCTCAATATCGATCCTCGGCTTTTAATAGTCCTTCAGAGCCTTTACTGTAACATCAAAAAAAAAGGATCAAAATGGCTGAGAAATGGGCTCTTGATAGAGCAGCTTACAGCCCCAAATGGTACAAATGTCCTAGTCCACCTCTTTAATTTTCACCCAAATCATTTGATACATCTTTTGATAACCTGGGTACATGACCTCCTATCAGGGCATCCTCCTTTATGTTGATAATGTAGTCTTGTTATCATTCTCAGAGTGGCCTCAAGGAGCCACTAAGCTTTGTGGGCAATTACAACTATGAGGAATAGCTCAATATCAATGAGACCAATACTAGGATTGCTGCTTTTGGCAAACACTTTTTGCATTCTGATAGCAAATATAGAGCAATTCCATAAAAAGATGAACTCATTTCATTATTTAATGGAGCATTTTGCAACTAACTCACTCAAATAGGCTCATTGGAATGCAATCCAATACAAAATTACGTATTCTATAAGTTTTACTAGCCTAGAGACAGACTGCTTATAAGGTCAGTTTTCAAAAGTCTCCTGTCCCAACCCACTATCAAAATTGGAGCCTGGCACCAAAGCTAGACTAATAAAGATGCTGGGGATTGAACCACACGGCAGGTGATATCATTGCTTTACCAAGATACGTTTGACCCCTCTGGATGTCCCTTCACAAGCTTCTGTGTGCTTTGGCTCTCAATATCCAGCACTCATATGTGTTCTGGGAGGACAGCCTCACGGTACTGGAGTGGCCTTGCTCTGCATGGGTGGAGAGCCAGAAGCGCCTAGGAGTTTTCATCCCAGCTCCTGGCCCCACCATGGGGAGTCACTATCAATCTATCTGAATATTGGGTGCAAGAGTACAAAAACCCAACTCTTTTGCCTCAGGAAGAAAAATTTCTGAGGCATAAATTACATCACAGAGTTCTTTTGAAGATCAAACAACATTATCTATATTAGGATTTTCCAAAGAAGCAGAACCAATACAATAGGATGGATGGATGGATGGATGGATGGATAGATTAGAGATTTATTATGAGGAATTGTGTCACACAATTATTGAAGCTGAGAAGTCCCACATTCTGCTATCTGCAAGCTGGAGACCAGGAAAGCCAGTAGCATAATTCAGTCCAAATCTGAAAGTCTGAGAAATGAAGGAGCTGGTGGGGTAAATCCCAGTCTCAGAGTAGAGAGAATGAGATGTGGCCAAGCTCAGCCAGTGAGATAGGAAAAAATATTCCTCTCCTTCTGCCTTTTGTTCCATCCAGACCTCTAGTGGCTTGGGTGATGCCCAAGTTGCAGGAACTTGGGGAAGGCAATCTACTTTACCAAGTTCACTAACTCAGATGCTAATCTCATCAGGAAACATCCTTACCGAAACATCTAGAAATAATGCTTATTCTGGGCCCCCTGTGGCCAGACATGTCACCACATAAAGTTAACTATCACATTACCTTCAAAGAACTCTCCCCAAGGCCTTAGTCTTGCTTGGCTTCCCCCTCCCCACCTCCCCTGCCCTGCTTCTCCTTCCCCTTTCTTCCAAGACATTTTCTTTTTTTTTTTAATTTTAAAAATTATTTTTTATTATGATTGAGGTCTGTTTATCTTTTTTTTTAAATTTTTTTTAAATTTTTATTTATTTATGATAGTCACAGAGAGATAGAGAGAGAGGCAGAGACACAGGCAGAGGGAGAAGCAGGCTCCATGCACCGGGAGCCCAACGTGGGATTCGATCCCGGGTCTCCAGGATTGCGCCCTGGGCCAAAGGCAGGCGCCAAACCGCTGCGCCACCCAGGGATCCCCCAAGACATTTTCTTAATAAAGCACTTACATGCAAACCTTCATCTTAGGATCTGCTTGAGGGAAGCCTGACTTTAGACAAATGCTAAGATTTTTCCACTTAAAGTTCGTCTAGCCCTGAGAAGTGGGAGGCTGGGCTCGCAAGTCAGGGTCACATAGCACCAGCTGTGGGAAGAAGGAGGGAGAGAGAAGTTGGGAGCCCAGCTGAGCCTAATGTCTCTATCGAAAGCCAAAAGGAGTGAGTTGGTATTAGAGAGAATAATTAACTTCACCTTCTGGGTAGAAAGAATTCATGCATTTCAACGTCTTTTTTTTAAAAGCTCCTGATCTAAAAGGGACCATAAGGGAAAGAAAGGAAAGAGCGGAGAAAAAGTAGAGAGGAAGACAAACCATGAGAGACTCTTAACTCTGGGAAACAAACAAAAAGTTGCATAACAGGAGGTGGTTGCAGGGATGGGGTAACTGGGTGACAGGTACTGAGGAGGACACTTGATGGGATGAGCACTGGGTGTTATACTATATGTTGGCAAGTTGAATTCTTTAAAATATTTTTTTAAAGTCTCCTGATCTCAAAATAAGCCCTGTAAAAAGCATTCCAGATGGCTGAGTGGACAGATGTGTTCACATCTCTTTTATCACAGGTTGGGCTCTCCAGGAAGCAGACTCTGAGATGGAGATTAGCATAGGGAAGGTTTATTAGGGGACGTTCTTGGGGTCAACTCTCAGGGAAAAGAAGAGAAGAAAACAAAAAATCAACCAAGGGAGAAGTTGAGCTGGATGAATCATCGATGAAAGCCCTGCCAACTCCAGGAAGCTCTGAACCTGGGGGGTCCTTCAGAGTCATAGCAAGTTGGGTGAAAAGGTTGAAAGTTGAGTCAATGAGTCATTGGATGAAGGCTCTCCCAGTGAAGAAGCCAACCTTGGGCAGCTAGATGAAAAAGGTCCTGAATGTGATCTCAACAGCATCCAGAGCAGATCCTCTAGGTGCCCCCCTCACAAAATCTTACTGACATAGCAACCAAATATACCAACAAAAGTGAATTTGTCATGAATTCAGAATATCAGAAGTGTCTCTAGCAAAACTGAATAAGGAAGACTTTCTAGACTAAATGGATGGGAAAGGATTGACAAAAATGCCCAGAGATCTTGGGAACCTGAAGTGATATTCAGGCATCAGGAAAAAAAAAAAAAAAAAAAGTCTCTCAAACAAGTCCCAGAGTGTCCCAGACAGAACCCAGAATAATATCAACATTGCAAGTAGCAGAGGCTGAATGGGGATACTTACCCCAGGCAGTGAGCTGAGTGAAGCAATTAAACCAGTCCGCACACTGTTAGAGAACCCAAGTCCAGCCTTTGTTGTGAAAAAAGTTAAAACAATTCAGTTTTCAGAGAAATCAAGTCAATAAAATACCCCAGCAAATGAATGGGGGCCAACAGTGGGGGGAACGGTGAATGATAACCTGAGCCAAATGCTGCCAGAGATTATAGAAGGACTAAAAATTCACCACCCATTGCACAGATAAAAACAGTGAAACAAAAAGAGATTCAAGAACTTGGCCAAGGTCACATAGCTTCTTTTTTTTTTTTAACGACTAAATTGAAGTATATCTTACATATCATAAAATCCATCCATTTCATGTGTGCGGTTAAATGATTTTTAGTAACTTTATCAAATGGTTGCCACCATTACCATAATTAGTCTAAGAACATTTTTATTCCAATAAAATTCCTCATACATAGAGTGAAATCCATCTCATCTCCAGATTCAAGCAATCACTGATCTACTTTCTTTAGAAAATGACCTTTTCTGGATATTTCATATAAATGGAATCATACAACGTGTGCTCTCTTGTGCCTGGCTTCTTTCCCATCGCGTAACATTTCTGAGGCGCATCCATAATAAGGTTGCACGTGTCAGGAGTTTCTTTTTACTACTGAAGAGTATTCAGTGGAATTTCTATCAGTTTTGTCTGTCCATTCACCAGTAGATGGACATGTAAGTTGTTTCCTGTTTCAGCAATTATGAGTAATGCTTCTACGAACATCCACCAGTCACCCAGCTTCTCCTTGGGATGGCCAGCATACAAACTCGGTCTGAAGAAAGTACACGGTCCATCCTTACGCAGCTTGTAGTGAAACAGCTCTCTCTGATTTATTTCCACAAGGCTGTCCTCCTGGGTCTTAGTGACCAGGCGACGGGGATCAGGCCATGCTCAGACTCCCTCCTGACAGAGCCACACCACGCGGCCTCCATAACAGGATATGAATGAACTCCGGAGCTGCACAACTTGGGTTTTCAGACGAAAATCACTGGAGGCAAGATGAGCAGAACTGACGAAGGTAAAGTCCACAGACCCATCCCTGGACTGGTGCCATGCTCAATAACTGGTTGTTGTCACAGTTAGTGTCCATATAATTACGGCTGACCTAATTCTGTCGAATTTTTTGAGATCCAAACAAATGTATTTAATTGCCCCCAGGCAAGAGAAATATATCTTATCTGTGAAGTTGTAAAACATAATAATTAGCTATCCAATTATAATAAGTTTGAAATCTATGCAATGAGCAACTATATGTTGGCAAATTGAATTTCAATAAAAAAAATGTAAAAAAATCTATGCATTCCCAATTTAACCTACTATAGAGAAACTTAATAATGATATGTGGTTATAACTATAGACTGGTGGAAAAGAAAATTGGTTGGTGCCCTTCTGAACCTTGTTCTCCTCCTGGATCCTCTGTGTCCATTGCTGGCATTTCCATCCACCCAACCACCAAGCTAGAGGTCTGAGAAGCTTCCCACACCTTTTCCATCTCTCATCCCCCCTGCCCACCCAACTGGCCACCAGGTCCTCCCTTCCCACCTTCCATCCTTCCGTGGCCCCTGCCGTGGCCACCCCCCATCACATTTCTCCAGACCGCTGCGCAGCCTCCAAGCTCTTTTGGCATCAGCTACACCACAGATTGTAAAAAGTCCACCGGGAGCTCCCCACACACACTTCTTCAAGGTCATCTCCCACGACGCCTTGTCTTACACGTGATCTTTCAGAAACACCAAAGCACTTGCCATTCCTCACAAACTCCTCTTCACAAGTCATCCCCCCTGTCTCAGATCACCAACATACTTCAACCTACCTTCGGGTCCATAGTTTTGCGTCACCCTCAAGAACAACCATCTCCAAAATAACTGAACTCCCCATGGTGAGTGGAATCCCTCTGCTCTGTTGCCTCAGTCCCCAGGCATGTCCCCACCATGGCATTACTCACTTTCTAGTGCAAAGACCTCTTCGTGGAAAGTTCCTGAGTAAAAACAGTCTCAAGTTCAAATCTGGCTCTGTCACTTAACTAGCTATGTGGTTTTGAGCAACTCCCTTGGACTCTCAGAGTCTCAGTTTCCTAATCTGAAAAATGGGGTCATAAGAAGATGAAACGAAATCATGCGTATCAAGTGCTTAACACAGTGCCTGCAAAGTGTAACCTCAGAAGCAAAGTTTCTCTTTTTTTTTTTTTTTTTTTTTTTTTTTAGTTTCTCATTATTTTAAGAGTCTTCCCTTGGTGGACTTCTTCCAGCTTACGTACAGGGCATCTGTGCGTGACACAGAGAAGCAGCTCGTCAAGTGCACAGGGAGTCAGTGAATCCATGAACATGGACACGTCGATGGATGAATGACAGCACCAGCCACACTTTCACTGACTCCATCGGAGATCCCGGGGGGTGCCCACAGGGTTTAAGGATTATTTACTGGTTTCTCAGCTTTCTGGACATACCTGAACCATCTCCGTACCTCCCCGATGCCCAGGCTGCACGTACCCTCGGCAGCCCCTCCAGATGCCGGGCGGGCGTGGGACAGCCTGGACTACTCCACACAGCACTCAAGCTAGCTGCATTTGTGTAGTTTTCCAAAAGTAAGAAACATCTTGAGGAAATCAGCCGAGGGTTTTATTTTTCTTTTCTTTCTGGAACAAAGAATAAAAGATAAAGATAACTGAGTGAGGGCGGGAGAAACCATCTCTATACTCAGAGCTGAGAGGGACAAGTGTCCGTATCTGAGAACACTCAGCCCGCAGCTGAGAAATAAAAAGAGAGAGGGCCATTAGGCACAGAGTTGTCACCTGTGTCCCTCTTCTCTGTGCTTCTGCAGGGGAGGGAGCTCCGAGGAGCCGAGTGGCTCTCCTGGCTGCAGGCAAGGGCCTCCTGCAGCCATCCTGGCCTGGTTTTCCTTAGTTACCACAGTCTTCCCGTGACAGTGACTCCACAATGGGAGGGAAGGGCACCCAAGCTGCATTAACATCACATATTTACTCATTTGTTCCAAACGCAAACCAAAGTAAACAATCCCAAGATTCTTCCTTCCAATCTGTGTGCTTAGCAAACATGTTTTTAATAAGATAAAGTAAATCCCGCTAGGTAACGAACTCAAGCTTTCCTGGACCAGTAGGCCACCTGGCCCCATTCACGCCAGGCGTCAGCCTCCCTTTCCTCGCATGACATCTCCAGTTTTCTGGGCGAGGTCTAAGTGTAATATAAAACATTGTCACTAAAAAAACATATACACTGTAATTCAGAAATGGACAGATGTTTCTTAAGTAATAAGCACCACTTTTCTCCAGTTTTCCTAACAGGCTGATTAACACCAAACGTACATCTGCACGTATCCTAGACCCATTTCTTTTCTTTTTTTTATCAGTAATTACTTTATTTTTTTAATTTTTTTTTATTAGAGTTCAATTTGACTAGACCCATTTCAATAGAAGAATCTAACAGTTAAAAAAAAAATCCTTAGAAGTCAAAAGACGACTTTTCCCCCCTCCTTTCATGGTCTCATTATTTAGGCAACATCTAAATTTTGCCTCTGAGCCACTTACTACCATAATAAAATTTCAAACTACTGTAGAATACATACCTATATATCTATGTGTGTATGATGAACATAGATGATGTGTATGTTCACCTGTACAGGAACGTACATATGCATGCATTTTACACACGCATATAATATTCCAGCAAAAATCAGCACATTTGACTTCATCTTTGTACAAGAAAGGAAACTGAAGGAGAAAGGGGAAAGCTAAGGGCATTTTGATCCTGCTTTGCATTCACACCCCCTGCTTGCAGTAGAGCTTTAGAGAAACACAGAGTATAGGAGCCAGAGGTTCCTTCGGGATCAGAGGGCAGACCACTTTCACCACAAAGGAAACCAGGGTCTAGAAGAGTAAAGTGAGGTCCCCAAAGCACACAGCCAGATGGCTGAAGAGCTGCCAAATGCACTCACATATTCTGCTAAGACAACTCCTGAGAGACATGGGCTTATGAGACACCAGGGAATGACTGGAAGAGACACCCGTTGGACGCTCACCTGGAAGAAAGATCCTTCAAACCATAAAGACAGAAAGTTCCAAACTCAAAGATCTTTGCACCTGACCATGACCTGGTAAGTGATACCTGCGGGAGTGTGGGTAGAGGTCAATAAGCAGGGGGCGTGTGTGTGGGCACCGCTGTGCAAATGTGAGGATGGGAAATCTGCCTCGTGAATGTGGGCAGGGGGGCACGCGTTGTCACGGCTTTCTCCTGTTCTTCTCTCCTGACACCCTTCCTCTGGCTGCCATCTTCCTTTCTCTTCCTATCACCCTACCATGTACCTACCCCGCTCCTCTGCACCCCCATCTGCATATGGCCAGTCACAGTCTAGTGACTTCCATGACTCCAACAACTAAATCACATCAGCAGTTCCGTGATATAATTCATGACACAGTGCCCTGATGTGTAAAGGCAGCCTCCGCAGTCTCAAAACAAGGGGGGGGGGGGCAGGGTCATTACATCATATGATATGATATTGTTCCATTAATAAGCAATAATTTTCTAGAATCCACTGTAATAGGGCATCCTCATCAATCATAGAAAACAGCAAGTGGCAAGAGGGCCACAGCAGGCACTTGGCTCACACTTGCTCCTAGGGCTGAACTCTGGAGTTCGGAGGACACGGAGGGCGAGAGGAGAGGGAGAGCAGAGGGCAGAGAGGGTGCACTGCAGAGCTACCTTGCACAGGTGACAGAATGGGTGCTCTAAGTGTGCGACCCCAATGTCGATCGGAAGAGAAACGGAGGAAAGACAGCACGAGAAATCCCTCCATCTCATAAAAACACTGCTTATTGTACACATGCCATTAAAAAAATCATTTAGGGGGATCCCTGGGTGGCACAGCGGTTTGGCGCCTGCCTTTGGCCCAGGGCGCGATCCTGGAGACCCGGGATCGAATCCCACGTCGGGCTCCCGGTGCATGGAGCCTGCTTCTCCCTCTGCCTGTGTCTCTGCCTCTCTCTCTCTCTCTCTCTGTATGACTATCATAAATAAATAATAAAAAAAAAAATTTTAAAAATCATTTAAATGCATTTAATGTTTCAAGAATCTTAGGTGCAAAATTTCAATTTGTTTTCTATTCTATTAGAGGAACTCTAAACGTGGATTAAGCAGGTTCCAATTAAAAGGAAGGTTGGATTCTGTTGCTAGCCTACAAATTTTCTGGGAAAAAAAGATACTTCTCAAAACCAATCACATCCATGATATATATTTATTTGTCAACTCTGTATATTGTGAATGCTTAATCCTACACCCACATTCTGCATGCAGTGTGTTCCCTTTAGCCCAGAAATTGTCATGAGATCCTGAAATCCTACTTCAGCTCTAGAAATGATAGAGGACAAATAGATAGATAAACAGACGGTCAAGTAAATAGAGATAGACTGATCTTTGATGTGAAGGGGAGGCAATGGGGGCAGATTTTTATTAAATAAAGGGTGAACCGAATGTTTTTATTTGGAAAAAAAATAGATGTTAGCCATAAAAACTCTCACACTCCTGATCTAAATTACACTTAGGGGCGCCTGGGTGGCTTAGTCAGTTAAGCATCTGACTCTTGATTTCAACTCAGGTCATAACCTCAGAGTCCTGAGATTGAGCATGGACTCCGTGCTCACTGGGGAGTCTGCTTTAGATTCTCTATCTCCCTCTCCCTCTCCCTCTGCTCCTCCCCCTGTGGGCAAGCTCTCTCTCTCTCTCTCTCTCTCTCTCTCTCTCTCTCTCTCTCAAATAAATAAATCATTTTTAAAATAATAGAAATAAATTACACTTAAATTCAGTATCTTTGGGAGCACCTGGGTGGCTCAGTGGTTGAGTGTCTGCCTTCAGCTCAGGTCATGATCCCGGGGTCCCAGGGTCGAGTCCTGCATTGGGATCTCCACAGGGAGCCTGCTTCTTCCTCTGCCCATGTCTCTGCCTCTCTCTGTGTGTCTCTCATGAATAAGTACATAAAATCTTTTAAATAAATAAATTCAGTATCTTTGATATACGAATTTGGTAAGCCAACTTACGGAAGTCATTGTTGTCTTAAAGTTCTATAACCCTGAGAAATGATCCCAAACAACTAAACTTTAAATAACGACTATTTCATTTTTCCACTTTAAACTGAAGAGGTGGAATGGAAAGAAGGCTAACATTCCTTGCAAGCTACCTGGTGTTTGATACTTTACAACCATTATTTATTTAATTTTAAAGATGTTCCCACTGGAATGAAAATTATGATCATGTTGCAGTATCTATAAATCCAGTAAACAGTGGAATCAGAAACCAATTTTAGTGACTACAAAGATTTTGAAAAATAAAAATACATTTTGTTCACCCATCAGGCGCCCTTGATGTTGTCTTTAATCTCTCACAACAGCAGAATGTTTGAAGCTTTTGACCCACGTTGCATCAAATTACAGGCAATACCTTGCAGTTCATTAAGGACACCAAAAAACAAGAAGTGAATTCTCATGCTGGTCAGGAGGAAGAAAGACTTTTTTTTTTTCTCTCTCTCTTTTTATCAAATTAAAAAAAAAAACCTCCATAAAAGCCTATTAATATAAAATGACACATTTCAATGTGAAAAATGCAGGCTGTTGCAAAGCTCGAGGTTCTCACTGTACTAACAACAGACCCCCATTACACAGATGGAGTTCCTTTCCTTATTCGCCTCATAAATGTTAAGAGTAGCACACACAGCTTTTTCACTGTAGATGAACACTTGGTAAACACTATAATTGAGACCTTTAACTTGTGTGTTTCTCTAGGCTTGGTGTCACTGTTTGTAGCCTCGATGCGACAAGAGTAAAGCTTTTTCATTGAATACATATATCCCCATAATTGTGGCACATTCTCAGTGGTTGTTCTCAGCACATGGTTAGTTGTTAGTTTTTGTTTCTCCTTCTTCTTCTTCTTCTTTTTTTTTTTTTTTTTTTTTTTTTTTTAATTTCAAGAAAAACTAATGAGTTTCCAGAACCAGTGTGAGTGCTTTGGGGCTGAATGTGATTTAAAACTAGCAGTAAAAGAAAAAGAAGACAGGGAAGGTAGCTGGTTAATTGACCTTTATTGTGCCTTCTGGTTCATTTAGAAATGGAAATTAAATTAACATGATAATTCAGTCCTACTGTGTTAAGGCTGCTATAAACCCATTAAATTTTATGGCCATTGATTTAGCATTTTTTTCTATTAACTGGGTTTTATTTTCAAAATTGTCATGCAGGTTCTGAAAAGTGGTTCATCCACTCGGATTCTTCTAAGTTACTAATGTGTAGCTTTTTCTTTAATGGTGCTCAATTATTCAAGCGCGGAGGGCCCAACTGCCCTCAAATGCCTGGCTTAATTTTCAAACGAACCCCACTGAAAGTCTTTACAAGAAGCAAGGGGAGTTCGGAGATGGGAAAAAAAAAAAAGAGTCAGTGAAATTTCCTAGTGTACATACCAGATTTCTTAAAGATTGCATCCTAAAACTAAAGCTGACAAAAGAAAATATTTTGGATTTCTTTTTGTGAGATCAAGAGAGCCATAGGAAGATTTTGTGTAGTTGTTTCTCGTTTTACAGCTTTTCGATAACATGAACTGTTTTTAAATGCAACCATTGCTTGCATGTCAGATTCCCAAACATCTTCTCATCTAACTAATTTGGAATTGTGACCAGTGAAAATCTCTATTTTTGAGCTTTTAAAAAGTATCAACTTTTTCTTTGGAGCTAAACCTGCTCTCTTGATTCTGGCTTTATCTGATGTACATCTAAATGTAAAGTTTTCAGTATACCGTGAGCACAGTTTTAGAGACCAATTCAAATATTAAAGTTTTTTTTTTTGAAACTTATTGATACTTGAGGTCTCCAGGTTTCAAAAAGATTCTCTAACTTAATCTCATAATAGCCCTAAACAGTAGGACCATGATGATTTTACCTTTTTGATTTGCTTACAACTAAAGGAAAAGAAGGTAATTGATGGGCTCACACCTAGAACTACTTGGCTTGTCAACAGTCCTGGACTTGCAAACTCAGTTTATAAATTCAAAGAAGTGATGAGTGACCACTCTTGTTTGACTAAATCGTCAACATCTTTTCATTATTTTTTAATGGTATGTTCAATTAAAGTAGCTGAAATTTTTAATGCTACAACGTGGTTGGTCCATTCACAGTAGAGGCTAAATGGCTGTTTTAATGTAGGCAGCATGCTTTCAATAGTTTGAGTAATTGGCAATCATAATTAAAGACCCTCAGAGCACCTAAAGATATTGTTATTGGGAAATCGAATACTTCACTCCCTTCTCAGCAAAGTAAACCAGGGTCTTCATTATCCAGACACGACTGCCTTAGAGGATTTTCTACTCCAAGGCAAAGTTTTCATTGTTCGATGAACAGCCTGACATGGAACCTAATAGGAAATGCTGGTCTATACAAAGAGGTATATGAAGAAAGGATGGATTATTTCCTTAAAGAGATAGCACAAAGTGGGATTATAAAAAAAATGTTCATATGAAGAGGAAGTAGAAGTACTTGGTGGTGAATATTGTGGGAGGAGTTCTACTTGGATGACCTCTTAGAGTTCCCTCTAAGAGGATTTAGGATGGTATCTTGCACCTTCACGATGTTCAATATATAAATCTAACAATTGCCAACACTTAATTATATAGTAATGTCCATGTGCCCTGCACCGTTCTAAGGATCTCATACATATGAAATCATATAATCCTCACACATTATGGGTACAACAATTACCCTCCCTGCCTTCGGGTAAGGAAACAGAAGTAGAAAGGGGTTAAGTAAGTCATGCAGGATTTGAATCCACACTGACACCGTTGTTGAATGACTGCTATACTCTTGTGTCTGTCGGTTTCAGTCACCCCTAACTCATTACGCCTGGAAATAGGGACCATTCTGGATTTATCCCTTGTCATTACTGTCTTTTCTGCATACCTTCTCCCAGCCTCCTGACCCTCAACTCAGCCCATCTTAAATTCAAGAATCCTGATGACTTTTCAGTCTCTGATCATGGAATTTAAAGACCTTCCCTTGAGAAGGATTTCCAAATTGCTCCATTGTGTTACTACCTCAAAACCTGAAGCCCCTGACCTCTGCTGTGAGGGTAAGAAGCAGAAGGAGAGGGGAGAGGGGAGAAGGAGATAGCAGGTGTAAAGGAGAGAGCGCACCTCAGCATGGCTTCCTTGTGTTTGCCTGCTGTGTGGGTTTATAGGATTTGGTAAAGTAGTTTGGTTTCCTTCTCAAGCATGGTGCCAGCAACAGGGCCAGAGTAGGGGGGTGGGGGGAGCTGCCAAGATGGAATGGATTCACCTTTCCTGTTTTCCTCCACTGTACCCCACACTCACCACTAGCCCAGCACCTAAACACTGCATTCCTCACACCGTGGTCTCCTTTACATTCCCAAACTCTGGAGTCAAAAGGTGGTGATGAAGACTGTATCTGACTCAAAACTCTATCCTCAAGGCCTCGAATGTCTGGCTCATTAGTGCTTAATAAATGACTGATGACTGAGCGAGTTAATGAATGCCTGAAACAAACCAGCCTTCCGTAAGAAGTGTAAATGAGAGTCAAGATTATGTGCTAGCTGTATTTTTTTTCTAGAAAAAAAAAATGTTCGAGGAAAATGTAGGATCAATTTCTAAAATACGGTTTACTCATTTTGCACTTATTTTAAGAACTGATACGAGTAAATATGTCATGAAATTTAAGAGAATAATTCGCTTGCTAAAATTCATATTATTCAGAAATGGCTAGATGATCTAATTCAGGTTTTGTCTTCCAAATCTATGTAGCAAACACAACCTGAAGCCAGAGCCCTTTTGTCACATGTGCTCTGTTGACGTCTAAGGCTGTATCCACTCTTAAAATATCTGTTTGCATCTTATAAGAGTGGGGGGATTCATTTCCCTCCTTCATTCTTCAGACACTTACCTTCTACCCAGTTTCTCTGGGAACAGATCTCACTTTCTCCCTCACACATTGTTTGCCACGATTTGGTGTTTTAAATTCCTCTGAAGACTTTCATAAATCCTTTCCTTACTCATAACAAAAAAAAGAAAAGAAAAGAAAAGAAGAAATAAAATGAAAGAAGGAGAAAAAAGGGTAGAAAAAGATACCCCTTAAATTTACACACTGCTTTATGTCAAATACATTCCCTTTTTAAAAACAAACAAAAAGAGTTCTCAGATAATTTCTTGTATCTACTTCTAACTCTGAGGCGGCCTTCATATGTCTCTTCAAATAACTCATCCTCTTTCCCAATAACACCATAATTTCCAAAGAACATCCTATCTTTGCAGAAGCAAAGTTCTAAAATGTTTTACATGACCAGGTTTACGGCACCAAATATCTACTTTATCACTTGCTGCATATTAGAAGTGGACATTCGGACAGAAGACATATTTTTTTTTCAAGCAGAGTTACATAATTCTATATGAGCTTCTTCAAAACAGAGGCTAGAAGGAAAACCTTGTTTGTAGGTCCAGTAGCATTGGGGTGTCACCGATGGGTCCTGGGCAGAGCATGTAGTCTGCAAGGACACAGCAGAGGAGCAGCTATTTCAAGAGCTGGATCAAGCTGAACATATTACTGCTTACATCATAATCACTGAATCGAGGAGAAAATGTAATAAAAGCATAACCAAGAAATAGGGCTAAATTTGGAAGCCGGGAGAAAACAAATAAGGTATCAAACTGAAGGACAAGGGGAAGGCATGCATAGATGAGAGGGAAAGGTCAGCAGCAAAGGAAACTAAAAGCCGGCAGGGAAGTGAGTTAGTAGACTTACATATATTTATTAGCTCTGTCCCAGCATCCACCAGCACCAGCTCCCAGGTCTTGGCTCCTACTACCATTCCCCAATAAAGGGAGCCGGGGCTCCTTGGAGAAATGGCTGATTCCAGAATGAAAACAGAATAGACAGAATGAGAATGGAGTATCTTGGAAAGCCAGAAGGTAAAGAAAGAAGCGCTCAAAACACAAAGCGATGGAGCACGGCCAACAGGAAGAGCTCTCAATTGCTGATGATGGGACAGTTCAAGGAACAAAATAAATAACAAAGGGCTCACTTACAACCCAAAATAAAAAATAAAGATCCATGGATCTGTCCTGACATTAAAAAATAATTGAGTAAATAGAGAAGAGATAAATCCTCCGTACAAAAGAATTCCAAATAATTTCTGTAAGTACCCTTCCCCTCCAGGAGGTAAAGCTCAAGTCCCCGCCTCTTGCGTAAGTGCTGCTGAGTGGCCTGCCTCAAAAGAGTAGCATATGAGGAGAGGGAGGAGAAAATAACTTTACAGTGGAGAAACCCGGCAAAACACCACGTCAGGCAGATGATCAAAGTCAGTGCCAACGGTCAGGAGGAGAGTATGCACCCTTGATACCATGTGGTATCAAGGGAGAATGACACTTTACCTCAGAGGTCTTCCTCTCCAAATCCCATTACTCCAATCCAACCATGAGAAAAACATCAGACAAACCCGATTTGAGGGACAGGGTACAAAATAGCACTCCCACAACTCCTCCCAGCACTCCTCACAACTGTCAAGGTCATTGGAAACCAGGAAGAGCCCATGAAACCATCAAGTAGGAGGAAGCCAAGACGATGATGACTAAATGTAACATGGTACCTGGAATGGGATCCCAGAAAGAAAAGGTAAAAAGTTCTTAGGGGAAAATTAGTGACATCCCAATAAACCATGGTGATCGGTTAACGGCAAAGTACAGATGTTGTTCCCTTAGTTGTGACAAATGTGCCAAGAGTAATGTAAGATGCTAACAACTGGGGACACTGGGGGTGGGTGTAGGACAACTCTCTATACAATCCATGTGCCTTGTCTAAAAATCAGAAACTATTCTAAAAATTTTAAAAGTGTTTTAAAGCCATAAATGAAAGGCTCCTTAATGAAAGGAGCATGATACAGGCAGAGAATTGCATACCTAAGTTCAGCATCTAACTACCCCAAAATTGAGGATCCTCCAGAGATGTCTTGGTGCATCTGAGTGGGCCCAGAAAAGATGTATGGAGTTAAATTGCCCTGGACACATGGTAGACTTTCTAAAATGCATATTTGTTTTTTGGGGTTTTGGCTTTTTTATTTAAGTTCAATTTAGTTAACATACAGTGTATTACTAGGGTAGAATTTAGTGATTAGTCAGTTGCATATAACACTCATTCCATCAAGTGCCCTCTTTAATGTTCATTATCCCGTTACCCCAACCCCTCATCCCCCTCCCCTCAGTTTGTTTCCTACAGGTCAGAGTCTCTTATGGTTTGTCTCCCTCTCTGTTTTTGTTTCATTTCATTTTCCCTTCCTTTCCCCTATGTTCATCTGTTTTGTTTCTTAAATTCCACCTATGAGTGAGATCATATTGGTATTTGTCTTTCTCTGAGTGACTTATTTCATTTGGTGTAATACCCTCTAGCTCCACCCACCTCATTGCAAATGGAAAGATTTTATTCTTTTTAATGGATGGCTGAGTAGTGTGTGTGTGTGTGTGTGTGTGTGTGTGTGTGTGTGTGTATTCTGTACCCAAGAGGTGACTTGTGAAGTGGGGTGGCCTTGAGTTTTTTGAAAATCAAGTTTGACTTAGGCACTGATAAAACATTTCTGAGTCTGAGTGGGGCCAGAGAACACAGATTACTTCTGATCATCTTTTGGCTTCTAACACCACCTGATAGGACAGGGCTTACCTGTGTGCACACTGAGGAGGCACAGAATGGGGAGAAACCAGTCAGAACCTTGGAACACCATGATCACCTACTTCATTCCGAGCTAAGTCAGAACTATTTTCAACACTAAAGATTAAAAAAAAAAACAAAAAAACTAATTCTCCCAACATGGGAGTCTGACCACAGACCACAGACCATATATATATATATATATATATATATATATATATATATATATATTCTTCTTCATCCACTCATCTGTCGATGGACATCTGGGCTCTTTCCATAGTTTGGCTATCGTGGACATTGCTGCTATAAACATCGGGGCACATGTGCTCCTTTGAAACCTATTTTTGTATCCTTTGGTTAAATACTTAGTAGTTCAATTACTGAGTCATAGGGTAGCTCTATTTTTTACTTTTTGAGGAAACTCCATACTGTTTTTCCAAAGTAGCCACACCAGTTAAAATGCACATTTGTTGATCCTATCGCAAAATAGACCCATTATATTTTTGACTTCGGTATCACTTCTTTTTGCAAAGTACCCTCAGGAACCACTTCCCAAGAAGAATTCAGTTAAGGAACCCTACCATCTGCGGGTGCTTACATGTGGTCTAAACTGAACAATCAGAGTGCCTAACTGCCCTGGACACAGTGATTGGTCCAAGGGTGAACATGGAACCCAACGAGAGCCAAGCACAGCCATTTTGGGTGTATTGGAGCAGACATTCAGCATCTTTCTGGAATTGTGATCTATATGGGACTATTTAAGCCTAGACCTACAAGGACCATCTTTTTCAATCACAAGGAAAGACTTGCTCTATAAAAGACCTCAAAGGAAAAAAGACATGGAGAGAAAAGAGATTTCTAATGGCATCATCTGGATCCCATATGCGCATAGTTAGCACTACTCCTTAGACTCACAGTTATTTGAACTAGTAAATTCCTGCTTTTTCCTTAAGTGATTTTGAGTTGTGTTTCTTGCTACAACAAAAAATCCTGATGAATCAAGGCAATTCAAGACTGAATAGATGAATACTCAACAGGTGAATTACATATTTATTCATTTTAGTTATTATGACGGTTATCATGAAATACTCACCGTTTATGGAGTACCTCCTATTTGCCAAGTGTGGTGCCCGGTCCTGGAAAAACAACGAGACAACAATCAATCTCTTCCTCAAGAACCTACAGTCTGCGGGGGGGAACAGGCAGGCACAATACAATCTGACGGACACTGATAACTGTATGACTGCGTGCCACGGACCTCACAAGACAGGCACTCAGTGCAGACGCAGGTGACATTCTAAGAGACATACGAATGGGGTTTAGAAGAAGGGTTTGGGGAATAAACCAGGCTGAGTCAGGGGTGAGAGGAGAGTGTTGGATGCAAAGAGGCAGATATCAAGCAGTAGGAGCAGTCCCATGGCACGGAGGTGCCAGGAAGCCTGACTGCTTTGGAGAAGTGCTAACAGCTCAGCATGACTGATCTGTGGGGACAAGGAAGGCGGTGGCAAGGCATGAGGCCAGAGAGATGCAAAGGCGCAGCTCATGACTTTGCAGCGTAGCCCAGAGGCAAAAAAGGGCTACAGATAAGGGTTATGTTCTGACAATTATCTCTATCAGGTGGATGGATGACACACACTTTGTAATATTCACACACACACACACCCATCTACTTGCAACTCACTCCGCCACATACTCTTCGCAGGCCTGTCCCACCTGGCTTTCAGCTCATAACTCAAGCTGATTGCCCAGGACTCGGCGAATTATCAAGGCCAACTTGGTTCCGGTGATGGTCGACAAAGCGTCAGTGGATAACTTAGAGCTCAGGTGGCAGCTGCAACAGATACCTCGGGGCTGATATTTCCTCCTGCACATGTGATAAGTGCAGATCAATTCTGGGATCAGCACACACCTCAATTCCCAATGACTATTTTTGTGAATGTAAAATTCCTGGATTAAGTAAGACAGGCGTCTGTCATTGTCTTTTCTCCCTTAGAAAATGTTCACTGGCCTGGCAAAGGCTCACTTACTACTCGAGGGGACAGAAAACATGTTACCACTGGTTCATGAAATTCAATGAGAATTTACTAACAAGAATTGTGTGGCGTCTGAGGACCAATTTTTTTAAATGTAGATCTGGTTCCATCCAACAAATACCCATTAAGTCCCTACCCTGCAACAGCCACTGTTCTGGAGGCTCTGGGGTACGAGCTGAATTCCCCACACAAAAACAAATTTTCTCCATCCTGCAATGAAGGGTTCTTTATATATCAAAGTTGGCAGGAGATAGAGGACTAAAATTGTTTCAAACTGTTGTTGGCAGTAAGCTTCTGTCTGTGTTAATTACACTCTCTGTTTGATGCTCATCATTCAGTCAACAGTTAACGCATTGTAGCCTTTCTGTGATTGACTAAATACCAAATTACTATGTGCAGCTTTTTGGATTTCTGAGTATATCAAATTTATATCATTCTCAGACTTGACTCTAATAGTTTGGGGATTTCTCCAGCCCTAACTCCCTTGATAAACAAGTAATCAATGAAAATCTTGGGAACAAATATAGACACATTCATGAGGAAAGGCTCATAGGCTTAGAGCCTAACTTTAGAAATACAGATTTTTAAGGGAGCTCTCCCAACTTTAAGTTTGAAAGGAGAGATGGCTTGTGAAGAAGAAAATCTGTGCCATATTTTAACATTGTCTACTCATACACTATCATGTGATGCGCAGACGTCACCCAGAAAATTCACCGGGGGACCCCTGGGAGGCTCAGTGGTTGAGCGTCTGCCTTTGGCTCAGTCGCGACCTTGGGGTCTCAGGATCGAGTCCCACATCCGGCTCCCTGCAGGGAGCCTGCTTCTCCCTCTGCCTGTGTCTCTGCCTCTCTCTCTGTGTCTCTCATAAATAAATAAATAAATAAATAAATAAATAAATAAATAAATAAATAAATCTTTAAAAAAAATTCCACAGAATCTGGGTGTGTTCTGTAGCACACATCAGGTAGGAGTGAGTGAACTATGAAAATAAAGATCCTCATGAACAGAAATCAAATAGAAAGCACAGGCTTTGTATTCCTTACTTTTAGGTTCGGCATTCAGTTCTCAGACTGGATGCCAAAATGGGCATTTTAGCACGGAAGAGAGCGGCCTGCCCCCACAAGCTGCTTACCCTCCGAGGTGTGCGGGACCCGGCATGGAGCGCTTGCAAGAGCCAGGTTCGTGCATTTTTTTCTCAGCTCCACATTCAGCAACTCACCCTGGGTAACTTGAAATTGCCATGATGGGAGCACTTCCACCCACAGGAACTGTCAAAGGCTGTAAATCAACGTGGTTTTCCTTTTTCCAGGAGAGCTGATTAGTGAACAATTACCCAGAGACAACTGTGTACATAGGTGGGTTAATATTTACACGTGTATTTAGATGTGTATGTGTATGTGCACACTCACACACACATGTACCAAACACATGTTAAGGACTAGAAGTCTAGGTACTTTGGTACCTTCATGTTGGACACTGGACAGCTTTTCTCCTTAGTAGTTAGCGCTATCTTGATAGGTGGTAAACAAATGATAAATAATGAGAGAGACAAAGAGACAGAGGATGACTAAGAAAATGATAAAATTATTGCTACAAAAGAAAACAAGAATAAAAGGGGAATTAAAAGACCCAGTGGCCAATAAATGTAGAAAAATTGTAATGGCTTTACTACAAAGAAAGCAAAATTCTTACGCCTTTCATAAGCTTGTTAGAGCTAGGAAGACAGTTCAGCCTACATCTAATCTAACTACCCATTGTGCCTATAAGGAGGCTGAGGCACACATATTGAAGTGGCTCAACTGTAATAATAAAACTAGGCAATGGGGCCCCTGGGTGGCTCAGTTGGTTGAGCATCTGTCTTCAGCTCAGGTCATGATCTCAGGGTCCAATGATCCAGGCCTGAATGGGGCTCCCTGCTCAGCGGGGACTCTGCTTCTCCCCTCAATTTATGTGTGTGCCTGCATGCACACTCTCTCTTTCTCTCTCTCTCTCTCTCAAATAAATAAATACAATCTTTAAAAACAAAACATCCAAATAACTAGGCAAGTAACAAAGCCAGAGCTAGACTCGAGTTTTCTCACTCAGGCTTCTAAGGGCAACACTAGGCCTATTATGTTCCCTTTCATGCCATCTTAACAGAATGAAATCACCAAAACAGGATCGATTTTTCCAGCAAATGCTTTTCATTATTAAAACAGAATACTAGTTGCTTTAAGCCCTTTCAAGAGAGCAGAAATACATGACAGATGTTTCTTTACAGCAGACTTCCCACAGATCCCTCCAAGTCTTGACTAGGGTCACCAGCATCTTCTAGATAAAAAGACTGGAGCTCAAAATTTGAGATGTTAGGATAATCTAAGTATTTTCTTTTACAAGATTTCTCTTGAATCGATCGTGCTTGCAGTTTCCCCCATCATTTTTTTTTATTTTTTTCCCCCATCATTTAATGCTACTGTACAAACGTGGTTTTCTTCATCTTTGAGTATTAAGCTGATGTTAAACCCCAAGGAGATTAGAAGCTACCTGGTACTATTGTAAGATGTGAATTTGTTAAGTTAGTAATAAAAATATTTGCCAGTTTAGGACGAATCTATGATTTCCTTGATGTTACCTGAAATACCCTGTTCAGTGGAAATGCTTATACATGAACAGTTTGCATTTCATAAAGTGCTAGATTGCTAGAAACTTCACTCTGGGGAACAGAAGAAAACCAATTGCCATCTTCCTCCCACGCGAAGACCCCTGTCATCAGGCATCTCCGATGGCCCTCACTCTGTCTTCTCTGTTGACTGAAACATCTGTCCATTTGCTAAAAACAAATTGAGGCATCAGAACAAAAAGAATATTTCCTAGAGCCAGATATCAGGTTCAAATCTTAATTCAGCTACTTCTTAACTGTGGAACTTTGGATAAGTGATTTAACTGCTCTGAGCCTCAGTTTCCTGATTTGTCAATGCCTATAATGATAGTCCTAGAATTAATTTGACTTGTTGAGATTTGATGAAGAACATTTCTAAAGCATCAGACACAGTATTTGCTGCACAGCAGGTATTCAGTAGAAATTAGCTCCTTCTTCCTTCCCTTCGCACCCCTCCACCGACTAGGTGTTAGAGACACGAAACTTAATAAATCATAATCCCTGCACTCCAAGTATTTGTAATACAGCAGGAGAAAGGTTTCTAAATGACTAATTTCCACACAGTATTACTTGGTGAATCAATTAGGATCTCATCAGGAAACAGATGGTACCTCAAATTGGATAATCTGAGGAGAGTCTAATAAAAGGACGATTTTCAAAGGTGTGGGTATTGTGAAGAAAGCCACAAACGATAGTGCAGTGTCCCAGGGCTCAACACTGTGGCCGAATCCTCCTCACAGGCCTGAAGGGTCAGGGGAAGAACAGACACAAGTGTCTACAAGGAAAGAATGGAACCGGGAGGTGCTGGAGCCGACTTGTACCACTTTGAGAGAACAGACAGTGCACATCACGTCCCAGCTCCACATTTAGTGACATCACACTGGTTTCTCAAAACTGGTCGTGGAAGGAGCATTTACACCACAGAAATGGGCAAACACTACAAATCAGGGATTTCCCATCCCTCAAGTTGGTTGTTAACCATTTACCAGGGCGTCACTAGGTATAACCTTGGTTGTAGAAGGCAACTAGTCCAGAGTCACCTCACAGAGAGGCAACTGGGGGAATCAACAGCCCAGATGTATCCTCTTTCCTCTCTCTCTTCTCCAGAAAATGTCCAACCCAATGAGAAGTCAGAGAAGAGAGAGGAGTCTGTTGATATCCGTTCAGTCTCAGAGAAGAGAGTCCATTGCCATTCATTCAGACTGACTTCCCAGGCAGTTAGCAGGGTAGACAGGATGAGACAGTAGATCTGAAGGGGGAAACAGGAGCCTACAATACATATAACAAAAGGGGGGGTAGATCTATTGAAGTATCAAGGAGAAAATAATATTTCCTGAGGAAGTCAGGGAAAAGAGAGAGGAGATGGGTCTTGAAGGATGGGTGGGAGTTTGCCAAATGTGGGAGACAAGGGACAGTACAGACAGGAAAAGCTGTAGAGAGGGGAGAAAGGCTGTGCTGTCTGACACTGCTAGAGCGCTGGCATTTTAAAGACTTGGAGGATGGAACAAAGAATTTGGGGTGGAGGAACTGGGAATTAAGGAGGATGAGGGTAACAAAATACTCCAGGGTCTTATTGAAAAGCATCTTAAAACATGTCCATTCTTTCCCAATCCGAGGCCACCAGCATCTCTCACTTGGATGACCAACATAGCCCTTTCCAGGGCTCTACACTACAGACAAGGCCATATTCCTAGAAGACAGATCTCATCCTGTACCTCTTATGCCTAAGAACAACGAGTGCTCCTTAGAGCCCAACTCCCCCGTATGATTTGCTTATACTCTGCCCCTGCCCCATCCTGCTGCTCCTCCCCCGCTTCCACCTGCCACGGTCTCCAGAAACACAGTGGTTTTACAGTCCCTGCAATGAGGCAGGCTGTCTCTCTCCTTTCCTTCCCTTCTGGCCAACTTCATCTCAATCTTCAGACTCAGCCCTGACATTACTGCTTCCTCAGATGTCCCTGACTTCTCCTGTCCGCCCCTCCCCCGGAACCTATTTCCCTCCCCAAATGCCCTGTGCATTATCCTCCTGTGGCAGTGCTTATGCTGAGTTCCAGTTCCCAGCTCTTTTGTCTATCTCCCCCTCTAACCCTGGGATCCTTGGAAACATACCCTATCTTGATTATGTAAATCTCTAATGGGAAACTACCAGGCACAGAGACAGGCACCCTGATATTTGGTGAGATCTTTTTGACGAAGTATTCTCACCACTAACTATGAGGGGGATGCCTCCCCCATAGCCTGTCACTATTAATCCATCTTGGACTACATCTATGGCATGTGTCGGCCGTTAACCCTACTTCTTGTAAGGAGCACAGACAGTGTAAGTCCCCTCTAGTGACGCATAGTGTAAGCCTCAAGTGAGATTTATTGGGAAAAACACAAGTAGAGCAGCAAAGGAGCTCCTCAAGAGCTCCTTGAGCTCACGCAGAGAATGTGGCTGGCCAGCGCAGTGGTTGCCCCATGGAAAGTGCTCCAGGAAAGGGATCAGCACCCCTAGTGCTGCTGGAAATTTTTATCAAAACGCTGGGAGGGGAGGAGAGAACATCTGTGAACTGACAGGAAATTTGTAGGATGTGGGTCTGTGGGTCTGGGTGAGTCCATCTCATGACTTGTCTCCCTGCCAAGCCACCTAATGGAGGCAGGAGACCGCTGGCAGGGTCATCAACTGATAAAATGTGTGTTTCATCACCTGTGACACATCAAGATGCTGACAGTTCAGTAAGAAACACAGTTCGAGTGCACACAACTGTCTTAGCCCCTCACCTTTTGGAATCTCAAAGTCAAGGTTGTAGCTCAGTGCTAGACAACACAAGCCCCAAGTACGGTAGTCTGGGAAGACAGGAGACCCCCTGTCCCAGCACAAACTGGGGATCAAAACACCGAGTGTGTCCTCCTCAAGCAACAGCTACTCTCAAGTGGTATAAATTGCAAGACGCACTTCTAATTATTTATTGCCATGTAACAACCCATCCCAAACCTTGAAGGCTCAGAACAGCAGCAATCATTGTGTTACCTCTGGGTCATTATTTGGGAAGCCCCAACGCTGGTGTTTCTGGCTCGAGGTCTTTCATGCAGCTACAGTCAGACAGTAATTGGTGCTGGAGCAGCTGGAGGGGCAGCTCTGTCCAGTAGTCTCAGGGCTTCTCCAGGTGGTCTCTCCACCGGGGCTACACTGGGCCTCCTCACAATAGTGGCCTTGGGGCATTCTGACTGCTTACACAGAGATCCAGAGCAAGTATTCCAATGATCCATCCAGAAGCCACATCACCTTTTTATGATCCAGCCTTGGAGGTCAGTCCCATGATGTCAGCGTGACTATATAAGCCCATCCAGATGCAAGAGAAGGGAGCACTTCCCAGAGTGTCACTGTCAGGATACCGTGTAGGAGGGGAGACACTGTTGCAGTCATCTTTAGAACAGTCTGCCAGGGCGCCTGGGTGCCCAGGGGTGGAGCGTTTGCCGTTGGCCCAAGGTATGACCCCGGGGTCCTGGGATCGAGTCCCATGTCGGGCTCCCCGCAGGGAGCCTGCTTCTCCCTCTGCCTGTGTCTCTGCCTCTCTCTCTGTGTCTCTCATGAATATATAGATAAAATATTTTAAAAAATAAAAATTAAAAAAACAGAACATAGTCTACCAAAGGCACCAAGAAGGTGTTGGTCCAGACAGCTCTCCATTTCCACCAATCCTTGTATGACTCCCAACTCCCACCAGTAATTTTCCATTTATTACTATACTTACATGGGTAAGGCCCATGGAAAAGGAGTACAAAATATTAACCCCAAATGGCAGCATGATGCCAAAAGGAAAAAAGAAAGATTTTAACACCTTGAACAATATAAGAAGATTTTCATTTTAGAACATCACTCTAGCTGTGCTGTGGAAAGTGAATTGGAGAAAATAAAACTAAGGTAGGAACATCAAGGAGAATACTATTTGTTATCTTTGCCTCCAAGCTAAGAGTACCTTGGTTTTCTTGTTTTTAAAGCAAGAAAAACAATAGCATGGTCCTCAAAGAGTAATTGTGAGAATTAAATATAGGTAAGAATAAGTCAGGTGCTTGGTATAATGCTTACTAAGTGCTTCACACACACACACACACACACACGCTTGCTATTAACATATTCTTAACATCCATGTGAGAGATGATGATGGCCTAAACTATGGAAATAGATAGATTTTAAATATTTATTGCGTGGAAGGTGAGAAAGAGGGGGGAATCAAGAATGACTACTATGTTTTGACTTTGAGCAAATAGCTAGGTGATAATGGATAAGGAACACGGAGGGAGACAGCTCTCCTAGCCTCAGATGCAAACCTAAACATTCCCCAGGGCTTGCTTTCAAAATGTTCTCCTTGGTTGTTAAAGCTGAGAGAATCTGACAAGTTTCTCAACTGCTCTAAGCTTTATTTCTTCATCTGTGAGGAGGAGATAACAATAAAGTCTAAATGTGCACTTAATTAATGTGAAGTTAACTCTATGATCTCAGTAAAAGGGTAAGTATGAGCATAAGAGAAAATAATTTATATTATGCAACCATAATTTATTGAACTATTCTACTCAATGAGCACAGCTCTCAAATGGATTTGATAAGGAAGAGAAGAATCTGCTATTGCCTTCTCTGACTTTGTTGCCACACTCCTCCTATATTAAGTCTGCTTTTAAAGGGGGAAGGTACAGTTTGTTCCAAATGATATGGCCCTAAGTGAAATCCGGTACAACTTGGTTACTTGATCAAAACATCACTAAAGCAAGTAATTATTTAAAAATTATATATATAAAAAATTATATATATATATACATATATACACATATATACCTTAATCATTGTTTTAATTGAAAGCACATAATCACAAATTTAATGTTGTATATTTTGTTATGGAGCCAAGACTAAACAATTTTTTTAATTCCTTATTTTTTTAATATGGGTCCTCCAATGTGAGTTCCACATCATATTCCTAGAGTAAAATTTAAAGCTTTTTAGTTTATAGTAACCATACAACTTTGAGACTCAACACTATCAAGGTTGTGACCAAAGAAAGGTAGAAGGTGGTGTCATAGCTCAGATGCATGTGAGTTTAAAAGACACTGTCCTTATTCAGTTACAGCCTACCATCTGTGTCTTTGGGATGATGCCACACCTTTCTTAGAGTGTTTTATGTCCGCGCACCCCTCGTGCTAGTTCTGGTCCTGTCTGGCAAAGCCTCTCCCTCAGTTCAAAGACTGGATTTTATTAACTGGATTGATACCGTGTTACCGTATATTTTACCTTCTAGTTTATCCTCTCTGTATTTTAATCAACACCCAAGTGAGCAACTAAACCTCCTAAAGTGCCTCCTGGAGGAAGCACAAAATTAGCACGACTTCATTTCAAATTATCAAACTAAATGGTTAAACCAGGTCCGGTAAGGATGAAATCCTGTCCGCTCATCCACTGGTCCCGCCCACCAGACCTCCATCTCAGCATCCCCCGCACACGCCCATCCCACCTCCAGCGCCATGCAGCCCAGTATCAGAGAAAGATTGCCGTCTTGCTTCCAGATTCACTAAAACAGCAAAATATAATAGAATATTCATATACAATTAATCACTACAGTTGTGGTTTGATACAGCCATGTGTATTTTCTTCTAGGAACAAAAATGTTATGTTGATCCTTTCACATGTCTGGTTCTTGAGATGACATCATAATTAATATTCCTAAGTAATTGTATGTTTGGCATCATTAATATTACCAAAATTTTTTTAACTTATGAAATATGCTCTTTGTGTGAATACTTTGGATACTTTAGTTGCCAGACTGCACACACAAACACACACACACATATTTGCACATATGTATAGAAGGAAGAAACATAAAATATTGATGGCATGCTAGTAATTTTAGACATCAAACAGCCAGTAGTATACACACCTCCTGCAACATCTGCATCCAGACCTAGAGACACTGAGTACCATTTGCCCATGGGGAAGCAGTTGTTCCCATCATCAACGTAACATCAACCCAAGGGAGGAAATGAAAAGCTGATTTTTTTATTCTAAGTCTGAAAATAAACACAGGTGATACGTAACATGTAGGAAGCAGTAAAATGGTATGTCTGAGTCTTTACTTTGAGATACATGACCTCAGGCATAAGAAAGAAGATACCAGTACATCTATCCAAAGCAGGGGAGCTAGTCCTCACCCTATCTCCCCTGGCCCAGCGTTACCACCTACTGCCATTCCAAACGGGTCTGAGCATATGAGAAGAGGAGAGATGGAGAAATCTGGCTACTATTAGAAGATGGAAAAAATTAGCAGTGGGAATTTTTTTTACTCTTTTTCACCTCTGGCCAAAGTAGGAACTTGGGAGGTACCAGAGCATTCTCCTGGGATGTTTAGAATATCTAGGGGGGGGGGGGGGTAGCTTACTAATACTTTTTCCAGGTACAGTTTTAGAGTGGTAGTCTTTGCAAACCTACCCAGCCCCAGGAAACCGGAAGGAAAGAAGAGTGTGGTGGCGTACCCACAGGGACTTGAGAAATGGCCCACCACCGTCATCAGCCGCACCCCAGGCATGGAGAGCTACAAGTACTCCAGGAGCCCAAAGCGAAGACAAGGCGATGAGTGGTTCTAAGAGCCTGTCTGGGAAGGGCCCCCCCATGGGAGAAGGAAGAGGAGGAGAATGCAGCCACCGGTAGGGTGAGAAGAGGGAGCGCTGCTTCCCTCCTGATTCCACCAGGCGTTAGACGCAGCCGGATAACAGATGATGGGCACGTCAGCAGAGTGGAAAATGGATGTGACTTCTCTGCCTTTGACATCATGAAAGTAACTCCCCCTCACCTCAGTGCACCTTAGAGCTTAGATCAGAAGAAAACAGAGAGGGGGATCCCTGGGTGGCTCAGCAGTTTAGTGCCTGCCTTTGGCCCAGGGTGTGATCCTGGAGTCCCGGGATCAAGTCCCGCGTCAGGCTCCCTGCATGGAGCCTGCTTCTCCCTCTGCCTGTGTGTGTGTGTGAGTCTCTCTATGTGTATCATGAATAAATAAATAAATAATCTTTAAAAAAAAAAAAAAAGAAGATAACAGAGAGGAAGAAATTTCACTTGGGGAAAACAGCCCTGATACAGTTGAACGTTGAACTAGGCTATGTCCATTGTATAGATCTTGACCAAGAACCTGGTACACCAGACAGCTTTAAGTTGAAAAAAAAATTCTGAAGACTCAGAGGCAGCAATGAACAGCAGTCAAGAAGAAGCTCAGGAGCAAAGATGTTAACTTGGAGTTCCCAGAGCTTCAGCTGTAAATAAAAAGGATCAAATAAAAAATATATAAATAAATAAAAAGGGTTAAATAAAACATTTGCAGCAAAGATAGATAGATGATAGATAGATAGATTGAAAGATAGATAGATAGATAGATAGATAGATAGATAGATAGATAGAGTCAAGAAATAAAGCTTCTCTTTGGAACAAAAACGTGTGACCATACAGTTAATATCCATGACCCGCGCCACCCGCTACGGGAGTAGCTACACAACAGCGGTCTCCTGGACAGACAAGTTTTGCCCTGACTACTTTGGAGGCGAGTGAATGAGATGCAAGTGTGATCAAAGGAACGTTCAAAGGCACCATCTGAGAGGGAATGGGAGGAGCAGCTGAAGACGGAGTTTGGTCTGGCCAAGAGGAGCCCGAAGGCCGGAGACCGAGAGCCAGGTAACTGGAGATCTAGGTGTCAGTCTGTTAAAAAGCGAGCCCCCCTCATGCGCCGATGGCAACGTAAAAGTGGGGGGATCGAGAGTTGATTTTTTCATTTCTGAATCTGAGAACCAGTGGTTGGTCCGTGGCCATGGACATCTTCGTCTCAGCTGAATCCCGGTCCCTCCAGAAGACCCACTTCAAGAGTTGACAAAAGTGCCCCTTGAGAGCATCACCATGATGTAACGTGGCTGCAGCCAGGGCAGGTGACCTCACTTCCAAATCCCCTGGAGCCAACCACAACTTCCCTGGGTCTGTGCACCTTGACTGTATTGAAACTCTTCTTTGCAAAGCTGCCAAAAGAGGGCTGTGATCCACCTCCTCTCCTCCCCCACACCCCCACCCCCCCACCCCCACCCTCCATGCTCCAGCCCCTCCTGAGGACACACCTGGAACGACACCGAAATCAAAGACCATTTGGCTACAGTCCGTGCAACTCCGGCTTTGGCAAGTTGTTTTCTACAGCCAAAAAAAATCAAATAGCCATCCCCTCCCACCTCTTTACCTCCTCCTGCTCTGGCTTCTGCCCACTGGAAAGCATGGGGGATCACACCTGGGCACGGCACGGCGGGGAGGACAGGGGAGGAGGGCTGCCCGCCAGAGTCAGAGCCCTCTCAGAGGCCTGCGAGCTGCAAGCCAAGGTGCCCTCACTCCAGGGAGTCCCCGAAGGCCCCCAGAGCAAACAATAAAGCAGCAGGTACCGGCCGGGCAGCAGGTGCAACAGGTGCAACAGGTGCAACAGGTGCGGGGAGACGGGCGCCCAATGTCAAGGTAAAACTGGTTACTCGCAGGCTCTTTAAAGAAAGCGAGCACTCCACCTGGAGAGGCCTGTGAGGCCCTGCGAGTGAGAAACACTCCTGGACCGGTTACCATTTACCTGCGGCCCCAGGTGCACACGGAGCTCTGGAGCTCTGCGAGAGGCAGCTGCGCCAAAGCAAAGAGCAGAGCCCTTGCCCGGAAGCACCAGCCGCCTAAAGGCACAGTTGGGTGCAGTCATGCTCCCCCAGTCTGCAAGGCCCAGACAGACGCCGAGGAGTAGGTCTTTGCTGAATGTGGCAAAGCTTCCAGAAACAGGAGGGCTTTTAAGAGACTGGTGGTTTTTGTTTCGTGTTGTGTTGGATTGAAAAAAAAAAAAGAGAAAGAAAAAGAAAGAAAGAAAGAAAGAAAGAAAGAAAGAAAGAAAGAAAGAAAGAAAGAAAGAAAGAAGGAAGGAAGGAAGGAAGGAAGGAAAGAAGAAAGAAAGAAAGAAAGAAAGAAAGAAAGAAAGAAAGAAGAGAGAGAGAGAAAGAAAGAAAGAAAGAAAGAAAGAAAGAAAGAAAGAAAGAAAGAAAGAAAGAAAAAGAAAAAGAATTGGCCATTAGTAAGGATTTAAAGAGCTGGGGACAGGCTCGAGGAAGTGACTGACACGAAAGGATGACTCTAAGCAGGATGTGCCAAAGGTACGAGAAGGCAGGGTCTGTCCCATGCTGTCCCCACTGGCCACCTGCAGGTCCCTGTGGCTGCGCTCCCGGGATCTCGGGGACAGGCGACGAGGGCCACTCCGGCTCTGGGAGGAGAAGGGCGACGGTTTGGCCCAAGGCGGCCTGGGTCCTGACCCCGACTCACCCCACAGGCCAGATGATGGGGAGGACATGGGTGGCCGGTGCTTAGGAGCCCAGGCCCCGAGCCCTCATGAACATGCTGGGCATCAGCCCTCCGCCTGACACGAATGTGGGTGAGTTACTTCACTTCTCTCCAACGGTTTCCTCATCTGCTGAAAAAGAAAAGGGAAGGGGGCAGGGAGGAGTGGGAAAAGAAGCGACAGAAAAGGGGAAAAAATGCTTCTCAACACCTCCTTTTGGGAGAAAATCTCGTTAGCCTTGCACAGTGTGTGGCACAGAGAGGCCTCTCCTTGCCGCCGAGCCTCCACCAGCCTCGCCCTTGTCTCTGGCCCGCTCCCCAGCTGCAGCTCTGATACCCCCACCTTCAGGGTGAGAAGCGGGCCTGACACTCCACGAAATACCCCCCACACCGAGTCTTCCTTGCTTTTACATTTTAGGGGGGACAACTGTCCCGTATTTACATTTCTGGGGGGGGGGGGGCGTGGAAACTGTTTCACAACTGACATCACTGATGCCAGGTGTCATCACGGTTCAGGATTAATTTGCCTCCAATGGTTTCAAAAACACTTCTATCTCTGTGACTTCGAGACTGGAGAGGTGGATCCTCTGCCATGTAGATGGGAAATTTAGGGGGTGGGAAGGCTTTGTAGGCCACCACCCTGGCCTTTGCCTGGGATGTGTGTCCTGCCTTGTTCTTGCCAGAGGCCCTTCTCCTCCTTCTGAGGCCTGAACCACTGCCATATATGGGGAGGACCTCCTGGAAGGTGGCCCACCCCCTGCTCCCTCCACTACTAGCACACTGTCCCCCTCCGTTGGGATCCCTCCTGCCCTACCCCCCCGCCCGGGCCAGAGGCCTGTGATGTGTGTTCTCCCATGGGCACTGGGTGTCCCTGCAAGCAGCCTCCAGGGGGGGGCCACTCCTGCCAGGGCTCCAGGCCAGCGCTGGTTGCCATCGGTACTCTGCTCTACCAAATCCTCAGCTGCCCAGCCTCAGCCAGTCAGTGTCCCAGAGGCCCTGCCTCCCTTGATGGACACTTGTCTGCTCAAAGGAGGGGATGTGCCCGCCAAGACCTCCCACTCTCCTCTCCAATCTTCAGCCACGCCATGACCTTCAACATCCTTTTTCTGCCTGTTGGGAGCACCAGGAGGGGAATACTATATCAATAGAAGGTTCGACTCCACGTGTTGACTCCTATGTTATTGAAAGTCAGTCCTGTCGGCTGGAGTGCGAATAATAACATTCTCTGATTGGTAGTTGTTATTTTTCCTGGTGACTGTGCCATTCCAGCCTGCTCGGAGTCCTAGCATCACTACCGAGTCATGCATTTCACAGGTCGTCTTTCTCCTTTCTCGTTATCGGGTGACTTTTCACTTGGCCTTTTCTGCAGATCAGCCCCTCAAAATCATGCCATCTGGAAGAACAAAGAGTGAAAACACTGCTTTAAATTAAAGAGAGAAGAAAGTAAAGGGAGAGAAAGAGACTCTTCATCACCCTGAATTAGACTCAATTTTCCCACTCTGTCACCACCCTCACAGGCGCTGGCACAGTCTTCAGAAGCTGTCCCCATTTCTTCTAACTATGGCAGAGAGGGGGGCAGAAAGAGAGAGAGAGAGAGAGAGAGTCATCCAGTGCATTAGATAGATTTGGCTAGATAGATGTCATTGCTCATTAGGAAAACAGGCAATCTGCTTCTCGTTCTCATTGGAGAAAATAAATCTGCACAGAGCCCAGCCAAATAATGTGTAGCAAATGATCAATGTTATCTGAGGGAGAAGATGATTGATCCTTTATTTCTTACACCCTCTCATGCATAATGCATACAATCCAGGATGTCCTCAGCTTGCCTCAGGACCTAGCAGTGATGTACCGCATTACCATGCGGAACACTCATTCTGCATTTCTAGTGACAGTATCCATATCCCTGAGCAAGGAGGGAGCCAGGAATGCTTCAGAATTCAAGAGTCCCTGATAGTGGCATGATGGATTTTTGAATCCCTTCCAGGCCTTTTTACAAACACACGCATGACTCAGGGAAAGTCTCAAAGAATCTCAGGTCTAACATCCCCTAATGCAAAACACAATCGGTAATATTGGCTTCTTTCAGGATATCAGATCAAAGATTAGAAAAATAGGAATTTTCTGAAGAACCAAAAATGAGGTCGATGGCTAACGAGGGAAACTTGTGTTTCTTTTTCGTTAGAGTGAATAGGTTTCAGAGATGGAGGTGATTACTGGTGATCTGGGAAAGAGCTGGCTTCTCAGATATTGTTATCTTAAGTTGAACCTATTTTGTTGCTCTTTCTGCATATGCGTTGAACAATCATAGTGACGATGAGGATGACCACCACGGCAGCTAACAGGTTTGAATACTTATTTGCCAGGCTCTGAATGAAGCACTGCCCATGAGCTATGTCATGTTAATGTAAATTTAGGCTTGGAGAGCTTAATTAACTTGCCCGAAGTCCACAGCTAATGACCAATGAGTTCCAGAGCCAATAGCACTAATCCATTCATAAAATGCTACTACGGTGGGACTGGGGTCAAAACAGAGGGTTCAGAGTATCAAAGTGTAACTGAGCATCTTTAAGAACTAGGCTGATAGAAAATTTTGTAAAGTAGTCAAAATGGAAAAGAACCAAAGGCTTTTAGCCCTTTCGATGAACTAGTCATCATACTTGATTCTTTACATAAATTCCAATAACAACAATGAGCAAAGTAACCCGCTGGGGTAGGCAGCATCACGCCCGTGCTGATTATGAAAGGATCTTTTCTCCATCTTGGACCAGCCTTCTCTGCTTTGCAACGTGGGGAGGAGCTTGGGAGTCCGCCCACCACAGGCAGAGCCTGCAGCTCCCTGTTAGGCTCTGTCACCAGGGGCTGCTCCAACCCAGCAACACCACTTCCTCCCTCGGCAGCAGCAGTTCATTCCTGCTCACGGTAGCACTTTCCACTCCAGTAGCAATCGGAGTCAAGCATACAGATTTCCTAACACTCGTAGAGGCAGCCTCACAACACTACCCTTCAGTGACACCAGCACAGCCAGTACACCCTCCTCTGAGATCTGCACCCAAGCCCTACGAGGCCTTTCCTCCAGTCTTCTAAGTTTTCATAACTCCATCTTCTTTCTTTTTTTCCCCCACTGAGGGATGATAGCTTCTTCCTGCATCATCTCCTCCACGATACCTGCATGTTCATTTTTAACTTTTTCATTTGTCAAATACTCAGTTAACGATTCTTAATATTAAATTTTTTCTGTTAGTAGAACTCATAGATTGCAGCCTCCTGACTGAAACCCAAATGATACAACCCTCAAACTAGAGATGAGAGTAAGTTGCTTGCATTTACTACTGAGTGATTAGAGTAGCTGGGGTGGAATCCAGCCCCAGGTTTCTCTGGTTCTCCAATACCCCATGATGACTCCCCACAAGGCAATGGTATCTACTTTGCCTACAATGAATAAAAGGACACACATGGAAAACATACAACAGCATGAAAATTAAAGCCTAACAAATATATGGCTCTCATGTAAAATTTTGAGATCGCATGCTTTAAAATTTTGATCAAGAGTTTTCTTAGTAACAATGACTATCATGCACACAAAGTGAGTTCCATTGCACTGAAATGCCTCATTTAATGAGTTATCTTGCTTCTGTGTTTGATACAATGAGTCCCTCTCGGTGTCCAAAAAAAATGTCATGCAATCCCCTACCTGGTATGGCCAGTGAGTGATCACACCAGGACTGATTCTAGCTCTGCTAAGAAATTTTGGGTAGAAAACCATAAATGAGTCATAACTCAAACCATCATCATTCCCATAATAAAAGAGGCATCCAAACTTCAAGGAGGTCATGGTAGATTTGCCACTTGTCAGTATCTAGGATGACTCCATGATATAATGGCAGATGCCCAGAGACCAAGAGACAGTAGGATCAAAGGGCATACTGTGTATGCCAAAATGGATGGATCCCCCAGACCCACTATACCAATAGGATGATTATTGCAGCTACATATACACTGTGGACTTAAGATGGTTGATAAACCCAAAGACTAAGAGAATTGGGGGCTCAGACTCTATAATGATCAGACACCAAGAAGTCAGAAGCTAGTCCCAGAAGGGAACATTAAGTCCTCATGAGAAATTGCAGGACATGAGGTGTAATAAGGTAAGCTAAGTTTATTTAGATAAATGGGTCTAGAGATATTTACAAGTCTTCTATTAAATTAACCCAGCTCCACAGCATACATACTGAAATGAAAGTAGAAGCTCTTATGCCACTTGAGATATAAATACACATGTGCGTATTATACACACACACACATACACACACATATAATGGAAGGGAATATCTTTTCTTATTGTGTTCATGCAAAGTCTGTATTGTGGTAAACCCATCTAAAACACACGGCAAACACGCTCACATTTCTAGAAAATCCTAAGGGACAAAATAAATAAATTGACCAACCTGGTGGCCAAAACTACAGTGAAAGGTAGAATGTGCACTCACTATAAAGAAAAATGGTCACCTTCCTTCCCTGCAATGCTTCATTCTAAACAAGTGCCCTTGGCAGCACCTACCACAATGTCACACATCCAGTGGATACCTAATAAATACTGGTTGCCTCTGATAACGCTGACAGAACACAAAGGCATTATAATGAATAGTGGGTGATAAAAATATATATAGGTAATGACTCAGTAGTGGTTGTGTCTTTCAACAGCAGTTTGGAACAATAAAGCCTGCTATTATATTATAGATAGATAACATTAGATGTGAAAACGATAACTCTCCTGTCTGGTGTCACCCAAGGAAAATGGAACTAGGAAGAAAGCACAAGCCTCCTTTTAGTAGCATGAGAGAAGCCACTGCTCACTTGGGGGCTATAATCAAGAATCTACACCCTCTGAATTTAGGGGCAAATTCAGGAAACAGCCACCCATTGAAACAGAAGGTGGTAAAAGTCAGCATACAAGGGGTTAGCATACTCGGTGGTCCAAAGACTCGGTGTGTAAATGTATTGTTGCATGGATTTAGGAATCTATCAGGTTCAACTTTCTGAAGGCTAGAATGTAGGAAATGAAGCTTATAACTTAATCAACTGTGTTTGATAACAAGTGTAAAGAAGAGATGTATCAACAGAGAAGAGGTGTGTGTGTAATCAAGGAAAAGTAGGCAAAGAATGTGAATTTATCGATATTTATCCAATAGTCAATGGAAGACACTGTATTAAGAAATAACTATTCATGTTCTAGAAGAGCGACTCTATTTAGGGGTGCAGAGATTATTTTTCCAGCTTTGAGAGGCTTGTGTATAAAATAGCTGCAGGGTTAAGGAATAGAAAAGGACTATAAGAAATTAATATAAGTCACATTACATCATTTTAGTGTCATACAGGGCATTAAAGGCAGGTCTTCCAACCAGTAGAAATCCACATTCATAAACCGTTTAAGGGACTCAGACTCCATGAGGGAGAAGGCACCGGGGAAGTTGCAACTGCATCTGGGTACCTGCAGTAGGCACTGCCATCTGATTTGGGAAACTTGGGCACCATAATGATTGGTAGACAAAAAAATGAGAAGAGGCATTGTACCATGTTTATAAAAACAGGCAGCAGAATGCAGATCTCCATGCTTTCTGGACAGGGCACATGATCTGAGAGTGAGCTCTGTTTCATTAGACATCCGCATCTTCTCAGATGAGATAACCCGAAACCTTATATTTGCAGGTCGTGACTCCCGATCTGAACTGACTCTAGACCACAAAGCTAAGAACAAGTTCCTGGACATTGATGACCAAATTATGTCACTGTCACCCTGAAATATGTCTTTGAGCAGCCAGCTGCCCTACCCACTCTCTGTACCTGCCACAGCAGCCCTGAGTCTGTCACCCAACAGAAGGGAGGGTCAGAATGTACATGTTCACCTTATGGCATGTCATCAAATTATGTCCCTTTTCATGTTTATCCTTAATCTTTCCAATCAAGTTATGAGCAAAACCATGAGAAGGGCCATATCTTAAATGTCTTTCTATTATGAACTAACATTTATTGTTGAATATACTATATTTCAAGCTCTGCACAAAGATCTTTACACAGATTATTTCACTTATCACAACAACTTTGGGAAGTACTATGTTCTTCATTTTACACAAGTAGAAATCAATGCATGAGAGAGGTGGGTAATTTGCCTGTGATTACATCTTTTGTAAGTAACTAGGTTGGACTTGAGTCCAGGCATACATTCATTACCACTATGGAAAGATGGTGGTGGCATGCAATGGCTAAGTAGACAAAAAGATATGCCCTCCGGTTGCTCAGTACGTCAAGTTAGAGTTTTTGAAAGGGTATGATGTTGGAATAAGAGTAGATGGATTAATAGAAGAGTAAACTGAGAAACAGACCCAGTATGCATCAGAATTTATAATCTGATTTAAAAAGGCATCTCAAAACAATAACAACATGGTGGAAAATTCAATGTGCGATGATAGAGAATGTAGTTCACCATTTAAGGGGAAAAGGTTAAGTTCCTAACCAGTGCTGTATCCTGGAATGTAAGAAACATTTCATATAGACTAAAGATTCAAATAAGAACAAATAAATCATAAAAGCACTAGAAGAAAATATCCATGAAATTGATATAATCTTGGGCTGGGAATTACAGCAAAGATAGAAATCATAAAGGGAAGAGATGAATAGACTTTATTATATATAATTTTTAAAGTTTCTCTTTGACCCCAAAACCATTAACAAGGTTTTTAAAAAGTTGACAAATTGAGGGCTTATGGGGAAAAATTCATGACAAAATAATTAACATGCTTAATACATAATGAACTTAAAAATCAATAAGAAAAATATAACAGCCCAATAGGATTTTAAAAATGAGCAAAAGTTATGAAAAGGCAGATGGTAAAAGATAGAATACAAATGGTTACAAGCATATAAAAAATGCTCTATCTTATTAGTTAAAAATAAATGCAAATCAGGACAACAAACTGATAATATTTTTAATTTAACAGATTAATAGAGATTTTTTTAAACACAAAATCTAATGTTGGCAAGTGTTTGAGAAAACACAGGAATTCTCATAAGCTATTGGCAGGAACATAAATTGGTTTAACATCTTTAGGTGACAGTTTGGCTGTAGCTATCGATTTCTTTTTTCCAGAAATTCTATTTTCTAACATAATTTGTCAAATGTGTAAAAAAAAAAAGATTGCAAAGGTATTTATCATAGAGTTTCTTATAATCGCAGAATGGTGGAAACAAACTAAGTGTCCATCTATAAGGAATCAGTTTAATAACCAATGATAAATCCAGCAGTTGATTACAACATGGCTATTAAAAAATTATAACCTAGGCTTAATGTATTGAAATGAAACAATGACCATGATATTATCAAGTGAGAGTAGCAAGTTATTAAACAATACAAATGTGATGATTCACGTGATCATTATCTTTAAAAAAGTAAAATGTATGTGGGGGAGGTGGTCTTATGTGCATAAGAAACAGTACGGGAGAGCACACAACGTGCTGCTAACAATATTACCACTGGATAATGGGGTGACAATTCAAAGATATTTTATTTCTCTTTTTATTTTGTCAACTTTTTCTTTCTTTGGTAAAAAGATTTCATATTGTTTCTATTTTATTTTTATTTTATTTTTCATATTGTTTTTAAAAGACAAGAAGGGGACAGTGCTTTAAAAAAAATGAAACTTACCTTCTACAATTCTTTTTGTTCGAGCTCTGATCCTACTAATTTGTGATTTGTTTCCCGCCCCCACTCCCCACCACACACACACACACACACACACACACACACACACACACACACACACAACGTGCAAGAAGTGTCTAATCACTGGAAAGGTTCAAGCCCTCCCCTTGGATGGCTGCGGAGCCTGGCTCACCTGACCGCAAGTACAGTCAGGCCTCTGTGGGTCAGAGTATTGTTAGCAGAAGTTTGGGGATGCTGTCCTGAGAGATCATTTGAGTGAACTCCCTCTGGTCCTCTGCCCCCTGAAAACTCTGTAATGAGTGAGGCGTTTGACTCATCCTCTCGTATTTTCCACTTGTTTCCGGAGTTGTTGATTGGCAGGTGGATTAACATTGAGTATTGAATTGTTCAAGAAAAGTCAAATACTGAACTCTTAGGATGATTCTTATGCCGCAAGTGTCTTAAATTTGGAAGACAAAGGAAAAGTTCAAACATTTTGTGACCCTCAAATCTGCCACCTGCCACCCCCTCTGTTTACCCTCACACACATCAATATATATCCACAGACATCATTATTCTCACTTCTCCGAGGACTGGGCCAGAAAAGCTGGAGCTGTCAAAGAGAATCCTCTTTGGGGTGTAACATGTGTCCCCACTTGAGCAATTACAGCCTTGTGTTCATCCAGGCTGGACAGGCTGACCTGTCTCTTAAGTTCTTTATTAAACAACATCTGTACCTCACTCTCCTATTGTGGCGAGGTAAGAGAGAGCTTCTCACGCAGCCTGGTAACAGCTGTTTTATCATTCCTTCTACAATCTAGGAAAACACCAAGGAAAAACTCCCAACTGTGAAGCGAAGATGATTGGAAACACCCTGAACACCAGATTAAAAGCAAGAAAATTGCACCAAACCTCAGAGAGATTTTTTTTTCTATGCTTCACACAGAGGCCCCCCACCATCACTGACTTCTGGATTAAACTGTTAAAGTTTAATGAATTATTACCATGCTTCTGCAGCAAAAAATAACCTGGGACTTTGTTTTTAACTAAAAGCTCCCTGTACCAGCTGGCAATCTTCCACCAATGCTGGATTTAAAAAAATAAATAAATAAAGATTATGTTTCTCAGCATAGAAACACCCCCCACCCTAATCACTGCATTCCCCGGGCATAGTACACTCAGATTCCAGACAAATAACATTACAATTCATCCTCATCTCAGCAATTGTTACATCAGAAAGAAAAGACAGAGATAGAGCTAAATGAATTGCACGGAGAAAGCCAGGTGGGTAATAAGAGGCAGCTTTCATTTGCACATTTCTAGGGCTCAAGAATCTACTACAGGGCTGTAAGACACAAAATCTGAAAAATTATTTGCCCATATTTTTTCATTTGTTAGAAAACTCCCATTTAAAACAGGTAAGGCATAAATAGGGTGGCAGGAGAAGACTAGATGGTGAATTATTCATTCTAGCGGGGCCATTCCAGGTCACAAGACAGGAGACTTCTTATAATCTTAGACATAATAGAGATCGAGGATGACAGAGCTCTGTTAAATCAACTCCTACTGCATTCAATTCTTCAGAACGCAGCACTGATAAGACATTGGTAGGCCCAGGAGAGAAACATCTGAGACGAATTGTCAGGTATCAGAGAAAAGCAGGGCAGGATGCAAGCCTGTTTTCTAAAGCGATTTGTCCAGAAGACCAGACAAAGGGAAAATATTGTAGAAGATTCCTTTATGTCCCCTGATTCCATGCCACCATTATTAAAATGACTATAATAATAGACCAATCAGCACATTTTTTTAAGGTGGAGGATGATAAAAAAAAAATCAAGCCCACGACTGGATTTTTAGAACATTTTAAGTGATCATAAGAATATTATGTGTGCCTGGAGGCGCTTTTTTAAAATACAGAAAAGCAAAATAAAGAAATTATCTCTCCTATTACCACTCAGAAATAAAGACATCATTAAGACCTGGTAAAAATGTTGTCAGACTATTTTATATGGAGATATGCGTACCTGATAGTGATAATAATCTAAAGCATATATATTTTTCCCCCCAAATTGGATATATATATATATATATATATTTCTCCTCAAAGCTGGATTTATATTATAAATAGGATGTATAACCTGCTTTTCTTCACTCGACATTCTTAAGTATTTTAATTACAATAGTGTTTTAAATTTATCATCACTATCAAAAATGGTTTTAGGCACCAGTATTCATATTGTACAAACATTAAAAAAAAAAACCTTGATATAGGATCAGGCAATTTCCCAACATATGAAACATGTACACCCGATCCTCGTTTTGCAGTATCCACTGGGGTATCATTAATTGTCTGGAAAAAGGAGACAAGTTACATAATCTCTACAAACTTCAATTTCCTTATCTGCAAAACGCCACCGCACTGTTGCAGGGTCTGCATCCCGCCTAACTTGGTCCTGACCTTAGTTATATAAGCAAAAATATCTGTTAAAAGGGGGAGTCCTAAAATGATACATACATACCTTAAATATTTTACAGTAACTTAAAATATATAAATGAACATTAATCAAGCTTATGAAATAGTGTGAAAGCTTTTCTTTCTTGTATGAATCACACGCATAATGTACCTATAATTTCCAGCTTTACTTACTTGAACAAGATGCAGAACATGCAGACATTTGTACAACAAAGTGTAAAACCCTTCTAGATTCCTTCCCCCCACACTAAATGGAACAGCAACTTTTTTAGTGAAATCCTTAAGACTTTCTAAAACACTCAACTTAAGTTTTCATAAAAACAGTATCTTCCTTTCCCGCTTATATATTACCACTTCACATAATATTTCATCAATTTACATAATTTCAGCAACGAACGCATCTGAAAAACAGATTTGGGGACAAGCTCCGTTGATCCTTCTGAGCACACCCACCCACTAGAAGCAGCTGATGGACTCCGTGCACTGCAAGAATAATCCACTGGCCCCCAGCATCCGGTGTGTTGTGAAGTCCAGGCGACTGGTGATAGAGGGGGGAAGGCCTCAGATAAGACAGGCATGGAGTAAGTGGGTGAGGTTGCTATAAACATCAAAAGAGGCAATGCTCACCCAATAGCACGGTGTGTTGGCACTTAATTAGCTCTTGATAGACATTAGCTAAAAACAAAGAGAGAGAGAGAGAGAATAAGAAAATAACAATACCCTCTGCCCTCTGCATCTCATCACTGTGATCTAGTCCAGGTTCAACCAAGACCAAGCAAAGACAGCCTAGATGTTGAGGATTTATCAGGCGAGTCCTACCAGGACTTGAAGATGGAGGCTCTGGCATAAATCAGATGCGGCAAACTGCAGGTACTTTCCAGGACACAAGTTGTCTGGCTCTGATGATGAGTTATCATTGGATACATTGGATCCCAGAGTCAGATGAAACTGGATGAACTCACAAGCCAGAAAAATGTTTGATCAAACAAGCTGATAATCAGGAAAATAAGACACTGACTGGGCGCGTTAAATATTAGGCTACACTTTTAGGTCCAAACTATCTGTTTCATTATCTCTGGGATGTGTATATGTTTGCATTTGTAAATGGCTGTTTAGTGTCTTTATTTCTCATGTCAACCATATACCAGTAAAGGAAGCACCGGCAAAAATTTAACTTAAAAGAAATTATAAATCTGCATTATCTTGGCTTTATTCAATTTTTATCATCATCCTTCTCTATCTCAGGAAATTTCTTTTCTTGCCACCAGCTCAGACAGAGCTGTTTTTATTCAGTTTTCCCTGCAGCAAATAAGATGAGAGCTAACATAGGGTTTCAACGAGCTGCATCTTGAGAGCACAGGAAATGCAAAGCAAGGGTAAGTAGAAAGGACTTAATTGTCTATAAGAGACAGGATCAACAGAGCAGACACTGGCACTCAGTAGATAAGATGTCAACAATGCAAATAGACAAGAACAGTAGGATAAATACAGTCAAAATCACTGACAGCAAGACTTGTTGGCTGATTTCTCTTATAGATAATAGTCGCTGACAAAACTGTTGAGGAATAGAAGTTAGAGGAGTCCTAGGACCACGGTTGCAAATGATAAGGAATGTCCTCAAAGAAACCTGGCTGAAGTTTTCATGTGAAATGCCTATGAGGTAACAGAAGAAAGAATGGGAAAAGAGAAGTTTCCTTATGTGACAATTTGGGGGAAATAACTGGGTCACAGAACATACTTGGGTCATGTCAAGTTAGTTCAGCCTTCTTAGGATCACAGTTCCCTTTGATAATCTGTGATAAAGCTACAGACCTCAAAATAGTTTTGCAGTGTCTAACAAAACTACAGGCACTTACCGTGTGACCCCACAATTGGACTATTGGGCCCGTATCCCAAAGAAATGAAAACCTGAGGGTGCCCGGTGGCTCAGTTGGTTAAGCATCTGCCTTCAGCTCAGGTCATGATTCCAGGGTCCTGGGAATAAGCCCCGCATCGGGCTCTCTGCCTAGCCGGGAGTCTGCTTCTCCCTCTCCTTCTGCCCCTGCTAATGCTCTCTCTCTCTCTCTCTCTCTTGCTTACTCTCTCTTCCAAGTAAATAAAATTTTTAAAAAAAGAAAGAAATGAAATGAAGACTTGTTCACACAAAAACCTGTACACTACTGCCCATAGCTGTTTTATTCACAATAGCCAAAAACCGTGAACAACTTAATGTTTCTCAGTGGGCACATGGGTAAACAAGTATGCACCACATACTGCTTAGCAACAAATGGAAGTGAGTCAGAGATACACTCAACAACTTGGATAAATCTCCAGGGACTTATCCCGAGTGGGAAGAAAAAAAGCAAATCTCAAAAGACTACAAATTGTAGGACTCTCTTTATAAAACATTCTTGAAATAACAAAGTTATAGAGCTAAAGAACAGATAAGGAGTTGCTAGGGCTTAGAGATAGGAGAGAGAGGTGGATGTGGCCAGGAAAGGTGTAGCAGGAAGGGTCTTTATGATTGTGGACAGTTCTATACCTTGATTGTGGTAGTGGTTACCTGAATAGTACATAACTGCAAAGAACCACGCACACAGGTACGTGTAAAACTGGAGAAATGTCAATAAACTGTAGACCTCAATGTCAGTTTCCTGATTTTGATATTGTACTACAGTCATGCAACAATTACCATTGGTCCTGAAACACGGGACTTCTCTATACAAGTTCTGCAACTTCCTTTTGTAATTTGTAATTATATCAAAAGAAAGGTATTCGGGCAGCCCAGGTGGCTCAGCAGTTTAGCACCAACTTCAGCCCAGGGACTGATCCTGGAGACCTAGGATCAAGTCCCACGTCAGGCTCCCTGCATGGAGCCTGCTTCTCCCTCTGCCTGTGTCTCTTCCTCCCTCTCTCTCTGTGTCTCTCAGGAATAAATAAATAAAATCTTTAATTTAAAAAAAGGTACTCAGAAAGGTTGGTCTGTACATACTGATGCAGAAATATAACTTTGCATTATTAAACTCAGTTGCCAAATAGAATCTGTGGTGCGATTCTCTTATGGGATTAAGAGATTGATGATGTAAAGAGTGAAAAGTAAAGAAAAAACAAATTCTAACTTTTTATTTGCTATGCCTCTGTGCTGGTTGAAATTTTTTTACTTGATATTCTGTACAGTTTGAATTTTTTCAAAGTATGAACATATTACTTTTACCATTTAAAAGGCAAAGAAAAATAATATAAATTATTCTTTTAAATCTATGGGCCTTTCATAGGTCCATATACACTTTTGTACACAGTTTTAACAATCTCCTGAAGCCCATCCATGGAGCTCCTAAAGGGTATGTATGCCCCTGACTAAGCACCTCTGCTTTAAAAAATTGATGCCTGCAAACATGAAGAGAAGTAGGATCAGGGGACCTATTAAATATATTCTGTAATCACCCTGGGCTTCATTTGATATGACGCCCAGCCACCCTCAAGTGGGAAATAAAGATTCATTTCTTTGTTTCTTTGGAAGTGACTGCATGTGGAACTCTGAATTGCAACTTTAGGAACCACACCAAGGGTGATCATAACAAACATGAAGGAATAAATTAACATATAAATAACTTATTACTAAGAGTACTTAGAACAACATGAGGAAATAGAATGGTTCTTTGAGCATTTGTTTACTAGCCACATTCCAGGCAATATGCAGGCACTGGAAATAAGGCAGTGAGAAAAACAGGCTTGTTTTCCACCTAGAAACTACTGGGTGCCTAGAGGCATGGGAATGTTCTTGGCCTGCTTAATGCAAGACATCCTATCTTGTTGAAAATCTTCTGTATATAAACAACAAGTATAATTGATATAGAAGAATTATGGGGATCCCTGGGTGGCGCAACGGTTTGGCGCCTGCCTTTGGCCCAGGGCGCGATCCTGGAGACCCGGGATCGAATCCCACATCAGGCTCCCGGTGCATGGAGCCTGCTTCTCCCTCTGCCTGTGTCTCTGCCTCTCTCTCTGTCTGTGACTATCATAAATAAAATAAAAAATTAAAAAAAAAAAAAAAAAAAAGAAGAATTATGGAACCAGAGTGGAAATGTTTTATATCAGTTCCTAAAAGAAATATAATACATAAATATATAAAGAAACATCTGATAGATAGATAGATAGATAGATAGATAGATAGATAGATAGATAATCCAATCAAGTAGCTATGCTCATCCAGAACCCTTTCAGAAAACCACGGGTTTAATTTTTGACTCAAACATGGTACAAAAGGCGAAATGATTTAGTAATCCAGACAAATCATCTCTTGTTAAAAAAAAAAAGAGAGGGGAAAAAGCTTGGTAGAGAACTGCAATAGTACATTAATAGGTATAGGACTCGTAGGAACACACATGAAATGATAAAAATTTTGAGGTTGAGAAGCAACTTGTTTTTTGTTTCCCTTGCCTTCATACATGTATCTCGCAAGAAGTTTCTGTGGCCAAGTTCTAAAAGGGTGTTGCCTGTGTTCTCCTTTAGGATTGGGACTTAATCAGGATAAAAAGCTTCTGCACAGCAAAGGAAACGATCAACAAAACTAAAAGACAACCTACAGAATGGGAGAAGATATTGGCAAATGACATATCAGATCAAGGGCTAGTATCCAAGATCTAGAAAGAACTTACTAAACTCAACGCCCAGGAAACAAACAATCCGATCATGAAATGGGCAGTAGGAGAAAAGGGAACCCTCTTACACTGTTGGTGGGAATGTGACCTGGGGCAGTCACTCTGGAAAACTGTGTGGAGGTTCCTCAAAGAGTTAAAAATAAACCTGCCCTATGACCCAGCAATTGCACTGTTGGGGATTTACCCCAAAGATACAGATGCAATGAAACGCCGGGACACCTGCACCCCGAGGTTTCTAGCAGCAATGTCCACAATAGCCAAACTGTGGAAGGAGCCACGGTGTCCATCGACAGATGATGGATAAAGAAGATGTGGTCTATGTATACAATGGGAAATTCCTCGGCCATCAGGAAGGATGAATACTCACCATTTGCTTCGATGCTTCAACGTGGATGGACCTGGAAGGTATGATGCTGAGTGAAGTAAGTCAGAGAAGGACAATCATCATATGGTTTCACTCATATGGGGAATATAAGAAATAGAGAAAGAGATTATAGGGGAAAGGGGAGAAAATGAGTGGGAAATATCAGAGAGGGTGATAGAATGTGAGAGACTCCTAACTCTGGGAAACAAACAAGGGGTAGTGGAAGGGGAGGTGGGTGGGGGGACGGGGTGACTGGGTGATGGGCACTGAGCGGGGCACTTGATGGGATGAGCACTGGGTGTTATACTGCATGTTGGCAAGTATAATAATAAATAAATAAAATAAAATAAACTCAAGAATCAAAAGAAAAAGAGAGAGAGAGAGAAGCAACTTCATATAGAATACATGTGGCTAATAACATCCTGCAGCCAGACCACCCGGCTTGGAAACCCTAATCTGCCACTTACCAGCTTTGTTACTAAGAGACCTACTCACTCGCTGTGCCTCATCTTCTTCATCTTTAGAATGGATGCATGAAAGAGCTGTAATGAAGGCTGAATGAAATCATGTTCTAAAGACGTATTTGCCAAACTTTACAGCTAATGTTTATTGGACTGAAACCAAATGTTATGGGTACTCAGAGAAAAATATGCCTGGAAAAGGAGTTATTCAAATAGAGAGGAATGCACCAGGTGGTGCTATACCACCAGGTGGAGGGATGCAGAATCCAGGCCAGGCCAAGGTAGGAAAGTGAGAGCAGGTTTGGAAAAAGCAGCCCAGGAGAAGCAGGACAAGAAGACAGAGCCTGGGGGTGTCTGGGTGGCTCAGTCAGTGGCACATGCGACCCTTGATCTCGGGATCATAAGCCTGAGCTCCCCGTTTGGTACAGAGATCACTTAAAAATCAAATCTTAAAAGAAAAAGAAGACTACGATGACAACAACAGAGATTGGCCAGAAGGGGCAGATTAGAGGCTCAGCAAAAAGAGATCTTGCCCGCCAGCTAAGGATTTGGGTTTTACTTGATAAGCAATGCTAAACCCCTGAAGGATTTTAAACAAAGAAGACACCCAATCAGGGCTATGCTTCAGGAAAATCAACTTGTCCCATGTTCGACAAGTAGACAGGAAAAGCAGTTACAAAACCATTATATTATTAATGGTTGGACATCAGAAAGATGTAAGCAAGGCCAAAGTGGAATGATGACAGTGGAGATGAAAGAGAACGGAAAATAACTGAGGAAAGAGATGGAAAGACTGGGAAAATGGCTGGGCCAGCAGAAGAAATAGACAACTATGAAAATAGAACTGAGAAATTACTATGTGCCAGACGTGCTAGGCAATTCCCCACAAGTTTTCACAAGTAATATGTCAAAGAATCAAACAAAAGTAACCCTTTGTTTACCCACAAGAAACTGAGGCTCAGAAAAGTTGAGCTATTTGCCTAGATCATGCAGCCGGTGAGAAGCAGAATCAAGATTTGAACCCCAAGCTCCCGGGTCCCAGACCAGATTCCATGCTCTCTCCAGGAACCCATGCTGGTGCTGCGGGGCGGGGGGGGGGGGTGTCCAACTCTGTTTTTGGACACACCTCTGGACTTCTAGATGGATTTTTTTCAGCGGGCGCTAGAAAGGCCTGAGGAAGTCCAGGCAGGGGCCCTGAGGGTTGGAGGATGGGATCCAGAAGCTTCGAGGAGGTTTTGTAAGGATTAGTGAAGTCGCTGAAGTGAATAATCAATAACAGATCATTTATAATTATTAACTTGCACGTTTGTGTGCTAGGATGTAATCGTGTTTGTCTGAAGAGCCAACACAGCAGTTTTAAAGGGATTCACAAACAGAAGAAAGCTGCTGTTCTCTCCAGTAAGCAATATTTTAGTGGCAAAACACCCTGTGAATGGTTTGTGAGTACAAAGCAGCAAGCATGTTGAATAGCTTTTTACAATGTCACGTTCTCTCCTTCCACTTGGGAAGGAAGCACAATGCTACCATAAGCAGATACTAACAGCACAGATGCTGGCGCTGATGTGAGCATAAATGCTGTCCCGCACCAAAAAAAAAAAAAATCACCCCAAAGTACCGTGCCTGCATAAATCTCATATTTTTATGAATCACTGCCATTACGGCAACCGCACACTGAAAATTCGTGTCTTAGGATGTGAATGGATCTTTCCTGATAGTTTAGCTTATCTCACGCTCCTCATAATTTATACTCATCCGTGTATCATATCCAAAGAGGGCTTTGCTTCGTAGGTTGCTCGGGGGGCAGTCTGTACCCCGTATGGCTAAAGTTTGAAAAATAGAGTTTAATTGTAATCCAGCGGAGCAAAGTCTTTCTCATGCCTCTGTTACCATGTTGTGAACATCCGACCACAGATTCAACATTAATTTTTCCATTTCTTATCAACAGTAGTTTTTCCAGAGCCAACAAATATATTTTACCATACAATTTTATGCTTTGTAAAAGGTGACCTATACTTTCTTTTCAAATGCAGTTTCTTTAATGAAAATATTGTAATGTCAGTCCATGCAAAGCAAATGCATATTAATATGCGTTTACATCTGTCTCATATTAATATTCATGCCTGAATCCACATCCCTACACAAAGCCAATTTTCTGACCATCTGTGTGATGGCTGGTGGATGCAATGAATAAATTTTATTTGTGAGGGGAGTGATAAATCATGTATCTTCAGTTTTTCACCCACAATCTTTCCTCTTAGGTGCAAAAATGTTTTCATCGTGGTTTGGAATATTTAAGTAAACGAAACGGATTAACCCCTTAATATTCCTACAGTTACTGACAATTTTATAAAGGCCACAAAATTGCAATCTCAACACTTCTAACCCAAAATAAGGAGACGGGGCGATGGATTTACTTGGTTGGATTTGACATCTCAGGTTCCTGTGTGAGTTCCAGTGTTTTATAATAATTTTCTGTGTTGTTTAAAATGCACTGTAGCTGTTTTTGAAAAGCATCACAGACGAAGAGAAGGCCTTTGCAAAAAGAGTGTATTCCTGAAGAAAGGCCTTATAACCATCAAGTATCTTACAAGTCGTGAGAAGTATAACCATACACGATGGAAAGATTTCAAACAGGAAAAGTTTATCAGTATTTAGATAATGATCTCCGTACTTGCAATTTTACCCAAGTGAAATATCAAGATTTCAGCAGTAACAACTTGTTTGTAAATTCGGTGATCTTTGGGGGAATATTGCCTCCAAATCTTCGAAACGATTGCCTTTCAGGATCTGAGAAAAATGCAGTTAATTAACCTGGCAAACAGAGCCCAAAAGGAAGGATTCAATTGAAAAACAATCATATCATGGTAGAGAGAGCCTGAAAACTATTGCACCCCGAAGAAAGGATGATCTGGGGGCTTGGATAATGAGAACTGTGTCGGGTGGTCTGAGATGGTTTTCTTGCCTCTTCCAGGAATGCTTTCTATGAATTCTAGATGATTGGGCTACTAGATTGAATCCAAACCCAAAGTTTCCATTCAATTTAGTTTACCTTCTCTGAGTTAGACAGGCTTTCCTAAGGTCCCTAAGAATGTCACAAATAGCACAAACCATAACTTCCAGGTCAAAGCAGAAATAAATTGGAACTTAGTGTTCTCACTTACAGGCTGCCAAGAGTCTCTACATCAGCTGTAGCGACACTGAACGGAGTGACAAGGTCAAACAGGAACCCTGAAAGCCATCAATCTACTGTACGTACAGCCCCAGTTAGCACATGGATATTCAAACCACAAATGGAGCCGGTTCAGAGAAATTTTGTCCCAACTAAGCAACAGTTACTGACTGAGCACCTGCTCCCTGCGAGGGACCGTGCTAAGAAGGAGCCGAAGCTGCCATGCTGCCCGCAGGAAGCTGACCAGCCAACGGGCGATGAAGACAGGCTCTCCCCCAAGAAGATTCCCAACCACGAAGCTGGTGTGTGATAAATAGGAACTGAGTAGGGCAAAAGGAATTTTCAAAAACGGCGCGATTTCCGCAGGCCCAGAAAATCAAGGCTCCTCTCACCAAGAGGAGTTTAACACCAGTCTCAAAGGCTGCAAAGATTCAGATGGTCAAAGAAAAGAAGTCACAGCGGTTGGGAGGAGCTTTACAAAGGCAGGAAATAGTTCACCGCAAGGGAGCAGTAGTGGTGGGTGGAACTGTGGGTAGCCTGCTCTGGTTACATCTTGAGAATTAACGTGCAAAACTATGGGAGCAAAGGGAAATGGTTTTGAGCAGCAGCACATACAGGCATTAAATAACACTGAATTATAAAGTCAGAAAAATAATCTCCTACTAACTCCGTTAAGTCTCCCAAGCGCCTCAAGAAGACAGCCTTGGGTTTGGTGCCAATGCGTCTTTCACGCCACTCCAGTACTTGCTAAATCTCGAGTTCTCCCAACGAGAGCCAGCCTCAGGCCCAAAGTCTCCAGGCTGGAATTTAACAACATTGTTTGCTTTCTTTCTTCTTCTTTTTTTAATTAATTAATTTATTTATTTATTTATTCATTCATTTTTTAATTGGAGTTCAATTTGCCAACATAGAGCATATCACCCAGAGTGTGCTTTCTTGATGTAGGTTTTCAGTGTGACTTTATTTCATACCAGGTAGTATTTTACTGGTCTTCCATTTACTGGTCTTCCATGACCCTTCCTTTTGGGGAAAATTTATTTAAGATGCTTTTTAAGCTGTTGGTGTTTAAAGATAAGTAGTAGAATTAGTGAATGTGATGAGCCAATGATGGAAGTTTGGAGAGGACTGATACAGAACGGTGGCAACTGGCAAGATGGAAAGATGGCTTGGATTCAGGTCGGAAATGCCTCAATTTAGCAGCTCCCTGGATCTGATCATGGCCCTTGATTTCAGTTCCACTGGGAATTCTAAGTATCCCTGCATCCCTTACGTATGGGCGTTGCTGAGGTCATGTTTGTAAAATCTCTTCCGGGTCTAGAATTTTTCTAAACTACATCTGAACGTTTTCACATAAACGTGAAAGGAACATTACCTAAACGAGAAATGGAGAAAAACATAATAGGTCACCAAGCCCTACCCCTCACTGATTTAATGTAAGAGATAAAACCATAAAACACTCCACCAGCAGCAAAAAGATATTGCTTTCATTAGATCGCTTAGGATTTCACACCATATACTTAAGTATGATTTAGCATAATATTGATGCTTGTTTATATTTGCTACCTACCTATTTCACAGTGATGTTATAAGGATTAGTGATATAATATTTCTTAAGCCTTTTCGGCTCTTAAAAGAAAATATGCACTATAAAATCAAGGTAATAGTAATAATAGTCATCATCATAATAGCAATAACTGCTCATGCATTTTCAAACGTGGGCTCTGTGTTGATGGAAAGGGAAATTAGGCTGTAAGCTAAAAATGCATGCCTATCAGCCGGTTGGAACGCAAAGACTTAGGATGGGATAATAGCGATGCTCTCTGCAATTTATCAGGGTCTGGAGTGGGGTCTGGGATCCTGCATGTGCGTCACTCCTGGGTTGCTGATGCCACTGGTCTGAGGCTACACTGAGTAGAAAGGCGTTAAGCCACACCTGAAATACATGCTGGTGACTGTCAGAGGATTTAAGGAAGCACGTCTAAACGTATCTTGACAAATCTGTCACCGATGCTGAGGTCACCCCCACGTTTGCCCCTTTTTGTGCCTGGTGGTCTATCTCCACTGTCCAGTCCACCACCGACGTGAAAACTCTGTCTCTCATTGTCTTCCTCTCATTCCCAAGCCGGATGTGAGCTCTTTAAGAGCAGAGACCCATCATTTATTCTAAAAACTGATCACAAGGTCTGAATGAAGATTTATGTTCAAAAATGTTGATTTCAGAACTCTCTGGAACATCAGAAAGTAGGGAAATCCTGTTTTATATAAACTATTTGATAATGTGGTAGATGTTCATGATATGGCATCAAGTTAAAGAGCAGGCTACACAACTATGTGCGGCATCATCTAAATTTAAATAAAGGGAGAGAGAAAGAAAGGAACAGGTGTAATTAATAAATTGTCTTCTTGTCTTTTTTTTTTCCTACTGAGTAATCATTAGCAAGAGGATGGCAATGTGATTTCCCCATCCCCTCTCACTGAAGAATAGCAAGGCCTGTGAGGTTGAACACTCTTTTGTTCCAAAAAGGAGTTAACATCCTGGCTACTTCAGTCGTATAGCAAGAGTGAGCAAGGTTGACCTTTGTGGAAAGGGATGACTACCGGATGCTAGAGACCCAGGGGAAGAGTTAGATATTTTAATACTGGGACCAGGGAAGTCAAGCCCTGGGTTGCTGCTCCCTGGCTCTCTTCAATGTGCCCTACAGGAGGGCACGGGCCCTGGAGATCTGGGGTCTCCACAGTTCCCTGGGGGCTCTGACACCAAGAGGCCTCCACCACTGAATGGTCTATGCAGGCTGGGACCACAGTGGACTGAAAACCAGAAGCCTTCCCAATTTTCCCAGACTGTGCAAGCCCTTGGGGTCTTTTATAACCTCAAGGAAACTGATCAGGCAAATTGGAGGCTAAGTATTTTTAATGGGATGAGGAAAAAAACTTTTAATGTCATTTTTTTTTTTAAGATTTAATTTATTTATTCATGAGAGACAGAGAGAAGGGCAGAGATACAGGCAGAGGGAGAAGCAGGCTCCATGCGGGGAGCCCAATGTGGGACTCGATCCCAGGACCCTGGGATCATGACCTGAGCCACAGGCTCAACTACTGAGCCACCCAGGTGCCCTTTAATGTGATTTTTAATATTAGAGGAAAGTGCATATTAACATATATATGTACATGTACCTATGCATCTAAGCGAAACACTGGAAGGAAATACTCCAAAATGTTCATGATAGTTAACATTTGACTGGTTTATGGAGATTTTTTTTCTTTCTTACACATTTCTGTATTTTTCAAAAATTATGAAAAACACCTAAATTTCTTTTAGAATTAGGAAAAGAAAATATCGGGAAAAAAATGTCATTTTTAAAAATCAAGGCCTATAGGGACACCTGAGTGGCTCAGCAGTTGGGAGTCTGCCTTTGGCTCAGGGTGTGATCCCAGTTTGAGGATCGAGTCCCACATCGGGCTCCCTGCATGGAGCCTGCTTCTCCCTCTGCCTGTGTCTCTGCCTCTCTCTCTCTCTGTGTCTCTCATGAATAAATAAATAAAATCTTTTTAAAAAATCAAGGCATATATTTTATTCACCTTTTTTATATGCAGCACCTAGCACAGTTCTGGTATACACCCAGGCACTCAAATAAATGATAACTAAATTAAATTAAATAAACGATTCAAAGCCCATGCCATAATGGTAAGTAGATAATCACCTTGGTGTATAAGAAACAGTCCACACACATAGAAAGAAAGTACTCCAAGATAGCTATCCTGAGAACATCATTTTATAAAAGACTATTAAAAATCATCACGAGAGAAGGATCTTGTAGGCATTAAACAAATGCGATCTGGACTCAGGGACAGTGTCCTTGATTTGGAGATAGAGGCTTTGTTTATGTCCCCATGTTACCCACTAAGTACATCCCTGTGGTAAGTCTGACCTCTCCAAACCTCCAATACTTCATCAGTCAGTATAAGTTCCCCCAACTTAAACACGGCATTAAGATCAAATGAGGGTAGGATGTGAAAGCAATTTTGAAATTGTTACGTACTATACCAGACTATTTTTATTACTGAAACATGTATTTGACAGAATGAAGGACTAGGAATATAGTTAATTATTTTACATCATTTAGCAAGTAAAAAAAAAAATCACTAGACACCTGTATCATGCTCCTGCCTCTGTCCAATCAGTGATCTAAATCATTCTTAACATGATCACAAACTAATGTGATAAAAACAAATTTAGACAAAGGGTTGCTGGAGGGGAGGTGGGGGGCTGTTGGGGCAACTGGGTGATGGGCACTGAGGAGGGCACTTGATGGGATGAGCACTGGGCATTATACTATATGTTGGCAAATTGAATTTAAATTTAAAGATGTAAAAATAAAATAAAATAAAATAAACAAATTTAGACAGAGGAAATGAAGGTTGGTTAGTGACTTTCTATACTTTACCATGTGTTTCATACACATATTCATTCTTTGAACAATATTTTTGTGTCAGACACTCTTCTAGGGGCTGCAAACCCAAAAGTGAGCCAGGTAAGTGTCCCTGCCTTAGCACAACTTTGATTCTAGTGGGGAAGAGATGACCAGTCGACAAGTAAACAGAAGAGAATCCAAGATTGGGATAAGTGTTATGAAGAAAATAAGCAGGATTGTGGTCACCAGCTTCCAAGATGGCCCTCAGTGATCCCTCCTCTTGAGATTTACATCCTGCGTAGTCGCCTCTCACAGAGTCGGTCTCACTGACCAACAGAATATCACTAGTAATGATCTATCACTTTCACAATTGGGTTATAATAGATAGTGTGGCTTCTGTTTGGTCACCTTCTTATGCTCTCACTGGGGGAAAAGCCAACTGCCGTATACTGCAGACACTCAGAAAGCCCACGGCAAGTTCCATGTGGCAAACAGCCGGCAAGGAACTGAGACCTGCCAGCAACAGTGTGAATAGTCTTAGAAGTGGATTTTCCAGCTCTTCCGATGACTGCGGCCCTGGTCAACAATTTGGCTGCAACTTCTTGAAAGACCCTGAACTGGACTGCCAGCTCCCAGATTCTTGACACACAGAAAATGTAAGGCAGACAAAAAGCCTTATTGTTTTAAGCTGTTGAATTTGGGGAAAATTTGTTACACGGCAATAGATAAGAATACAAGAATGTTGAAATAAATTGGGAAGTGGTTTGCGAAGACCTACTTGAGGAGGTTACATTTCCTCTGAGACTTAAAGAACAAGAATGAGCTCTGCAAAAACAATCAAAGAAAACCCAGCTAAGTCTAAGGACTACCCAGCAGAAACGGGAAAGGGCTTGGAACATTTAAGAAGCAAACAAACGTTTCTCCTCAGTCTCAGTCTGTGCATTGACTAGACAAGTCTCCACTGGACCCCTCTGTGTCCCCTACGGCCAGCAATTCCCACTTCCCATTGTCTTATTCACCGTATGTATGCTTTTTCCCTCTAACATTTCATAATGGAACTCTCAGCATGGTGGCAACTCTCCATAGCACAGGACTATTGCAAAATGTTTTGCAACACAGGCCCTTCCACTAAATTCTCAGAGAATCTCCAGTGACTATATCACATGACAACCCTAATCTCTCCCTTTCCTCACTTTTCAAAATAGCCTCCAGGAGGCCAGTATTGTCCCCAGATTAAAACTATAGTCTAACCTCAGGAAACACAGAGTGCAGTGACTGAGAACATCCTTAGTCACTAAAGGTTCTTAGATATGAAACTTAGCTCCGTCACTTATCAGAAAACAAACTTCATCTCTCTAAACCTCATTTGTTTAAATAATCTGTACAAATATCAAATGAAGTAAAATTTGTAAAATGCATGAGCCTGGCACATGGTAGCTAATATTAAATTCTTTCTCTTCTTTGCCCAGCCAAATCCCTCCCACTCTTTCAAATCAAACCAAAGCCAGATCTCGTCCAAGAAGTTCTGGTAGCTCCACTTACCCTCTTCTTTGAATTTATATGGGATGGGTTACCTTTCTTTGGGGGTAGATGGCACCCGAGGGCAAATGCTCTCTGTGGAAACCACAGGATATCCAGGACAAAGTCTTAAGCCATATGGCGGTCTTCCTTTTCTTCACTGCAGACCACAGTGAAGGGAGGTCTGCTTACCTTTCTGCTCTTCTATACCAACCTTTTGAGGTTTTATTTCCCCCATCAGTGTTGATTGTAGAACTGGACAGTCTCTACAGTACCCACTCCTTCCTCATTGCCACAAAATAAAACACAGGGACCTTTACAACCCAAATGTAAGCTACCTAGACGTCCCCATAAAACCTTCTGGCACTGATGGTGCAAAGCAAAGATGGTGCAGTAGTCTTAGCATCAATTTAAAAAATGCTCAAGCCTGAATTACCATCACCTCAGGATCTCAGGACTCTGGAAAGAAATTCTATTTCCCGAGTATCCCTTTGCTTGGATTTCCTGCTTGCGGTGATGTCTCTCTCTCGACCTCTGTTGTCCTGCCTCTTCCAGTTACTCTCTTCTCTCCCACCCATATCCATACCAATGTGGATGTGGCTCCTCCTTCTTCTTCCCTCCCTCACGAATAAGGCATAAGGCAGAGTTCTGAGAGTGACAGGGGAACTTTGGTACAACCAGCACAGCAAGCAGCTGAATGCCTACTATCACAATTCCTGTTATGAACAGTCCACCAGCTCCAATCTCCTAAAACCTGTTTTCCTCACCCAAACACACTAATAATCACCATGGAGGAGGTAAAAAAAAGGGGGGGGGGCTTAAAAAATGGAAAATTTATATGGTAAGAAATGTTCTAAATTTCTTAGTACAGACCTTGGACCTATCATTCAGATTCTCTCAAAGGGCATCAAAACTGTGAATCCAAGATTCACCTTCTTTTTCTTGCTACTGTTGTTTCTCTCAAGGATTGCCTCTTTCCATAATCACCTTGCTTACGTTGGATTGAGCCCTTAATTTTTTTAAAGAACTCTCCCCTCCTTAAGGTGAAGATGTAAATCCAAGGTGTGAACTATTGTTGTTGTGCATGCCTACCTTCTTCCAGCATATGGTTGACATTTCCAAGCACCTCCACACCAGAAGGTCCCACCTCCCAGGGTTCCCAAATTCTCAGCCACCCTAACTGACTCCTATGGCATAGCCTTCCTTTACCTGCTAGCTGAGAAATCCTTCAGGGCACATGCTCAGGGTTTTTACTTTTTTGTCCCCGTGCCCCCAATGCCTAGTTGGAGTCATACAAGAAGGTCTTGATGTCTTTATTGACTGATTGATTCTTGAAACCACACCCACTTATCAATCAGTTTTTGCTTTCTTCATAATTGACCTCATCCACCTGTACTCATGGCAAAGGCACCATATGTTAGTTCTTATGTTGGACTAAATAAAGAAAAGAAATTTGGAAAGAGCTTCACACATCATCTGGGTAATTATCCTGTATTTATAATAGAGCAGCTTAATGTCCCTGCATTAATAAATGACTCAAATGCTGCTACAAGGGCTGAGCATGATTATCTGAGCTTATTACTTAACCCACTCAATTAAAAAAAAAAAAAGAATCTTGTGATCTGATGCGATAGTATAGAACCTAAATGTTCTTTAACTCCAGCAAGGAACAAAGCTATTTACTGATATGGAGGTGGGACATGGTCAGCTGGTGGATTCTAGATTCTACAGGCCTAAGAGACCTACAGAGAAGGTGGTTTTGTGGTCTGCTTAGTTCCCTGCCTGGCTTCCTCCCTAACATTCAAACTAAATCCACTTAAACCTTTACTTTAAAATCTGTCCCTATTCCAACCTTGGGCACCAAACTTGTCCATTTGCCCTAACCTGAGGAAGGACAAGGAGCCTTAAGCTACTAGCCTGGACTGTTGATAGGACTTTATTCTGGTCTCCAGGTTCACTCTGGCATTGGCACCCTAGTTCCCAGATAAATAAGTTTCTGCTTTGTAAGTGGCAGTAATTTGGCCCCAAGCCCACGGGCAGAAGTAGAATTTACACCTTCAAACCCCAGGGTTCTTGGAACCTGACAGCGGGATCCTCCTACAGGATCTATTGCATTACACAACTCTGCATTGGCAATTCTGTATGAGCAACTCCATGGCAAATAATTTGCCTTTTTTGAAATCCTAGAATTCACTTATCCTTCCCTGATTTGGGTTTCATAAATCTTAAATTCAGTTTGAGCTTTTTAAGGATACTTTCCCTATCACTTCCTACCTCTGCAATCATCCCCAGTGTGGACCTGAAGTTCTCAATCCTTCAATCAGTGCTTCCCCACCAATTATACATCGTGGCACACATAGACTGTAAGACTTGCTCCTTTTTTTTTTGAGGTACAATCGACATATAACATTAGTGTCAGATGTACAACATAATGATTCAATGTTTATATATATAGTGAAATGATCACCACAATAAGTCTAATTACCACCCATCAGTACATATAGTTAACAATTTTTTTCCTTATGATGAGAAACTTCAAGATCTACTCTCAAACATGCAAATATACAATACAGTGATATTAGCTACAGTCACCATGCTGTACATACAAGATTTATTCGTATATTGTACAGACGTTCGCAGAGGCCACTGGACCAGAGAAGGGCCTCTGGCCACCTCGGACCCCCTTTAGGTACATTCCAGCTGAAAGTACCACTATTTGGGTGCACTGGTGGTAACCCATTGCATGGCCTGCTTGCATGGCCTTTAGCCTCGGTCCACTATTTTAAGAGTTGGTTTTTTGGGTCAGCCTGGGTTTTTCAGGTCTTCTTATCTTCAACCCTGATTGTCTCTGCAAAGCATTAATGTTTCCATATTTTTAAAAAGATTTTATTTATTTATTCATGAGAGACACACAGAGAGAGAGGCAGAGACACAGGCAGAGGGAGAAGCAGGCTCCATGCAGGGAGCCCGACGTGGGACTCGATCCCGGGTCTCCAGGATCATGCCCTGGGCCGAAGGCAGATGCTCAACCCCTGAGCCACCCAGGGGTCCCCAGTGTTTCCATATTTTATACCAACTCGAAGATATGAGAGACACAAGTATAGAAAACCTGAATTTCTTCAAAGTCAAGTTGCCCAGTCACAAAGCCTCCCGATTCAAAAGAATGAGAACCTCAGAGCTAAGACAAAAGACACGAAAAACAAGCCTCTCTTTTCCTACCTCCAATGACCCGTTTGCCACAACGTTTAGTGTTATGCATTATACGCCTTAAATCGTGGCTCCCAGACGATGGGCTAAGCTCTCTCCAGGCATCATCACATTGATTTCTCATGTCATCTTCAAGGCAGAAATTGTTGATTCTAACTCAAAGGTGAGCAAACTGAGGCTGGGTTAAGTGACCTCCCCACGAAGGACTAACCAGAGTTTGAACTCAGATCTTTCTGACTCCAAAAGCCACGCTCGTGAGATACATCACCTAAGGCATTGGCATTGTGCTTAGTAGTACAAGTAGTACAACAGGCATAAAACGTATTCCACACACTATTTTTAAGAAATGTCATATTCCTTATTTTCTTTTAACCAAACAAATTTGGTTTCAAGGCTTCATGACAAAGCAGAAATTTAATCTCAGTCATTATGGAATGTCCTTTTTTTTTTTTTTTGGAGACAATTCTCTGTGGATCTTTGATGCTCCTGCACATCTGGTGAGCAGAGGTCCTGACCTGACTGACCTTCATTCTAGATCATCTTTTCAAAGTCATCTTCTGTAGCAAACAACGTTGGAAGATAGAGACAGTGTCTCTCTCCAGAGTGAAGGGCTCGCACGCTTCCTGCCCGTTATACAAGACTGGCAATCCCTAAGCTCAGAGTTCCTCTTCCCATACTGCAAGCAACTGCATGTGCAGGTGTCATCTGGCTCCCCTCTCACCATCTGTGAGCGCTGCGGCCCAGAGAGACAATACAAAAATGCTGGTGCTCTGGCAACACGAAGAAAATGCTGCGTCCTCTCTGACCCAGAAGTGCATCTTCTGCTGGCATCCATGAAACAGCCATAAGTCATCCCCTGGCAAGCAGGATACGCTCTCAGACTTTTCACTGCTCTTGACATCCACCCCTCTCTAGAATCTCACAGAAACCTGAGAGGCTCCCACATACCCAGAAAACAAAGTCAGAACTTCAATCTCCCATCCATACGGTCACAGCTGCTGCTTTATGGCCCAGGTTCACTTTGTCCAGAGACAATGACCCCAAAGGTTCTGGGTGGAAGGAGACATGGAATCCTTGGCTTGATTAGCAAGCCCTGTGCCTAGGGCCCAGTCTTCCATACTGTCTCATTCCCCCCCCAGGCCACTGTGAGAGAAGAGGGTACAGGTGTCTACTCTGCCAAGATCCTGGCAGTCCTAAAGGATCTCTTCCTTCTTTCACCTCTCTACTGTCCCCCGATCTCCGGGACACTGTAGTATAATCAGCTTCACAAGTTTAGGCTTTCCTAAGTGAAGTCCCCTCCTGGGCCAAACTTCCCCTGAGGCAAGTGACCCAAGGAATGACCACCTCCTTGTCAGGCACAGGAAAGGCAAAACACAGGCCACATCTCAATAAATGATCCTGCCACAATAGCAAGCACTCAGCACGGTAAAAATCTGGCTCTGCTTTCTTTTTCTGGCTGCGGCATCTATTTACCCCTTTCTGGTATCTTTGGCTTTAGGCATAGGTAGGAAAATCTCTCTTGGTTTCCCTCTCTCAATTATATCAAACTACTGAAAAAGAAACTATGTTAGCTTTCTTTCTGCTGGTCCATCAAGTTAAGAAGAACATTATCTGAAGTACCACCAACACCACCACCACCACGACCACCACCACACACACATAAAATAATCATGATGACAATGATGACAACAATAGCACCCTCTTTCTATCCTACATATATTTCTTCTTCCTGCGTGGCCGACCCCAACAAAGAGGTCTGGGGAAAATGAGCTGAAACAAAGTACAACCAATTCAGCTTTAAAAGGATTCTTGGCAGTCTCTGGGTTTTGCCTTATTTGCAACCAATTAGGTCAACATTGATATCCTTTTAACCACTGATTGTACTGAAATATTTATGATATTAATACAACGGCACTGGCAAGATTTCCTACAGGTGCCAACTCTTCTGTTCTCCCAATTTTAAATAAATCCTCAATTCTCTTAGTCCCCAAACAGCCCTGGGTATGTGGTAGCAATTGGTTTTAATGACACAGTCTACATCTACCACTCTTGCAAGGCACGGACAGTGCATACACCCTGGGGGTTATAAGCTTGTCTAGTTATGAAGAAATGTGGCCCTAGTTATATTTTCAGAGATCCCACATAAATAATTCTTGCTGCAAAAGAAGCAATTGAATCCTCCCTCTCATGTTTTATCCCCCCTTGCAATTTTAGGGTTGTAAACTCCCTCTTGCACGAGGACTGGGTCTTTGCCTGTCTTGTTCGTGCCGTATCTCCTAAGCCTAGAAGAGTGCTTTGCCTATAAAGAGTTTAATAAATATTTCTTGACTAAATGAATGATCATGTGAACAGATGAATAGATTTTGTTAAGAGCTAGAAGATTAAAATATCCTTAGATTCATATCCAAAAGTTAAAATGCTGCTGTTTTTAGGTTTCTGTGGAATCAGCTCTTAAATAAAATGGCTCCCTGTAAATTTGGCACGTCAAGAGGGTCAACAGAAAATATCTCCTCTCCTTACCAATAAAATAGAATTATTCACTACTTGGCCTCTGTAAATATTGGGGGTAAGGGGGCTTTCAAGCTCTTAGTTAGTGTTGTATGTAGTGTTTCTTAACTGGGGGGCTACCTGTGTTTTTTATGGGATTGTTCTATGCATTCCAGGAAGCACACCATCATTTCTGGCTCCCACCAAGCATCAGAGGGAGGGCTAGTGCAGGATGAGTAGGTGCCAGTTGGGCAAGGAAAGCCGACAAGAGTGTCCCAGGTAGAGGCAATAGGTGGAGAGGTAAAGAGTGACAGGCTCTGTTCATTCTCTCTTACAGCTTTGTTAATGGGGTCAGAGGCAAGTTCGAAGTCCAGCTGCCTAGCCCAGAATGCAGGGATCACCGGTTCCAATCTGCATGGCTTGGGACGAGTCACAAGTCTGCCTCGGTTCTCACCTCTGTAACATGGGGATAAAGATCTTATTCCGTGATAGATTTGTTATTAGGACAGAATAGGATAATCTACTTCAAGTGCCTAGCACAAAGTCTGGCGCATAGGGAGTGCCCCACAAATACTGCCTCCTACCATTTATTATCAGCATTATTATTTATTATTCAAGAACATTTGTGGGCCTGCCCACCATGTGCGAGGGACACACAATCGCAGGATACAGAGGAGCAAGATGCAGTGCTGGCACTGGTAGGGCAGGAGACACATGAGCCAATGAGAGCATTGCACACAAAGGAACCACTCAATACAAAGATGGCATGGGCTGCTGTCGTTGTTAGAAGTAATAGTTATCTACAAGTGCAATCGAGGATCCCTGGCACTGTGCTGGAACCTGGAAACTCATCCACTGCGCGCCTTCCCTCTTGCTTCCATCCTCCACCCGTGATACCTTCCTTCTCCTCCAAGCCATGTCCAATGCTGTCAGCAGCAAAGACCTCATTGCGGACCCCTCCCTCCATAAGCCTCCCTCCTATGCCAAACCTCATATTCCTCCCTCTTGCTGCTCTGATTTACTACAGAACGAGAGGGTCTTGTCTCCTTTGCTGCTTTTCCACAATTGGGACTAGAAAAAATAGGTAGGCATGTAAGGAGTGTGTTCTATAGTCTTAAAATAAGGAAAACTATGGGCCCATGAGCCCATTCCAGTAATCCAAGAAATACGTTTGTCATGAAAAAATCATATATCAAAATTGACCTACAAATCATGCAGCATCTTGGAGTCATTTTATCACGGTTAACTGTCCAGGCTACTTGGGGTTTTTTTGTTTGTTTGTTTGTTTGTTTGTTTGTTTGTTTTTGTTTTGTTGTTGTTGTTTCCAGGCTACTTGTTAAAACAGCTTTCTCCACCCCACTCCCAGCCATGCCAGTTAGGTCAGAATGCCCACGAGTGAAACATGGGAATCTGTTTTTAACTTGCCCCCCAAGTGACCATCATTAAGGGTACTTTCGGGCAATACTGGCTTGCCCCAGTCCCTGCTGCTGTGAACCAAACACCCCCCAAAACTAAGCCGTGTGCAATAACTTTATCATTCCCAGGGATTCCCTGGATCAGGGACTGGGAGAAGGAAAAGGGAGCATGGCTTGTCCCTGCTCCTCAGGCCTGGCAGGACCCCAAGGTGCAGCCACCTGTAGGCCCAACTGCCTGTTGCCCTGGGCACCCGGAAGGGGCCTCCCGGGCGTGGAAGTCTCCGAGTGGTGGGGTTTCTTCACGGTGTGGCTGGCTTTTCCTAGAGGGAGCATTCCAAAGGGAACTGGGTGCATCCTGCTTGGCCTCTCCCCACCAAGCTTTGGAATCACATGGCATTTCTTTTGCTGCATTCTGTGGGTCCACGCAGCCCGGGACCTGCCTAAATCCAAAGGGAACAGACGTGACTAGCAAATATCAAAGTGCCCCCATATCTTGTGCCAGTCTTTAATGCGCACCCACGAATTTTTCCTTTTCTCCAGACATCCTTCCCTTGTGTAAGGTTTGGGCAAACCCCAGAGCTAGGCTGTGGGTTACCGGTTCCTTGGAACTTCTCAACCATCCCAGATGATGCTCAAATCTGCCTATGAGAATACTCTGCTTTGTAAAGTGGGTTCTTAATACCTTCAATTCGGAAGGAACCCTTGTTAATCCTGTCTTTAAATTCACTGCCACTGACCCATATTCTCTTCAGACCTCTTCAGAGACGTTTAGAAACAATAAAATGTTTTACTCATCTTTTTTTGGCACATATAAGACTAAGGATTAAAATCCTTGTGATACATACGTTATAAATTATGCCCTCCTCTTTGCGAATACTTCCTCTAAAGTATTCAGTCTTATATAAAATACTGTGATCCAAAGTCTAGAAGAGATTAAAGGATGAATTTTCATCCTATTCATCATGCACACATACAATTCCTTTGGCTGGAGTCTGCGTTGTTTATACATTTGACCATGTTTTATTCATGTTCCTGTATATAATTGTCCACGCTTGTGTCACACAACCCATTCAAATGCCTGAACATTACAAACACAGATACAATTTTATTCTACTTGGGATTACACAGAAATTAGATGTGTCAGGTTTTTGTATATTTTGATGACACTAAAATAGTTGAGTCCATAAGTTCAAAATTTAAAGCATATTAACCACTTTGTTACAGTAAAATGCACAGATATAGTAGGATATCAGCAGCCTGTGTATTGCTCTAGCAAATTCTATTAGAAATGTGTGTATTTTTCCCCCCACAGCCATCTTCATTTTTTTTTCCATCCACTTGAAATTGGTTTTGGGGAGGAAGAAAAAAGACTTCAAATCCACATTGGCATTTTTAAAGGAATAACACTGTCTAACGTGAGATATTTTATCACATAAGTAATCCTATTCGGAGACAAAGATTTTTTGGACATGTGAAATTTTCAATTCATCTCAATGGCTGTAGGACTAAATCAGTGCAGTGTCACTAATATAACCACACAGGCCCAATCACACCATAATAAGCCTTCCATACAGCTCCTATAATTTGATATTGCTGCCTGTTCTAAATTACCACGGAGTTTTAAAGAATACTGTCTATTTGTTTTTGAATACGCAGTGTATTTTCTTCTAATTGCATTCTGATCACATTTCACAGAGAAAAATACATCTGGCCTATCAGTGGCATAAAATGGGTATTTCCTCAGGGGTGTGTAAAGTGTATATAAATCTCAGCTCCTGCCTGAGATTTGCAGAGATGCTAATACACAGGTCACTCGTGCGCTGATTTTTCTTTGTGATTGGGGAGCAATGCTTGCAAGCTCTCTGCGGTGTAATGAGATCATGGGCAGTTTGGCTTACATGCATAAAGATTTAACTCTTTTGCAAGTAGTCCCTCTGCCCCAGTACATTAGGTTCCTACATTGCCTTAATGTACCAGCCTCCCATCTACATTTATTTGGGAAAAAAATAAAAGCAGTATTTCCTTTAGTTTGCTCAGACTAAAAAATAATAATAATTAATACATATATGCATGCAAGTTGTGTGCTACATAGATGATATTAAATAAATACATTATAGCGGCTTTCATTTTTAATGGCTTGATTTTTTTTCCCTGTGATTGCCTTTGCCAATAAAAGTGTAGTCTGTAGAAAAGCACCCTTCTGGATAATCCATTGTCTCATTTTAACTCATTTTTATCAAGGAATTCCCCCTGCAGCAATCTCCACTGCCAGCCATTAGCTGTGCACATCTGCCCACAGTAATGACCGCTCCTGTATACATACATACCTGACTGCCATCTAATTTAGACCTCACCCACAGGACACTAATGCAACGTCTCCAGGGTCAGCTAAATTCTAGACTATTGATGTGTTACAGTTATCACTTCATTTGGTCTCTGGTGGTGAATCAGGAGTGCCTGAAGTCGAAAATAGGTCAAATGCTTATGCTAGGGGCCCTCGTCTTACCTGGGTCCAGTCTCATGTATGTTCTAACAGAATGTGTGTCACATCACAGCCCTCAGAACTTTATTGGAGCTGTGGCCAAAATAAAAGATGTTTCAATCCAGCCCCTTCCTCTGCACAAGTACAAAACATGAGTATGTTATTGTGATCGCAAAGAAACATGTTTATCAGTAAACAGGCCATATATCAAAATTCGTTCTACCTGGATTTTATTTCCCTTTGATCTGTTTTCTTCTGTGAACATGTCCTCATTTAAAGGGATCATTTAGTTAAAGCAACGGAAATTAAGAAATAATTTTAAAGTTCTTATAAAACTCACCCACATCCTTGTCTCCTCTACTGAATGTTTGGTCTTCTCTACTACATTGTAAGAGACCAGAGGGGAGCGGCTTTAGGAGGACACTGCAACCTGTACCAAGGTGGATGGGCCATTAGAAGACGTTAGTAAGGACAGTCCCAAGATGAGACTTGAAGGGTCTACGAAATGCGTGCATTACTGGTGATACAGAGAATGGTCAGGACACTACTGCAATGACCCAGACAAGAAATCATGAGGTCTTGACTAAAGCTGAGAATATTTCAAAAGATATTTTGGAAATAGAAGTAAGAGGTCTAGGATGTAAATGAGAGACTTGGAGTGAGGCAGACTTTGATCTCAGCTCTCACATGTAAAGACCTTGGAAATCATCGTTCCCATCCTTACAAGAAGAAAAAAATGGAAGTGAAAATCAATTAATTTGCTTGGACGTATCATATAATTGAGGTAGCAGAACAAATTGCCCCCCTGAAATCTGGAGAGACAGGTACATCCCAAGAAATACAACAACTGAGATCTGTTTACCTGGAGCAGCATAAACTGGTAGGAACTAGTAATTTTGACAAATTGCTGAAGACTCAGTGTAGACTAGAGTAAGAGTGAGAAATTCCTGGGGTCCACAGTCTTGAGACAAGGGGACTTTCCTGAGCTTTCCCTCCAGGAAAACCACCAGGCTGACATATAATGATCCCCTCCTAGCCAAGTGACAATTGTGAAACCCATCCAGAGCCATCACCATAACAAAGCTTTATTCTCTAGGGAAAGTGACTTCATATGTGCACAATTTTGAAATCTTATCTTATGTAACAGAAAGGAATGCCTCCCCACTCCAGTACCTTATGGCCTTCCCATAAGAAAGTTACAGTGGGAGGGCGGGGGCGGGGCGTGGAGATCCACCAAGGTGCTGGACTTCAAGGAAATAATTTGGGAAAACTGTAGCCTGAGTATGAAGTAAAGGGCAAGGGAGAAAAAGCTATACCACTGAAAGAGGAACAAAAATCCTCATGAAGGCTATAGTCCAACATATAGGCTCCCTGTAAGCCTAGGACTGAGACTTAATCAAAAGATCATAGAACATGTTGGAGGGGAATGGGTGACGGGCACTGAGGTGGACACTTGACAGGATGAGCACTGGGTGTTTTTCTGTATGTTGGTAAATTGAACACCAATAAAAATTAATTAAAAAAAAAAAAGATCATAGAACATTTCCACACACGAGCCCCCACCCCCCACCAACCTCCCCACCAACAGACTCCAATGTAATAACAGTGAATTACAGCTAAAGAAAGTGTAAGATGTGGACTCTCTCCAAGAAGTAACACATAAGAAAGCCTCAAAGCCAAGAGAGAGAAAAACAAGGATGGGAAAAAAACCTAAAGCCTATCTAGCCCCTACAGCTAAAATAAACATTAAATACAGCCCAATTCCTAGCCAAATTAATATAAACCCCCCCCCAACGACATATTTCCTTCAGTTCTTACTCTGCACTATAACATGCCCAGCTTTCAACAAAAAATATGTACAAGGTAGGACAAAAGGCAAGAAAAAAATACAGTAGGAAGAGGAAAAACCATCATCAGAATCAGACTCAGATAATGACACAGAAGTTGCAATTATCATATGGGGAGTTGAAAATAACTATGATTAATATATAAAGGATCCTAACGGGAACAGTAGGTGGATAGGCAAAGTCAGTTCAAAGCAAAAGCACACAGGTAATGTAAGAAAAGAGATGGAAACTCTAAGAAAGAGTCGAAAGAAAATGCTGGAAATCATAAATGCAATAATAAAAACCTTTGCTTCATCGGATGAGGGAGCTGAGACCCAGTCTCAGGTAATAGAGCCGATGGTGCTGCCATTCATCAAGATAGGGAAATACAGGTGGGCACCAGTTTAGAGCAAAGACAATGACCTGAGAGAGGTGATTTCTAAGGTAGGTGTTCATAAGTGTTAACAATAGAGGTAGGTTGGAAGAAGACATTCGAAAAAGAAGAAATGGTTAAAATGCCAAAGAGAGGTCGACTAAGGTGAGCAGTAGAAGTGCACCCTGGGGGAGGGGGGGTGGTAGGCGATTATAGGTGCTCACGGCCGGAGCCCAGGCAGCTTTCATGGGAGGCGGAGAAGGAGAGAAGTCAAAGGAGGGGAGACCGTGTATACAGGGAGCACGGGCAAAAACTTGCAAAAAGTTGGCAGGAATGAGGAGAAAGGACCACAGATTTGGGCTGGAGAGTTGCGGAGTTTTTCTTCAGATGAAAGGGCTGTGAAACTATTCACAAGTTGAGCAGGAAGAAAGGTTAATTATGTGAATAAGGGAGGAGAGAACAGATTTATGGAGTAAAGAGTCAAAATTAACCCACTGGACTGAGACCTTGGATGCAGGAAGAAGAACTACACAGGCAGAAAGATGAAAAGAAGGCCCTCCTTTCCACCGAAAGATACCTTTTCCATGGCAAAAGGAGTAAGGGGGGGGGGGGGATATGAGGCTATGGACACAGATAAGTGTGCACATGAACTGGGGCAGGAAATTAAAAGAATTCATGAGGACTGCTTGATCGAGCTATATTATTCCATATGCTGTTCATTTCCAAACGTTTTGTATTTTGTCCCTGACTTGAGGACACCCCCACATGCATGTGTGTGAGTGCACACAGGGCACAAATCCCTCTGTCAATCTTTCTTTCACTAAAAATCTATTTCTTTCTGTCTTTTGATAAAAAGGCATCGTACACTTTGTGGATCACATGCCCTGACATCATCATGCTTCCTTCCTCCAGTGTGCTTTCTCCATTCTGAATGTTCCAATGTGCAGCGTAATTTTTAAATACCTATATAAAAGCAAGTCGGCCATGAAAAACCTAAACTCCCCTCATTTAGTTTCAGAATCAGCCTAACTGCCCATGTGGACCTCGGCACACCGCCCTTTGTCAACACTCTTGCCAACCTACCTTGGAAACTACCTCTTGGTCCTTCAGCACCTGGCTTAAGCCAAGCAACATTTGCCCGGTTTCCTATTCCAGCTTCCTCCCCAAGCAAAGCTCTTTGACTTGGCAAACTTATGAACAACTTTGAGACATTCACATCCTCTTAGTTGAAGCTTTTCCCGCCAACGTGTCTTTCCTGGGTGTCACTCCTGAAGGCAATCCTCACTGTGTCCGTCTTGGACTTGCAGACCAAACCCAACAATTCCAAGCTAGTCTAAGCAGTCCCGCATTGCTGGTTAAGTTTCACTGTCACCTTCCTGGCTGTCAGCTGTCATTTCTCTCTTCCATTAGTATGACTTTGACCTGAAACCTCCTCTGCCCTCGTCCAGTCTGCTGCTTCTCAACTGCTCTGGGCTGGGGAGAAAGACAATGGAAAACGTTGAGACTAGAATACTAAACAGAAGTCGGGAACAGAAAGCGTTCAGGGGCCTGGCTTTCATGCAGGGACGTGAGTCTTCTGCTTCATATCTTCATAGTCCTTTTCCACTTAATTTTCCAGATCAAAGTTGCAATCCAGACTGACCTCTACATCCATGTGATATGCCACCGTATATATCTTTAGTTTTCTTAAAGTAAAATAAACACCAGGCTTCCCTAAGGCACTAGCATCATAAGCAGCCTACAGAAATATAAAGATCCCGTCATCCCCCAAGAACAGCATAGAGGGAAACTGGCCGAATGTAACGTATTTTTCATCCTGTTTAAGCATTCCTAAATATTATTCCTAAATAATATTCCTAAAATTAGTGTACTCACAACTACACTAAAATTATTAAAATTCCTAAAATTAGTGTAGTGACAACTTAGACACTTATGTCCTCCTTTAAGTTTTTATGTTGGGGGATGGCCCGAATTCTTTCATCTGCTTTCACACTGCACAATATGAACCATCTACAGAATTGATCACCACCCTCTGGGCAACCCTGACTTGGTGAAACCCAGAGAAGAGTTGAGGAAGCAAACACCCATTCCGCTGATTCCCCAGGAGTGTTCCAGCTACAAGACAGAGAGAAGCGTCTAATAACTGCTCCCCCCGCAGCAGCTATCCTCATTTCCATTATAAGCTGCAAATGACAAAATCAATGGGTAGAGATGAAACTGGAAATAGAAAGAGGCCTAATACTGCTACAAATTGCGGCTTTACCTGGCAGGCCTGCACAGAAACTCCTTGGAGAGGTTCCCTGAGAACGGCTCTGCTGTTCAGCCAAAGTAGTGAGCCTCTCCTTAAGGACCCTTACTCCCAAGTGGATAAATAGGCTCTTGGCACCTCCCAAACCATCCAGGGAGGGAATAACATCCTCCAAGCTTCCGTAAGCCCACTCCCAGAGAGACCCCAAACACAGAAGCCGAGAGAAAAGCACAGCTGCTCTGCTTGGTAATGGCCAATCAGGCGCTCTTCTCTAGGCCTCCAACCGGCAGGATGGGGGCCCTACGGGCAGGCAACAGGTGTATAAAACAGAGTGGGGGGAGGACTACCTCCACTCAGACTCACGTAGTCCCTGAGTAGGTAAATTTCCTTTTGCTGTCAAGGGGAGGGAATCACCCCTAGATAGATTGCCTTCTACCTCCTTTGCGGCTCTCAGAAGAAATCTTTTGGAAATATCCAATTCCTTCTTCTACTATATTCATTTTTGATTCCTCAATAACTCACTCACTCATTTATTCCAAATATTTAATAAACTCATAATATGTGCCAACTATTTTTCCAGGTGTTGAATCCCTATATGTCCTAGACAGAGAACATAAGAGTAAATGTGTAGTTAAAAAAAAAAAAAAAAGTCAGATGCTACGAAGGAAAATAAACAGGTATAGGGGAGAGAGAGCAATGAACACTGAAATAGCCTTTCTGAGGAAATAACGTTGAACAGAGACATGAGGAATAAGAAGCCACAGCCAAGGGCAGTTCTGGGGAAGAGTCTTCCAGAAGGGAACAGCAGGTGAGCATGGAGTGCGCAAGGTGGGAGGCCACTAGGAGTGCTCCCGGGGCAGAAGGAAGGAGGCCAGTGGGCTGAGAGGCTGAGAGCAGCAAGCAGGGGAAAGAGATGATGGAAATGAAGACAAAGGGACAGTTAGGGGCAGGATCACAAGGGACCTCACGGGCCATGGTTAGATACTGGATTGTGTTCTGAATGTCGGAAGGTCAGCAGAGGTGAGCACAGAGGAGGAGCGGCCTATGGAGAGTATGCTGAGGGCACGGGAGGGGAAGCAAGACCCAAGGAGGTTCCTGCAGTCATCCCCGGCAAGAAGGGAGAGCGCCTGGGATTAGTCTGGTAGTGGAGGAAGAGGAGACAAAGTGATTAGAGTCGGAGAGGTCGCCAAGGCCGAGCTAACAGGATCCAGTGAGGGATGGGAGCAGAGAGGAGTCAAGGGCAAGCCAGGGTGTTGGCCTGAAGACGGGTACACCGAGGGCCTCCCAATGCAGTGCCTGGATGCACAGGGACGCTCCCAAAACAAGCGAGGGAAAGAGAATGCAAGGGTGAACAGCGGTGCCCCCAACAGGGGTGGGGAAGACTCAGGGAAGCACAGATGTGACGGACGGGAGTACATCATGCAGGCCTTTTGATCAAGTTTCCTCGATTTCCCCCAAGGGAATCGTGGCTATGGGAATTGTGAAGGAACGCTTTCAGTACACTCATAATGTCCCGTTACTACCACTGGGAGCTAACAACTGAGCGAGGAACAGAGAAGCACGTATTCCAGCCCCGGCCTCCTTGTTCAAGGGCACAAAGAGGACCACAAAGATGTCAAAGCTGTGCTGCGGGTCCTCTCTCCTGTGTTGTGACGTCTACTGGGCTCCCGAGCCCCTCGGAACGGGGTGCAGGCCGGTTCAACAAAGACTTGTGAAGCACCTGTTATAGTCTGTGCCTAAGACATCAGGCTTTATGCCCCTTGCTTCACTTAATCCTCGCAAGAGCCTTATCCGGTGGGTACTGTCCATTGACGTTGATGAGATGAGCAAAACCATGGTTCGGGAAGTTCAGTCTCCCCAAGGCCAGAAAGCTCTTAGTGTCAAGACCCCCCCCCTCCCTACCTGCCTCTCTGTGAGGCAATGCTGGTGGCCCCACTCTTGGCTCTCCTATTCTGGTCCCATACTCAAAGTCCTTGAGGAGGGGAGGCGACCCTGGTGATTCCTGGTGAGTTAGAGATTTAAGAACTGCTTACGCTTGAAGGAGTCAGAAGAGTCGTCCTAAGCCTGCTTTGCCACCTCGTATCATGAAGAAGCAGCAGAGCACAGTGAGGAGGAGCAGAGACGCTACATTTGGATCCCGGCCCGGACACTAGTAGCTCTGTGTCTCGGGGCAGGTTATGCAACCTCTCTGTGCTTTGCTTCACCTCCTTGCAGTAAGGGTGTAATACCGGTACCCAACCAATACGGTTATTGCGAGCATTAAATGAGTTTTTTAAATGGACAATGTAAATGATGTAACTAATTAAGTTTCCTTTTCTGACTTTCTGTGAGAAAGCATAGAGCCAAATTGTGGTCTACTCAGAGTAAATGAGTAGGATTGTATAAGCATTTTTACTCAAGCTTAATTTCTGATTCTTTTGTTAGTTGTTTCTTGGTGTATGTTATGGATCCTTCTAAGCCACTTTAAATGCTTTTTAGAATAAGGGTGTGTATAAATAGATAAATAAACTTTAAATATGTTGATTTAAAAAAAAAATACAGAAGGCACTTAGGATGACATCGGGAGCACAATAGGCACTCCATACACGTAGCTAGATCGTTCTGACAGTTGTGTTGGATGCCGCTAGAAGCAGGCCACTGTACTGCCAGCCCCCTCGCGATCCTGTGGTCTAATGAAAGCAGTCACTTATCGGGAAGAGTTATTTCTTTCTTAAATAAGAGATATATCACTGTGATCTATGCTGTTAATGCTTCTTTTTAACCTCAATGCTTTTATTTTACCATTTTATGTCTACCCATTCATTCCGAGAGATCTTATCCTGTATCTGGCGCAAAGTACCAGATTAGAGGTTTGGAAAGATTTTTTTTTAAAGATTTATTTATTTATTTGTTTGTTTTTATTTATTTATTTATTTATGATAGACAGAGAGAGAGAGAGAGAGGCAGAGACACAGGAGGAGGGAGAAGCAGGCTCCATGTAGGGAGCCCGACGTGGGACTTGATCCCGGGACTCCAGGGTTGTACCCTGGGCCAAAGGCAGGCACTAAACCACTGAGCCACCCAGGGGTCCCTGGAAAGATTTTTTTTTAAATGAATCAGAAAAATACCGGCTCTGGGGCGCCCAGGTGGCTCAGTCGGTTAAGCATCTGCCTTCAGCTCAGGCCATGTTCCTGGGGTCCTGGGATAGAGCCTTACGTTGGGCTCCTTGCTCAACGGGGAGCCTGCTTCAAACTCTCCTCCCCACTTGTGTGCTCTCTTGCTATCTCTGTCTCTCTGTCAAAGAAATAAATAAAATCGAAAGAAAGAAAGAAAGAAAGAAAGAAAGAAAGAAAGAAAGAAAGAAAGAAAGAAAGAAAGAAAGAACCTGCTCAGAAGCGGCTCACTGTATTAAATCAATTCGGTCAAACATAACGACCAGTTAGTCCAAATGACCAGCCATCTCAGTAAAACCTGTGGGGTTTTTTGTTTTGGGTTTTTTCTTCGGTGTAAGGTTCTCTCTTCTCTCAGTCAGAACAAAGATGTGGTTCGGAGAGGATTTGGGTGTCAGTGCAGCCTCTCCATGCTGTCACAGAAAGCTCGAGGAGCGTCCCAGATGCCTAACCCAGGTTCCGTGAAGAAATGTAATCCAGAGGTTAAGGTTAAGTGGAGCAGCCACTGGGCTGATGCTCTTCATAGGTGAAAATAAAATTGGCAGCTCTAACTCCAAATACGTGGGCTTTCCACGGGCGCAGGCGGCCTATCAGGCAATCTTTTGGATCCTGCTCCCCTGTCAGTAAGAAACAATAGAGCAGTCAACACCTACGTGAACTCCCAAAACTCTCTGCCATTCTTACACAGTAACTAGAGTCCAATGCCTTTGCACCACCCCAAGTTTAAAAGCTGTGCTTCCTGTCTTGAGCGGATCTGATGAACGTCCCACCCTTGGAGACCACTGTGCTGGGGGCTGACCTGGGCAACCAGTGGCCACAGCAGGGACCTGGGAATCCCCCGAGTCACCACTCAACCACTCTCCTGGCTGTGTTTGTAGTCTATGGCTACTGCCATAGACGGCCATAGACATAATTTGGCTGATTACCCCAAAGCTGGCAGCATAAAACAAACGAATTTCTGACCTGCTGACTCCCCTGGGTCGGGAGTCCAGGCATAGCAGCGCTCGGCACATCCTTTGCTGAGGGTTGCACGTGGCAGGGTCAAGGTGTCTCAGGGCCACATTCCTTGCTGGAGGTGTGAGGCGAGAACACATTTCCAGGCTCTCTGGGCCATCGGCAGAACTTGGGTCCATGGGGTGATGGGACTCAGGTCCCCGTTTCCCTGCCAGCTGTTTGCCACAGCTGTTCTCAGCTTCTCAAGGCTGCAACCACCTTCATCTCTGAAGCCAGCGACGGTGGGCCGAGTCCTTCTCACCCTTCGGGCCCTGCAGCTCCCCTTCTCATCTCTCCAGTCTCCTCTTGTGCTCAACTTCTTCAACAGCAAAATGGGAAGACTGTAGCATCTGCCTCAGATGACTGGTTTGAAGATTAGATGGGGTAAAGGATATGAAATTACTCTGAACATTGTAAAGCAGCAGATGAGGGGAGAGGTGGGGGACGGGGGACGTTAAAAAGGGAACAGGAAGTACCGGGAGGATTCTCTTCACATTTAAAATGATCAGTGTCTCTTTCCTACTAAGCGGAATAGGGCGAGTGTCCACAGAACACAATGAAATTAAGGGAGAAATCATTTGTAAAAGCATTTTGTAAATGCTCCAGTGGTATATAAAGGTTGGGAATTTTCATAAAATTTCACATGCTACATGAAACATAAATTAACCTCAAAGCTTACTGAGATACAGCCTATACTCTCCAAATGATCATAATTTAAAATATATATAAGGAGAAGCTGAACAGAAGCCCACACAAATCACAGAGGCTATCGATAGGCAAGTACCATTTGTCGTAACAAGTATAGCCCGGGCTCTACAGAGACTCATGGGGCCAATTACTTAGCTTCATTCCTCATCTGTAAAATGGGAATAATAATAATAATTATTATTATTATTATAATAATAGCATAATAATAGATATATGGTGTTGGGTTGCTATAGGAATTAAAGAATCCATGTACAATACACAGCGTGATGCCAGGCTATAAATATTAGCTGTCATTTTATCATTGAATTCAAAAGAATGAGACCATAAACAATGGGTCATAAAAACCAAGACTACAGAACCAATAATCTATTACTTACTCACAGCCCTTATGAAGACAATAAAAAGACTCACATATCCTTCAAAAAAATAATAATAATAATGTGCCAAAGATTAAAAATATCTTCCAGGTTCCAAGATATACACTAACCTGATCTTTCTTTTTTCTGTTTTGAATCTTGCAGGACTTGGAGCAGTAATTTAGCTAAAAGCAAAGGGTCATGTGAACTTGCAGTTTCAGCAACTAACACTTCTGGAAAATGCTTCCAGCACATGCACGTCCATCCTGAGAAAATTCAGTCAGGGCTTGGGCACCAGCATCGTTGATGCCGCTGGTGGTTTTTATAGCAGGTGCTCAAGTAGGAGTCATGGCCTAAGAAGGGACCGAGTTTAGGCAGATGCCCTACGCTCTGGGCGTGGGCAAACCCGGCGTTCCCTCGCTGCACTTCACACACTCAAGTATTGCACACTACGCGACGACCGTGCCATGTTACTGGAAGATTTTCAAGACACACTGACCTTGTATCCCCCCGAGAGAACTGTCGAGAAACCAGAGAAAGTCACAAGAGTGATTTAAAATATCAAATGCCTTTCTACCTGATGTGTTATTGTTTAACAGATGTAATTTAAAATGAAAATCTAAGGACTTTTCCCTTCAAAGTGATAGGCTCTAGGGAGACTCTCAATATAGAAAACAAAGCAAATCCAAATAGAGATTCTATAAGGAAAAAAAAATAATAAAGAAAATATGTAAGGGAAAGACAGTGAAAGAAAAAAAAATTAAAAAAACAGGATTTTATCTCCTTTTCTGATGTTTCCCACTCATTTTTTCTCCTTTCCCCTTTATTCCCTTTAACTATTTTTTATATTCCCCAAATGAATGAGACCATATAATGTTTGTCCTTCTCCGGAGACAGAACATGAGAGACTCCTAACCCTGGGAAACGAAGTAGGGGTGGTGGAAGGGGAGGAGGGCAGGGGGTGGGGATGAATGGGTGATGGGCATTGAAGGGGGCACTTGACGGGATGAGCACTGGGTGTTATTCTGTATGTTGGCAAATTGAACACCAATAAAAAATAAATTAAAAAAAAAAGAACAGGATTTTAGAATGGCTGTAAATTAGGAGAAGGACCATTTGACAAACTTTGCATCCTCCTACAGCATTAACAAAGCACCTACTGTGTGTGCGACACCCTAGGAGCCCTCACGGGGCCTAGTGGAGGCAGATACAGTAAGTGGGCAGTTGCGAAACAGAGAGGACAATCTCGTGGCAGGGTAGGCAAACACAGGAGACCTGAGAAGGAGCAGAGGGGCCCCCAGCATATGGTCAAGGGGGCAGGAAGCTTAGCCCAAGAAGATAAACAAGAGGATAGAGAAGACGGATAGAGCTGTGCCCCCCAGACAGAGAGCAGCCCCTTGCTGGCTGCTGGGCACCTGGACAAGTCGCTCCTCTTCATATCTCACTTTGTTCGTCTACAAAAGAAAGTAGGAGCCGCGTGATCAGCCCAGGAATCCTATAAATACCATAAGCAGGGGGTCGTCCTTAACTCCTCTTGTTCTTCATGTGCCACCTTCAATCCCTGCAGACACCTGTTGAGGCTGCCATCGAACTATGTACCCCGGGTCTGCCCCCCTCTCCCTTCATCCACCCGCCCCCAGTACTCTGGCCGCAGTCAGTGTCACCTCCTGTGGGGATCCATGCCACAGCCTCTGCTTCCAGCACCCCCTTTCCAAGAGCAATGGGGGGGAGTCTGCTCTTGGCGAGCAAGGCGCGCCTCTGTTCAGAAGGCCGCAGTGGCTCCCCACCACAGACAGCGCCCCTCATGCACCCCCACCTCGTTCTGGAACATGCCCCCACCCTCTCCCGTCAGGCTACAGTGGCCACTTGCCATCCTCCCCACGCTCCCGCCACGGCCTGCGGTCTCTGCTCCAGCAGTTCCCTCTGCCTGGGACACTGCTGTTCTGGTCTTGCTCCCCCAAGGCTCTCGTCCCCTTCCAGGCTTTGCTCGAATCTCCCCTCCTTGGTGAGCCCTGCTCTGACCACCCTAGGGACACCCCCCCCACCTGCTCCTCTACCCTCGACCCTCCTGATCATCTCTGAGCTTTTATTTATTTTTATTTTTATTTATTTATTTATTTATTTATTTTGTGTATCTTTTGCTCTCCCCGCCCCCCACTCCCACCCCGAGGACGGAAGCTTGGAGAGAGCAGGGATCTCTGCTTTGCTAACCAGTAGCCACGTGTCTCAGAAGAGCGCCCAGTACCCGGGGGCACCTGGCATCAGCAAATACGCCATAAAGACGGACACAAAAGCCAACAAGCCACAGGAGCTACTGGTGGGATGCTGGGTCACCCCGCTGTCACCCAACTGGCTGTGCAGTTTGATAAAAGAGCAGAAGGGAAAAGACTGGGCCCTCACAAAGCCAGGACACCAGAGAGCACAGTAAAAAGGAAAAGTACGGCCAGGACGTCTGGCACGGTGGTCTGGTCTGGATTTTGCCACTAGTATGTGAGCTGGGCCTCAAAGTTCATGAAAGGGGGGCTTAGGTTAGAACAGGGGGACCAAACCTCTGCCCACATGCCAAAGACAGCCCACTTCTTGGTTTTGTAAATAAAGTTTTATTAGAACATTAGAACACAGGATCCCTGGATGGTGCAGCGGTTTAGCGCCTGCCTTTGGCCCAGGGCGTGATCCTGGAGACCCAGGATCGAATCCCACGTCGGGCTCCCGGTGCATGGAGCCTGCTTCTCCCTCTGCCTATGTCTCTGCCTCTCTCTCTCTCTCTATGACTATCATAAGTAAATAAATTTAAAAATTTAAAAAAAAAAAAAAAGAACATTAGAACACGACCGTGCCCCTTCATTCACATACCCTCCGTCCCTGCTTCGGGGCTACTAGGGCGAGGTTAGGCCCTGACGATGGAGACCGTCGGGCCCTTTACAGAAAACGCCTGCCAAGCCAACCCTAGGCTAGAACAACAGAATGGAAGAGCCAGAAAGGCAGACTTCGTTATGTGCCCCACCATCTCCCCAGCTCTTGGACCTGTGCCTGGCACGTGGGAGGTACACAGTGAGCACCTGAATAACCCGGGCTGTTCCAGCTGCCTCCCTGAGCCGGGTCGTAGGTTCAATCACACGAGGGCCAGCTGATAGGAGGTATCGCGTCCACAGACTGTTCCAAGCGCTTCACCCATAGCCACTCACTTCTTTAATTCTCACAACAACCCCAGGAGGAAGCTTTTATTCTTCTCACCCCCATTCATAGCTGGAGAAACTGAGGTACTAGGAGGCTAAGTAAGTTGCCCATATCAGTAAGTGGGAAAACCTGGCACCTGAATCCAAGCCGTCTGCCCCCACAGTTCCTGCTTTGACCACTGCACCTCGGGAGGTGGAAGCTGACAGATAAAACAGGTACGAGAGTAGCTTCCACACATTCTCCTCTTTAAAAAAGAGATCCATGGGGCAGCCCGGGGGGCCCAGCGGTTCAGCGCCTGCCTTCAGCCCAGGGCCTGACCCTGGAGACCCGGGATCAAGTCCCACATCCGGCTCCCTGCATGGAGCCTGCTTCTCCCTCCGCCTGTGTCTCTGCCTCTCTCTGTGTCTCTCAGAAATAAATAAATAAAATCTTTTTTAAAAAAAGAGAGAGAGAGAGAGAGATCCATGGATTTTTAAGTTTGAAAACCACTGATGACCTCAGTCTAACTAAGTCACCTTAATACCCTAAAATCTAGTTTCAGTAAGAGCTGCTCTAAACAAAAAAATGAATAAAATTGCAATTTGCTTTGTCTTTCCCTCTGCTCTGCACACATGGAACCCCAAAAGGCAGACTTGTGTGGGTTCCCCTGCAGGACTCCCTCCCAACTACAGGAAATGGAGAAGACTCGCTGCTTCTCAAAGAAAGAACAATCCAAAAAAAAAAAAAAATCAATTGTAACTTCTAATGTCCATTGCCCTCTCCAAAAAATACACGAAAGTAATTGATTCAGAGGGACTCAGAATCTAATTTAACTTTTTAATTGCTTCACTTATTGCAAAAGCTTAGAGGCTGAGCTGGAAAGGTGCACAATACATGCAGATTCCTGGACACTGAATCTGCAAGTGGCATGAAATTTCAGTCCAAACTCCAAGGCCACTGCTCTTGGCCCTGATCTGCTCTTATTTTTCAGCGTGGAAGCACATGTTTTCCAACACACAGACATCAATAAGTCAGGCCAAGGATAATCTCTAGGTCATTAATTAAACCCTGTGTACAGGCATGCACACGATATCATCACACATAGCATACGGAGCCATAAACACTACATGGAACCAGCAACTATAAATTATGAGCACATAATTCCCTTGAGCTTCATAAACCATAAAAATGAAGCTCAAGTGGTTTGTGTAGTCATTTGAATCCCAGAAGGAAATACAGCATCGCGATTCAAAAGTTGCTTATTGTTTATTTTTATATAATGGATGGATCCTACTTCTCAATTCACGCGTGCCCTCCTCCCACTGGGGCCATCCATCCTCGCGCTGACTCTCCCTGTCATCCATCCCCTCCCAGTCTGGCTCCCCCCAAGCTCTCCCCTATTCACAGAAAAGGCCCCGCCGTGGCAGGAGCAGAAAGAGCAGTCTGATGGGAGTTTGGGGCTGCTTCTCATCTCATTAGCAAATTTTAATAATTCACGAAAGTAGTGTAACTCTTGTGAATAATCAATGCTTTTATTCCCCCCATGGGATCCAGCATGTGTAACACTGCATTCCATATTATGACATACGTATAGATTACAGAAATACAAAAGAAAAACAATGGTTATTTAGCACTAATTTCTTTGTGAAACTATTGTTTTAAATGATTTCTTCCCATTCCCTTGTCCTCAAATTCCTCATGTCTCAACTCAAAACTGTTGTGTCCTTTCCTTGAATCCTATACATTTATCTGCTTATTAGCCTAACAGTGAGAAAGTAAATATGTAGCCATCACTGACTATGTACTTGGAAAAGAATCAGAGGGATGTTTTTGTCTCTCATGAATGTGCAATCTGATTAAAAATAAAATGAAAAAATAAAATGATGGGACAGGATAGGATAGAATAGAATAGAATAGAATAGAATAGAATAGAATAGAATAGAAAAATAAAATACACTGCAGTGGAAAGCATGGGAGTTGGAGTCCAGTAAACAAGGTGTTTGAACTCTGTAGCTTCATAACTGTATGCTATTAGGAATGCCATGTTATTGCTCAGGATAATGATTGTCTCATATGAATAAATGAAAATGACAAAATCTGCCGCTCTGAGTTGCTGTGAGAGTTAGTAATACACACCTCTTATCTGCTATATGTCCATAAATATACATAACTGCTCATTGCCTCCATTTCCTCCTCTGCCAAATAGGGATAGGAAGTGTTCTCATGCGCTTATTCTGAGGATCAAATGGGTTACTGGATGTAAAGCCCCCAGAAGACTGCTTGGCACAAAGTAAGCACTCAATAGTGTTAGTGGCTATGATTGTTGCCATACACGAAGCACCTATTCCATTCCATTTAGTAGGTGCTCAAAAGTATGATACAGTAATATCACTGATAAAGGAGATAATAAATGATGCTAGGCCAAACCATGTAACATACACTAAAAGAATCTTTTAAAAGCAGAGGAACACCGGGGTGCCTGGGTGGCTCACTTGGTTAAGCGTCGGAGTCTTGATTTCAGCTCTGGTCATGGTCTCAGGGTCATGAGATGGAGCCCCAGGTCACCCTCTGCACTGGGTGTGGAGCTTGCTTGAGATTCTCTCTCTCCCTCTCCTTCTGCCCCTCCAGCTTCCCTCTCTAAAATAAAGAAAGAAAGAAAGAAAGAAAGAAAGAAAGAAAGAAAGAAAGAAAGAAAGAAAGAAAGAGGAGCACCCCCAAGGAAGTGAACTCAGAGGCTCAAACGGATTATCTGCACACTCACATTCACAGCAGTATTATTCATGATAGTCAAAAGGTGGGGAAACACCGGTGTCCGCCAACAGATGAATGGATAAATGAAAGGTGGCATATACGTACAATGGGATATTATCTTACCTTAAAAAGTTAAGAAATCCTGATACGGTTTGCATCATGAATGAAACTTGAAGGTATTATGCTAAGTGAAAGAAACCAGTCACAAAAGGGCAAATACCCATGATTCCAGTTCCTCAAGTAATCAAAGTCAGACACAGAAGGTAGAATGGTGGTTGCCAGGGCTGGGGGAAATGGGTATAAAGGGGAGCTGGTTTTTAAGGGCACAGAGTTTCAGTTTGGGAAGATGAAGAAGTTCTGGAGATGGACGGTGGTGATGGTGCATGATAATGTGAAGGCACTTAATGCCACAGCGCTGTACACTTAGAAATGGTTAAAATGGGGCACCTGGGTGGCTCAGGCGGTTAAGGGTCTGCCTTAGGCTTAGGTCATAATCCCAGGGTCCTGGGACTGAGCCCTGTGTTGGGTTCCCTGCTCAGCAGGGAGTCTGCTTCTCCTTCTCCGTCTGCTGTTCCCCACTGCTTGTGCTCTCCCACTCGCTCTCTTCTCTGTGTCAAATAAATAAATAAAATCTCAAAGAAAGAAGAAAAAAAAGAAAGAAAGAAAGAAAGAAAGAAAGAAAGAAAGAAAGAAAGAAAGAAGAGAAAGAAAGAGAGAGAGAGAAAGAGAAAGAGAGAAGAAAGAAAGAAAGAAAGAAAGAAAGAAAGAAAGAAAGAAAGAAAGAAAGAAAGAAAGAAAGAAAAAAAGAAAGGGCTAAAATGGTAAATTTTATATTCTGTAAATTCTACTGCAACAAAAAAGAAGTTTAGAAACAGAAGGCATTGCACAGAAGGCCCAAGAAGGTGCCATGAGAACTGTGCCTTAAAAGATAGGAAGATCCGGGGAAATGGCACATTCTGGGGGAGAGAAGAACGTGAGCGAGGGGCCCACGGTGGCACAGGGCAGGGGTGGTCGGTGCTGGGGCTCTGTGCTGGGAAGAGTGGGAACCATCGTGAGGGGCCTGGCTCCAGCCACCGCTTCTCCCCTACCTGTCACGCCGCCCTGCAGCCACCCCAAGTCACCCTGAGCTAACTTCTAAATTGATGCCACCTCTCTCAAGTCAGTGCCCTTTCCTGCCTCTCAACACGATTCCTTCTCCTTGAAACCCCTTTTGTCCAACAAAGTCCACTACCTCAGGATGGGGTTCACCGCCTTTGCAAAGCCTTCTCAGACTCCAGAACGTCCCCCTGACACTATCCATCTCACTCCTGCACAAGAATACGTGTTAATCAAAGGTGGGGCTTATATCTTTTTCATACATCCAGGCCCTATCTCCTCCATGCTGGATGCATTGTTGGTGCTCAGCAAATACCTGTGGAGCAGAGGAATCATGGAGAAGCTCAAAGAGCAGAGTTGAGACTTGCACCACGGCTGGTCAAGACTGGGAGGATGACGCTATGAATGGCGCCGAGGAAAGGTAAGGCCAAAATCAAGAACACGGAACAGAGTGGCGGGCTAAGAGACTGAGTCCAGGAAGCAGCTGAACAAACTCACTCACACATCATCTTCTAGGCTGCTGCCTTTTCAATGTATTATGGGCCTCTTTCCATTGTTTTCCCATCTTTAAAGAGCCCTGTCTTCACCAAAAGAAGAATAAAATAGACAGTAAATTCAATTACGACATTCAGTGGGAGTGGAGTACAAGAAAATTTTCACTTGATGAACTTAACATCCCTCATTGAGGGAAAGAGTAACCTGGTATAGACATCAGAGGGATGTCTTTTAAGGTTCTTGTGTGACTTGAAACAAGAGGACACATGTTTTCCCTCGCCCCCCTCCCACCATTGTGTGCCTTTAGGCCAAGACTAACTTTGGCCTCCTGCCTGCCAAATAGCCTAAGCAGACAAAGGCCAAAGTTTAGAGGACACGCACATGCTAACAGAAATCATCCAAGGTGGGGCCCCCGGGTGGCTCGGTCGGTTAAGTGTCTGCCTTCCGCACAGGTCATGATCTTGGGGTCCAGGGATCAAGCCCCACATTGGGTTTTCTGGTCAGCAGCGAGTCTGCTTCTCCCTCTCCCTCTGTGATCTCTCTCACTCTTGGTCTCTCTCAAATAAATAAATAAAATCTTAAAAAGGAAAGAAAAGGAAGAATCCAAGGTGCTTTCTAGCTTCTTCTTAAGGGACGTTGATTATTATGCCACTATACATACTACAACTTTACAATAAGAAATCATGGCTTCTGCTAACAGGAAGCTCCCGTTCTCAATCGACATGGGTCATGTATGATTAGAGAATCCTAATAGGGCAGAAGGTTGCTCTTGTCTCTGCCTCCAGGAGATGGCTGTCTGGTTGTTATCACCCCCACCCCCCGACACAAAGGGGAGGCTGAGTCCTCTGAAAGCAGACCTTCCCACTGTGTAGCCTGATTCACATAGACGGTGCTACTACAATGCTAGGGACCCCCCCCACACAACACCAAAAGGCTTCATGTGGTCAAAAAAACCAATGGAAAAATAGGCAGACTTGTTTAACAATTAAATCAGTGCTATGTCAATGCTGGACTTTCTTGGGGAGAAATTATTTCTCAGACACTCAACAAATAACTTTAGATGGGTGGGCTACCCGCCGACTGATAATGGGAGATTTTCACAAAATTCAAGTCATAAAACTCCAGGAAATGAAATTAAAAAAGCAAGGTAAATCACCATCAGTTTATTTATGTTATTCATACCCTTCTAACTGTAAAACTGGATCTGAAGATGATAATCCCAGCAGGGTTGCAAAGGTTCCATCTCAGTGCCCCCCCTGCTTCCAAAGGCACATGCGCTCATGCACGCGTTCCCTCCGCACACACACAGCAGCTCGCCTGGTGTCCCAAGAAGGCAACAAGCAAGGAGCTGTTCTTCCCCTCCAGTCCCTGCATTATTAGCACCACTAAACATTAGACTCTCGGGATTTCAGATAAGCCTAGGAGAACACTCACAGAATAGTTCTCTCTCAGAAAATACACTCATTCGTTTCTAAATGCCAGCTGTAGGACCTGTGACCATGAATTTTTACCAACCCAAGAAAAAAACTGGAAAAATAAGGACAATGGGATGAGTTTCTCAAAAGGTATATTTGTTGAATTTAAAGAACTGTCTCTCTTTCTCTCTCTCTCTCTCTCTCTCTCTCTTTTTTGGTAATATATGCTTCCCGTATTTTATATGTTCGAACGCCATTTTGTTTATAAAAAGAAGGTAATGCATCATGCTAAATTTTTAACATCCTTACTAAATATGATTTATCAGTTCCCAAACATTGCTTTTTTAAATATTGCTAGCTGACGTGAGTATGTAGATTGGAGCTGCTCACTTGGTCCAAATCTCTCTTTTTTGCTGTAATCTTTTGAGCCATGGGCACAGAGAGTTGTGCTAATAACACCCCTCAGTTCATGGTACGCTACTGTGTGAGTTCACACAACACTCCCTCTCCTGGATTACCTGTCCCCTCACCTGTGCTCCACCTTCCTATTCCACCCCTCCCAGTAAGGAGTCCCTTCATAATGATGAGTGAGAAAGATAAGCAGTGGTCTAGACCCATTAAAAACAGGGCAGCCCGGATGGCTCAGCAGTTTAGCGCCGCCTTTAGCCCAGGGTGTGATCCTAGAGTCCAGGGATCAAATCCCACGTCGGGCTCCCTACTTGGAGCCTCCCTCTCTCTCTCTGTCTCTCATGAATAAATAAGTAAAATCTTTTAAAAAAAAACAAAACACATGTTTACACACAAGTAACATCAGTTATTTTACAAATATCCATACAAATCCAAGGACCTACCCAGTTCTCCCATTTTATGATTGAAATAACTGAGGATGGGAGAAGCAAAGTGACTTTTGCATGGCCACAAGATCTGAGTCAGAGCTAAGCTAAAACCCAAGCCCCCAAGCCATCATGGGCTCTCTCTGTTTTCAACAAGGTCTTTGGTCATTTCCACAAATGAAAACACACAGATACACACTGAAGAAAAAACAAAAACACTGTAAAAGGCATGCCTGGGGGGTTTGGTCGCTTAAGCATCTGACTCTTGACCTCAACTAGGGTCTTGATCACAGGGTCATGAGTTAAGCCCTGCATTGGGCTCCACCCTGGGCATGGAGCCTACTTAAAAAAAAAAAAAAACTATGAAAAAAATGAAATTAATCATACATATTCATAAAAAAATTAATTAAATCTCAAAAAAAATTCCCTATGAATCCAGCTATTTCTTTAAGGTCATACTGATCACTTAAAACATTTTGTGGACTTGACCCATCTATGGTATTATGAGTTGGGAGATAATTTATTAGGCATATTTTTCCAGATGTAATAGACACATAACACTGTCTTACTTTTAGGTGTACAACATAATGATTTCATATATGTACATATAGCACAATATCATTACCACAATAAATTTGATTATCCGTCACTACACAGAGCTACATTTTTTTTCTTATGATGAGAACTTTTAAGATCTACCCTTTAGCAACTTTCAAATACTCAGTACGGTATTGCTAACTATAGTCACCACGCTGTATATTAGGCATATTTTTTTTAAAATCCCATGTGATCTACATAAATTCCCTTAGGGATCTTCAGAAGTGTTTTTGTAAGACAGTGGGAAGCATATTAATCGCCACAATCTAGACACTTATCTAGGATGCCTCCAAACTCACCCCCTTCCCTTCCAAGCCTCAGGTCCTATCCTTCCCGGCATCTCTTTTCCAGATCCCAATTTCCTCAAGTCCTGCCACCACCTGCAGCCTATGTTGCCCGCAAGGTTGGCATTAGAACACATCTCCTTCAGGTATAGCAGTGCCTGTCAGACTTCCCCCATGGTCATGTCCTAGAGAAGCCGTAGGCGGGGGCATGGTACAAATCTTTTTTTTCTTTTCCACACTCGCATTAGAATTCATGAAGTGCCTGATTCTAATATACCTCCCCAAAATATTTAATGTGTTACTTCCAAGTATAAACCACAGGGTAATCTCCTCTGACTGTTTAAAAAAATAATAATAAGTGTAATGTAGCGTCCTATGGTCACATGCTCTTCATCCACAAGAAACAACACTTTCAATGATGTTTGGTGATGGGCTCCCTGCCCCATAGGTTCTGAAAGAGATAGCTTCACTGAAGACCTGTTTATTTATCATGAACAGCCAAATAAAGGTCCCACTCCTATCTTGGAGATTACAAATTTAAACTGATATCCCTCCAAAAGCCAACTAAATCTATTCCATAATGGAGCTCAGCGAGAGATCACTATAAGTCTATAAAGCCAAGGACAACCTTGACGCCCATACTCTCTTACTACTCCTTGGTTCAGAAGTGTCCCAAGAATGAGGTTCTCTGATCACCGACCTGGGACTCACCCTGTATGGTGTATTCCAGTAGAAGCAATGACATTTACACAAGGATGGCTTTCTCAGCTCTAGGAAATAAGGCATCCTTGTTTTAAGCATCCAACACTAATTACAGCCATCCTGTTTCTCTCCACTAACTATTCTCTGATCTCAGTGGAACTCCATCTATTAGCATGTTTACTCATTCGGATTCCTTCTCTGGCTTTACTTAGACCTCACTCCAATGGAGGATGCTTCCACTGTATTTGCGCAAGATAAATATTCAGGTACACTACTCTGTTTTAAAAGATAAAATGATGTTAAAGTGAACGCTTTTTCACAAATTTATCATAGAATTTGACTAGTTCACTCTAGTCACATAATCACTAATCTGGTCTTTAGACCAATTAGAAAAGACTGGCCTTTTTGTCTGCCTACTTTGACTATTTCTAGGAATGAAAGAAGGAAGGAAGGAAGGAAGGAAGGAAGGAAGGAAGGAAGGAAGGAAGGGAGGGAGGGAGGGAGGAAGGGGAAACTTGCTTGAATAAAGCTATTTCCCAAGATGAAAATGCATCACAAAAGAGAGAAATTATACTTAAATAATAGAAAAAAATTAAATCCATTCCCTGATAGAACCAAGATTAAATTAGGAAGGAGGAAAAGGTGCTGGCAGGAGCTTCACAATTATTATCTCATTTAATCCTCATTATCTCATTTAATCCTCACAACAACACTGAAAGGATGATATGATTATCCACATTTTACATACGCAGACACCGAAAAGCAGAGATCTAACAGAACCTGCCTACAGAGACACTGGAGTTGTGATTCGGGGCTACGGTTGTCACCCCAGCCTAGACCTAGGAAGTCAACACCTTGAGCAAATTGCACTAGTGCTTAATTATGAAAATTACAGTTTCCACAAGAGTTCTATTTCCTTTCTAAAAATTTTTACTTGTCTTTTGAAAAGTTAAGCAAGCATTGACCATCGTGATTAAAACTATCAAAAGAATACATGGAGTAAATGTTATAAAAGACCATAGAGAAAGATTGATTCCCTTCCCCAGAAGATACTAGACAATTGGGAAGTAGTAATGCTTGATGCACCTTGAGGTACTCTCCCTAGAATCAGCCTGCCTCCACCCGTGGGGGGACCGGACATGAGTGGAGTACTATCACCTGAACTGCCTGCCACCTTTGCCGACCATGTCATCCACCCCGACACTCAACATCAGGAAACTTGCCAATGAAGGAAACCAGAGGTCTGATGACCATCCAGCCTTGAAGGCAGGATGTGTGTCCCCTACCTGTGTGCCTTGACTTACATTTCGCCTCTGGGTGGGAGACCAGAGTTGTGCACACAAATTGCTGATCTTTCTTCCATTCCAATTTCCCCCCATTCTGAACAATCTTAAACTAGGATGCTCGTGGAACAACAAACAGAGGCACCTAGCAGGCCAGAGAAGTCCACGGTGTCATGACTTCTGCCTGACTTGACCTCTCCATCCACTGCTTTTCCACAGTCACCAACCATGTGGGTCAAGAGATACATTACCAACCACAGGCAAAGCTGCAATATTACAGCAGCTGTCTCCCTCCTCCAGGCTGCTGGCAAGCTTAAGAGTCTGCAAGGGGATGGAAGAAATGGAATAAAATGGAATGGAAGAGAAGGGAATGGCATGGAATGGATGGAATAGAATAGAATAGAATAGAATAGAATAGAATAGAATAGAATAGAATAGAATAGAATAGAATAGAATAGAATAAGGTCCATCCTTCCATGGGATATAGGCTCCTTTCACTAAGTAGGAATAAAATCTATTAAGACAGTGCCTCATAATACCACCTAGTCTCATTTTTTCCCTCTGTCATCCACATCATAAACAGCATGGGTACACCTTTAGCCTAAAATGACAGGTGACTTGAGAGTAGGTAAAATGGCTCACAATTCTAAGAAAAGACAAATGACTGTGAAAAATAGATAGGCTTGGATACAGAGGAAATGTAATTTTCATCCTTTTTGAAAAGAGAGAGAAAGAGAGACAGAGAGAAACAAAGAAACATCGCCAGAGTCCTCAGTGACCCACACATATCAAATTATACAGGATGGGGTAATATGATTGCCCATTCTCAAATCAGCCAGCAGATGTGCCGCTGCATTCTGCATGAGCAGCAAGTGACAGAAAAGCCCTGCTGGAAGTCCTACTAAAAGAGAATTACAATAATCAAGCCTGCGCTCCATCAGGACATGTGTTACTGCAGCAAAATTAAATACAGAAGCACAACCTGCCTACAGCCTGAAAAGCAAAACACCATTGTCTTCGTCTCCCAAACACGATTCGTTGAAAGAAGGCTAGATAGTTTTTAAAAATGGAGATCAAGCCCCAAAACGTGACTTAGTTTGATTGTGTGTGTGTGTGTGTGTGTGTGTGCCATTAAATCACTGATTCAATTGATCTTGGTTCTTTGTTTCCCTGGATGGGGCTTCTCCCTGGTTTACGCCATCCCCTTGATCTCCCCTTGATCTTGACTTTCAATCACGAGATTTCAATCCAGAAACTGAAAGTCAAGGATTTGGAAATTATTTCCTCCAAAGAACACTTTAAATAAAACATTTGTGGTCAACAGCTTTTGTATACCTCAATAAACATACTTCCACCATCTAAAATTGTCTTGTAACCTCCAAATATGACAAACGAGGAACTTAGCTCCAGAAGAACTACAGACCCCACCACCAGGTCATCTGGTCACTTGAGCCAAATAACAGATTCAAATATGGATTCAAATATTCATTAATGGAGTCAGATATGGATTTGTGATTTTCAAACTGTTTCCCAGGGCCGCAGGGCTCCACAGAGGTGGGCATTAGGATGAGCAGAGAATGACTCCCACAGCTGGGCCTGCCCCACACCCATGTGTCACCTCCACCACCACCACCACCACCACCACCGCCGCCGCCACCGCTGCTGTCAGATACCAGGCACAGCCCTTTCACCTAGACCGCTTCAGGAGCCTTTCTCTGGTTCTCCTCCTACATCTGTTCTCCACACAGCAGGCCTGGCATTCTTTTTAAAACCTAAGCTAGTTCATATTTCATCCCTGACTAAGCCCTTTTAAATGACTTCACATTTCATTTCAAAGAAAATCCAAGCTCTTTGCCTGGCCTTAAAAGACCCTGCACAAGCAGGCATGCTCCTCCCCCCCTCTTGGTTTGGGCCACCCTCTCCCTTACTCAGAGCTCCAGCTGTGGAAGAAAATCGTCATCTCTCTGTGCCTTGAAATAACCGTGCTCTTTCACACCTCAAGGAGGCCCAACGTCCAGGCCTTCGCACATGCCATTATCCCCTCTGCTTGGAATGTTCTCTCCCCTTCCTTACAGGGCTGGCTCATCTTTACTCTCATGTCCCCTCCTCAAAAGCATTGCTGTCTACCATGATAACCTGTTCATTTCTTTCACAGTAGCCATCACGATGTGCGGCAATCGAGTTATTTGTCTGACTTGGGAATTTACTGAGTCTCTCCCCAACTAGACCAAATTCCAAGAGCCGTAGATGTTGACACCTGTTCAGAGGTCTTGCAGGCTGCGTCCCTGCCTTCTCTCACCATCAGCTCCTAGCAAAATGATCATGCGATTAATGTTTAATACCTAAATGAAGGAAGAAATGAAGAGATAAATGAAACAATTGGCCCGTATAGAATATATATAATTGATAGGCCTACCCATGGTAGTCTTATTATTATGGCCTGAAATTTAAATTGAAGTGAATTCTTCATAATCTGAACTGCCTCCTTACATGCCCTTTCATCCCACATCCTAGGGGGAGAGGATGAGGAAGGAGATCATGAGGGTGTTTGGGTTCTGGTTCTCCCCACTTCATGTGGTCTTGTCTCCTGTCTGATGGGGGTCAACCAAGCACGGACTGGACACTCGTGAGCCTCTTCTGACAGCATCTTGATTTATGGAGCATTCTTTCCTTATTGGGCCACGGTCCTCCTTGTGTGTGGTTCAGGCAGCATGTTCCACAGTTTCTACCCAATTCTGTGAGGTCTCCTGGAGCACATATAACATCTGGCAGCGTCCTGAAATCACACGTCTGGATGCTGGAAAGGTATCTCCATATATTACCTTCCTGCTCTGTAGGGAGAAACGTTATTTTTGGTTGAAATCACTTTTTCATTTATCCCCGGTCAGAGGAAGTTCATTCTCTCCATTGTTCAATTCTCCTCCGAGTCAAATTTTTAGATTTCGTCTCATTTTAAAATAAACTACTTTCAAATGTACTATTTTACATAGATATGTAGCTCAAAGCAAAGGCATGTGATTGAGTCCAATTTACAGGAATGAATACGTATATATAGATAGATGAAAATTAAGCCTTATTTTAAATTGTAATTCAGTATGCAACGTCTATCAATGGTTCTACGCAACTGTTTAGCCCACAGTTTATCAATACCCTTGCTGTTTTTTTTAACGTCTAAAAAGATTGTTAACTCAAATCTGCCTTTATACTGAGAAGAAGCTCACCTACAAGAAAGTCTTAACTCAGTACCAAAAAGACAGAAGAAATTGATTTACTGTAAAAATTCTAGAGGTAAGTGATATAACAACTTCCACAAATGATATTCCTTTTAAAACGGAACATCCGCACACAGGGTTTACAAACAAAGCGAAATAACATTCTATCACAACTACATGCTAACCAAATCACAAAGCAATGCTCACACCATCTGGGAGAAATTCATGTTTTTCCATCTCTGTTTTAATAATTTGGTCAACCTTGAGAAAATAGAACCTCAAAAAGTCATAAAGTGTAAAAAAAAAAAAAAGGACGATGATTACAGGTCTTTTAATACTAAGCCAAATAGATTTTCTTGAAAAATAATTTGTGGCATATATAATTTTGGCTTCCGAAATATTTTAGAAAGGAAGAATTTCTCTGAAGATTTCATGTTTGTGCATAAAACTGCCTGGTGACCCACCCCAGCTCTATTATAATTATTTCTCTTCCTTTTCTCTTTATTTCTTTACCAATCTATATATACTCCTTCCCCCCACCCCGCCCTTTTACTGTGATTTTTCTCATTGTTCTCTTTTTCTTTGCTTTCTAAGAAAAAAATAAAGCAAAACTTAAGGGCAGAGAAAGGATTCCCCCATCCATAGCTTTTCCTCATTCATGTGATAAACAAACAAGCTACCAAAATATTTCCAGTCAGAGCCAGTCACTTGCAAAATTGGGGTTTGGGGACACTGTGTCCTTGGCAGGCCCTCACTTCCTTCCCAGAGTCTTTTACAGCTGCCTTTCTCCCACCAGGAACACCCAAACTGTCACCCCAACTTTGGTCGTGACCTATTACTTCACTGCTTACCCCTCCCTGCAAGTAGTCGGTCTATTGCCTGCTCTCTACCTCGTTATCACAGTTTACCTACTCCGCGGCGTTCCCACAGAAACAAACTCTTCCTTTCGTGAAGGCACTAAGTGAAAAGAACATGGGCTTTGGATTTCCACACTTCAGAGTTTAAATCCTAGCTATGCAATCTCTAGCTGTGTGACTTTTGGCAAGTTACTTAACCTCTCTGAGATGCAGTCTCCCCTGGATATAAATGGGAATGCTAATTTCTTCTGTATTTATTGATAGGAGGTTTAAATATAATAAACGTGAAGGGTTTTTATAGAGGCTGGTATATTGTTAAGTACTCAATAAATGAAGAAATGGTAGTAGCTACGATAATACTTAAGATTTTAATCTAACTTTCAGTTTGGAAAATGTCTGATCGACAAAACAATGTAAACATATAAGGGTTAATATCCACCTGACACTAAAACTATCGAAGAGCATTTTTGTCCTAGGGTTATCACACTTCAAGAAATACCATACAGATCTTTATCTTCAATTGTTTGTCCTAAGATCAGGCTTGACCTACTCCCCTAGAAATCAGGAAAGGTGTTTTTGTACCCACAAAGTTCTAAAAAACACTGGCTGTAAATCAGAATGAGGTAAACACGCATTCAGAAAGATGGCACAAAAAAGGCAAAAGTGAGCCATGAACCAAGAAATTTAGTTATTCAACAAAATGCTTCTCCCTCACCCCACTGCTCACTATCTCACTATCTCGCTGTCTTTCAAATAAATAGATAAAATCTTTTTTCAAAAATGAATCCAAATTGTCCATGTGAAGAAGGATAGAAGGGCAACCACTGCATGCAGAATGAACTGCTTGAAGAGAAGCATGTGTGCAGAGATGCACTGAGCAGTGAAGTGTTAATAGAACATCAAATGTGCAGGGGAATGGCAGCAAAGGAGGTCTGAGCAGAGCATGAGACACAGGGGTCTTACCAACTGTGCTAAGAAGCCTGCCCTTCGTTCTCTGTGGTGGAAGCACACTGGAGGGAGCTGTCTTTCCTGGATTGGGTCTTTATGGGTCAGGATCACTCTGGCTGCCTTGAGAAGGGATTAGAGGCAAGGGCTGTGAGAGCAAAAGCAGGAACCCAAGTCAGGCTCAAGCTGCAGAAACCCAAGAGTGAGCACAAGGGTTGTGCTGGAAAATGCTGGAAGAGAAGGGATCCAAGAAATATTTAGAAGGTAAAATCAACAGGTTACACATAAAACCACGAAGAAGTAAATGAGCATCAAAATGTCAGCCTTTGACTAATGGTTTCCCAATACTGGAAGGAGTCACAGTGCATAAGGTCCCTACATTGACTGCAGCTTCTGATTTGTCATCTACAGATCCAGGTCTTTACTCATTAAACCAGGCCCATTTGTTTAATGAAATGTTTTAAATTACTATTGTCAATTTTCAAGAAGTACATGGAGCTTTTCAGTGAGACAAATAACTAGACCTCAAAGGAATGTTTCCTTGATTTTTTTTCTTGTATCAGGTCCTATTTCTTTGCTCTGTGTTTTAAATTAATTAATGCAGATGCAAGGCTATGTCCACACACTCAAATTAGTTGACAATCTTGAATAAAATGGCAAATGTTCTTGGTCAAATAATCATTTTTAACAGTGTTGTAAATGCTAAATTGACTCATCAATTCAATCAAGATGGCTGAATTAGCTCTCCTGTTGACACAATTTCTTGTTAAAAAACAAAAAAAAATCTGCCATTGCACAAGAGTCAAATGTTCTTATGCATCAAAAAACAAACAATTTTTAAATGAGAGTGCCTAACCAAAGAGCTTTAAGCACTGATGAGTGATGGGAAAACTTTTAATAGATTTAAAAACCCATTAAAAATTGGATTTAATAGCTTTCCCTCAACAATAGCCATGCTACTGAATGGAGATATTCCAATGCATTCATTATTTTAAAATTTTAGTGTGTTAAATGCCAACCAATAGAGGAATGACAGAAAATGGGTATGAGGTTTTTTTGGAGGTGAGGAAAATAATCTAAAATTAGATTGCAGTGGAGGTTACACAATTCTGTAGATATACTAAAATGCATTGATTTAAACACTTAAAATGGGTGCTCTTTAGAGTCTGTAAATGATATCTCAAGAAAGTTTTCTTAAAAAGCCCAAAGAGGAAGCATTTGCAATCACACAGCAATCCTCTCTCGCTGCAGAAGAGAAGGATTTCCAAGTGGACAACAAACATGGTTTCCTGTGTAAAGATTACTTGGAGGAGTAGACAACAGGATCCAGAAGGAGACAACAAATGCCGTCACTACCAACCACCAACAAAACATGGTGGGTAATTTGAAAAAGATCATCGATATTCTCAATCTCAAGAGTCTGAAATATTCTTGGAGACATAGCCATGATCACATGAGGCCAGAGAAAGAATACAAAGACGGTCACAGGATGTACATTATGAGGTGCCAGCAAAGAACTTCCAGGGGTGAAAGGTTGTGTGGGTGCCCTTTGGGGAAACAACAGAGCATCTGGGACTTACTCTGGGACTTCAGTGAGAAATATGAGCAAATTGAGGAGGCAAAGCAAAGCTGGGGCAGAGATGGCATGGAACAAAGGCCAAGAAGTGGAATGATCATGAAAAGGGGCGGAAATGATCATGAGGGCTAGGAAAGAGGTATCTGAGACAAGGTGCCATCAATTTGGGGAGGTTAGTAAGGATCACATCAGTTGGATCAGGTTTTTGAAAAATCTACCAGCAAAGCCTCTATTTGCTCTTACCAGCAATAGAGTCTGAACTCTAAGTTCTGGGGAAGACGAAGGCGAAAACGTAGAAAGTAAGGTTGTACCTAAAACTCATTTGAATTTTGACCTGTCAAACCAGATGTGAAAGGAAGAGAATGAAAATTTTTTCTTTATGCTCAAAAAGAGGCGGCATTTTAGTTTTGTTGACTGTATCCTTTGCTGTGCAAAAGCTTCTTATCTGGATGAAGTCCCAATAGTTCATTTTTGCTTTTGTTTCTTTTGCCTTCGTGGATGTATCTTGCAAGAATGGGAGAAGATATTTGCAAATGACGTATCAGATAAAGGGCTAGTTTCCAAGATCTATAAAGAACTTCTTTTTTTTTTTTTTTTTTTTTTTTTTTTTTTTTTTTTATAAAGAACTTCTTAAACTCAACACCAAAGAAACAAACAATCCAATCATGAAATGGGCAAAAGACATGAACAGAAATCTCACAGAGGAAGACATAGACATGGCCAACACGCACATGAGAAAATGCTCTGCATCACTTGCCATCAGGGAAATACAAATCAAAACCACAATGAGATACCACCTCACACCAGTGAGAATGGGGAAAATTAACAAGGCAGGAAACAACAAATGTTGGAGAGGATGCAGAGAAAGGGGAACCCTCTTGCACTGTTGGTGGGAATGTGACCTGGTGCAGCCACTCTGGAAAACTGTGTGGAGGTTCCTCAAAGAGTTAAAAAATAGACCTGCCCTACGACCCAGCAATTGCACTGTTGGGGATTTACCCCAAAGACTCAGATGCAATGAAACGCCGGGACACCTGCACCCCGATGTTTCTAGCAGCAATGTCCACAATAGCCAAACTGTGGAAGGAGCCTCAGTGTCCATCGAAAGATGAATGGATAAAGAAAATGTGGTTTATGTATACAATGGAATATTACTCAGCAATTAGAAACGACAAATACCCACCATTTGCTTCAACGTGGATGGAACTGGAGGGTATTATGCTGAGTGAAGTAAGTCAATCGGAGAAGGACAAACAGTGTATGTTCTCATTCATTTGGGGAATATAAATAATAGTGAAAGGGAATATAAGGGAAGGGAGAAGATATGTGTGGGAAATATCAGAAAGGGAGACAGAACATAAAGACTCCTAACTCTGGGAAACGAACTAGGGGTGGTGGAAGGGGAGGAGGGCGAGGGGTGGGGGTGAGTGGGTGACGGGCACTGAGGGGGACACTTGACGGGATGAGCACTGGGTGTTATTTTGTATGTTGGTAAATTGAACACCAATAAAAAATTAATTTATTAAATAAATAAATAAACAAATAAATAAATAAATATAAAATGTTAAAAAAAAAAAAGAGGCGGCATTTCAGAGGAGGAATTTAGTGACCACAAGGATTTAAAGAAGGAACAAAAGATTCCAAATGGCCATAGGTTTTTAAACCCAAAGGAAGAGTTAAGAGAATAAAAAAAAATACTGGAGTTTGGAAGAGAGAAAAGTTGGCTTATGTCTGAGACACTGAACTTGAAGACAGAACCCTTAAGTGAAATTGTTTTATCCAATCATAACCCGTTAAGAGAGACACGGAGAGAATATGCACGCAGTCCCTGCATCCTTTCCCTTCCTCGTCTAATTCTCAGATATAAAGAACTGGGCCATGTCCCAGAAAATATTCTGAGTCCTCAGAACTTCAGCTTTTAAAGATATTTATTTGGTTTCCTCAAGTACATTAAGTTATGAAACAAAGTATGAATTAACAAGAATTCCAATGTCTCGAACATATAATTCAGCAATTATACATCATTGCTGGTTAAAGCCATTTCCAAGGCATCTACGTATTCATTCCTCAGGAACATTTGCTTTACGTGTTTTTCTTCTAGAAAATTAATAATTTTGGCAATGTGTCTGTGATGTTCTTTCTAGCATGTGCTGTAGAAGGATATTGTTGCAACTGCTGCTTTGTGTATTCTGGCTCTCAAAGATGGTTTCTCACTTACTAAGTTTGAAATTTAAATCATAGGTTTGGCTATAGCTGTTGCCAGACAGCAATATCATGGAGTCAGGACAAAGTTAAGAAATTTTTGTTGTCATTTTGGATTTCTGACTTTATTCAGGAAAAAAAACTACCTAATCTCAGAATTACAAGCATATGAAGGATAGACTAATATTTTGATTCCAATGAAGGATTTTTACTAGGTCTGAGAGATCTGCAGGGCATGTGCTATTGAAACAGCTCATTCCCAAACTAAGCAATAAATCTAGAATTGACAGCTACACAAATCCATCATCAAGTCAGGGAGGTACCGTGTTCAGTGTGTAGACATTTGGGTAATTGGAGAACAGGAGGGCAACAGTGAAATGACAGGACCTCACTGTTGAAATCATTTTTACATTTCAATCTGTTCAAAATCACCAGATTTGAGAGTACCAGGGAGATCTTTAAGTGTTTTAAATTCTAATCACAGAGCTCATCAAAAGTGTAACTTATCTCCTTAAAATATATTTAGATTACTGGCTTAAATTCCAGCACCAAGAATTGATTAATGTCTTAACATCAAATAGACATTTTGCAAAAATGCCCGTATGATTCAGGGTTTTGTGAAAAGCTATGAGTTTTTTAAAGACCTTTTTTTTTTTTAATTTTTTTTTGTTAACTTTTATTTATTTATGATAGTCACAGAGAGAGAGAGAGAGAGGCAGAGACATAGGCAGAGGGAGAAGCAGGCTCCATGCACTGGGAGCCCGACGTGGGATTCGATCCCGGGTCTCCAGGATCGCACCCTGGGCCAAAGGCAGGCGCTAAACCGCTGCGCCACCCAGGGATCCCTTTTAAAGACCTTCTTAAGGCAAGTTAAAACCCTCTTTATTTTAGTTTATGTGTTTAGAGTTTGGGTTTTAAGTAGCATTTGGTTATATGACAAGCGGGACAAAAATAAAGAATTTATTTTTTTTAAGTTTTTTTTTAAGATTTTATTTATTTATTTGTGAGAGACACAGAGAGAGAGGCAGAGACAGGGGCAGAGGGAGAAGCAGGCTCCCTGCAGGGAGCCCGATGGGGGACTCCTGGATCACACCCTGAGCTGAAGGCAGATGCTCAACCCCTGAGCCCACCAGGGATCCCGAATTTCTATTTCAAAAAGTACACTCAGTGAAATAAACGAAATTGTACACTAGGAAAATCAATCACTAGAGTTACAAGAATTATAAACTTATTAATGATAAGATAAATTTTCTTCAGAGCCTCCATAATTTTGTTTCCCATGAAAATTCTTTTTAAAAAAAAATATTTTATTTATTTATTCATGAGAGACACACAGAGAGAGAGGCAGAGACACAGGCAGAGGGAGAAGCAGGCTCCATGCAGGGAGCCCGATGTGGCAGCCGCTCAATCGCTGGGCCACCCAGGTGTCCCTGTTTCCCATGAAAATTCTTAAGACACCCCCCAAGAAGGCATCTTTGAGGTGTTTAATAAGCAGGCAGGTCCTCCTGGTGGCAGTGTATTTTGTTTTTCCGTCATGGAGATGCGTGTGTCTCTGCTCTGTCATGCTCCCTTTGGCTTATTGGCACAGCATTAGGGAGAAAATGGCAAACTCTTTCCAGAAAACGGATTCTCATTGCATCCTTTAAGACACTGTCTTGCAGCTTAATGAGAAAGGGGAATATACAAAGGAATAAAAATCAGGTGGGTTACGCAATCTGAAAAGTTTCTTTAAAGTATGAGAACTAGACTTCAAAGGTTTAGCTGGAAGATATTGTCAGTGATACAAGTTGGTTTGTTTTAAAAAATCCCCTTTCCAAAGGGCAGCAACTCAACACCTCATGGAAGATGGCATGATTTAATGAAGACCTCTAAGGCGGGGAGCGCGTCTTCCCCACACGCTGGCATCACAATCAGAAAATAACTCTTGTACAGAGATTCCTAAAATGGGCAAATCTGTGAAACTACTGCCTAGAAGGTATGATTATAAACAAGTCAAAATCCAACATTTCTGACTCTCAGGTGGTCCAACACCGAAGTTGATACAGGGAGCCCAGGACAGGAGGACAACCAGCAGGAAGCCAGTGACATCTACTGCCAGAAGATGGAAATGGTGGTGGGAGGCCTGTCCTCCCCCAGCCAGCTGAGGGGCTTGGGGGGCCGCCTTCCAGGGAAGCCAATTCTGGAAACCAGCATGAGCCTGGGATCATGACCTGAGCTGAAGGCAGACATGTAATGACGGAGCAGCCACCCGGGCGCCCAAGTGTGGAGTATTCCATGGAAACAGAAGAGGAGGAAGCCAAGAAAACCAGGAAGACGGGAGCTGCTGTGGCCTGTGTGGTAACCAAGATGGTGGACCTGGATGGGCCTCTGTGGGAGGCAAGGAGGAGCGCAGGGCCCTGAGGAAAGTGTCACCCGCAGGAACTTAGCTCTCCCGGGAGACAACTTTTCTCCTGTGTTGTTTACTTTATACTTCCTTCCTTTTTTCTCCTTTTTCCCCCCACCCCTTAGCCCAACAGCACCCTCTACAAACCATCTAGGGCTGGAAAGCTGTGGGCGACCCAAGGTTTTAAAAATCACTTCATAAATTAGGGAATTTCTGGCTTTAAGACAAGACACAAACTTCTGGGACCCCTGGGTGGCTCAGTGGTTGAGTGTATGCCTTCAGCCCAGGGTGTGATCCTAGGGTCCCGGGATCAAGTCCCACGTTGGGCTCCCTGCATGGAGCCTGGGTCTCTGCCTCTCCCTGTGTGTGTCTCTCATGAATAAATAAATAAATAAAATCTTAAAAAAAAAAAAAAAAGACAAGACATAAACTTCTGAAACTAGGCAGATCCTTATAGACTGTTTTCCTCTGCCTATAACAGTCAAGGAAACTGGAACTGGGACAATGTGGGTGACCTCGGGGTCACCCCACGCTGGCGAGTGACAACACGAACTGGACCCAACTTTCCTGGCCCGTGGGGCCCCAGAAGAACACATTTTCCTGCAAGGAGGCCACACCTACACAATGTTCCTCAAAAGTTTCCCCACCTCCAGCCCCTTTTTATTTGTTTTGCATATGTCTGGAATTTCAGAGGCTTGCTAAAATTATGTATTTTCCTCATGCATATTTTCCTCACTTTCTCTGAGCTATTTTGAGGGAAATCAAGAGTTTAATATAAATACATGGCTGCAAGAGAAAATAAAATGGGCATTTATCTCTAAGTTGATGTATCCAATACAATGTGTGTCTGAAAAGAATAAACTGATTTAAACCTAATTTTGTGGGTTTATGGTCCTTTTTAACAAAATAAAACACCTCACTCTTTATGTTTGATTTCCTCTGTCTTCGTGCAACTTCCTGGCATAACAAAGTCATCCACGGTAGAATGAAACTTCCTAGGGGGTTGGGCAAGAGTCTAATTCTTTTCAGAATGCAAGTACTTCGGAGTGACCTGGGTGTTTGCCTTTTTGGTAAAGTGTTAATTTTGATTCATCTATGTTTTGAAGAAGATTTCTTTTTTTTTTTTAAAGATTTTATTTATTCACTAGAGACCCAGAGAGAGTCAGAGACACAGGCAGAGGGAGAAGCAGGCTCCATGAGGGGAGCCCCATGAGGGACTCGATCCCAGGACCCGGGGTCACGCCCTGAGCTGAAGGCAGACGCTCAACCGCTGAGCCCCCCAGACGTTGCTCAAAGAAGATTTCTTTTCTCCTACAATTCTCTTTTGTAACGATTAAATATGCCATCCTCTGCAAGTCGGCTACTGTGTTAAGCCAGAAAACCACACCCTTTAATACGCACTTTATCTGCAAGAATAAAGCTCCTAACATACCTTTTTGTTTTAATGAGATATTTCATACATTCACCTTTTCTTTTTCTAGGAGAAAAAAAAATTCAAATTTCAAAAATTAGCAACCATCAGACTGGACAAAGCCAGAGTATTTTTTCCAAATTCATCCTTAGGTGGAGAGGCCAGTGTTGAATTTTCCCGGAGCCCCATGCTCCCGGATAACAGCACAGGTTAAAGGAATCCCCCCACCCCCGCCATTTTGTGCTCTGGACAATGGTTTACTGCAAGGAACCACCCTTCCCATGCGACTCTGATACAATTCACGGGGCCCCATTTGTTCGCCCTATGACAAGGCCAGCCTTTGCCTCAGAAGTGATTAGCTGAGACCCTTGGCCCCATTGATTAACTGAAATAATGCATTTGTTAACCAAACCTTGGTTAAGCTTCTGTCCTTGCTTTGGGGTCCTGAACTTGAGCCCACGCTCAGTGTAAGATGGATGCAATACCCACGTATGGGTGCCTCCTGGAAACCGGGCTGGTGTCAGGGAAGGCGCTCTCGGGCCTCTGGGCCTGTAGGCCCTGCTCCCACCCCACTTCTCCACACCCAGCTCTTGCTAGCCCTGTTCCCACCTCTTGGAAAAGAAGCCCCTTTGCCTAACTCTGGAGCCACTTGCGGGTCACAGGGTCACAGGGCTCTCCTTACTGAAAGTGCCCCTCACAAGGCTGCAAGAGCTCCCAGCTCCCCCTGCAGTAACCTTTTCAAATAAAGTCACTCCTTACCAAGCCCACATTTGCTTTTTGTTTGACAAAACCAAGGACTCTAAAGCTGAGGGAAGCTGACTAAATACAAAGGAACCATAAGTTCCTGCTCTAGAAGCAAAATCACATAATGTTCATAACGATATTCATAATTCTCCTATGTCTTCCTTACCCCAAGATAAAATTTCAGAACTTTTCAAGGGCAGTGTTTCCTGGAAAATACTCACATTCAAATGAATAGTGAAATGAGTTTTGGTTTTTGTTTGGTTTGGGTGGGTTTTTATGGTTTTGTTTTGGTGGTGGTGGTGGTGGGTTTTTTTTGTTTTGTTTTGTTTTGCTTTACAAATTCTACTAAAGTCCCAGTATTTTCCAAGTTTAATCCTGACATATTAAGTTCCCCCAGTATGCCCAGATCCACGCTTACCTCTCAATGAGCTACTTTCTTTTTTATTGGAGTTCAATTTGCCAACATATAGCATAACACCCCCAAAGAGCTACTTATTTGGTATTAGCTCCCCCAAATCTTGCAACTCAACTATTTTGCAGTGTGGCAAGCAATCTAAATATCTTTATTTAAAATTCCTGTTACTCAATTTTTTACCAGAATAGAAATCTAATTTTTCCACGACAAAAACCACACATTGCAAGCCCCAGTGCTACCACAAATCCTCAGGACATTTCTATGGTCAGAACTGACCGATACCATATGCCATATTATATAAACAAATATGTACCAATGGGCTCAACTGTATAAACCACAGGAGGAAATGAAAATGATGAGCTGAACAGATGTCTTAGAAGCATAATCGTTTCTCTGACAATCCAGGAAACAAAGACCTGTGTATCCCTTTGGTCTGTGAAAATAGGTTGGAAATATTCAAATGCCCACCCAAAATATGGGTCTCAAAAAATATGTATTTGGAAACAGTAATGAGACAATTAGTTGGCTTCTCATAAACTTCACAGACTCAGGTAAATGTGAATTAATTTAGCTAGTGCCTTTCTACACATGTTGGAAAGAATCATTCATTTCCCTTGACATCAGTTCTAGGCTCAGATCCAATCCCCATATACTCCGATTCGTTTCTACTGTATTTACTTAATGCTTCTATTTATTTATCCCTTTATTTGTTAAATATTTATTGGATACCTACTGTGTCGTAAGCACTAGGGATACAGTTCTGAACAAAATGCATTAAAATCTCTGTCCTCACGGAACTTGTAACTTAGATAGAAAATGAATCAGATAAATGAGTAAAATATGGAAAATGCTAGATGTGAAATGTACTAGGGAGGAAAAAAACTAAAGCAAGAAAGTGAGCTACAAAATGTTAAGGAGCAGGAGGGTTTCAGGCAGTGACAAGGTGATCCTTGAGCAAAGATCTCAAGGAAGTGAAGGACCCAGCCACGCAGGAGAACCCTCCTGAGGAAGGGAAGAGCAGGTGCAAAGGCCCAGGGGTGGGAACCCTGCTAGGCACAGTGCTAAGCACCACAGAGGATATAGAGACCAATAAGCTCAAAGAGCTTAAAATCTAGTAAGGAAGCTTAGGATCCACATGTCCTAAAACTAGTATCAATAGGCTGTCGGAAGAGTCGGAAGAGACACAAACACCATTCCACAGCAATTCAGACCCGGCAGCAACAGCAGGCTTGGGGAAGTTCAGGGGGCAGGGGGAGGCGGCGGCTGGGGGCCAACCAGACTTAGGAGCAAAACAGGGGAAAAGGGGAAATATTAAACCCCCTGGAGACACATAAACATCGCGAAGCTACGGCCCCCAAGTCCATAAATGTTAAGTATTACCCAGTCTATCATAGGCAAACTCTGCTTGGACACGGACCACAGACTCAATGGATCCTATTCCCACCCCCACTCCCACCCCCAGAACCTGCCCCGGTCCCGCAAATGTAGACACTGACCCGGCGGCTTCTTACAGTCATTTCAGGAAAAGAAGTGGAAATATTGTCACACAGAAAGCCTCGGAAATGGAGATGGCAGGAAGGGCAGGACGGGCAGGACGCAGGGGGGGCATCGGCTGCTGCCAGAAGGGTCCAGGTGATGACCTTGCCCTGGCCAGATGGGGGGGGACAGAGGGAGGCCAGGGAGTGGGAAGGGGGGAGGTGGGGGGAGGGACCCCTGCTGAGGGTCCGGACCTGAAGGGGTGGTCAGTCCTCGGCCTACAGCTGGATCCACCCCGCACTCCCCTTCCTCCCTCCCTCCCTCCCATTGTCCTCCTCCCTTCTCCCTCCCCTTCCCCTCCTCTTCCCTTTTTCCCTCCTCCCTTCCCTTCTCTTCCTCCCTCCTCTCTCCCTCCCTTCCTCCCTCCCTCCCATTATCTTCCTCCCTCCTCCCTCCCCTCCCCTCCCTTCCTCCTCCTTCCCCTCCCCTCCCTTCCTCCTCCCCCCCCTCCCTTCCTCCCTCCTCCCTCCCCTCCCTTCCTCCCTCCTCCCTCGCCTCTCTTCCTCCTTCCTCCCTCCCATTGTCTTCCTCCCTCCTCCTTCCCCTTCTTGCCTCCCTCCTCCCTCCCCCCTCCCTTTCCTCTCTCCCTCCCCTCCCCTTCCTGACTCCTCTCCTCCCTCCCCTCCCCTTCCTGACTCCCCTCCTCCTTCCCCTCCCCTTCCCTTCCTCCTTCCTCCCCTCCCCTTGTCTTCCTCCCTCCTCCCTCCCCTTCTCTTCCCTTCTACCTTCCCCTCCTCTCCTCCTCCTCCCTCGCCCCTTCCCCCTCCCCCGCCCCTCCCCTCTTCCCGCCCCGGGCCAGGTGGCGAGGTTCCCAGGGACTGAACCGGAGTCACCTCGCTGGGGGGGGGGAGGGGAGCAGGGGGGTGCACAGGCCCACGGCGAGGAAGCCGTGTGGCGGGGCTGCGCAGAAGCCGAGAGGAGGCCGGGAGGAGGCCCAGAGGGCTGCCCGGAGGCGGCGGGGACCATGGGGACGACGGCGGGAGCGCACCGAGCACAGAGGGCGACTCTGGCCAAAGGCGGACTGGCTGGTGTCCAGGGGCGCGCAGCACCCCCCCCGCCCCCCCCCGGGGCCAGGTGCACCTGCTGCCTCGCCCTCGCCCTCGCCCTGGCGCTGGCCCTGGCCGCCCGCCTCCCCTTGCTGTGCGGCTCCCCGCCCGCGTGAAGGGTCCGCCCCCAACCCCCCCCCCACCCCCCCACCCCCCCCCCCCCCCCATCCCCCCGTCCCTGTCCCTCAGTGTCAGGGACCAGAGCCCAGCCGTGGCTCCGCTCCACGTGGCCAGCAAGCTCCAGGGCTCTTCACCATTAGGTCACCTAAAGGATCCTCGAGGTGCTCTTCATTATGCTCCCCGACACCAGATGCCCCCATCAGCTCCTCTGTGTGTCACCCCCTAAGGAGCGCTGAAAGCCCCCCCAAACCTTCCTCTACAACGTGGGTTCCAACTGTGCTCCTCCACTTATGCCTGGATTTTTTTGATAAATATTATACAGTACTGCAAATTTATTTTCTCTTCCTTATGATTTTCTTAATGACTTTTTCTTTTCCCTAGCCTACTTTCCCATAAGAATACAGCATAGAATACATCCACAAGAAGATCTGTTACTTGACTATGTTATTGATCACCAGTAAGCTATTAGTAGTTAGGTTTGCAGAGAGTCCAAAGTAACTGGATTTTTGACTGCACAAGGTCAGGGCTTAACCCCCGGGCTGGTCAAGGGTCAGCTACCTCTTTACAACTCAGGAAACTTAAACTAATTTAAGTTGGTCATCTTCCCCATAGCACTGTCTCCTTTTTGAATCTTCAAAAAATATTTTAAATACATGGGTTTTAAATTCCACTTCTAACGAAGAACAAAAAAGAAACTCCATTTCTAAAGAAGACTGAGCACAAATACCCGTTGTATCCCATGCTTTAGTTGTGAAAACAGCGGTTCAGCTTACTTGTAAAGAATACACACATTCTGGCATCTTAAAATATTGTAAAGCCAAAGTGGAAATATATTAGGAAACTGATAATTTAGATCAAGATTCAGATCAAGATGATGCTCCTTCTGTAAATTTATCATTTTAAAGAAGTATTTTTAAATGTTATTTTTTATCATGAAAGTCATTTTATTCTAAAGATTAAAGAAAAGTGCAAGCAAGCTTCCACTTAATCTGGAGGCTTATTTACTACAATTAAACAGTTCAAAAAGCTATTTTTTTCAGCTGCTCTACACAGAGTTCAAAAGCAATCCTTTGCTGCCCCCTGGCTGTAAAGAAATTCCTTATCTCCATAAAACTACCATCATTAAAAGAAAAAATTACTGTAACTGAGAAAGTGTAGGGGAGAATTTAGGAAAGGTATCACCTCCCATAGATACCAGGGCACTAATTAATACTGATTGATGACCTGAACTTTTAGATCAGACCAACTGGATTCAAACCCCGTTCTGCTGCGTGTGGGCTGTGGGACCGGAGTCAAATGAACCTCTCTCTTCGGTTCCTAATTGGTATTGAAGCGGGAGAGCGAGGTTCTTGTCTCACTGAGGAAAAGAATGAACCTCTTGGACAAAGGAGAGTGAGTAGAGCAATAGTTTTATTAGGCAAGGATGCAGAAGAGGCCCCCAGGGGTGAGAGGGGCCCCCCAACAGGTTGCCACCAAGGGCTTGTAGGCTTGGTCTTTCATTGAAGGCCAACCAGGGAACTTCAATCCTCTCGACATCTCAACTGACAGCACCACTGGGGAAGGACTAGTGAGAGGTCAAGTAACTCTTTGTTGGTCACAAGTGACTATTACAACAAGACCCGCCTGGCCCCGGCCCCCCACCAGGGCAGGTGCTCTGGTTTGTTCTCCCACCTCTCTGGTTTCCTTACAGCTCTGCATTCTGGGGATTTCTGTGAGCCTGAGGCCGCAGCCCCTACCTACCTCTCCCTGCCCAACCCCGCCTGTCTCTTACGCAGTATTTATGAAGATAATAAGAAAAATAATACTTAGCTATATGGCTAGTGTGAGAAGGCCGCGAGCTCGTCGGCTGCGTCGACTGGGTGGCACGCCTGTCAGGTATCAGTAGGCGCCCTGCTAAAGCACCGATGAGGAACTGGAAACTGTCCACGGCCACACCGGCCCTGCTCATCTCTGTGACCCTGCTTGGCTTTTTCCTTTGGTTACCGCACTCACCGCCTTCTAACATCCTAGAGAATTGGATAATTTATGACGTCCACTCGTTGCCTGCACCTCATCACTGTGTAAACTCCAGGGGAACCTCTGCACGTTCTCTGGCACGTGCCCAGCGCCAGGCCATGGTCTGGCACACACTGGGGTACGTCATGAATATTTGCTATTGAACACATTTGCTGCTGTAGTTTTGTCAATACTCACAGAGCCCTAGGCTCTTAAGGTTGCGAGGAGTTTGCAAGAGCAGCACCTTCATTCATCTGTCTTCTGTGACAGACGGACTCTGTGACGGATACGGTTAGAGGGGCACACGGCACACAAAGTGTCCGTTGCACAATTCGCAATCGAGGAGCAAACAAGCACAAAAGCAAATACTTTCAACACAATCTCAATAGTGTAGTAAATAATAAAATGTTGATCTGGAGGGTGGGGGTGACTGGGTGACGGGCACTGAGGGGGGCACTTGACGGGATGAGCACTGGGTGTTATTCTATATGCTGGCAAATTGAACACCAATAAAAAATAAATTTATAAAAGAATAAAAATAAAAAAATAAAATGTTGAGGACTGAAAACACGAGAGTGTACATCTCTCCAGGGGAGCCAGAAACCACTGAGCTAGGATGCGACGTGCTCTCTGGGCCGAGAACACAGGGCATGTCCCAGCACAGGGGCAGCTGGCAAGAGAATCATGGAAGAGGACTGTGTATCTGGGGGACAGAGAGGAACACAGGCAGCTTGGGATGGGGTGAGGGGAGTCGTTTCTGTAGACACGGCCTCAGGTGCACAAGGCCGCTTGTGATTATGGGCGTTAACAGAGTTTGGAGTTTGGTCTGGCCTGCTTTGGACCAGGCACAGCTACAAATTGAGAGGGAGGGTACCAGTGAGGGGTGGAGACCAGGCTAGCCCAGGCCAAGTTGCCAGAGGCACACAATCCAGGTTGTTAAAGGTGGACAGTCCAACATCAGAGCAAGCAAAGAACCAGGAACTACAAAGAAACGAGAGTCGGAGGAAGTCATGGAAAGATGTCAAGGAGCTAACCGCGGCTTCTTCTCTGGATGCATCTGTGTGTCCAAGCAGCACCAGCTATGGAGGGTGGCTGGCCAGAACTGCGACGGCAAAAGAAAAGTGCTTCATCCTTGGGCCACACAACCTTTGATGTTAGTTATACCGAGAGCCAGTAACCCACCACCCTGCCAGCTTGCCTCCGGGTGAGGCAGTCATTGCAGTGAGTTCAGGAAGGAAAGAAAAAGCCTTTAGGTCACTTATATATGGAATCTTTCTATTAAAGATTTATTTATTCATCGAAGACACAGAAAGAGGCAGAGAGAGACACAGGCAAAGGGAGAAGCACAGGGAGCCTGATGCGGGACTCGATCCCAGGACTCTGGCCAGGATCACAACCTAAGCCAAAGGCAGACGCTAAACCACTGAGCCACCCAGGTGCCCACCATATGTGGAATCTTAAAACAAACAAAACAAACAGGCTCTTAAGTACAGAGAACAAATTGATGGTTGCCAGAGAGGATTGGGTTGGGGAAATAGGCAAAATATATGAAGGGGATTGAGAGGTCCCCCCCAAAATGCTAAAACTTTGCTACATTCATTTTTATTTAAATAAAACATATTATGAGAATTGGCTTCATTCTTCCTTTGTACATTTTCAATGAACTGACTACAAGTTACAAACTAGTTAGGAAGGTGGCTCATGTTGTATTTCTATTAGATGCTGATGTTAGTTCATGTCGACAGAGCTTATAACTTCAGAATATGACTTGAAGGATTAGCTGTGACTCTTGGAGACCACAGATAGAAACTTGTGACCATAAGGATTCCTAAAAGTTCAGTGTGAATTGTGGAAAACACAATGTACTTGGAAAGAAGAACATCATTCACTCTGCAAATGTGGATTAAGTACCAGTTATTGCTACGAACATGGCTGGAATTGGACCAGAGTCACAGAATCCTTGATAACCATATAACTCTGACCTTATCGAGTCATTAAACTACTCTGAGCCTCATGGCTTCATCTGCAAAATTGGCCTTGCCTGAAGAGAAGAGATCGGAATGGATGCGCTCTTGAAATCCTTTTCTGCATCAGCATCTATGATTCTGTACATATTTCAATTTTGTAATCAGTCTCTAACTGGGTATAAGAAAAGCTTATCTCGGGGATCCCTAGGTGGCTCAGCGGTTTAGCGTCTGCCTTTGGCCCAGGACGTGATCCTGGAGTCCCGGGATCGAGTCCCACATCAGGCTCCCTGCATGGAGCCTGCTTCTCCCTCTGCCTGTGTCTCTGCCTCTCTCTCTCTCTATGTCTATCACAAATAAATAATAAATAAATAAAATAAATCTTTAAAAAAAAAAAAAAGAAAAGCTTATCTCATAAATTTATAAACCACATTTTTGCACCTAATTTACTATAAGCATTTTCTCTCAGCACATAAATATATTTCCTTAGTGTCTAAAACATTCAATTCTGTAATCGATGGTGAACTGAAAAGAGAGATAAAGTCAACTGTATTTATGTACTATATTTCGACAGCTTTATTTTGAGGTATGTAGATTTTTTTCATTTATTTACCTAATACTTATGTAATGAGTAAAAGGCAAGATGCTATAGCAGAAGCAAACATCCATAAACATAGTCTTTGTTCCCAAGTGACTTATCTCTGAGAAGCTTTCCCAACTTCCCGGCCAGAGTTGCTCCTGAAGTAGATTTAATTACTCCGCTATTACAGCATACTGTCCTTTTTCTGTTTACATTTCTGTTTCCTTCCTAGACTGTAATCTCCTTGACAGAGGAATTATCTTATTCATCTTTGAACCCAGTACTTCACATAAGAGATGCATATTGAAGACTTGGCAAATGACCATTACCATAACCAATAAGAAAGAGATGAACGTGTGCCCCAGATGTGATACTCTGAGAAGAACACACCTTCTACAATGCAATCTTTTTGCCAAGAATGCATAACCTCGGTCTTTTATGAGAAAACATCAGACAAGCACAAAATAATGAACATTCTACTAAAAATGTGGGACATGGGGGGATTACACCCTCACAAAATGTCAATGTCATAAAAGACAAAGAAAGGCTATGGAAATGTCCCATATTAAAGAAGGCTAAAGAGACATGGCCATTAAATGCAATACCTTACCCTAGACTGGATCTTTTATTGGAAAGGAAAAAATGCTATCAAGGACATTATTAGGTCAATGAACAAAACTGGAATATGAGTGATAAAGTATATCAATTTAATATGAATTTGATAGCTGCATGTGGTTCAATAAAAAAGTATCCCTATTGTTAAGAAGATAAATATATGATAGTCCTTTATTCTTAAATATCTCTACGCATATTTCTTAAGAATCTTACACACATAGAGACACACACATACATGCAAACATGCACAAAGAGAGCAAATGACAAAGCATATGGAATCAAATGTTAGCAATAGATGAACCTGGATAAAGAGTATATTTATGTTCCTTGTACTGTTTTTTATTTCTGGCTTTGAAATTATTTCCAAATGAAACATTTTTTAAAAGATTTAAAAATATATATATTTAAAAAGATGCTCAACTTCACTGCTATCTAAAGGAATAAACAAAACAATAAGAAGGCATTATTCACTATTGGCAAAAATTTTAAGGCAAGTGTGTAAAAAAAACCAATACTGTCTCTCACATTTTTAATTAAAAAAATAAATGTATGTCATTGTATGTTTTTATACTAATAGAAAAGCAATATATATTTCTTTTCTGTTGGCTAGAGTTTTAAATGAGATAATTACTACACTGCATATATTTATAAATAGGGATATGTGGGACTTTTAAAAAGCTCCTTAAAAGGGGAACAAAGGGGCAGCCCTGGGTGGCTCAGCAGTTTAGCCCCGCCTTCGGCCCCCGGGGTGTGATCCTGGAGTCTCTGGATCGAGCCTGCTTCTCCCTCTGCCTGTGTCTCTGCCTCTCTCTGTGTCTCTCATGAATAAATAAATAAAATCTTTTTTAAAAGGTTGGGGGAACAAACCCTTAGGGAAAGACTTTTTGCCCTTCAATATCTCCATAAATTGTTGGAAGCCAAAAATCTGTATATAATGACTGGACTGCTGTCCTGTTGCAAAGAAAGAAAGAAGTGTGCATTCCAGATAACTTTATTTATCCTCCAGACAAGCCACAGACTGTCTACCTTGGTACTTCTTTTATGTGAGAGAAAAATTAATTTCTATCTTGTCTGAGTCACTCTCACCCCTGTTGCCTGCTGCTTAATGCAATTCCCAGAGCAAATCACCAGGATTTTTTATTTTTGTTTTTAATTGAAATTGTTTTCATAGGACAGACTTGGCAACACAGAGATAGCTGGGAGTTCAAACATGGCCCAAAGCTCAGTGATTGCTCTCACTGTTCTGGGCAAATTCAACATTTCTGGAGCAAAATGTGCACTAGTAAAAAGCAGGTATAGGGTCAAGAACACTTTTGTGATTTAGAATTCTGGTTCCATTCCTAGACACATATTTTAGAGAGGCGTCCTTGAGACCAGTAAGAGAAAAAGAAAAACAGGGAGCCCCAAATCATCAGAGAAGGCATGTATTAAATCAATGGTACTGGGGAAAATGACTAATTAGACATATTGGCCACACTGACATTTAACACTGTTCCCTCCCAACTTAGAATTAAAGAAATTTTAGTTTTAGTTTTTTTAAGATTTTTTATTTATTTATTTGACAGAGAGAACACAAGCAGGGGAGCAGCAGAGGAGAGGGACAAGCAGACTCCCTGCTGAGCAGAGAGCCCAATGTAGGGCTCCATCCCAGGACTCCGGGATCACAACCTAGCAGATACTTAACCAACTGAGTCACCCAGGTGTCCCAAATTAAATACATTTCTAAATGATTCAAGAGTTAAAGACATAAACTGAAACCTTATAAAAGCTATGAGGAAGAAAAGGTGAATATTTAATTGATCTCAAATTGGGAAAGGGCTTTCAAAATATGAAAGTAAATTACAGTGATAAATACTGCTAAAATGGACCACATAAATGTAATTACCTGCTCTAAAGCATAAATTTAAGAGGCAAGTTACAAATTAGAGAAAAATATTTTTAGCAAATATAATTTGTTCAACAAAAATTTATTGACCGTCTATTACATGTAAGACAACATTCTAGCTCCTGGGCACGCAGTGGTGAATGACATAGCATGGTGTTTGCACACATGTAGTCTATATACTAGCAGGACAGACAGACACAATAGTACTCATTGCCCAATCAAGTGTTTACTTATAATTGTGATCAGTGCTACAGAGAAGTATGAGATATCAAATAGAGAATGATTAACAGTCATTCTGCATCTTACAGGCTATCTAAAATATATATAAATATATATATGTATATGGTAGCTTTTATAATAATAACAAGGCAATAAATATGTAAGAATTTTTAAATAAAATAAAAGCTTGGGGTACATTCTTTTTAATATTAAAATATACATTTTTCTATAATATTATCTAGGTAAAAAGAAAATGTGTCTGAAAATTATTTCAGTGCTTCAGTTACTTCCTGAATATAGATCTGGACATATTCTCATAAATGACTGAACTTTTCACTCCATGGTATTTGTCATAGAAACACTGCATTTATTAGATTCTGCTATCAAAGTAAGAAGTAGGGATCCCTGGGTGGTGCAGTGGTTTAGCGCCTGCCTTTGGCCCAGGGCGCGATCCTGGAGACCGGAGATCGAATCCCACGTCGGGCTCCCGGTGCATGGAGCCTGCTTCTCCCTCTGCCTGTGTCTCTGCCTCTCTCTCTCTCTCTGTGACTATCATAAATAAATAAAAATTAAAAAAAAAAAAAAAGAAGTATTTCCAAACACTGGTGTTCTGAAGAAACATTACTCTTTCTTCCCATTAGGCTAAGCCTGTTAAACTGCACAAAATTGTCTCTAATATAAATACAGTCTCAAACAGACTATTTTAAAATTTTGCTTCTTTAGGTTGAAAGTATAAGAGCACAATGAGTTATGATTGAATCTATATTTTGACTATGATATTCTTTGTTAAAAAGAGAAACGTATTGTTTCAGTGACCATTATAGTTAATAGTCAAAATAGATACTCTCAATTCTTCACTCAGCAGGTGAGCTATTCCCAAAACAATCTCAAGAAAATGCTTCAGTAAGAAATTTGGAGTTTTCAGGGGTTTTTTGTTTTGTTTTGTTTTTTGTTTTTTAAAGATTTTATCTATTTATTCATGAGAGACAGAGAGACAGAGAGAGAGAGCAAGGCAGAGACACGGGCAGAGGGAGAAGAAGCAGGCTCCATGCAGGGAGCCTGACATGGGACTCGACGGCGGGTCTCCAGGATCACGCCCTGGGCTGAAGGCAGCACTAAACTGCTGAGCCACCTGGGCAAGGCAGCCCTGGAGTTTTCAGTTTAAAGGGATGTCTAGCTATTTCGTGGAGAACTGGCTGATTCCATGTCTGGAGAAGAGTAGGCACAAGGTGGGTCTGGGACATCTTGTGCCAGAACCCAACACATTTAAGAAGAGTGGGGACATGTCAAACATAGGAGCCAGCCAAAAGGGCTCCCATTGACCAACTCTTGGGTAACTGGAAAATCAAAAAGAATAATGGCTGCAATCACTTATAATCTTGACTAAGTAAAATCCAACTGCTCATTAAAAATATCTGTGAAGACTCAGAAAAAAACATATCAACACTAAAAACCAATAAAGAAAAAAATTCATATGGACAGAAGTATGAAGCTAATATGTGAAATACAACTGGTTACTAACATATGCTTTTATGGAAGATAATCTTCCAGTCTAAAGGACAAAAAAATAGTTACAAAGTATGCCCAAAATATAGTAGTTTGAAAATGTTTAAATTTATGTCAGAAAAAAAAGGTAATTTATATTTAATTTAACCTTTTAAAAAGTTAATAGGGCCAAGACATGAAATTAATGGGCCATGAGTAGAATATAGCTACTATTTTCATATTCATGGGTGATATTTAATATAGAGCAATTATTATTAGCTAACAGTCATTGAACACTTACTTTCTAGGCATTGTGCAAAATGTCTTACATACATTCTTTCATTTAATCTCCACAGCAACATATGAGGTAGATACCAGTATTGTCTCCTTTGTGTGGCTGAAGAAGCCTAAGAATCTATAAAATGAGGAAATCTACTACTACAGTAGTAATAGTAGTAGCTGTTGCAACAACTACTTCATAAGGTCATTGTGAAAATTAGAGAAAATAGTATAATACAATAAAAAATGTAAGGACTTCCAAGAAAAGATGATAGAATAAAGTTGAATCGCAGAATCCTTTTCCTCCAATATCTGACTAAATAAACATAAACAAACAAACAAACAAAGGTTGAAAAACCTAGCCAAAAAATTACAAGCAAAATGTAAAACACAGTAAAGGATACTAAATCATGTAATAAACCTTTAAAAGTTTCAGCCATGCCTGGATCATAATCCCACACCTTCTTCCCAGGAATAGTTATAAGGGGAAATACTGAGGTCAACTAAGTCATAGGAATTCTCCCTTTTATCCACAAATTTTTAGAGAAGTGAGAAAAGAGAGAAGGGGGCAGCTCAGAGAAGCATCAAGGAAAATCAATGAGTAGAATTTGCTACTTTTCACCCAAGATTTCCCAGAGATTGCAACCTAATTCACATTAGAATCACCTGGGAAGCTTTTAAAATGATCAAATCCAGGCTGCATTCCAGTTAAGTTAAATTACTATTTTTATTGGTAGGACACAGGCATTGGAATATTTGATAGCCACTCAGGTATTTCTAACATGCATCTAGAGTTGAGCACCACTACACTAGAGGAATCTCTTACAGTAACTGCATCTCATGGCCATATGAGGAACTGGATTTCCCCCACCACAGGCATAGGATCTACAATTGCATGGAGAAAGCCCTGATACAGGATATTAACAAAGACATCAAAAAATAACAGGATCTAGGTCTTCCAACAAAGGAGATATGGAATATATAAAAAACAACTAGCAAATGGTAGATTTTGATATGACTATATCAATTATTACATTAAATGTAAATGGTCTAAATAAATCAAGGGCAGAAATTATTAAGTGGATAAATCAAAACCTAACTATAGAAGAAACTCATTTTAAATAAAAAGATATAGATAAGTTAAAAGTGAAAGGAAGGGAAAAGTTATACCATGATAACACTAATGAAAAGTATATTAATATCAGACAAAATAGTCTTCAGATTAAGGAATAGTACCAGGGATAAAGAACGATATTATACAATCATTAAAGGGTCATTTAATCAAGAAGATATATCAACATGTTACATATCTAAATATATATGAAACTAACAACACAGATGCAAAATGAATGAACAAAAGCTGATAAAACTGAAAGGAGAAAAAGACAAATCTATAATTACAGTTAGAGACTTCAACATTCTTATTTCAATAAAGGGCAGAACAAATAGAAAGAAATTCAGGAAAGTTATAGAAAATCTATAATACAATGCTACTAATTACTTGACCTAATTGACATTTATATAACATTCAACTCAACAGCAGAGTACAAATTCTTTTCAAAAGCATATGAAACATTCATCAATATAGATAATATTCTGAGCCATTAAAAAATCCTTCAGGTGTGCTTGCCTAGCTCAGTCAGTAAAGCATGTGACTCGATTTCAGGGTCATGAGTTGGAGCCCCACGTCGTGCATAGAGATAGAAATTACATTTTAAAAAATCCTTCAACAAATTTGAAAGAACCAAGAGCATAAGATGTATATACTCTAATTATAACAGAATTAAACTAAAAATCAAAAACAGAAATAGAACTGGAAAATGTGAAAATTATGTAACATACCTCTAAATAATCCGTGAGTCAAAGAGGGATCCACAAGGAAAATTAGAAAATATATCTAATAAGATGAAAAGAAAAACACAACATATTAAAATTTGTGGATATAGCAAAAGCAATGCTTGAGAAAACTGCATACCATTTATATAGCATTAAATTCATATATTAAAAAAGAAGAAAGGTCTAAATACCATGATCTAAGCTTCTATCTTAAGAAACTGCGGGGGGTGGAAAGCAAAACAAATTAACCCTATAACAAGCAGGAGGTAGAAAATAAAAAATGAAAGGGAGAACAGAAAGATAGAGAAAAGAAACCAAATGGGACCAAAAGCTAGTTTGAAAAGATCATTATAATTTATATACCTCTAGCCAGATTAATCAAGGAAAAAAAAAAGAGAAGACACAAATTACAAATCTCATAACTGAAACAAGGACCATCATTACCTGTCCCACAGACATTAAAAAACTGATAGTAAAATATGACATCAACTTTGAGCTTATAAAGTCAGTAACTTAGATGAAATGGACTGATAGGGAGCATTGAGTCAATGTAAATGTACAACCCAGACTAAGCCATTGTATAGGTTATAGTTTCAAACATATTATTAGTAATATTGATAATATAAAATAATAATATTATTAATAAAAACAGAATGTGGGGAAAGGGAAGTGATAGAAAGTATAAAGATGCTAATTGCGGGGATCCCTGGGTGGCTCAGCGGTTTGGCGCCTGCCTGTGGCCCAGGGCGCAATCCTGGAGTCCCGGGATCAAGTCCCACGTCGGGCTCCCGGCATGGAGCCTGCTTCTCCCTCTGCTTGTGTCTCTGCCTCTCTCTCTTTCTCTATATGTATCATAAATAAATAAATAAATAAATAAATAAATAAATAAATAAATAAATAACTCTTTTAAAAAAGATGCTAATTGCTTTATAGCAGAGTTAATCATAGAATCTGAAAATAAACCACATGTTTACAAAATATAAAAACTTCAGTTCTTAATGACATCTGTAATATTCCCTTTTCAAATCTTAGATCTTTTAAGAGCTAGCATCTTGTGGGATGGGAAAGTTATTTTCTAAATCAAGACATCCTTATGCTCTATTTTTTTTCCTCTCTCATTAAATTCAATAAAATTAAAGTTATTTTAATTAAAAACCATATTTTAAAAATATCCTATTTTCCCCCAATTTCAAAACTTAAAACCACAAAACTTACTACAAAATTGTAGTAATCAACACAGCACAGTAATGGCATAGGGATCAAGATATATATCATGTAAGTCAACATAAAAATAAATGGAAGAGAACTAAGATCCAGAAATAAACCCTTATACTAAAGGCCTGTTGATTTTCAACAGGGTGCCAAAATAGTTCAGTAGGTGAAAAAAATAGTTCCTTCAATGATGTTCTCAGACAACTCGATATTCACATGCAAAAGAATAAAATTCAACCCCTTCCCTATACTGTACTAAAAATTAACTCAAAATTGACCATAGACAGAAATGTAGGTGCCAAAACTGTAAAACTCTTGAAAGAAAATATAGGAGTGATTCTTTATGACCTTAGGTTAAACAAAGTTGTCTATGTTAAAAAACAAAGGCAACAAAAGAAAAATTAGGTGAATTGGATTTCATCAAAATTAAAACCTCTTGTACTTCAAAAGACACCATCAAGAAAGTGAAAACACAATCCATATAGTGGAAGAAAATATTTGCAAATCATTTACCTGATAAGGGATTTGTATCTAGAATATAAAAAGAACATTCGTAATCCAGTAACAAAAAGAATAACCAATTTTAAAAATGGGCAAAGGATCTACAGAGATATTTCTCCAAAGAAGATAAACAAATGACCAAAAACATCCAATATATATTAAGAACTTACACAACTCAATGCCAAAAACAAAACAAAAAAAAAAAAACTGCCCCAATAATCCAATTAAAAAATGGACAGAGGACCTGAATAGACATTTTTCCAAAGAAGACATACAGAAGACCAACAGACACATGAAAAATGCTCAACAGCACTAATCATCAGGGAAATGCAAATCAAATCAAAACCACAATGATATATCACCATTTACCTGTCAGAAAGGCTAGTCTCAAAAAGACAAGAAATAACAAGGATGCAGAGAAAAAGGCACCCTTGTACACTATTGGTGGGAATTCAAATTAGTGCAACCACTGTGGAGAATAATAGGGAGATTCTCCCAAATATTAACAATAGAATTACCATATGATCCAGTAATTCCACTACTGGGTATCCACCCTCTCAAAAATGAACGCACTAATTCAAAAAGATATACACACTCCTATGTTTATTGCAGCATATTTTATAACATCCAAGATATGGAAACAGCCCAAGGTCCATCCATAAATAAATGGATAAGGATGTGAGATAGATAGATAGCTAGAGATAAGGATGTGAGATATATATATGATATGTTTAAAGATATGAGATATATTTGGAGATATAAACTATATATGGTATCATGTTATTCAGCCATAAAAAAGAATTGGGACCTTGTCATTTCTAACAACATAGATAGACCCAGAGGGTATAATGCTAAGTGAAATAAGTCAGACAGACAAAGACAAATACCATATGATTTCACTCATATGTGGAATTTAAGAGACAAAACAAATGAACAAAGGAAAAAGAGAGAGAAGCAGACAAACAAACAAACAAACAAACAAAAACCAGACTCAAATACAGAGAACAAATTGGTGGTTGCCAGGAGGAAGTGGGTGGAGAGATGAGTGAGATAGAGGGAATAAGAGTACACTTCTTGTGATGAGCACTGAGTACATTACATTGCTCTATACTGAGTAATGTATAGAATTGTTGAATCATTATCACCTGAACCTAATACAACACTATGTTAATTATACCTCAATTTAAAAACTCCAAAAAAAGAAAGACAAATGGCTAATAAGGACATGAAAAGATGCTTATTATTGGCCATCAGGCAAATGGTAATCAAAACCATTATGAGCTATCATTTTTTCCCGCTAAGATGGCTAAAATCAATAAAGTCAGAAAATAACAAATGTTGCAGGGCTCCTGGGTGGCTCAGTTGGTTAAGCATCTGCCTTTGGCTCAGGTCATGATCCCAGGGTCCTGGGACTGCCTCAGCGGAGAACCTGCTTCTCCTTCTGCCCCTCTCCACCCCACCCTCTCTCTCAAATAAATAAAATCTTAAAAGGAAAATAACATATATTGCAAATCATGTGGAGAAATTGGAGCCCCAATGCACTGTTAGTGGGAATGTAAAATGGTGCAGCCACTTTGCAAAATAGTCTGGAAGTTCATCAAAAGGTTAAATGTACTATTACCATATAATCCAGCAATTCAACTCCTGGGCATATACTCAAGAAATACAAACTTATGTCTACACAAAAACTTGTACAGAAATGTTTACAGCAGCATTATTCATAATAGACAGAAAGTGGAAATAACCCAACACCTATCAATCGATGAATGGGTAAATCAAATTGGTATATCCATACAATAGATTATTACTCAGCAATAAAAAGAATAAAATACTAATACAGGTTACAGCATGAATGAACCTTGAAAACATTATGCTATGTTAAAGGTCAACCACAAAAGACCACACATTGTATAACTCCATTCATATGACAGGTCAAAAAGAGTCAAGTCTCTAGAAACAGAAAGTAGATTACTGATTGCCTAGGGCTGGGAGGATTGAGAAGAAATGGAAAGTGATTGCTGATGTGTATGGAGTTTCTTTTTGAGGTGATAAAAATGCTCCAGGATGGACTGTGGTAATGATTGCACAAATCTGTGAATATACTCAAAGTGATTGAATTGCACACTTAATTTTTTTTTTTACGATTCTACTTATTTATTTGACACAGAGATAGAGACCATAAGCAGAGGAGCCCCAGAAGGAGAGGGGGAAAGCAGTCTCTCTGCTGAGCAGGGAGTCCAAATCAGGAGTCGAACCTAAGACCCTGGGATCATGACCTGAGCTGAACACAGACGCTTGACCGACTAAGCCACCGGGGGCCCCTGAATTGCACACTTTAAATCAGTGAATTATATGCTATGTAAATTATATGTCAATGAATCTATTTTAAAAAGGAGGATTAGGAAAATAAATTGTAGTCACATCCATTAGAAAAAAATTTTTGTCACATTAAGGCCAATTTAATCTGTCTTATAGATCTATAGGCAAGTTTCTCTTGGTTTCAAGTAATTTGATCCATTCAAAATATTCCTAATTAAATATATATATATATATTCCTAATTAAAATGGTTTAGAATTGGCCTGGCTATGACCAAATAGGTCAATGAATAGAATGTCTACTAAAGGCCAAAATATGTACGGGAACTTGGCATGTGACACAAGTAGTAATAAAAATCAGTTGGGATGGGGGTAGGGGATAAATAATTCAATAAATCAATCTGGTATGAGCAGTTATCCATTTGGAAGAAAATAAAATTAGATCCTCCCCTCTAGCACATGCAAAAATAGATTCCAACTAGGTTAAAGGCCTAATATTCAAAATTTTTGTTCTGCAAAAGTTATTGCAAACATGAAAAGGTAAGCCATCTCTACATAGATACTCTAGGGAAAATAAAATACATATACAGTGCAGCATGAAAAACTGGAAACAGCCAATATTCACCAGAAGAATACAAACACTGTGGTTTATTCATGCAATAGAAACCTACACAGCACTAAATGTAACAATATGGATAAACCTCTAAAACATAATGTTGGGGCAGCCCTGGTGGCTCAGCGGTTTAGCGCCGCTTGCAGCCCAGGGCCCGATCCTGGAGACCCGGGATCGAGTCCCACGTCGGGCTCCCTGCATGGAGCCTGCTTCTCCCTCTGGCTGTGTCTCTGCCTCTCTCTCTCTCTGTGTGTCTCTCGTGAATAAATAAATAAACTCTTTAAAAAAAATAAAATAAAATAAAATAAAACATAATGTTGTGTTAAAAGGTAAATTTCAAAAAGGTATGTAAATATTATACCAATTACAAAAAAATTAAAAACATAAAAAATACCGTATCATTGATGAATACATATATAAAGTAGAAGTATATAAACAGACATGGAAAGAATATGCACCACTTTGAAGATAGTGATTATCTTGAGAAAAAGGAAAAGAGAGGACAAGATGAAGGAGTAGGGCTTTAACTTATCTGGAACTTTTGTTTATTAGAAAAATTTTGAAGTGAATATGGTAATATCTGCCCAATGAACATATAGAGGTCAGTTAATTATTTTCTGTGTGAAAAAGTCAAAGACCTTTGTTTAACTTTTTTCCATGTTTTATTCAGACTTCCTTAGTTTTTACTGTTTTGCCTAACGTCCATTTCCTGTCCCAGGATCTCATTCAGGATACCACATTACACAGCTTTTGGCTGTGGCAGCTTCTCAGACTTTCCTATTTTTAATGACTTGACAGTTTTCAGGATATTTTGTAAAATGTCCCTGTACTTGAATTCCCCTGCTGTGTTTCTCACAATCACCCTGAGGTTACGGATTTTGAGGAAGAAGGCCACAAGTGTAAGCTGCCAGTAACATTACACCACGTAACAGGTGCACACTTGTAACAGGGACTTATCACTGTCGGTATTGACCTCAGTCACCTGGCTGGGGTGGTGGTTATTCACTACTACTTTAAAGTTACTCTTTTTCCCCTCTGTTTAGAAAGAAGTCACTCTGGGCTGCCTACGTTTAAGGAGTGGGCAGGTAGGCTTCACCTCTTTGAGGACATACCTTGCTGTCCTCCACATGGGGGATCTGTCTCTTCTTCCCCGTGTACTTACGCACTCCTTCCTTCCTTCTTTCAATCGTTGATCTCAGCATGGACTCGGGGATGTTGGTTTTTCAACTGGGGTTATAATCGATAGATTAACTACTGTATTTCATTGCACAAATCTTCTAGCTTTGGCCATTGGGAGCTCTTTCAATTGGCCCCTGTATTCATCTGACATGGCCCCCTTCGGTGTGTGGTTTTTGTTTCATTTTATCAATTTTTCAATGCAATATGCAAAAAGGCTAACATATTAATAATGAGAGAGATATTAACAGACCTATTAATAGTGCTTAGTACAGTGTCAAGCACAAAGACCTTAATCATAAGCAAAATCACGGATATAACTTAGTGACAATATTAGCTCAACAATATTATTAAAAAGTTCTACCTATTGTTCAAATTCGAAATCATTGACAGATCTCTGATATCCATAGGAACTAACCTTTGTGGAGCACTCACTCAGGTACCCTGCTAAGCACTTACCATCTCCTGCCCCATTAATCCTCACAACAACCCTGCGGTTAACCTTGAGGGACATAAGGCTTAGTTTCATCACTCAGGGAGTCAAGGACCATGCTTCTCAGAGTGTGGGGTTTGAAAGAGGACTTGACTTCCTTTTTTCCCTTAGTCTGTGCTTTCTAACTAGTTCAGTTCTTCCCAACTTAAGTTTTAACTCAGGCAAAAGACCCGGTGGGCAAAGCACCCGGTGACGGGAACCGAAACTACCCCCTCAAGCAATAAGGCCTGCCCTGGTGCCAGCAAGACCCCCACGGTCAACCCCAAGACAACGACTGACCTGACCTGCACTGCCCACCTGCACATACCCACCGACCTCTGTCCCACATTTCCCTACATAAACCTAGCAGTCTTTTCAGCACTTTGGAGACAGTCTTTGGGATATTAGTCGGCTGTCTTCCCGGTGTCGGCCTCAGCAATAAATCATTTCTTATTTCACCACATCTCATTTCTGTGTCTCTGGATTTTGTCAGCTGGGAGTGGTGACCCCTGGAGCCAGGTGTTCTAGTACCCTTGGGCCCTGGCTACAGTCCCTGGATCAGCAGCATCACTCCTGAGAATTTGTTTTAAGTGTACATTCTTGGCTCTCACCCTAGACTTCCCAATCAGAAACTCAGGCGGGGGGCCTAAAAAGCTGTGTCTTAACGTGCCCTCTAGGTGACTCTGATGCATGCCAGTCCTCAAGAGAATGATCAAGCCAGCCTTTAAATATAGGTGTGAGGCCTCAGAGCCTACCAAAGCCCATGTGCTTCATCACTTAATGATATTCACTCCTCAAGATACTGGGAAGGCCAGTTATAGGAGAATTCTACTCTAAAACTGATCATAAAGAGATAGGAGTCTGGGCCCGTTTCATCCTATCCCCTTGGCTTTTAGGGCTTGATCAAATGATTTTAACTACTACATTTACCACTAGAGGGAGTCCTTATATCCCCTCAAATACTGAATCGCCAAGGAGTGAAAAATAAAATAAAATCAAACAAATAATAAACAAAATCATTTGCTAGAAAGAAGTTTGTTTTTTTAAAAAAATCAGCATTAAAATAATTTGCTAAAGCTATCTAACATGAAACAGCTACATCTGAGGTTATATTGCTTAGGCATTAACAACGGCAAATACAATAGATCACAGTTGTTCACTTAACATCTTCATTTCTAAAATGGGACAAAGGTGGAGGGGAGGCGAAAGCTAAGAATAAGAAAAGAATAACATAACTTAAATAAATTAAATAAACATATCAAACAATCTAAACTATATCATCCATCACCTCAAATGTTCCAAAGAAATATGATTGGAAAAAAAAAATTAAAAACTGATCCAGTTATGTGTATAACAGTTTTCTGTCTCCTTCCACCTCATGCAGGGCATTTGGGTTAAAAAATGGTAAATCCAGGGGTGCCTGGGGGGCTCAGTTAAGCATCTGCCTTCAGCTCAGATCATGATCCCAGGGACCTGGGATCTAGCCTTGCATCGGGCTCCCTGTTCAGCAAGGAGTCTGCTTCTCCCTCCCCCTACTCGTGTATGTTCTCTCTCTCTCTCTCTCTCTCTCTGTCCTCTCAAATAAATAAAATCTTTTAAAAAGAAATCTACCTGGTAGATTTACCAGGTAAATCTAGCACCTGGTACAGGACAAGTTCTCAGTAAATAGTGCTGAATAAATGAGTGAATGAGGTTAATGTAACCTTTGCCTCCACTGGACTTTTCTTAAACCAACCTAAGTAAGTTGGAATTCATTCAATGTTAACGAAAAATAAGATTGTGCCAGTTTCACATAAATATACAAATATGTAGTAGTTTAAGAAAAGCCACTGAAAAGTCAGGTTACACTGTTTGTAGCCTGGAATGATAATTCCCAAAGATTTTGGAATGCTACACCCATGATGGACTGACCATGGGCACATACGCTCCTTATTCCAAATATGGAATGACATATTTAAAGTAATTTATTTAATTTTTACATTTGTTTAAGAACTTTGCAAAAAAATCATAACATGTGTGTTGTGTGTGTGAGACAGAGAGAGATCTATCTATCTAAAGATAGTGGAAAGAGCACTGGAAGGAGCAGACAGAGGTAATCCCAACTCCTCTACTATTTCGTCATGTGTTAATGGCCAAAGCACTTGGCCTTCTCAGGCCCCCGGCTCCTCTTGTATGAGATGATAGGTACCAGGAGAAAGTATAGCCTTTTATATAAAAGTTCCTCCAAGTGTTGACAAGGTTTAAGAACAATTATGTTGATACATGTTTTGAAATGTCTGTTGACAAGAGTAAGACCAAAGAAGAGCCCAGAGCTCAGGAGAATGGTTCCTAGAACATATTCATTCCGTATGTTCGGTGGAGGCTGGAAGAGTACAATACATATTCGTTCAAAATTTTTACATGAGGCCTTTGCTTAAAGATTTAGAAGTATGGGGCACTTGAGTGGCTCAGCGGTTGAGCATCTGCCTTTGGCTCAGGGTGTGACCCGGGATCGAGTCCCACATTGGGCTCCTCGTAGGGAGCCTGCTTCTCCCTCTGCCTGTGTCTCTGCCTCTCTCTGCATCTCTCATGAATAAATAAAATCTTAAAAAAAAAAAAAAGATTTAAAAGTTACATGATGAATAAGGTAGTTGCTGCTGTAAAATATAAATACCTTCACATCAATACTAAGATAAAGACTGTGATCCTTAATTTGTGTCAACTTGACTGTGGCCACAGGATGCCCAGACTTTTGGCCAAACATTACGCTGGGTGTGTCTGTGAGGATGTTTCAGAATGAGATGACCCCCTGAACCAGTAGACTGTGTAAAGCAGATTGTCCTCCCTAATGTAGGTAAGCCTCATCCAATCAATTTAAGATCTGACCAGAACAAAAAAATCTAAGGGAGAAGGAATGCTTTCCACCTGACTGCTTAAACTAGTATATTGCTTTTTTTTTTTTTTTCTCCAGCCTTCAGACTCAGCCAGACGTACCAGGTCTTGAGTCTGCCAGTCTTGAGACTGGAATTCATCCCATCAGCTCTCCTGGGTCTCCAGCTTGCTGACCTCCCATCTTGGGACTTAGCCTCCATTGTCACATGAGCCAATTCTTTATAATAAAGCGCACGGATGGATGGATAGATGGTAAGAACGTGTACGCACCCCCTATCTGGTATGTATACGTATACACTATCGGTTCTGTTTCTCTGAAGCCCTCTGATGCAAGGACCAAATCCTTACTTAGCAGGGCTGAAATGCCTTCTATGACCTGACCCCTTCCTGCCACTCCAACTACGTCACCTTCATGATGCCTGCCGCCTCCACTCCAGCCTCATGGATTTTCTCCTATTTCCTCAAACACCCCTTGCTTTTGCTCTCATGGGGTTTTCACTCATCCATTTTTCCTTTGGTAAGTTCAACTAATTACTGAGTTCCTACTATGAATCAAGGACTTTGGTGGTGCAGAGAATACGATGTGAACAAGATAGCAAAGTGCCTAGTTGTGTGCAGAACACAAGTTGTGTGTATTCTAGTCATGGGAGCCAGAAACAGCCTACACACAAATAGGTCAATGTCGAGAGTGGCATGTGCTTCAGAGGAAACAAAACGGGGTGATATGGTAATAATTTGGTGGTCAGAGAGCACCTGACTCTGTGCCTAGGGAACTCTATGGGACCAGAAGGGGGCAGCCATGTGGAGATCTAAGTGGAGAGTGTTCTAAGCAGAAAAAATAACACAAAACTGAGTCTACAATGAGCTTGCTGCATGCTAGGAACAGAAAGATACCGTAGCTCTAACATAGTGGGGCACTGAGAGTGGATGGGTAAGCAAGCCTCATGGCCAGGGTCAAGATTTAAAATTTGATTTTACGCATAGTGGGTGTCTGTCTTAGCCATGTAAGCTGCTATCGCAAGCAAACAAAGAAACCAAAACCAATAACAAAAACAAAAACAAAACCCCATAAACTGGGTAGCTTATAAAAAGCAGACATTTGCTTCTCACAGTTCTGGAGGCACTAGCCGTGGGCTGGTGAGGGCCTCTTGCTCCTCCTCCCAGTGTAACAAGGCAGGAGGAGCCCCAGAGCTTTCTGGAGCCGCCTTTACAAAGAGCACTAACCAAGTGCCCCCTGCACCCCCCACCCCAGGGCCCCATCTCCTAATACCATCACCTTTGGGCTTAGGCTTTCAGCATCTGAATTTGGAGGAGACATAAACATTCAGATGATGGAGCAGAGACTTTGAAAGGCTGGCAGGATCTGCTCTCCATGTTCTGCATGGCAATGTTCAACTGTGGGTGCGGAGACCCCAATAAGGGGGGCTGCGGTGAAGGTGAAAGACGGCAGTAGCTGGGATTATGGATGCAGGAGAGATGGAGGGAATGGAGGCACGGGTCGTGGAGGTTAGGGGAAACGGAATGGGCTGGGGTGGGAGGGAGGGAATCTGCCTCTACCGTACCTCCTCCCACACCCAGTCAACCCCTTCCCAGTCCTGGGGCCTCAGCTCAAATGTCATTATCTCAATGAAATACTTTCCCCCAAGTAGTTCAAAGCAGACTTCTGTATCAAGTACGGGCAACCCTGGCACCATGCACTTTGCTTAGTGCCGGTGTGGTAGTGTGCAAGAGCTCACTGGTGTGCTGACAGCCGTCCCACCCCGACGCTTGCCAGCGAGGCCATTCTACCACCCAGCCACCGGCTGACCCCCAGATGACCGGAAGGCTGTAGGAGAGCCCATCGGAGCAGAGCAGAGCAGACGACCCATGCAGCCCACTCGTGATGCCAGGTCAGCCGAAGGGCCGGTTCAGGCCACTGCGTTAGGCCGGGGGTTGTCACCTACAGTGGCAGGTCGCGGTGACCTCGTGTGCGTTTGTCTGATTGGTGTCCATCCCTCCAAAGAGACTGAGCTCTGCGAGCATCGAACTGTTCTGATTTTGTTTTACCGTCGGTGTTTGGAGCTCAGCCCAGGACCTGGAACCCAAGGGGCGCCTGGGGAACCAGTGCAACGGGGAGCGGAGGGGAGGCCACAGCCACGGGAGGGCCGCCGGGGCCCAGCGCAGGAGCGCAGGGGAGGGGAGGCCACAGCCACGGGAGGGCCGCCGGGGCCCATGCAGGAGCAGAGGGCAGGGGAGGCCGCAGGAACGGGAGGGCCGCCGGGCCCGTGCAGGAGCGCAGGGGAGGCCTCAGGAACTGGAGGGCCGCCGGGGGCCCCGCGCAGGAGCAGAGGGGAGGGGAGGCCACAGGAACGGAAGGGCTGCGGGGCCCAGCGCAAGAGCACAGGGGAGGGGAGGCCACAGGAACCGGAGGGCCGCCGGGGCCCAGCGCAGTAGCACAGGGGAGGCCGCAGGAACGGGAGGGCCACTGGGGCCATGCACAGGAGCAGAGGGCAGGGGAGGCCGCAGGAACGAGAGGGCCGCGGGGCCCAGCGCAGGAGCAGAGGGCAGGGGAGGCCGCAGGAACGGGAGGGCCGCGGGGCCCAGCGCAGGAGCAGAGGGCAGGGGAGGCCGCAGGAACGAGAGGGCCGCGGGGCCCAGCGCAGGAGCAGAGGGCAGGGGAGGCCGCAGGAACGGGAGGGCCGCGGGGCCCAGCGCAGGAGCAGAGGGCAGGGGAGGCCGCAGGAACGGGAGGGCCGCGGGGCCCAGCGCAGGAGCACAGGGGAGGGGAGGCCGCAGGAACGGGAGGGCCGCGGGGCCCAGCGCAGGAGCAGAGGGCAGGGGAGGCCGCAGGAACGGGAGGGCCGCGGGGCCCAGCGCAGGAGCAGAGGGCAGGGGAGGCCGCAGGAACGGGAGGGCCGCGGGGCCCAGCGCAGGAGCAGAGGGCAGGGGAGGCCGCAGGAACGGGAGGGCCGCGGGGCCCAGAGCAGGAGCACAGGGGAGGGGAGGCCGCAGGAACGGGAGGGCCGCGGGGCCCAGCGCAGGAGCACAGGGGAGGGGAGGCCGCAGGAACGGGAGGGCCGCGGGGCCCAGCGCAGGAGCAGAGGGCAGGGGAGGCCGCAGGAACGGGAGGGCCGCGGGGCCCAGCGCAGGAGCACAGGGGAGGGGAGGCCGCAGGAACGGGAGGGCCGCGGGGCCCAGCGCAGGAGCACAGGGGAGGGGAGGCCGCAGGAACGGGAGGGCCGCCGGGGCCTGTGCAGGAGCGCAGGGGAGGCCGCAGCCACGGGAGAGCCGCCACGTCCAGGGCAGGCGGTGGAGGGTCCAAGACGAACGTCTGTCGTGGTAAGGCCTCTGGAATCCAAGGCCAAACGTAGGCGGCCTCTCCCAGGAGCTCAGGGTAGACGAGGGGCGACGAGACGCCACGGAGGGGCAGCCCCGGCGCCGCCGTCAGGGAGGCAGAGCCCTGAGCGCAGGGCTGGCGGCCAGGGCCAGGGCCCGGGAGGCTCAAGGCCAACCTGCGAGCTCCTGCCTCGGGGCTCGCTGCGCAGCAGCCTGGTGGCTGTCACCTCACGGAACTCTCAGGGCCCTCGGGATGGGGCTCCGTCCTTCCTGTCTTTGTAGGAGCCCGGTGTCGCACCCAATCTCGTCCAGAAAATGGGACTCAACAAACCCCCGCAGGAAGAAGCCGAGGTTAGCAGGAGCCGGTGCGCCCTGCGCGGAGGGAAGGCAGCCCAGGGCCCGGGTTCCAGGTTCCTCGCGGGGTCCGCCCCGGCCTCTAGGCAGGGTTCCCGCGGGCAGGGGGAGGGGGGTCGGGGGGGAGGGGGGCTGGGGAGTGGGGGGCGGCGTCCGGGGGCCAGAGGGCGCCAGGCGAGCGGCCACGGCGGCTCGGGCTCCTTGTGGCCCTGGCCCCGCCCCGCGCCTCCTCTCCTCTCCGCGCTCCTCTCCTCCTCCCTCCGCCCCCCTCCTCGCCCCTCCTCACCCGTCCTCGCCCCTGCCGCCGCCGCCGCGGGCCCTGAGCGCGGGGACGCGCCGCGTTGCCGTGGAAACGCCGGGGCCGGCAGCGGCGCGCGGGGCGGGCTCTGGGCTGCAGGAGGCGGCGGCTCGCGGCGGGGCGCTCGCTCGGGCGCCGCGGAGCCCGGGTCGTTGGGCCCAGGCCAGTGTCCCCGGCGGGCGCAAGGCGAGATGTTGAGGCGCAGCTTGGAAAACCGGTAACGGCCCCAGGGCCTCGGCTGGCCGGGGGCCCACACGCGGGGGCTCGGGTGGGGGCAGGGCGGCCCGTCTCCTGGGGCCTCGGTGGGGCCTCCGCGCCGCCCCCGCCGCGCCCTGGGGCCTACCTCCCGGGGCGGCAGCGAGCGCGGAGGCCGGGAGGCGCGGAGGCGCGGAGGCCGCGGCCGGGACGGGCCCTCCCGGGGCCGCGGGGCACCGCGCGGAGCAGCCCCAGCAGCGCCCCCCGCCGCCCGGCACGGAGGCCCCTCCGTGCGCCCAGGCTGTGGGGCACCGAGGCCAGGCCCCGAGAGGCCACCTGGAGGGCCACCGTCGGCCCCGCAGATGGTTCGCGCCCCTAAGCTGCGGCATGGCCTGCCACGGGACTGTGGAGATGAAGCCACCTCCTCTCTAATGAGAATGATCCGCATTTTGTGGCCCCTTTTTTCCCCAGGGACGCTCAAACCAAACAACTGCAAGATGCTGTCACAAATGTGGAGAAGCACTTCGGGGAGCTGTGCCAAATCTTTGCTGCTTATGTGCGGAAAACGGCCAGGCTGCGAGACAAAGCGGACCTCCTGGTGAATGAAATCAACGTGTACGCCTCCACAGAGACCCCGAATTTAAAGCAGGGCCTGAAAAACTTTGCTGATGAGTTTGCCAAACTTCAGGATTACCGACAGGCAGAGGTATGGAGGTCACAGCGTCATTGTTGGGAATGAGCCCTGAACTGGTGGATGAAGGACCCGTGAAGACTCACTTGTAATCCACCTAACTGCAGTGGCGAACACACACTTGATGATAAACCTACATTTTCATGTAACATTGTGTGAGTCTATTAAAGGGAAGCTTCCTGTGATTTGGTGATTTTACCGTTTTCAAACTAAACCGTTAGGGTGTCCTGAAGTCCTGAAATTTCCCCACTTCATTTGCCAGCTTTTGGCCAAGGGGTGGCTATTTACAGGGGGTAGTAAACGTAGTGCCCGTGGGGAAGAAAAGGAGCGTGACTGGTGTCTTGTATGCACGTAAGTATATTTTAAAGTATGTCTTCAGATGGAACATGGGAGAGTGGTAATGTCAGTGATTAAGTAGTAAATGGACAAGAGATCTCTGCTGCTTCAGTGCTCGGGGGAAGTGACCAATATTTCATTGACAAAAAGAAAAGCAGCATTGATTTCCTGATTTATATCATAGATGCTGGTAATGAGACTTCCTGGAGTGGTTTTGGGGTTTTTTTGTTGTTGTTTTTTGCTTTGGAAGGGAGGGAAAAAGGTGGTGTTGTAACTGTTTTCTTTCTAAAAGCTCATTTTCACTTTTAGTATCTCATAAGCACTTTCACTAATAGATATTTTAGGTTTCAAGATACAGGTTAAGTGTTAGAAGTTGCCCAGTTAGAAGCAGCAGCACTGCTTCTCTTGTAATCCTCTCATCAGTGCTTTTGGTACTTTTTAAAAGCCTCGTACAGAAATTTCAGTCATTAAAAAAAAAAAAAAAAACAACTCACAAAACAAAGTGAAGATAATGATCTTTGAACCTCTACTTGCTATTCATACAGAAATTTGAGTAGTAATTACATCTTGGGGGTACTTTTGGGAAAAGTTGAGTTCTTGTCATGTGATAGTCTGCAACAAACAAGCAACTCTCAGTTACACGTAACTGGGGACTTCAAAAATAATTTATACTCACTGATGTAACCTTAAAAACCCATAAGACAATAACTTCAATGCCCCTTTCTAGAAAACTTTTATGCTATTAAATAGCAAAGTGAATTTGATTTACATTTGTTCTCCTTTTTTATTTCCCTTGCTTACCAAATGGTGGAGGTGCTAATGAATAATGAACAATGAACAAAAGGTAGGCAACAAAAAGGAGAACAGGAAAAAAAGACTTGGATAATCCTTGCACTGAATGGTCAGCGTATGGATTATCTGAAATGGTACAGATTGAACTATTCTGATTATTCGTGGTTTTGATTTTAGGATTCCTATTTAATATTTAAATGCTCCAATGAGAACTTGATTTTTTTCATTTTCCTAAAATCTTTTAAAGTGAAACATTCATCTACATTTTGTTTATATAAAAACCAATATGAAATGAAACATATTATATAAACATGTATCATCAAAAAAAGCCTTCTTCCTGCTGCTAAAATAATACATGTTCATTTTAAACAATTAGATAATGTCATCTTGTATTACCTGTTCTGATATGGAAAATTTGAACATCCAGGAGTTATTTTTCTTATGCTGTATCTGCCTTTAAAAACCCCGTTTCTTCAGTGTCTTCCACTAGCGCTATTAATTGAAGGTGTAATTACTCAAAATATGATAAAAATGATAATGTTTAAGAAAAGCAGTTTAATTCTAAATAAAAGATCAACCATGCAGTTTCACAGCTCAGCAACACTGAGACCATTTATCTTATTCTCCAAACTTTGGTAATTTACAAATGGCTTCCCAGAAAAGAATTGCACCTAATACAATTCTGAGTCTTTAAGCTTCTTTTGCTTTTAAGGATTGTCACTAAATTTTTCCAACATGCTGCATCTTTCAACTTCAATTTTCTTATCTGGAAAGTTGGGCTATTACATTTTGGAGATAATATAATGTAAAATATCCAACACTGGGCCAAACACACTGAAAGTGGTAGCTGTAAAATTTGAGATGGCTTAAAACTTACCCAAAAGCTACTATAAGGAAGAAAAATAATACAGAGATGATCTTGTGGCAGAGATAAGCTTCTTAGAAACCTGAGAGGTTTTCTTGTCATATTGCACACTAGGTACTTTTCTGCTTTGTTACTCTACGACTTAGCAAGTTTTATTGTGTTTAAGATTCTCAGTTTTATCAATTTCTAGTGATTATTCTTTTACTTACAAAGATAAATTGTAACATTTTAAACATTTTAAAACATTACACTGTGTATTAATTATGTTTGGGTTAAATAGCCCAGGTTTTATTTCAGAATTTAAGTTTAGATATATCTATGTTTCTTTTCAGTTATATTTTATAATAATTTTCAATAGGTTGAAAGACTTGAAGCCAAAGTAGTTGAACCTTTGAAAGCTTATGGAACCATTGTAAAAATGAAACGAGTAAGTAAATTCCTTTTTCCTACTATTATTAACTCTGGTGGCAAAGAGTAATTGTCCTCTTAATAAAAAGTACAATGTAGTGTTACACTAAGTAATAACATAAAGCAGTATTTTATTATAGAAACTTTAAGATATTTAATATTTGTAGTCATGAAGAATATATGGACGGAACTTATTTTACTAAATGAATGTTTATATTTTCATTTTAAAGTAGGCAGTAACATGTAGATTAAAAGTGTGACAAAGTTGTTTTTTTTTTTTTACTGAGGTGTAACTGACTAGTTTCAAGTGTACAACATAATGATTGAATATCTATAAATATTGTGAAATGATCACAAGTCTATGTAACATCCAACACCATACATAGTTAGAAATTTTTTTTCTTTTAAGACTTTTAAGATTAACTTTTAGCAACTTTCAAATATGCAGTAGTGTTAGTAACAATAGCCACCATACTGTATGTTACAACCCCAAGTTCTGTTTTTTCAACCAACTTTAAGGTATAATTTACAGGCAATAAAATTCTCCTGTTTTAAGTGTTCATTGAATTTTGACAAATGTGTATACACATATAACCACCACCACAATCAAAATTATATATATATATATATACATATATATATATATATATATATATATTTGGTTATAGGTTTACATTGAAATTATCTGTATTATCATTTGGGAAAGTATTAAACACACGCATGCACACTCTCACACAAGACACACACTGATCCTGCATAGTAATAATTCCTCTGGTAATGATGCCTGGACCAAACAGGAGTGTTCTCTCATTCTTAAAACAGAGTGGATGTATTTTATTTCTTAAATCAGAGATTTTTGTTAATCAACAATGCTTATTTTCAGGATGACCTCAAAGCAACATTAACAGCAAGGAATCGAGAAGCTAAACAGTTAAATCAGTTAGAAAGAACACGTCAGCGAAACCCATCTGATCGACATGTTATTGTATCCTTTGACTTTTGATCTTTAAAAAAAATATTTTGTAAGGTATGCTGTACAAAAGTAAATATGTATGGAAAATATGCATTTTACTTTTAAATGTGCTGAAAATTTGAATATAAAGGTTGAAAAGAAACACATTTACAAATTATCATTACAGAGATAAACTAATTTTAAACAAACGGTACCACTAATTCATTCCCCTATTGTTTTCCATAATAGATATTCAAAAAATAAAACACTTAAAAATGTTGATGTTTTTATAGAAAGTTCAAAATTCTGAGTTGTTTTTCCACATGATGACTATTAATTATAAAATCGATTTAAACATCTGTCGTGAATCTTGATATATCAATGCCCTGTCTGCCCTGCTTTTGAACAAAGGAAGGAAAAGTCATTTTTCCCCAGTATAATGCCCTTCACCTTTCAAAACAATAATGTGAAACCACATTTGTGACTAGCAGCCAAAGACCTTCAGAGTCTTCTAGAGTAAAACTGAGGTCTGTAGCTGGACACAATAGAATCTAGATAGGGCTGTCTCCTGTAACAAGGCTCTTCTGTTAAGGTTGACTCTTAAACTAGAATGTGCCTTGTTGATGATTAAAGAAAAGGATAGAAAATAGTGCCTGGCTAATTCCCAGCAACTGGGATAGGTGCAGCTGTAGAGAAAGTACTAATTTATCCCGCTGCCTCTCTTTCCCATTCCTTCTTATGTCTCCTTCCTACTTCCTGAAGGTTTTAACTGCCCAGCTCAGCCAGAAACCACATGAGGGATGGCTCAATGGGGGCATTTGAGGTTCCAGAACACCTCCATTCCTGAGGGGAATCCCTCGAGCAGTGATTTGGGGTTGCATCAAATGCCTGGTCCTCCTTCCTTTGGACCAAAGGTACATATGCCCAAGCATGCAATAAAGAAAAATGGGCAGCCATAGGGCTTGGGAGTGCCCACTGGAGGCTGGGACAGGAACATCTCATTGAGGCTTAACATCTACAACTAGATTACAGAACCTGACTTTTAAGCAAGTCAGGTAAACCAGAGAATGCTGGAAAATTTATGACTGACAACTAGGGTTGTCACCAGTTTTTAAGAAGTAAACCAGAGGTCAAAATTTTATTGTTTTATTTGGAGGAAAATACTTAAAGGCAGAAAAAAATGTCATGTCTGGAATCCTGAGCAGTTGGTAGGATTGAATCAGGGGTATTAGTATGGAGACTGAACACAGAGATGAATATTCCTAAGGTAAAGATGTTTCTGACTGAGACAGTCTGTTGTGAACACTGCTATGGAAGAGGTAGTCTTAAACTGTAGATGAAATTGGTCTTTGGGTTCACATGGGGGGAAATAAAATGCAGCAACAGGATAAATCATTGCTGTAGGTGAACTGCTGTGCTCAATGGGAAAGTGAGTGGGTTTTGACAACTTAAGACTAGAAGATAAAGGATATAAATGTATTTAATATAAATATAAGAATATTCACTCATAGCATTACAGAACATTTACCAGGATGGACCCTTAAAATTCATCTGACAATTCAAAAGAAGGATGTTAAAGTCCAGTAAGTAAAATAACTTGGAGTAGCCCTGATACAAGAGGATGGGGTAAAAAAGAATCTCAGGGCTCTGTGCTCATCCTGGAAGGCTCTGGGGGGGCCCCTGAAAAAGCTTCCTGTAACACGGTTTGAAAAACACCAGTCTGGCTCACTGTATTACAAGGCATTTTGCATTCAGGACTCATTTCATTAAATATACTGATACCTCTCCTCATAAAGTTATATCATAGTATTTTAATCAAAAGCATTTCCTACTCTAATGGATCCACTATACAATTTTGAAGAATTTTCAGGGAAAAAAAAAAAGAAGAAGAAATAGAAATCTATATCCTCTTTGCTAAAAATAGCTGTATAACTTTGCTATGCCTCAGTAAAAGGATCTGAGACTTTCAGAAATGAATACTAGTTGCTGGAGGGCAGTGGAAGATTAAGATGTCCCAGCTGTAGCTTTTGCTTCCCCCTCCCATGGTTTAGGCAATTCTATCTACTTATCTAAATTAAAAAAAAAAAATTGAAACTACCAATAAAATGGGGAGGGCAAAGACATAATAAGTTAAAAGGAAGTAGTCACAAGTAAAGAATCATATGAGTCAAGTGTAATAGTATTAGTCTACTTGGGTATTCTCAGTAGTGGAAGGTTAACATGCCATCAAATAGCTGTTAGACATGTTTTCATACAAATCTATAAAGGAGCTCTATTTTATTTTTGAATTTCTGTGATAGTTATATTTTTAAAAATCTCAAGCCCAGTAATATAGAAAGTTACTTTTGATCACTGGGTATGATTAAAAGTTAAAAGTTTATATGGTTTTTAAAAACTTTAAACCCTATATGGCAAATGTACACACACACACACAAATATTTTTTTATACTTAGTATCTTAAAATCATGTATTTGAATTAACCTAAATGTAAGAATACATAATCACTATAAAGTTATAATTAATGTATAATCTAATTGCAAGATCATATAATTCCATGAGTATATGATTTTATTTTTAAAAATATTCTCCTTGAAATGTATTTTTTCCTTTATGAAAAATTTCAGTCACAGGTGGGTAATAAAGTGGTGTGTCAAGAAATGGATCCTTATAGTAAACTCTTTTACTTATTTCAATTTATACATTTTCTTGAAAAAAGGAAGCAAAGGCTAAATATCAGATTAGTATGTGTCACTAGGCTTTGATGAGAAATGTACATTTTTCCCATGGATTATTAAATGATGATATGTGATACTTTTGAGCAAATATACTACTAGGATAGGAAACAAAACTATTAGAACTTAATCAAAATTAGGCTATGCTTTTTAAAACTTGTTTAATAAAATATTTTAAATATTTTAGACAATTTATAATAAATATTTTAAATGTTTATTAAATATTTGTGGGCAACTACTATTCTAAAGTAAGAGATTTTTTTTAGAGGAATACATAAGTAGATTGGAAGTGTTTTGCACTTTACAGTAATCACTACCAATATATGGCTGTTGAGCTCTTGAAATGCAACTAGAGTAAATGACGATACAGGTTTTAAATTTTCATTTAATCTTAATACAAATAGTCACATGTGACTACTGTCCACCATATTGATCATACAACACAGATCCAGGTAGTACGAGTACTTGTCATTACAATATATGAAGCTAAGCAGTAGATTTGTCATCTAATTTATTACCTGTATATATATATTTTTTGTACTAAGCCTTAACTAAATGGTAACAGTGTAATATTATTAGCCTCTAAGAAGAGTATATACAAATATATATTATATACATGCTGAAATAAATATTTGTAGTGTATATGCTACTATATCTGATTAGGATATTACAAGATTAGAAACATTTAATGCGGGGATCCCAAGGTGGCTCAGTGGTTTGGTGCCTGCCTTTGGCCCCAGGGTGCGATCCTGGGGTCCCGGGATCGGGTCCCGTGTTGGGCTCCCGGCATGGAGCCTGCTTCTCCCTCTGCCTGTGTCTCTGCCTCTCTCTCTCTTTCTCTATCATAAATAAGTAAATAAATAAATAAATAAATAAATAAATAAATAAAATCAATCTTTAAAAAAAACAACATTTAATGCATTTGAAGAAATAGAAAACTGGAAATACTTCAGTCACAGATCTTTTTTTGAAGAGAAGGTGTTAAAGGGGAAAGAATGAGAAGAAAAAGAACAGAACGATAAGTGGAACAGACAGTAAAATAGGTGAAAGCAGTAGAAAATATAGAAAATTGTTTTACAGTAAACAATCCAAGGACGATATAGGGAAAAAAATTGTTTCGTAGAAAGAGAGGGTTTTCTTTGGTTTGAGGTCAGGAATCATATCACTTAATAGATTTAAAGCTCTTTTTTTCTGCACGTGCTTATTATATAGACCATCTTATTTTATGTGATAAAATGTATTATTGAACAGTTTACAGTGGCCAAAAAGCCAATAGTGCAATGGTAACATTTACAAATAGGCTCAGTTGAATGGATTCTAACTTGAACTTTTTATATCTTTGGTTGGGGAATACTTTTGCAGGCAGAAACTGAATTGCAGAGAGCTACGATGGATGCTACCCGGACAACTCGTCATCTGGAGGAGACTATTGACAATTTTGAAAAGCAGAAAATAAAGGATATAAAGGTAATAAAGTAATTGTTAAAGTTTGATACATGTTCCCTAATCTTATTTTTTGTTTTATTTAAATGTATGAAAACTTGGGGTGCCTGGGTAGTTCAGTTGATTAAGCGGCTGCCTTTGGCTTAGGTTGTGGGATTGAGCCCTGCATTGGGCGCCCTGCTCAGCGGGCAGCCTGCTTCTCTCTCTCCTCCCCACTCCTGCTCTCTGTTGCTACCTCTCTCTCTCCCTCCATCCCTCTCTCTCTCTCTCTTCCCCTCTCAAATAAATAAATAAATACAATCTTTTAAAAAATAAATAAATGTATGAAATATTTCCTGATTTTTTTAGCCCACAGTCTATATGAAAAAGATACTATAAATAAAAAGTATCAAGTGTTATTTTCCTATTTCCTCAGATATTCAGCTTATTATCACAGGTACTATTTAATCAAAGGAAACTAACATTTACTATGTTTTTGTGCACCCGGGCTGTTACAGGCACTATATTTGTATTATCTTTTAATCTTTACAACAACCTCATAAGAGGTGGTGTTATCCATATATTATATGAAATTTAAGCAGAGATATAATTTACCTAAAGTATCAAAGCCAATAATCTGAACTATAAACCAATTATATGTTTAAAAAATCTTAAAAATATATGTGTTTTCCATTATGATGTATTCTCATTAAATGCTCTCTAGTAACTCCATATTATAAATGAATAGGCAAGAGTAGCCAACCACATAAACTTGCACCCACCATGATAGGATCTCACAAGAATTGCCTTATTTTATTGTAAAATGCTTCAGAAGGTGTTCAGTGACTTTTTCATAGGCACCTGGAAAGATTTGGAGGATTGCTTATGACCATATTAAGTCCTTTAAAACAAATCATCTAGAGGTGTTTTGGCTCACTGCAAATTTTCCAGGAACAAGCTTCAAAGAAAAATATTCTTGTCATTTTATAACCATTAACAAAACATCCTGCTTTCAAAAGTTATGTTCCTTTTTTTTTTAAGATTTTATTTATTTGAAAGAGTGAGCCTGAGTGGGGGTGCTCAGAGAGAGGGAGAAGCAGACTCCCTGCTGAGCTGGGAGCCCATCACAGGGGCTCGATCCCAGGACCTGGGTTCATGACCTCAGCTGAAGGCAGACGCTTAACCGACTGAGCCACCCGGGGGCCCCTAAGTTACATTCTTATCAATAAAATAAGCACCATCTGACACAATATTATCATCATTCCTCTTTACAATCCACGAAACAATATTCATTTGCACCCCACCCCCATCACAGGTTCAAAGGATCTCAGAAATTTGATTTTTCTGATAGCCATGCTCAGAAGTCTCTGGTTTGGTCCTGAAGACCAAAAACCTTTTTTTAAAAGCCTCTCAATTCACTTTGTGCTCTAGTATGTAATATAGTAGATTGCTACTCATGAAGAGCATCTCAGAAAGCTGCCCTGAGACAGACTCCATTTACTGAGTTGGGAGTGTGGGCAGGATATAACGTTTTACACCTGCTGACATCATCTCTTCAACTGAGGGAGAAAGGAAGGAAGGTTATTAAAATAATTAGCTTTAACCTGAATGATGAAAATGGAGACTTGTGAGGTATGCTTGATTCCATTGCCACCTGAAGGCTACGTCAGTGATGGCAGCCTGATTCCTTGCACCGCTCCAGCTCCTCATGCCTGCAAAATTTTCTTTTACATGTGGTAATCTGGGTCTCTCATCTGTGGGTTCAATTCAGCGGCAGACTACCTCTACAGAGGTTTTTAATGCCCCAAGCAACCACCCGTTACAAAATGGGCAGAGAGAGTGGAGAATTCCCAACTGCAATTCCTACTACCTGGGATTTCCTGAAGCATTAGGACAGAGAGAGAGGGACCGCATACGGGAGGGTGCGCAGAGAGGGAAAGGTCTTCCAAGCTTTTCTCTTTGTCTACTTCATCATGCCGCTGGAAGGAAGTCTGTTGGTAGTCACCAAAAGTGTAAGACATGAAGAAAACCTTTTTTAATAAATTGAGATAGAATTCATACACCAATACAATTCACCCATTTAAAATGTACAACTCAGTGATTTTTAGTGCCTTCCAGTAGGTGCAACCATCACCACTCAATTTTAGAACATTATCATCAGCCACAGGAAGACCTACTACTTTGCTGCTTCCCACACCCCTACCCCCCCTCTGCCCCAGCCCTAAGCAGCCACCACTAATCTGAAATCTCTGGATTTGGCTCTTCTGGCCATTTCATGTGAATAGAATCATAACATGGTTTTTGTGACTGGCTTCTTTGGCTTAGCATGCTTTCATTATTAGCTGTATATATGTGCGTGCTATATGTTAGCTATAATATGCTTTAATATCATAGTCTGTGTTCTATCAGTGTAATTTATTATTTTTTATGGCCAAATATCCCATTGTATGGATAGAACTTCATTTTCTTTATCCATTCATCAATTGATGGACATTTGGGTTGTTTTCTACCTTCTGGTTATTGTGATTCATGGGCAAGTTTTTGTATGGACATAGATTTTCATTTTTCTTAGGTATATATCTAATTAAATTGCTGGACCAGGGCCTCTAGGTGGCTCAGCGGTTGAGCGTCTGCCTTTGGCTCAGGTCGTGATCCCGGTGTCCTGGGATCGAGTCCCTCATCGGGCTCCCTGCAGGGAATCTGCTTCTACCTCTGCCTCTCTCTCTCTGTGTGTCTCTCATGAATAAATAAAATCTTTTAAAATGCTGGATCATATGCTATCCCTATATTTAATCATTTGAGAAACTTCCTGCACCATTCTGCATTCCCACCAGTAAAAAACAAGGGTTCAAATTTTTCTGCATCCTCACCAGTACTTGCTGTTCATCACTTTTTCAGTACAGCCATCCTAGTGGGTGTGAAATGGCAGCTCGTAGTGGTTTCGAGTTGCATTTCCCTGCTAATGCTTATTGGCCATTTGCATATCTTCCTTGAAGAAAGGTCTATTCAGATCCTTTGCCCATATTTTAGTTGGATTGTCTTTTTATTATTGAATGGCAAAAGTTCTTTATTCTGGATACAAGTCCCTTTTCAGATCTATGATTTGATATTATTTTCTCCCATTCTTAGGGTTCTTTTCAATATCTTGATGGTGCTCCTTGAAGCAGAACAGTTTGTAATTCTGATGAAGTCCAATGTTTCTTTTGTTGCATGTATTTCCAGCGTAATATCTAACAATCCACTGCCAAATCTGAGATCTTGAAGATTTATCCCTGTTTTCTTCTAATAGTTGTATAGTTTTAATGTTTCATATAATAAGCCTTTGATCCATTTGAGTTAATTTTTATGTATGGTATGAGCCGAAGAATAAACTTCATCTCTTTGCATGGGACTGTCCTGTTGCCCAAGCACCATTTATTAAAGATGCTCTTCTTTGCCATTGAATAGTCTTGGAGCTATTGTTGAAGATCAGTTGACATAGTTTTGTTTCTGGACTTTCACTGATCTATAGGTAGGTCTATCCTTATGCCAGTACTACACTATCTTGATGAGCATTGCTTTATAATGCATTTTAAAATCACGGTGTGTGAGTGCTTCTACTTTGTTCTTTTTATTTTTTTTTTTAAGATTTTATTTATTCATGAGAAACACAGAGAGAGAGAGAAAGAGGGGCAGAGACACAGGCTGAAGGAGAAGCAGGCTCCATGCAGGGAGCCCGATGTGGGACTTGATCCCGGGTCTGCAGGATCACACCCTGGGCTAAAGGCGGCGCTAAACCACTGAGCTACCCGGGCTGCCTCTACTTTGTTCTTTTTAAAGATTGTTTTGACTATTCTGGATCTGTTGTAATTCTATATGAATTTTAGATTCAGCTTGTCAGTTGTTTTTTTTTTTTTAAGGTTTTATTTACTCATGAGAGACACACACACAGAGAGAGGCAGAGGCACAGGCAGAGGGAGAAGCAGGCTCCATGCAGGGAGCCCAATGTGGGAATAGATCCCCGAATCCCAGGATCACGACCTGAGCTAAAGGCAGACGCTCAATGGCTGAGCCACCCGGGCTCCCCAGCTTGTTAGTTTCTATAAAGAAGTCGGGTGGGATTCTGCTGGGATTGCCTCCAATCTGTAAATCCACTTGGGGGAGTACTGCCATCTTACAATTAATTTTTCTATTCCATGAACATGGGCTATTTTTCCATTTATTTAAATATTCCTTAATTTATTTTAACCACGTTGGTAGTTTTCAGAGTATAAGTTTTGTTCTTCTTAAACTTTTTCCTAAGTATTTTATCATTCTTGATGCTATTATAAATGGAATTGTTTAATTTCATTTTCAGATTGTTCATTGCAAGTGCACACAAATATAACTGACTTTTGCACAATGATCTTATGTTCTGCAACATGGCAGAACTCCTTTATAAGCAATGACAATTTTTTAGTAGATTCCTTAGGATTTTCTACATACAAGATGATGTCATGTGTGACAACCTATACTCAACCTACACACAGGGCAGACTCCCCTGATCTAACAAACTTCCAGAAATGGGTTCCAGAGGTCAATATCAAACAAGGCTCTGAAACCTCATTTTCTACATCTTTCCTCCTTACTATCAAATTGTTTCTTTTCCAAGTCAGGCCTCATTTGAGATCTTTTATGATAAAGAAGGATGCACAAATCTCATACTAGAAGCCTTCTGACAAGTTAAAAAATAGTTAAATTACTGTCACCCTATGTTGAGGTTAGCATGTCTCACATTTCTGTTTATGATAAAAATTCTTGGAAAAGTAAGAATCATTGATGCCACTCAATTTTGAGAGAAACAAACATAGGACCTGTTATCAGGCTACTGCTTCAGATAGGGACAGAGCTTCTGTCTCCTTCCTTAACCTCTGTGGGGGCAGAAATGAGTGAACACTACTGATAACTGTACTACTGTGTTGAGTTGGGTTTAACTTACAAGTCCATCTGAGTTTTGGTAGCAGCATTAATCAGCAAGGTAGCACAATTTTTAGATAAAAGACTTCACAGGAACCTTGCAAAAAATTTGAGCAAAGTTGGTATGGAACTTACTGTACACAATGTGAATGAAAAATCACAACCCCTGGGGCGCCTGGGTGGCTCAGTTGGTTAAGCAGTTAAAAATTCCGACTCTTAATTTCGGCTCAGGTCATGATCTCAGGATCATGAGATAGGGTCCCATATCAGGCTCCATGCTGTGCTTAGAGCCTGCTTAAGATACTCTCTCTCCCTCTCCACCTCTCCTCCCTCTGTCCTGCTCATTCTTGTTCTTTCTCTTTAAAAAAAAAAAATCGTGGGGTTCCTGGATGGCTCAGTCGGTTAAGCATCTGACTGCAGCTCAGGTCATGATCCCAGGGTCCTGGGATGGAGCCCTGCATTGGGGTCCCTGGTCAGTGGGGAGTTTGCTTCTCCCTCTCCCTCTCCACCCCAATCATGCTCTCTCGCTCTCTCAAATTTTTTTTAAAATCCTATTCGTTTCCCATGTTAATAGGAAAAGTCATCATTTAAATGGTGGGTGTCAAGGGAATTTCAGACCTACAGAAAGGATCTTGACCAGGGGTCACTCCTAGAACAGAGGGACAGGAATGTAGTATGTGGCAAAGTAGCTGACATGAGCAAGAAACATCTAAATTAATTTTTAAAAGCTTTATTTTTCTTATAGCTAAATATAAAGTCACCATAGTTTGTTTTTTTTTAATACAACCATTGAGAAAAATGTAATCCTACTATTCAGAAATAATCAGCACTCTGTTTTATATCATTCTGATGTTCTTCTATGCACATATACACAAGAGACATGATAAAAACAAGTATTTCTTAGGTGTCATGTCACATATGCTGTGTACTTTATATGGATAAACTCATACTCCTCACAACATCCTTATGAGGAACATAGTATCATAACCCCATATAGTTATATTGAAGTGGACCACACTATGTATAGCATCTCTTTTTAAAATTTAATATATCCTGGACATATATGTCAAGAAACAGAGATGGAGATCATCCTTTTTGGTATCCTCATAGTATTTCGCTATGGCTATATCTAACCAGTCCTTATGTGGTTATCTAGGTTATTTTTTGCAATTATAAATCTCACTGCATCACTAAACATTGGCCTTTGTTGATCCAGCTATTCTTCTGAGATAAATTACCAGAGTGGTATTTCTGATTCAAAGAGCATACACCCTTTAAAGTTTGATACTTTCTATCCACAGATCTTTAAACTTCAGTCCACAAAATTTTAACAAGTTTATATTTCTACAAAACTTTGCATGGGCTCCCCAGTGTACCAATGAAGAGTAGCAGTATTTTTAATAACTAATCTGATAGGTGAAAAAATCAGTGTCATCTTAACTTGCAGTTACTGCAGTTAAGACAGAATATTTTCATATATTTAAGGACAAATTTCTTTAGTGAATGACCCACACTTGTTAGCCTATATTTTTATTGGATATTGGCAGTTTTCTTATTAATGTGTAAAAACTATATTGAGAAAATTAACCCTCACGTTGCGAAATGTATTTTCCCATTTTGTTGTTCATGGTGTGTTTTTGCCTTAAAGTTTTATTTTTGTTGCCAGGTCTATTAATGGTTTTCCCCTTTTTGGTTTCTGACTTTGTGTCATGCTTAGAAAGGTTGTTTTCATCCTGAAGATTGTGTATAATACTTGGTTATATTTTCTTCTAGTAAATGTGATAATTAAAATTTTTTTAAGTATTTAAACATTTTATCTAGTAGTTGTGTTCTGATATGGTATGAGGTAAGTATTAACTTCATTCTTTTCAAGTAGATAAATTTCTCCTGACATCATTTATTGGAGAGACTCTATTCTGGAGAACATGATTTCCCCTTTATTTGCCAAAATGTTAGTATGACCTTTTATGACTTGTTCAAAGTCTTGCTTGCTAATTAAATCAGATGGAGGCTTTAATATTAGGAAAAGGAACATTTTCTAACTTAGCAAGTTTACTTCTTGAGTAATAAAAATAGCTAACGTGTGTTGAGCACTTACTCCAAACCAGTTTCCATACTATACCTTTTCTTGGATCATCTCATTTAATCCTTGAGGATTAATCCTGTGAGGTTGACACTGTTGTCATCCCCATTGTACAGATGAAAGAAATTAGGAGAAAGAATAGATGAACTGCTCAATGTTCTATAGCTCTTAGGTTTCAGTCATGATTGGAACCCAGATTTATCTTAATCCAGAGCCCATGTTCTTAACTACTAGATTAAGAACTCTCCTGCTTTAGAGAATACTTGCCAACAGGTAGAGGATTTCAGATTAGCTCTCTCAGCCCTCAGATTAAAAATTAAGCATGTGCCCAAATTGCCTTCTAGTCACACAAAATAAAAATTGAAAAGGGGGGAAAGTAACTCATTAATGCTTCTGTCCTTGATTATACTGACTCATTCCAGATAAGGTTACATGAGATCCCTGAAAGTTAGCTGTATTTATTTGAGGAAAATTATTTCTAAATATGACTGGTTCCTAGAAAGTTCTACCACCCTTCTAGTCATTCACTGAAAATATTTTATTTCAAAAACATGCATTTTATATTCTTTCTTATATTAGTCATCACCTAGCTTTTATGTTCCTTGCTATTATTCTCCTTCCTTCTGCCTATTTTCACATATTTTATGATATTCTAACTAGGAAAAGCATAATTGGCAGTATTCTCTCCTGACTCTACTCAAGGATACAACTCTCCTCTGTGATAATCTTTAGGCCTCATGACTCTTGGGTCAGAGATTGCAAGTCTGGGATACTAGGTTACCAGAACTACTGATTTCCCATTTCCCATTCTGATAGAAAAACAGTATAAAAAAAACAGTAGGGCCATTCTCATCTTATTTAGTGAGTGTGATAGGTTTTGTCAAGAAATAAAAATTCAAACCATAGATGACTAAACCAAAGTATCACAGAAACTTAAGACTGATTTCCCCATCTTCCAAGTAGTAAATAACAGACGTTGATACAGATAATTTGTAAAGTACTTATCACTAATTGAAACTAAATTTTGAGATTGGGAAATGGTAACAGACTAAAAACTGATCAGTGTCTTAAAATGAGGATGCAGCAGTTTCTCTTAACAGACAATATGAATAAATAAAAATAATGTATCTTTCTTCATTGACAGACATATCTACATATTTTTCAGGGCTTATGAGCTAAGGGGAATGTAAATCCTATAAAATGTTGGTATTAAATAAATGTTAATTCAGAGATGACACATTCAGAGATTTTTAACCATCAGAAATTTAATAACTGGGCAGCCTGGATGGCTCAGTGGTTTACTGCCTGCCTTTGGCCCAGGGCCTGATCCTGGAGTCCTGGGATCAAGTTCCACATCGGGCTCCCTACAGGGAGCCTGCTTCTCTCTCTGCCTGTGTCTCTGCCTCTCTCTCTCTCTCTCTCTCTCTCTCTCTGTGTGTGTATATGTCTCTTGTGAATGAATAAATAAAATCTTAAAAAAAAAGAAATGTAATAACTATATTCAAATATTTGAAAAATATTTAAAGAAGTTTGCATATTCCATAAAGTTACCACAGTGAAATAGACTTGAATTAAGCCTAAATCTACAGATTTAGGTGTAATAAATAACATTGTAAATGTCTGGATTCCACTAGTTATTAAATAGTGTGCCAGTCTTAAAGATTTAGAATATCCATCAGTGGAAATATTTAAAAACAGGAATAACACCTAACTCGAGTGTTGAAACTTAATTCCTTATTTGAGGCTCTTTTATTTCTTAGGTACTTTTATAGCATACCTTCTCTTCTCTCTCCACATAAGTAAACAGATGGTCTGGAAATATCCAAGAAAAACTAAAACAGAGTTGACTATGTAACATTGTAAAATACGATTCTCTACCTACCTCTGTACTTAACCTGAAACAAGTTTAAGGGTTTACTGTAGAATTCTAAGCCTAAGTAAATGAAAAACTTTTCTGTTTCAGCCTTGAATAAACATAAAGTCAAACTATGTCTGTATTTTTTAACATAGTTCCTTACTTACTAAATGTAGAAAAATCCCTAAATTTAAGATTCAGAAGAAAAGATGTAAGCCTGTGCTTGACTGTCCCATTACCTAAAACGAGCTGCAGACCAAGAAGCAAGTAGGAGTCTTCAGTGCTCTGCTGCTCTCCTAACGGGCACTCCTTTCTAGCTCGCCAGCTCTCTTAGGAAGACTGAGAACTAAGTAAGTCCCAGTCCTAATCAAAAGCCAATTCACCTCTAAGATATTTCCTGGGTATCTGGAGATCCTTGGGCATAATGCTGCATATTAGTCAGGTGCTGTCCCAGTAGACCAGAATCCTCTGTGACCTATATGAACTGACAGTAAGGGTCACTGTTGAGTCATAGCTGCCTCTCATCCCAGAGCCCAATATTTGCAGGCCAGAAGGGATCCTTTTCAACTACAGATCTGCTTACATTGAGTAGTGATCCGAAGCCCATAAATATTCTTGTAATTCTGAAGAAAGAATGGAGATGGGGGCAGGAGGAACCATGGGACAGTAGGGATACCTGTAACACTGTCTTCCAAAGTGTAGGGTCACTCCTATCTGGGTGGTTAACACAGGAGAGCAGGAACGAGGAGAAAGGGACATCTGACTCTTGTCTTCTATAACCCATCTCTTCTCTCTTGCCCCTTGAAGGACAGTGAATGAGTATTTTCTACCTTGTTCTTATTCTGCCTACTTCTCTCCACTTTAATGCTCCGATTTATTTTGATGAGGAACAAGATAACAAAAGGAGAATATCCTATTTTATGAAACACTTGTCTGGTTTGTATCTTTTCTTATACCAATTATCTCACCCCTGCTTAGATCAACATGTCTATCTTCATTCTCTTAACCCATGATTTTCCTTGTCATACGTTGTCATCATGCTCAGTCTACATGCATTTTATTTGTGAAAGAAATTATTGATTCCAGCAAGAATAGCACAGTACAAGAGCTATATAGCCTTTGAAGAATCAGACCCAAGTTTCAACATTCTAGCTGTGAGCGACACTTGCCAAGTCCTATGCAAATGCACGATGCTATTATCAGTGGTAACAATATAATTACTAAGTAATTCCTTTGTGGTTAGAGAATACAAGTAACACATAGAAATAGGACTGAATATAATTCCTGTCTAAAAGACATTGTTGTTTAAACATCAGTTTGAATTACTAAAACACCAGGTTTAGAACTGACCTGTTTAAAAAAAAATAAAAAAAATAAAAAAAATAAAAATAAAAAAAAAAAAAAAAAAGAACTGACCTGTTTTACCTAATAATTATAGGCATATGGCAACAGGGTACATAATGGTATACATTTTAATCAGATCTTTTCTTTTTAAATCACAAATGTCAATTCCAAGGTGTACAAAGAACTAAATAAGAGGAAGTAAATGGTAAGATAGGAAATACTGTGTGTAATTTCAAGGTTGTGCTGCCAAAGGTCTTTGCAACTATTTTTATACCCGTTATCTTTTGTACTTCATTTGCCCTGTGGAAAAAGAGATACTTCTATATTTCATAAAATGCCAAGACTATAGTAAGCAATAAATTTACTAAATCCACAGGTTCATATGATTGTTTAAATTCCAATCTCTGTTTTTTTTTTTAGACTATATTTTCAGAATTTATCACTATTGAAATGTTATTTCATGGCAAAGCTTTAGAGGTCTACACTGCTGCCTACCAAAACATACAAAAGATTGACGAAGAAGAAGATTTGGAGGTAGGACTATGTCTATCTAAATTCAGTTCTTCTGTTAAGATGGAAACGTTTAAAAGAAAGCACTGGTTGTGTGGGCAAAAATATCTTGACTTTGAGCATTACAGTGGTTTATATTACTGTATGCAGTCCCAAATAGTTTAACTTTCATGATTTTCTAAGTAAGCATTTTTGACTTTTCAAATTAACCATAGTAAAGTTTCAAGGATTAATTTATTAATAGCTAGTTAACAGGGCCATTACATGAAATAATGTGTCATTTTGACTAGTGATGTGAGCCAGTGTGCTAACCATAATACTGATTTGTGCTATGCAAAATACTCAGAGCTTCACATGCATTTTCTCATTCACTTCTCACACAATCCTGTAAGGTACAAGCTGTTGTTATTCTCATCTTTACAACTACAAAAACAGGTTTAGAGGCTTTCAGTAACTTAGCATGACCATGGACACTTAGCTGTAAGTAGCAGAATCAGGATTCTAACCAGTTTTGTGTGACTTAATCAGGCTTATTTTGTACTGAGAATTCAATGCAAGTCCAGCTGGCCAACTAATGTTAGAGCACCTAAATCAAAACCTGGCTTCAACAAGCATTATCTGAAGAGTGAATAATGTCATACACCCCTACCTTCTAAAAGGGAGGAAAAAAGGCAGAAAAGTATTTTTGCTGAAACAGCTAGAATACTGGAGACATACTTTGTCCATATTATCTCTATAGTAGAAGTGAGAAAGGCCAGGTCATCTCAAGATAGAACCAGAATTATATATTGATATAACTTGAAAGTGTCTGCCATTTGACAATTGTGAAGAATCCCCAAGTTGTTTATTTATGAAACTGTCCATTATAAAGTGACCCCCGGGACCTTCTCCTCTCACTACCCCATTGATTCCAGGAAACTTAATTGAGTAAAATCAGATTACAGTTTGACAAAAATGAAGAAAGGTACGTGTGTGTGTGTGTGTACATACATATATTTTCCAATGCCAAGAATCTCACAGTTTTCTATCAATTATGCATACATGATATTTCTGCTTTTTGTTTATCAATAAATGGCTTCCTAAGGGACCATTCCTTCCAAATACTAAAGCTAAGATTTCTTAATTTTCACTATTTTCATGTACTCTTTAAAAAAAAAAATAGATCGAGCTTTTGTCATCTGTAAAATGAAAAAATAACAAATGTTTATATAGTGATTACTCTGGGCAGCTACTGACCTATGCATTTTAATTATATTTTCATTCCTCCATCTACTTTGATAGAGGTACTTAATTGTCTTCATTTCTATGGAAGAGAAAAACTGAGGCAGAATGAGGTTAAGAAACATCCCAGAGGGGCCCATAACTAATAAATAGTATAGCTGGGAGCCAAACCCAGAAGTCTGACTACTGACACGGTGTTTGTATCCTCTCTATCCTGTGAAAAATGATGTTCAGATTCCCTCCAAGAAACATCACAGCATTCAGTGGCAGGTTCAGAATTGGTCCCCCACTTTTCGTACAAGACTGGAGTCCTCATTACCAAGCATTTTCATTCTGCTTTTTCTGATGCCCTTGACATGCCATTTGTTAACAGTCACCAAAGTCCCTTCACTTCCTCTGGACCCCAAGATTTTCCTTCTCATCCCAGTGGTCCCAGCTAGGTGTTTGGTCACACCACTTCTCTTACTGCTATTCTTAGGCAACACACTAGGTAGGTCATGAGAAGAGAGATTCATAAAAAAACTAAAGATCTCAGGGCTGTGTGGTAGATATGTTTTTTGACAAGGTATCAACTTCCCCACTTTGTCGTGGGGCAATATTAAGCAAGTTCTTCATAATTCAGCTTCCTTATCTCTAAAATAGAGATACAGTATTTACCTCATAAAATGTTCATTCAACAACTTTTTATTGAGCACCTGTTATATGCCAGGCACCATTCTAAGTTCTGAGGATTAAACCCTGTAAGTCAGAATTGGTCTGACTTAAGCAAAAACTTAAGAAATCTAGTTCAGATATTAAAAACATATACAGGCATACCTCAGAGAGATTGCAGTATTCCAGACCTCTGCAACAAAAGGAACATCACAATAAAGCAAGTCAAATGAATATTTTAGTTTCCCAGTGCATATAAAAGTTATGTTTACACTATACTATAGTCTATTTTTTAAGTTTATTTTAATTCCAGTATAATTAATATGCAGCATTACATACTATAGTTTAAGTGTACAATAGCATTTTAGAACTTTAAAAAAGTGTACATATCTAAATTAAATATTTTATTGCTAAAAGATGCTAACCATCATCTGAGCTATCAGTCATAATCACTAATCGCAGGTCACCATAACACATGTAGTAATAATAATAATGAAAAAGTTTAAACTATTACAATAATTACCAAGATGTGACACAGAGACACGAAGTGAGCAAATGCTATTGGAAAAATGGCACCAAGACTTGCTTAAAGCAGTATTGCCACAAACCTTCATAAAATTCATAAAAAAAAATTCATAAAAAAACAGAGTATGTGTGAAGCACGATACAGTGGAATACAATAAGACCAGGTATACCTACACTGTGTAACTGTTTTAAGTTTTATAATACGACCAGTCTCATAAAGTATATAGTGTGCTATGAATGTATGTTTTGGAGAATTCAAAATAGTCTGGAGAATCAAAGAATGGTTTCTTGATTAGAAGTTTGAGGGATGTGTTGGAGGACCCCTAGCAACACCCTTTAGGCAAAGGATACAGATAGATACACAAAGGTCCTGAGGCATGAGGAACTACTGACATAAACTGTTACTATTATGCCATATAGAGATTGTGGAGAGGAAGGGAGTCCAGGGACAGTTGTGGGACCAGGGGACATAAAATAATAAACAGGTATCAAGAAGGAAAAAGATCCTTTAAATACAGGGTTTCTTGGAAACAAGTAGAGAAAATATGAAGAGAGGAACAGAAATAGAACTTGTTGCTCTTAGGTAGTCTATGCTTTACGAAAGCTGCTGAGACTTATTCTGGCAGCAGCTAATTTTTTTGCAGTTAGGTATCTAGTTATATCACAAACCATCTTACCTTATTTGTTCTTCATTTAAAAAAGCATTGTCAGGCTCATTTCCCCTTCAAAAGATCACCTCTGCGCAATCACTTCAGAACATCTTGAGACTCACTCCTAGAAGAGATCTTGGACCATATTGGGAAATGGATTATTGCCAATAAATATTCCTCTAAATCTGTTGCCCTGCATGGAGATTAATTTTAATATTTAACTGGTTTAGACTTTTATCTCATGGGTGTATACTGTCTTCCATTTTTAACCTCATCTTTGCTGGAACAGTTAAAAAAAAAGAATGTTCTACCAAAAATATATCCTTTCCAAGTACCAGCTAATTAATGAGTCATCTAGTTTTTATATCATACTAGGATGCCAGTGTTCCATATCTGGCACCAGAACATAACTGAGTCCTCAGTAACATGTTAAATAACTTAACATGTTAAGGATGCCTGAATTGCCCTACAACACAAGTCTCACTTGTGGGGTTAAGTTTCATCTCTCAATTTCTTTTGTGTCTTGCACTTACTTCTCTAAGGTTTAAAGGAACGTATAAAGACATCCCTTAGTGGAGTCTTTTTTTCCCCCAAGAACATAGGGATTAAGATCATGTTAATGTCACTTATCATGTTACTGTCTTAAGGTGGAGGAGTTGCAAAGATAAAACAGGGCTCCTTACTCTATAGGAACTTAAAACTAGGAGAGATAGATGTGTAATTACAGAACAATGAAATGAAAGCTGTATTGAGGGTATGGACAACAGGAGCTACTGTTGACATTTGACTTGGCTCTTGGAATTTTGCTGGAATTCCAGGCTGAGGAATCAGCACTGCAAAGGGAGAGTAGTACAGTTCTACATACAGGGACATTGGCTAGAGGTGAAGAGTGGTGGGCAGGTTTGAGTGATTAAGATCATTTGATGACATGGAGGTCACCTAAGGAATTTGGACCCTGGGTAGTCAGGAGCCACTAAGTTTTTTAATAACATATTTTGGTCTTCAGTAAGATAATTCTAAGCTACAAAGAAAGACGCATTGAGTCAAAAAACTAAGATGTACCTCAGATGAGAAATTTAGGGGACAATGGCCATGGTTTTAGTTTTGGTCTACTAAATTGTATGGTAACATCATTCATTGATAAGGTGAATGCAGAGCTACACTGTCCAACACAGTAGCCAGCCACTGTGGCTAAAATAAAAAATTTGAAGTTCCTTATTCACATGAACCACATGTGAGCCCTTGAAAAGGGCTCAGGAACCACATGTTGTCTTTTTGAACAGCACAAGATAGCAAGCATTTCCCTCATCTTAGAAAGTTCTACTAGACAGTATTGGTCTAGGAAAACAGAAGGTAGTTGGGCAGGTAAGTATGGCTATCAAGAGAGAGCCTATAGAGAATTGGTTGAAAGGTAGCCATTAAACACTGTATATATCTTAATCTTTCAGAGAAAGGTATAAATAAAACAACTACCCATGGCCTAAGGGAAACCCTTTATAAAAATATTTAGGGTATAAGCAGTAGAAAAGGAGATGTGAAGCAGTAGAATAGGGCAGCTAGCACATGAACAGTTTAGAAATGGCATGAGTGAAAAAGAAGTTTCATAACAAGGTCAGTAAAGACCAAGACAGAACGATGACCTTGGTGATTTTTGGCAAGAGCAATCTCAGTGGAAGATGAAAGCCTACTTGTGTGTTTTTGACAAATGGAGATGAAGTAGAATATTTGAGAAGTTTTTTAAGGAATAAAGTTATACCTTGAAGTAATTAAAAAAAAAAAAAAGATCTTGGCTTGTTTGCTGGGGGAAGGAACTGTGGAGAAAGCAAGCTTTTTGTTTTTTAAGTTTTGGTTATAGGATATATGTACCTTGGAAAATATCAGAATGACATTTGACCCTGACCATGACAGGGTGAAGAGCTGAGGGGGAAAAAAGAGTGAAGTTATCACATCTGATAATCTTACCTGTTACTAGTCTGTATGTTAGAGAAATGGGGGAAGACAAAGATGCAGACAGGCTTAAGAGAGTGGTATTTGGAACTGTTGCTTTAAGGCAAAAAACTGACAAAGGGATTCTAGATTCTAGTGAAACTGGAGTGCAACTTACTCTTACATGATGTACTATCACAGTACTGCAATGAAGTTAAATTACTAATTGTTGAGACTGGCAGAAAACAAAGAATCTAAGGTATGAGTGACTTGTAGGCTCCCTCCTGGCAGGCATCCTCTTTGAGGGTGGTAGCAACTTACACATTTCCTCAGCAAAACTCTCATCATCACCTCACTGGGTGCAAATAAACTTTTTAGCTTTCATCTTTACAACTTAAAATATTTTTCGTACGGGGGTGCCTGGGTGGCTCAGTTAAACGTCTGATTCTTGATTTCAGCTCAGGTCATGATCTCAGGGTTGTGAGATTGAGCCCTGAGTAGGCTCTGCCCTGGGCATGAAACCTGCTCTGGATTCTTTCTCTCCCTCTGCCCTTCCCTTGCTTGAGCATGTGCTCTTTCTCAGATAAATAAAATGTTTAAAAATATGTATTTTAAATTTACAGTAATAGAAATTTTGTTCTGGGAGGTGGAGGTGGGTGAGTGGATGTGGTTGCTTTAGAAAAATCTTAACCAAGAGAAACTTAATATGGCTTTCTAGATTATTCTAGTGTTTGATATCTACTTTATAATATTGCTTTATCATTGCAACAGGCTTTCCGAAATTCTCTGTATCCACCAGATTATTCATCTCGTCTAGACATTGTAAGAGCAAATTCAAAGTCACCTCTTCAAAGATCACTGTCAGCTAAGTGTCTATCTGGAACAGGACAGGTAAGCTAGAAATCATACAAATTTTAAAGGAACTTGAGCAGCTGCCTTTGGTGTCATTCAGTACTAAAAATGTTTCCTGTAAGTCCTGACTTCATATACCATACCCTCTTACATAAAATGCTGAAGATCATATTGGGTGCAACTCTGTTATTTCCTGTCTTGTATACTATGGCATATAATACTCTCTAAAGCAGAACATTTGAGAGCAGAGGTGGAAAGGGCAAGGGAATGCTTATCTAGGTTTGTTCTGCAGTATAACATGAAGAGAATATTCTGAAGTCAAACTGCTTAGGGTTTAAATTCCACTACCATGACTTACTGATTATACCGAAAAAAGATCTTTTGCTGAGCATTATCTTAGATCCAGATGCACATTATCTTTAGGGTAGGAGTCAATTTCCTCATTTCTTCAGTATCCAGAAAGCCTGAGTTACTGGTATCTAGAACTGGGAGGGTGAACAACCTTGTTTTCTAAGAGGCCATAGAGAAAAGAGGCCATATAGTCTATGTCCCAAGTTAAGGGCAGCCATAAACAATACATTAACAAGTCAATTTGGCTGTTATAATTAAACTTTATTTACAAAAACAGAGGAGGCAGACTGGGGTATAGCTTGCCAACTTCTGATCTAGAAATCTATACCCCTTTTTTCATATCTGGCATTCAGAATTTAAAATTGAACAAAATATTTTCAAAATTTTAACTTTTAGGTAAATGGGACCCAATACCACCTATTTTCATTTGGTTCTCCTCTAGGTATTTTTTTACTGCTTTATATGTATGCCTCTCCCCCAACCAGCTTACAATTTTATTATTCCAGCATGAAGTGCTTTGCACATAAATTCCATATATCTAGTATCATAGTACAAAGTTTGTTTCTATTTTAGACTTAATGTTACCAAAAGTAGCTAACATCTGTGTAGTACTTTAAAATTACATCATCCTAGGGTTTCTTGACCTCCACACTATTGACTTTGAGCTAGGAAATAGGGAGTAATATCCTATGCATTCTGAAGATGTTCAGCAGCATCACTAGCTTCTACCCACAAGATGCCAGTAACACACACAAACTCACCCCTCCCTTGGTGTGACAACGTCTCCAGACATTACCAAATCGCCCTCAGAAAGGTCTGAAGCAAGATGACCCAGGTGGCAATGGTGAGGACTTAAAGCCCAGTAGTGAATTCAGATTCTCAACTCATTCCATTTAAATCACAGTATTAAATTTAATTATATCATCTGCCTAGTAGAAATGTTCTTGGGAATTTTTGCTATGCATTTGATGATTCTCATTCAAATGCCTATTTTTATGGTCAAAGAATCACTTAACCTAAAATATACTTGACATAATATCCTGAATCTGTACTTCTCTTTTAAGTATTTTATGTTATGGAAGTCCTAGTATATCCAACTGGAATCAAATGGTTAATTTCATATTTTTCCTCAAAAATAACATAAGTGAATGAAAACCCTCTATTTTCAACCTTAAAATACAGTAATTCATAGGGAAATTTCATTACTAGAAATGATCTTCCTGAAATATATGTTCTATGTGCTCTTCTTTGTAAGGACATATTAAGATACCAAGCACATAAAAATATTAAGTATTTTTTTAATGTGCTAATTTTTAACAGGTATCCACCTGTCAACTAAGAAAGGATCAACAAGCAGATGATGATGATGAAGAGGATGAAGACTTGGATGTTACAGAAGAAGAAAATTAATTTTCTTAAGTAAACTTCACATTTCAATTTTCATCTTAAATGACTTGGAATCCAGAATTACTACATTGTAAAACTTTATACTGGCTTCAAACATGTTAAACCTCAAAATGAAATCCTACTGGAAATGAAAATTAAAGAAAATGTATGCTGACCAAAATTGAAAGTTTTAAAAAATATTATACAGCAGTCATTTCGACATCCTAACAGCATGTGATTTTTCTATAGGTTCCATTTTAAAAAAAAATTATGTATTTCAAAAGTATTTCATATTACTGCACTATACCTAGTTGAGGTTGCAATATAGATGACAAAAACAGATCTAACAATTCTACTTGCTTCTTTTGCTTTTATTGCCAAAAAAGGGTCTTTAGTCATTCTAATTAAACAGAAATTCTATTCCATAAAGCCTTAATCAAAAAGACGAGGGTTTTTTTTTCCTTTACTTTTTATCTCTTTTACTACAACCTTAAGTTTCATGACTTGACACATAATTTACGTTATTACTTTTGATTAAAGGTAATGGGACACTAGGGACACTGTCTTAAATTTTAGATTCAAATTTAGCATAAATTTTAGATTCAAAAAGAAAGCCACATTCAGCCTGAATCTGGTTTAAAAATGAAAAGTGCTATCATACTAAAGCATTATACACAGTACTACAACTTTTGGAAAGCTGTAACTTGGTGGAATGTTGCCTAAGAAATTATCATGAAAAACCCTAAATCATTAAAAGTATAAAAATTGTACCAAACCACCATCTAATTAATGAAAGAGGATATAGTTACTTTTATTCCTTAAAATAATCCATTTAATCGGAGCCTTTCAGCATGTCCAGTTCTTTTTCTTCTTTGGATGAGGATTGTACTTTTGACATTTCATCGATACCAGTTAGGCATATAAAAATTATGAAATTTATAAAATCATTTGGGATAACCACAAGAAAATTATTCATAACAGAAAAATAAAGGCTTTCTAGAAAGCTTTTTGACTTTGTTATTCATGATTCTGTTCTTAACAAAATACTGCTTCCTGAGAATAGTCCTAGAGTGATAAAATTACTTCAGTACTTTTTAAATAAAATATGCAAAATGTTTTAAAACCCTAAATGAATTAAGACACTGAAGGTATCATTGCATTTTTATTTTCTCAGTATTTAACTGCGGTGTTGTAGCTGGGAGGAAAAAAATAAAACAGGGTTAAAGTACTTCTCTTGTTTACAATAGCAGCTCACTTGAGATTAATTGCCCTATCTATAGAGTTAAAACAGTGCCTGATACATAAAGCAGTCAGCAAATAGTTTTGATATAAAATGTATGCTCTGGGGCACCTGGGTGGCTCAAGCTGGTTAGACATCTGCCTTCAGCTCAGGTCATGATCTCCAGGTCCTGGGATTCAGGCTGCGGGCACCCTGTTCACTGCAGAGTCTGCTTCTCTTTTTCTCTCCCTCTGCTCCTTCTCCCTGCTCATTCTCTGCCTCTCTCAAATGAATAAACTCTTAAGACAAATAAACTCTTAAGTAGAATAAACTCTTATTACATATAATACTTTCAGCAATGTAAACTTTCTTTTAGACCAGACTTAGGTTGGCAAACTTTTCCTTAAATGGCTAAAAAGTAAATATTTTTATAATTTGTGTGCTGAGAAAATCAAGGCTATTACATAGGTACTTATGTAATCATTTAAAATGTGACCACCTTTAAAAATGTAAAAACCTCTTTCAGCTTCCTTGTAAAAAAACAAAAAACAAACAAAACAAAAACAAAAACAAAAAACCAGGCAACTCGACTAGTTACTTAGCCTATAGGTCTCCATTTCTTACCTCCAAAATAGGTTTATTAGGGTTTTGAAAATAAATGATATAGTTAATTCATAATTATAAATCATAAAAATATAATATCTAATGCATCATGAATAACTAGGATTTAATGTAAAGATGGAGGTGACAGTCACTGCTTAATAGATGATCTGTGAAACAAGAGCTAGACAGTATTATCAGTAAGTGATAAAGGTACACTCCCAAAGATTGTTAACCATCTCTTGGTTTGTGAACTATTATTTTTCAGATACCTGACAAAACTGTTTGGCTATAAGACAATTAAAATGCTGCTGGGTATTAAACCAAAGAACCAGTATTGCTCCTAGTAGATCTGGGAATAGGAGACAGGAGGCAAAACTGGCTGATACAGCTGACCCTTGAACTATGCCAGGGTCAGGGGCGCTGACTGCTGTGCACTTGAAATCTGTGTTAACTTTTAATTACCTCAAAACCTAATAGCATACTGTTGATCAAAAGCCTTACCAATAAGTTAATCAACATATATTTGTATTGATAAAATCATAAAATATTTAATGTTGTCTTTATTGAAAAAATTCTATGTTTAAGTGGACACCTGCAGTGCAAACCCAGGTTGTTCATGGTCAACTATGTTGATGGGTGTAGAATTTAGTATTCTGTGTTTGAAATTGGTGATATGCTTGGTTAACTGGCTCTCCAACATGGAAAATGCCGATTTATTGCATTTGCCTACTTCCACGGCGTAAGTAATCCTATCATGGCCATTTTAAGTTATTAACATGCCACCGAAAGCAGAGCTAGGAAAAGCTGTGCAAAAATATGGTCTTTTTCAAACCAAATTACCAGTTTATTTTTTCTACTAGCAATTATGTTCACTATAATTAAACACACAGAAACTTGAGTTGGTTTCTCTTAAATCACTGAATATTCATCCAAAATGATAACAAATGGCTAAGTACTGACAAAGTATTCTAATGGCTAAGTACTGACAAAGTATTCTACTTCTGCAATATCCTATTAAATGACTAAACTACCACATATAGATGCAAATTCTATTCTTATTTGCTCAAAATGGTAAACTTCTGGATCACAGAACTGAGGAAAATTTTAAAATTACCTGGTTTTAGGTAAACTATAAAAGGCCAACCAAAGTCCAATCATATTTGATAAATAATTTTTAATTAGAAGTCTGTTTATAATGTTATTATCCAAAGAGAAGCCCTGGATATATAAAAACTTTTAAAGTCACTTTTTTTGTCTTTTATGAACAATGAGCATACTAATTTTGTTTTTTAATGGTATTTTTAAAGCAAAAATGGAGGTGAAGAAAATACTGATTTACTCTTCAAAATATTTTTAGCATGATCTTACTAAGATTAGAGGTACGATTTAACAAAGTTAATAAGCAAAAGCGTTAAGAGCATGAACTGGAGTCCGTGGTCTGTCTGGCTGGAAATTGCCTCCATGATTTCCTAGCTAATCAGGCAAGTTACTTAACCTCCAAACTTCATTATCTCATTTGTGAAATAGACATGAATAATATTCCATACTTCTTAGGGAATATTTAAATTGAGATTATGCATATAAAAGCACTTTTACTGCACAGCACACAGTAAGTGCCCAATAAATGTTAGCCATTAATATTATTATGGGTATTAAAAAAATAAAATCTAGTAGTTGTAAAACGCCCACACTAAATATCAAATAAGTCAAAATTCATCTCATAAAAGTCTGATTATATCTAGTTATTGAGCCTCCGGATACAAAGTCTTCAAATTTAAAATTGAAAACCTAATAAAAAATACAAGTTAAATGAATCATCACTAAATTCTACCTAAAAACAAACTATATCCATTTATCAGATTCTTCCCAGCATAAGCCTGAATGTTCCTGGTACCTGTAATTACTTTTTGTCTTTTAAGTATTTTGAGTTAATCTTACCAGTTTGGTTGATGAAATGTGGAAGAAACCACAGAACTACATGTAGCACTCTATGCTATTATAGTAGGCTGTTTGGCCGATGCAGTCATAAATACTGTCTAAGGTAGCTTTGAAAACTTCACAGAAGAAGCTAAAATTCTTTTTTCTTCTTACACAAATACAAGTAAAGTTAACTGGTTGGTCTATCCAGTTGCATTTTTTTTATTATTATTATTATGAAACTTTCCAAAGTTATGAGCATGGAAACTTCAAGAATCTCCTAAGCTTTTTTACATAAGTAAACTTGAAATTCACAGTCTGTCCATTTTGAGCTATGTATAATTAATGGGAGGCTTAACACAGTAATATCTCAGACAAAGAAGAGGGCATTAGTTCCGCAGTTAGCAATAAAAATGCTAAACCTGAACAATGAGTCACTGACCATTTCCTTATACAGTAGAAGATGTAGACTACAGACTGGAAATAAAGGGAATATAAAACTCCTCTTCCCCCAGTACAGCTCTGCTATACAAGTCTTGAAGTTTACCCATGACATCAACAAAAATGAACACACTCGGGGAATTTTCTCCCCCACTGTCCAGAAAAAGGGCATATATAATTTTAAATTAGAAAAAAAGCGAATGGCAATTTGCAAGCAAAAGAAAACCAGATTCACATTCTAATATTTACATTTGTTCTATTCACAAGTCGTAATTAAAATGCTTTTCATCAGATCATTAAAAATAAACACTTAAAAAAAAAAAAAACAAACAAATGCATTTTACTGCATCAACACTGCGGGGAGCGAAGTGAACTCAGAAGTGCTCCCTAGAGCAACATTAACTTAACCTTGCGAGGGCCCACTGGCCGGTCATTGAGATCTTTGATAGCAGCCATGGCTTCGTTATAGTTTATCATGGCGACAATGGCCTCCCCTGTAGGTAGTCCTTGCTCGTTATACTGTATCGAAACGGAATCCGGCAGGATTCTGTAACCATGAAAAAAGTCTAGGATTTCATTAACATTAGCTTTAAATGGAAGATTCATTATCTTAATAGGTGTCCTCTCTGCCTGAACATTTAATTTTGGGGTCAGGCATAAATCTCCCCTCAGGAAAACTTCCCAAACTGCGCTTTCCAAAATCAAACTTGCCACCTTCTGGGCGACCAAAATTCACAAAAGGGCGATGGCTTCTGAAGTCATCAGGTGGACTCCGGAACTCCTCACCGGGAGGCCGGAAGGGGTCGGGAAGTCTCGGGTCGTCCTCCGGAGGTTCCCTGGGGTCTTCTTCCGGGAGCCGCCTGAAGTCCTCGTCAGAGGGGCCCCGGAAGTCTTCCTCCTGCGGGCTCCGGAAGTCCTCCTCGGCAGGCTGCCGAAAGTCTTCGTCAGGAGGGCCTCGAAAATCTTCATCTGGCGGGCGCCTGAAATCCTCCTCGCGGGGACGCCGGGGCCTCCCCTGTAGGTAGTCCTTGCTCGTTATACTGTATCGAAACGGAATCCGGCAGGATTCTGTAACCATGAAAAAAGTCTAGGATTTCATTAACATTAGCTTTAAATGGAAGATTCATTATCTTAATAGGTGTCACTCTGCCTGAACTACAATTTAATTTGGGGTCAGGCATAAATCTCCCCTCAGGAAAACTTCCCAAACTGCGCTTTCCAAAATCAAACTTGCCACCTTCTGGGCGACCAAAATTCACAAAAGGGCGATGGCTTCTGAAGTCATCAGGTGGACTCCGGAACTCCTCACCGGGAGGCCGGAAGGGGTCGGGAAGTCTCGGGTCGTCCTCCGGAGGTTCCCTGGGGTCTTCTTCCGGGAGCCGCCTGAAGTCCATGCTCCTGGGGCGGCCGCCGGAAGTGTTCCTGCGGCGGCCGGCGGAAGTGCTCCTGGGGCGGCCGGCGGAAGTGCTCCGGGGGCGGCCGCCTGAAATGCTCCGGGGGCGGCCGCCTGAAATGCTCCGGGGGTGGCCGCCTAAGGTGCTCCGGGGGCGGCCGCCGGAAGTGTTCCGGGGGTGGTCTCCTGAAATCCTCCTCGGGAGAACGCCTGAAATCCTCCTCGGGAGAACGCCGGAAGTCCTCCTCGGGAGGTCGCCGGAAGTCCTCCTCGAGAGGCCGCCGGAAGTCCTCCTCGGGAAGTCGCCGGAAGTCCTCCTCGGGAGGCCGCCGGAAGTCCTCCTCGGGTGGTCGTCTCCATTCCCCCTGGGGAAGCCGCCTGAAGTCGTCCTCAGGAGGCCGCCTCCAGTCCTCCTCAGGTGGCCGCCTAAAGTCTCCCTCGGGGAGCCGCCTCCAGTCCTCCTCGGGGGGTCGCCTGAAGTCGTCCTTGGGAGGCCGTCTGAAATCCTCCTCGGGGGGCCGCCTCCAGTCCTCCTCTCTAGGGTACCGGAAGTCCTCCTCTCTAGGGTACCGGAAGCCCTCCTCCCAAGGGCGCCTGAAATCCTCCTCGAGAGGCCGCCGGAAGTGCTCCTCCCGAGGGTGCCTGAAGTCTTCGGGAGAGCGCCTGAAGTCCTCTGGGGAATGCCTGAAGTCTTCCGGAAGGCTCTGGTCAAGCTGCCGGAAGTCAGCCTGGGTTTGCTTGAAGCTGTCCAGCTGCCTCAAGTCCTCTTGCTGATGCCTGAAGTTTTCTGAGGGGCCAGCGGAGTATAGTGGCGGGTCACTGGAGTCAAATGAATGGGAATGGTCGTCTCTGTCACAGGACTGCGAATGGCCTTGCATTCTCTCCGTGGACATCAAGGAAAAGCCTACGCCAAACTCCTGCATCTGTGCCTCAGATATCAGTCTCAACAATACCTCTGTCCCCAAGAATCTCCGCCGGTTTAAACGCTCAGCTTTCATGGCCTGTTCTTCTGTTTTGAATTTCACCAATGCTTCTCCCAGACCAACTCCTTTGTCATCATAAAGTAAGTAAATATCATCCTCTCCAAGAGAAAAGTCTGCAAAGAACTTTTGCACTTCAACTTTTGTAACATCAAAAGGAAAATTTCTTATGTATATACACAGTTTCTGGCCGGGATAACCTTCTTGAGAGTATTTCTGTGAAACATGTCCAAGCCTCTCTTTCTCTACGGACACTGGTCTTTTCTTTTCATAACATTCAATGAACTTCAGCATCTGTTTTCTAGAAACAGGATCAATATGAACTGGACGATATTGTAAAACAGTCTTATGTAAACCCAAAGCGCTGTTATAATCTTTCAGAGTTTTGAACATCACAAAGGCATATCTCGTTCTTCTTTCATCCTTATATAAAAACCTAATCTGTTCATTAGTCAGATCAGTATCTCTAAAGAAATTTCTTAAATCTCTCTTGTTAATACTTAGGGACAGATTTTTTAAATGAACATAAAATCCAAGAGGAGAACGAGAACGTGTTCTTCTGGGAGATTTTGAATGAGATCGTTTTCGAAAATGCCGATCATTAATTCCTCTTGGCGGAGAATGTTCTTCAGTTCTCATAGGAATGTCAACCTCCTTAACTGCATTACCACCAAACTCAATCCACTGTTGTTCTGAGCCTTGCATTACTTCTATGAATCTTGAACCCATAAAACTTCTATGACATTTAAGACCACCTGAAGCATCAATACATGAAGCAAATTTTACTATGGCATCACCATTATTTCGGCCATCATGATGTTTTAAGAAAATTACGCCATCCACACACAAACCAGAGAAAAAGACACGTACATCATCTTCATTTACTAAGTAAGGCAAACCTCGCAGAAACAGGTAAGGATTCTCTGCCTTCAATGGCCGTGTCTTTCTTGGCCTTAAATCACCATGTCCTGTACCGTTAGTATGAAACCCAGCATCTTGATTAATTGGAGAGCCATATCCAGAATTACTTGCTTCTTCTTTAATAGCCTCGACAAAGTTAGATAAGCTGCCAGCCCCTGACGCCCCAGATCCCGGTCGCTCTCTTCCTATGCGATCAGTTCTTCTCATTTCTATAGTCTTCTGCATTTCTGCCTTACTACTAAGAAAGAGCTCTACAGATGAATCCTTGATAAACCCTCCTGAACGACTTATGGCACGTCTTGCATCTTCATCTGTTGCGAAAATAATAAAAGCCTCCCCAATTTCCCCTCCAATTATATGCACTCCTCCATCAGGAATAGTCAATCCCGTGAAGAAGTGACGAATATCCACAGGCCCCGCAATAAAAGGAAGCCCCAGTAAACGGATGACTACAGCCATGCTGAGCTCAAACCACAGCAATAATGACCTGCAGACAAAAAGGTACACATAATAGCAAGTCTTATTTTTGAAGTACCTTATCCCCAACTAAACTTAATAATTACTTGGTTCCTACCTTCTTCAGCATTTATAAATGAAAATAAGGTATGATACATAATACCTTATTATGTAAAAATATGTAAAACTTTTTGTATCATAAATACAAAAAAATATGTAAAATTATGTATATGTAAAAAATACAGTATCTAATCTCTTAAAGAAACCTCCCATCTAAACATACAAATAAACCAACTATTTCAAAGAAATATTTCATATCACCTATCCTATACAATATAAGCATCAAAAATATCAAATAATCTTTGTAAGTCTGCCAAGCACTGCTTCACAACAAGACCAAACTATTTTCAGACTCACTTAGAAACCTTAAAACCTTCTCCTAAAACATGAGAGAGAGCTTTGTGGGTTAAAGAATTTTACTAACCAATGATAAGTTTTACATATTCAAAAAGCCATCTATGGTCAGTACATAATTTTTGCTTATGATAATAAACTGTCTACCATTAGTATACATCACTGGCCACACATAAAGTACAGAAGCCATGTGTACCTACGTGTCCTATTCTACTTTACATTTTTTTTGTCAAGCTTCTGTGAAAAGCCTTAAGCTCTGGATATCTTACCTTTTTATAATTTCTTGGAGACCTGTTAATTCTGTAAAAGCAACTTAACTGTGGAAAGAAAATGAAATATAATTAATCCTTGGACCCTGTAATTGATCTTAAATGACACCAGATTAGGATATTCCCTTCAGAATTACCTACTAAGAAGCAATATAAGGAACCACAACTATGGGCATTACAAAATGGGTCTTCTTTGGTTCAAGGGAAATTAATCATCCTCAGCAAAAATGAAGTTCAAATTCCAAGTAGGCATCTGCAAATTATTTAAAAACAAAAAAACTTCTGGAAATTGAATGGCTCCTTGATTGGAAGTGGCACGAGGAAAAAGGTGTATAAAGGTTATACGTTTTTATTAGTGTTGGTTACATGGGTGTATAAACTTATCAAGACTAAATGAATACTATGCTTAAGTTCTGTGCATTTCACTGAATATAAATTTTACATGCACTTGCACTGTTCTACAAGTAAAATGACAACTTAGAAACACCAAAAATTCCCAAAAGCCTTCTATCACTTCCACTTGTGAAAAGGCCAAACACTTAGCTCATTAAGTCCAACTCTCTTGCAATTTTCCACCCTTTTAAAACATAAGGCCAAATCAAACTAATAAGGCAACCATTCAAAAGGATACAACAAAAAAGACACTAACGCTTTGAATTCAAAAACCGATTTCTAAAGCAATAGACTCAAACCAATGGCTACAGCTCACACTTCCAAACATGGAACCAAGTTTCCTGATTCTAATATAATCAAGGCAAATACTAAAATACCCCTAAAACAGGAGTACCTGGGTTGCTCTTTGGTTAAGTATCCAACTCTTGGTTTTGGCTCAGGTTACAATCTCAAGGTTGTGAGATCAAGCCCTGCAATGGGCTCAGTGCTCAGCACAGAGTCTGCTTGGAACCTAACAAATAAAATCTTTAAAAAGTAAAAGAAAAATAAAATACCCCTAAAATAAAATAAAAACTCAACTACTGCTACTCCTTGTCCCAAACTTCTAAAACAATTACTATTAAAATTCATCTGAAGCCAAATAGGAAGTGTTCAAATATAGAATCTTATTACACTAACAAGCTTATTCCATTTCAAACTGTCCTGCATTGAGAAAACCCAAAAGACAATGTAGAAAATAGAATAAAAACACATTTATTTAGAATGTTTAGGGATTATCAGTATTTACTGCTGAACAATCTTAACTTAGTCTTTTGTTAAGGAAATTTACATCTATTATTTTCAGAGATACCCAAAGTAACAATATTTAATACAGTCTTCCTGAAAATGTTTTTAAAAGCTGCTAAATTAATTATAAATTTATGTTTTTAATGTGCCAATAAATGTTTTAATTCAGTATTTACACTTATGTAAGACATATTCTTTCAGGTCTGCAAGGTTTATTTTCCTTTGAAAATGGTCCACTGATTATAAACTTTTTAAACTACAAGCCAAACTAAAATATCAAGAAATTACTTGGCATATTTTATACCTGAATTATCAATGCCAAATTGATACAGAAAATATTAATGACATTTACTATTATAATATTTACATGGTACATTGTGGGGGTATATGGAAAATCTGTTTCATCTGCTCCATATTGCTGTAAACCTAAAAAACTGCTCTAAAAAAATGGTCTATTAAAAAAAATCCACACAGTACCAAAAACAACAACTAAGTACAAGCCTGGTTCTTTCAACAAACCAGTATCCACACCAATATTTAAAGAACTACAAATGGCTTTGGAATAGTTGTCCCCACTAAAATTCCAAGATTCCTTCCTATGCAAACTAACTTGGCTCCTTTACTGTTAAAATATTTTAGAAAGTAAGATACAGTAAGATTTGTCTCTTCCTAAACTTTTTAAAAAATATGAGATTTACCCTGAGAACATAAATATATCTACAGATACTCAAGGATATTTAAAGAATAACCTGTCAAATTCAAAAAACTTCTAATTTATTCTCCCTCGCTTCCAAACAGTATTTTAACTAAATGGTTCCATGAGTACAAATGTTATGAATTCCAATTCAAGCAATTTAAAATATTTTTTTCTAATTTGCCACATATTAACACTTCTCTGTCCTTCAAAGGGTAGGGAAAATGTATCATTTTATCCCTCAACATTGACACACCTGAGAGACCACCAATAAGAGACTAGTTCTCAAAATGAGAACTTTTCCTGTGGTTCCCATGTTATTTCCTTAAGTAAATTCCCTAGAAATTCTACTCTTAGCACATGACACAACTGAAATACACAAAATACACTAAAGTACACTGCACTTAAATTTCTTTCCACTTATGAATGCAACACAAGTATTTTTGCTACTGTGTTGATATGAAGACAGGGATGTTAGAACTTCTAACCTGTGAAAAGATGGGAGTGAGTCCTTAAAAACTCCTACAAGGGCAAGTCACTGATTTAATAAGCTCAATTTTAAATCATTTTGCTGATTTTATCCAGGATTCATCCCACTTGGTCACCATTATCACTAAACACGAAATCTGCATCTTCTGATCAAGCCTGATAGGGAAAGAGATTAAACTCAAATAGGTATTATCTCAGATCCGTTTGATTTTAACTAGCAAATAACAAGTCATTTTCCAGATATGGTAGGGGGAAGAAAATGACTATCCCTTAAAACCCAGAGTTATGGTGAAATTCTAAATGCAGGAGTCTCCCCTGCAGAAAATAATCTAGCCCAGTCCACGATTATGTGTTTATGAAGATCTGCCTTTTATCCTTTTAATAATGTAGGTGGTTAAATATAAAAACCAAAGGTATGATGACGACACCGAGCCATAGTCCTTAACGGGAACTGCAAACGAAGACGAATCCACACGGCACAGGATTTCCCAGAACATCCATCATCGTCAAATGGGGATCATCCGCAGGCATCGCTTCTAGAGCCCAAAGCCTTTGTCCGTACTCCCAGGGGTCAGGGCTTCCTTCCTTCGCGCCAGGCCGAAGTTGCTACGTGGGTCCGATGCCGTCGCCAGACCTTCGGCCAACATCAGCCTTCCAATTAACCTGGACCGCCCAACCTCCGCGCCCTTCCGTCACGCCGTCCCAAGGGCACACTGCACCCTACCTCGCCCGGCGTGGACCGCCCCGCTCCTCACTCCAGCACTGGCCGCTCTCACGCCAACGGCGCCGGGCCTCCAGCGCTCCTCTGCCACCACTGACTACGATGACACAGCAAAGAATAAAAAATTACCTAGGACATCCTTCGGCGAGCTTCGCTCGCAGTTACACTGGGAAGCGCGCCCTCCCCGCCACACGGAGGCTGCCGGGAGCCGGGGTTCGACAGGGAACGAGGTGCCCTAACGGCAGAGGCTACGCCAGCTCCTGGCGCGGCGCCGGCCCCGCCTTTCCCTGAGCTTCCGTCCCGGCGCCAGCCCCTCCCCAGCCCGACGCCCCGAGGGGAACTGCTCCGCGCTCGGCAGTAAACACACACCGCGGCTGCCGAGTCGGACGCACGCGGCCGGGCGCGGCGGGCGCTCCTCGTCGCAGCAGCCTGCCCGGCACAGGTGGAGCCCTCAGTGAGCCTAGAAGAAGATGGCGCCCACTCTCCCCTCCGCTCCGGACAAACGGACGTACGGTCTGTCTGCCCATGCGCTCTCCAGGCGTCCCCCACCGCCCCGGCGCCCCGGCCGCGTCTGCGCACGCGCCCTGCCGTTGGCTCGCTTCCCGTCGTCAGGGCGAGGGAGGCGGGACCCGGGGGCGCCCCGGCCCGCCCCGCGGCGGCTGAGCTTCTGCGCATGCTCAGGCTCCGCCAATCCGGCGCCTCCACCGGGGAGAGGCGAGGCTCTCTCGGCGGACGCGGGAGCCCGCTGAGGAGGCGGGCGGCGGGCGCCGGCGGGCGGCGGGCGGACGTTCGCGGGGCGCGGGGCTTCCGGCAGGAGCCGCGAAAGCGGAGGGGGCGGGCGAGTCCTTCCGGTCCTCAGCTCTGCCGTTACTGTGCGACGTGAGCATCTTCTGAGAGGCCCTCACGAGACCTGCAGGGCACGGAAACGTCAGTCGGCCTTCCGTGTGGGGCAGGTACAGGGCCGACGCCCTGGGGGCTGGGGACGCGCGTGCGCTCTAACGCAACTCATAATTTTATCCACTCTAGTAACTTTATGAGGCGCTGTTTTACGTTTGTTGTTCCTACTTTGCAGTTTTTTGCAACATGAGGACACACCACCCTTGAAGAACGCTAAGCGGAAAGTACAAGTACAGGCGTGTTCTCTGGTGCTGACGTGAGAGGAGGTGAACTTCGGCTTGATTTGATGCGACTCGATTCTTTTCGCAAGTAACAAAGCACCCCGCCAGTTTTGTGACTCCGTGGTGTATTTTTGGGTGGAGTCAAAGCTCACTAAGAAAGCAGAAACTAAAAAAAAAAAAAAGAAAGAAAGCAGAAACTAGGTCTTGAAAATACTATCGGGAGATGGGGGGGAAAAAGTCTTTAATTCCTCTGATACGAGTGTGAGAAAGAGGAAAAAAGGTTCACAAGTGAGTAAAAGGTAGTTCCTGGAACGAGAGCCAGCATTTACTCACTCGGGCAAATTATTAAGCGCCTCACCATGCCTCAGTTTCCTCATCTGTAAAATGGGGATGATAGTAGCATCTACCCCATGGAGTTGCCATAAATATTGAATGAGTTGATATATCTAGAACCCGAGACTAGGTAAGTATTAGTGGCTTGTTTCAAACGTCAAGGCGATCCATACACAAGCAGAGGATGGCACTTTGGGAACCTGGGCTGATTGAGTAGATAACACTTACCTTGATTTTTCCCCACAGTTTAGGGTTTGGCCCTAGGAGAACCTCACCTCAAAAGTTTATGGAAGGCCTGCTCTGTGGCAATGCCTGTGCATTATCTCATTGTATTCTTACAACTACTTTCAGAAGTAGGTGCTATTATTTTTCCTATTTTACAGATAAGGGAAACTGAGGCATAAAGGATTGCATAGCTTGCTCAAAGCTATGGAGATAGTGCAAGGTACAGCCAGGAATTGAACCCTGGTCATTTGCTCCAAGAGGCCATGGAGAGAGGATTCTGTCCTTTGAGGCAGGCTCCCTTTAAACAAGTACACAGAGCCAACACTCCAGAATGTCAATATTGTCAGTATTAATTCACAAGAAGAATGGTAATTCAGTGGTAAAGTTAACCTGAGATCAACTCTGGCTGGCCAGCCACTTTCCTGACCTGTATATGCACTCTCTCTGAAGTCAGATGTTCAGAGTTGTTTGCTAATCATGGAAATTGAACAAGGAGGTACCTAATCTCAAAAAGTGGTTCTCAGCTAAAGGGCACCTGAAGCATCCTCACCTACATTAACAAAAATAATAGCTGTCATTTAATGAGCTCTTACTGTAAGGCTAGTCTGAACAAGTGTGCTCAGATCAGACCCCCTCTTTTGGACAAGCTTAGGTATTGCCAGCCTCTTTTACTGTTTGGGATGACCATCCTCTTTTTAATCTGCATGTCTATTTTCCATTAGAAAAATACTATCTATTAAAATTGTGGTCCACTTTATTCTCCTTTACCTCTACCATTCAAGTTTCAGGTACTTTAATTTTATTCAAGTAAAAGCAGAATTATATAGTTGAGGTGAGGACTAATTATTTCACATCATTAAATTAATAGGATTTAACTGAATTATGTGTGCTCTTAATTATTTATTAGGAATGTGCTCTTAATTATTTATTAGGAATGGTAATTCCTCTCTCCCATGACTTATTTCCCTCTACTTTCATTTATTTGTGTATGTAATGAACGTCTCTTTCCCCACATCCAGTACCATGAGTGTGTGTGTGATTTATGGCACCACTAACTGGAGTTGCCATCTGATCTCCAATTCATGCTTAATTCCCCTTATTATATGGTTATTTCCAAAATGACCTCAAATGTTTTAGCCAATCATACACTTTCTAACGTCAACGGTAAAAATTAAGATGTAAACCTAAAAACATTGTTACGATTCCAGATAAAATAACACTGGGCCCACTTATAGCGATGCTGTGGTGAGAGGTCCTAGGACAGCCACTGCTTCAATCTCCACACGGCCTCCTTTGGACAAAGCAGCAACCTGGTAAGCAGCTCTTGCAGGAAAACTACTCTTGAAATACTGTTTGTAGACTTCATTGACAGTGTTGAAGTCATTTATGTCACCCAGCAAAACAGTTTTTTACCACATTAGTGAAGACACAGCCAATTACAATTACAAGACACAATACCATTACAATCAAAAACAGAAAATTCCAGCTAAGGTAATTGGGTTTAATTACTTAGTATTCTGGTTATTGAATAGTTTCTTGAACCTTTAGTATGTCAACATGGAAACCTAATCATTTTAGAGAACAGAAAAGTAAATTTCTGGAACAGAAAAACAGAAGACTATATCCTAAAACATAGTAAACACACTTATCCATGAGCATTCTATGCCTCTCCTGGGCATTTAGCCTCTCCAAGCTTTTTACCACATCTATCTCACTCCCTACCCTTCTGAATGATTTTGGTATCAGACAGTTTTTAGCTGCCCTTTCCAGCTCCTCAATACCCACAAGAACAGCCTTTCATCACTTGGACTTAAGAGTTCCTTGATCTTCTCACCTCCCAAGGACCCTTATTCCTTTTGCATCCCTTGACTTCCATTCAGTTCAACTGGCATATGAGCACAGGCTATGTGTCAAGCACCTTGCCAAGGCTCCTGAAAGACAGGTAAAGAATTTACAGTCCCTTTTCCTCAAGAAGCGTGTACTATAGGAGAAGAGACAGGGCGCATGCCATCATACACAGGAGGACATATAGAACATGGAGATTAAGACTGGGCTCTTAAATCAGGCAAATTCAAGTTTAAATCCCAGCTCTGCCTTCATGACTGTGAACAAATTCCTTATCCTAAACTTCTCAGTTGGTAGGGTGATGATAACAGTATCCACCTTTCGGGGCCATGTTTGAGGACTAAATTATACAGTGCTTGTAGAGTACTTAGCACAGTCCCTAACACACAATAAACTCCAATATAACTTGGAAATCAAGAAGGCTGGCTCAGATCAGAATGCCATAGTTCTGAACCTTGCTAACTGTCTCACATTAGTCACTGAATCATTTTGCTTTAAATTCTTCACCTATCAAATGAAGAGGACAATGACAAAGTAGGGTTGTTGTGTAGGTAAAGCACACCCCCACACACACACACACACGGACCATTATATATTATATATTATATATAGCACATGGTAAAACACCAAGAAAATCATATAACATGAACTCTTACCTGTTGCTCTGGTGGCCCATATGCTCCTTTCTGATTTATCCCCTGCAGTGCTCCTTGGAGGCATACCTACAAAACCCCTAGGGATTGTTGGGGCTCTGTTTGGACACAACTGATTGAATAAATTGGAACAAATAAATGGGAGTCTTGTCTCTGTGGCAGAAAGATGGAGGAGACTGAGATCACAAATGTTCTAGTTGATGTTATACGTTAACAAAGGAGGCATGCAGAAAAGGTACTGGATAAAATCTCTGTATTTTACTGCTGAAGCTTTGACCCCCCCTCCCCCAAATCTCAGTGTAGAATCCATTGTAGAACAGGTAGGACCACACATGAAGCATGTTATCTCATGCTTAGGCTTTGTTTCTCTGGGTTCCCTCCAAAAAAATTTTATGGACACACAAAAAAAGTCTGTCTCTTATGACTGGCTAAAGCCTACTCCAGGCTCAACCCACATTGGTCCTCTCGCCTTTCCCAGGGATGAAATGAGGGGAGATAGCATTGAGATCCCCTTAGAATTTGGAAGATGATAATAAACTAGAGAATGAAGCAAGTTTTGATTTAATCTTCTCCGTTGGGATGTGTGTTTTAAATGACAATATATTATGCATAACTCCAGGTACTAAGGAGACAATGGTGAACAAAATTGGATGTGGTCCTTGCTCTCATAATCTCATAAATCATAAAATACAGGAGAGGACAGGAAAACTAGCAAAAGAATTCAACTAAATGTTAGTTTACAGCAGAGCTATAAAAGGGAAATACATGATAGTGTGAGAGTATTTCATAGGAGGGCCTGGGCTGATTACAAAAAGCAAGAGGAATTTGTTAAAGAAGTGACAGATGAGCTGGAAGTAAAGGGGGAGTTAGTGAAGTAAATGGGAATTTTCAGAGAGGGGGTGGGAACAGGGGTGGTCTGCAGAGGTGCACAGACTTAGCACAGGAGTGCACAGGACAATGAAAGGGTGCAGGAAGAAGTCAGACCCTGCTGGGAGTTGCGGTCCATGCTCAAGACTTTGACCTTCCCACTGAAAAAAACCAACGAACTATTTTAAGCAGAGGTGACATGTTAGACTTGCATTTCAAGACATTACGGAGAATGGATTGCAGGCTGGCAAGAGTGTGTATGAGGGGGATCCCTGGGTGGTGCAGCAGTTTGGCGCCTGCCTTTGGCCCAGGACGCGATCCTGGAGATCCGGGATCGAATCCCACATCGGGCTCCCGGCGCATGGAGCCTGCTTCTCCCTCTGCCTGTGTCTCTGCCTCTCTCTCTCTCTCTCTCTGTGACTATCATACATAAATTAAAAAAAAATTAAAATTAAAAAAAAAAAAAAAGAGTGTGTATGAGGACAGGTTAACAGGTTTTTTGACTTCCAGTTTAAGATAACAGTTTGAACACAGATATTTACTTCCACCCTTTCCAGAAATCCTAATAAAATAATAGAAAAGGAACTTGGGAAAGAAGCAAGAACGGACACAAATGAAGATAATAGAGGAGGCAACAACTATAAAACTTTGCAAGCATGAAACAACAGATGGATAGGTGATAATTTCTTTTGTGAAAACAGGAAGGCTGGATCCCAAATGAACAGTGGGAAAAGCTAAGAAGCAACCTGATATTCACCAAATTAAGTCCTTAAAAACCTTAGAAATCCTCAGTATCTTCTGTGGGGGAAGGAGGTGAAAGCAGTTGGTTGAAAATCAATTTGTAAAGCACTAAAGACATGCATTTAAGACTCCTTTCCAGGGATCCCTGGGTGGCGCAGCGGTTTGGCGCCTGCCTTTGGCCCAGGGCGCGATCCTGGAGACCCGGGATCGAATCCCACGTCGGGCTCCCGGCGCATGGAGCCTGCTTCTCCCTCTGCCTGTGTCTCTGCCTCAATCTCTCTCTCTCTCTCTCTCTGTGATGACTATCATAAATAAATAAAAATTAAAAAAAAAAAAAAAGACTCCTTTCCAGTACCAAGAAACCTATCTCTCCCACACTAGAGCAGAAGGTTGAAAGTTTATTCTCTGGAGAGAGTATGACTAGGGGACAATGGGTACAGATGAGATTAGGGGTTCTATTATATAAAAAGAAGGGCAGTATGTAATGATGAAGCTGAATGATGAAACTCCCATCTTCTTTCCCCACTAAACCTGGCATCCAGGCTTACATTCTCTGAGGAATCTGATCAGTACAACAAGAAAGAAGAAAGAAAAAATACTAACATGGGGGATCCCTGGGTGGCGCAGCGGTTTGGCGCCTGCCTTTGGCCCAGGGCGTGATCCTGGAGACCCGGGATCGAATCCCACGTCGGGCTCCCAGTGCATGGAGCCTGCTTCTCCCTCTGCCTGTGTCTCTGCCTCTCTCTCTATCTCTCTGTGACTATCATAAATAAATAAAAATTAAAAAAAAAATTTAAAAAAAAAATCTCTCTTTAAAAAAAAAAAAAAAATACTAACATGGGAGAATGCCCTAAGAAACAGCCCAGTCAAATCACCCCACACATTGTCACCCAGTCAAGAAGGCCCACCTGTTCTTGTCGAACTTTCTAGTAGCTTTTCAGGGTGCCCCTCTAGTATCCATACATTACATAGATATACACAGATACAATACATGTATACAGAAATAACAAAGGGGCACCAGATTTATGAGTAAATGCTCTCACACAAAACAGAACTTTGAAAAAACAAATTGCATTGGCAGAAGAAAACTTTAAAACACAATCAGTAATGTCCTCAGATAAAATATTGCATTCATGAAAGACTACCAGGATGTTATAAATTATATAGTCAGAAAATGAAAAAGAGCTCTTAGAAATTAAATTAATGATAGTGGAAATGAAAATCTCAAGGTAGGGTATCCCTGGGTGGCTCAGTGGTTCAGTGCCTGCCTTTGGCCCAGGGCATGATCCTGGAGACCTGGGATCGAGTCTCATGTCAGGCTCCCTCATGGAGCCTGCTTCTCCCTCTGCCTGTGTCTCTGCTCTCTTTCTCTCTCTCTCTCTCTCTCTCTCTCTCTATATATATATATATATATATATATATGTAAATCATGAATAAATAAATTTTTTTAAATAAGAAAGAAAAACTCAAAGTAATGTTTAATAGAGACAGCTTAGAAAATTTTCCAGGAAGTACAGCAAAACAAAATAAAATGGAAAAAAATATAAGAAAATTATAAAAACAGTCCAGGAAGTCCAATATCTGAAAACAGAGTATCCAGGAAGAAAGAATAGGAAAAAATAAGAGCTATTCAGAGGAACAATTAAAATCCAACAAGTGTTCAACATAAAAGAAGACAATGAGATACCCCTGGTGGCTAAGTCACATCTGACTCTTGGTTTCTGCTAAGGTCAGGACCTCAGGGTCATGATCTCAGGGTTGTGAGATGGAGCCACACTGGAGTCTGCAGGGATTCTCCCCTTCTGCCCCCCGCCCCCTCCTTTTGCTCATGCACATGCTTTCTTTCTCTCCCTCTCTCCAATAAATAAAATCTTAAAAAAAAAAAAAAAGACAGTGAAATACCCCAAGACACATCACTGTAAAATTAAGAAAAAATGAACATTCTCAAGATTTCTAGAAAGTAAAAAACAAATTCAAACCCAAAAGATTAAGAATCAAAATGGCAGATTTTTTTCAACAGCAACATTAGAAACCAAAAGAAAAGCAGTGCCTTCAAAATTCTGAGGGAATATTTCCAAAGTAGAACTTCATACCCAAGTAACTATTACGTAACTGTGAGGGCAGAATAAAGATATTTGCAGATATGCAGGTCTCAAAAACTTACATCTTATGATATTTTCTCAGGAAGCTAATATTTACCCAAAGGAGGTGAACCAAGAAAGAGAATACACTATACACCTAATTTGAGATCCAATAATAGATTGCGTAGTCTTTTCATTCTTGGCTTATGTACTTTAGAGGTTAGATAACAGTGCTTAACAACATAGATGCCTGGGGGGCACCTGGGTGGCTAAGTGTTAAGTGTTAGCCTTTTGCTCAAGTAATGATCTCAGGGTCCTGGGATAGAGCCCCACATCAGGCTTCCCGCTCAGCAGAGGAATTGTTTGCTTCTCCCTCTCCCACCCCCCCTCCCACTCCTGTGTGCCCACTCTCCCTTTCTCGAATGAGCACAATCTTAAGTAAACAAACAAACATAGATGCCTGAGGCAACTGAAGCAAAAATAAGTGGGGCTACATCAAACTAAAAAGCCTCAAAAAAAATTAAAAAAAAATAAGTAAAAAGCCTCCGCACAGCAAAGCAAACCATCAACAAAATGAAAAGACAAACTACTGAATGGGAGAAAACACATGCAAATCATGTATCTGATAAAGGGTTAATATCCAAAATATATAAACAGCGAATACAACTCAATAGCAAAGAAACAATTTGATTAAATAATGGGCAGAAGTTTCCAAAGAAAACATACAAATGGTCAACAGGTACATGGAAAGGTACTCAACATCACTCATCATCAGTGAAATGCAAATCAAAAACCACGGTGAGATATTACCTCACACCTGTTAGACTGGTTATTATCAAAAAGAAAACAAGTTTTGAGAAGAATATGGAGAAAAGGAAACCTTTGCTGTTGTTGGTGAGAATTTAAATTGGTGCAGCCATTATGGAAACCTCTATGGAGGTCCCTTTAAAAATTCAAGAGGACTATGATATGATCCAGGAATTCTACTGGAATTTCTATTTATCTGAAGAAAATGAAAACAGTAACTCAAAAAGATACATGCACCCTACACTCATTGTAACATTATTTACAATAACCAAGATATGGAAACAGCATAAGGGCCCATTGATGGATGAATTGATAAAGAAAATGTGATTATAAACACTTACAGGAATAGTATTCAGTAATAAAGAATGCAATCTTGCCACTTGCAACAACATGGATGGACCTTGAGACATTACGCTAAGTGAAATAAGTCTGACAGAAAAAGACAAATACCTTATGATCTCACTCTTGGAACCTTTAAAAAAAAATGACAAAAATTCCCCAAACAGATACAGAGAACAGATTGGTGGTTTTCGGGGGTAGGTGGGAGGGGGTGAAATGGGTGAGTGAAATGGGTGAAGAGGGTCAAGAAGTATAAACTTACAGCTGTAGAATAAATAAGTCATGGGATGTAGTATACAGCCTGTGGACTATAGTTAATAAGATGTATTGCATATTTGAAAGTTGCTAAGAGTAGATCTTAAAAGTTCTCATTACAAGAAAAAAATTTGTGACTATATGGTGATGGATGTTAACTACACTTACTGTTATGATCATTTCTCAATATATACAAATACTGAATCATGTTGTACACCTGAAACTAATATATCTCAGTTATACCTCAATAAAAAAAATAAAATAATTGATAATGCCTAAAAATTTAAGGCTTATTTATTTTTTTAGGATTTTATTTATTTATTCATGAGAGACCCAGAGCATGAAAGAGAGAGGCAGAGACACAGGCAGAGGGAGAAGCAGGCTCCATGCAGGGACCCCGAAGTGGGACTCGATCCCAGGTCTCCAGGATCACAACCTGGGCTGAAGGTGGCACTAAACCGCTGAGCCACCCGAGCTGCCCAAATTAAGGTTTAAAATAGGTTATTGCAATAATTCACATGGGAGTAGGTAGCATTTTAGGGTGACAGTGATGTAGAAGTTAAGAAAAGTGGGGATGCTTGGGTGGCTCAGCGGTTGAGAATCTGCCTTTGGCTCAGGGCGTGATCCTGGAGTCCAGGGATCGAGTCCCACATTGGGCTTTCTGCATGGAGCCTGCTTCTCCCTCTGCCTATGTCTCTGCCTCTCTCTGTGTCTTTCATGAATAAATAAATAATAAAATCTTTATTAAAAAAAGTAAAGTAAAAGTATTCAAGAGATATGTGGGCAATTAAATAAAGAGATATTAGAAGATTAAAAAAATCAAGAAGTCTAGACTGAAATGGGAAGATGAAGGAAAGGAAAGCATCAAAAGCGACTCTCAGATTTTTGGTCTATATTACAGGTGGGTTAATGTTGCCATTAACTGAGATATAAGACACTGGAAGAAGAAAAGGTGGGAGGTAGAGAAGTGATGGAGTTCATGGGTTGTTTTGAAACCTTGAATTAAAGTTGCTTTATTCCATCCAAATGCTTCAATGGAGTTTTCAAGCAAGCAGTGGAAATACTCTTCAGAGCTTAGAAAAGATACTTGGCCTGGATAAATATAAATATGTGAGTGATCTGCAAAAAGTGGTCACTGATGTCAAGGACACGGTTGACATCATCCACAGAGAAACCAAAGTAAGAGAAGAGACATGAGCCTCAGGGATCCTCCATATAATAGGTAAAGGAAGTTGAGCCAACAAAGAGCAAAGAGCAGGAATAAGCAGAAACTTTGTTCTAGGAATATCCTGGAGAAAACTGGGAGAGTGTTCCATCATGGAAGCCAAGTTCAGTTTAGAACATATGGAATTTGATGCAGCAGTTCTAGTAGGAACTAGAGTAACACCAAGAATCTGAAGATTGGGTAAGAGAACAGGGCTTCCCACACAAAATAGCCCTGCCTGTAAGATCTTGACCTAATTCCTCTTTCTGACCATAATCTCCATTTCTGCATTTTGCATTTGTTCATCACATTCTTTGTAATATTTTAATTCATTAATCCCCCTAATGGGCTGACTTACCTTTCCCTTTTCTTTATTCATGGCTAGGAAAGCACAGCCAGGGATTCAAAAGCAGCAGTAAAGAAAATTAAGTCAAGTCAAATTACCAGAGTTAGAATCGTGCTCTGATTATGACCCTAGGAAGTTAAATATTGCTTTCTAACTCCTGATTTTCTCATCTGTAAAGTAGAAGTGATAATAGCCCCAATTTTGTTAAATGAGATATTGCAGTACCTGACACACTGAAAACAAGCAATTAATATCAAGTATTTACATTGTTATCCATGGTCCCAGCCCCCACAAACATATTAGATAATTCCTATAACTTTAATTTCTACCTTTAATTTTTTTCTGTATTTGGTAACAAGCTGTTTTTTTTTTTTAAGATTTTATTTATTTATTCATGATAGACACAGAGAGAGAGGCAGAGACGCAGGCAGAGGGAGAAGCAGGCTCCTGGTGGGGAGCCCGACGGGGGACTCGATCCCAATACCCAGGGATCATGCCCTGAGCTAGAGGCAGATGCTCAACCACTGAGCCACCTGGGCCTCCCCAGTAAGAAGCTTTTATCTGTGGATAATTCCTTCACGTTAGCTGGGTGATACTCAGTAGGTCTTTAAGCCTGATAAATGCACTGTCTACTCATAGGGTTTATTAAAAAGATTAAAATAATGCATGTAAGAAGTTTAGCATTATACATGACACAAAGTGTTTGCTTTGATTTTTTTTTTTTTAGGAGACGGGATATATCTCTGGCTCAGCTCATTTTCTTCCTCCTGTCTTAAATCGGAATTAGGCAAGCACACTACAACTAAGAGAGAAAGGCTGAGAAGACTACAGAGCAGACTATCTGACATCGTTGAATGAGGACCAGCGGCCACCTATCTCCAGACTACTCGTGTTTGTTTTTAAGCCACTGTGAACTGGCTTTCACCACCTGATCCATTTACCCGCAGCACCAATATCCCTGATGATACAGTCCCAATTTATGCGTAACAGTTTATGCTCACATTCTTTCTGCTATCCTTGTAAGCAGTTTATACAAATGAGCCTACAGTATCTATAGTTAGGGCAAACCTGTTTCTATTTTAAATCCTTCCACTACAACTAAGCTCTTTATTTAGCTTTATTGGAACCGTCTTCCCAGGTGCAGAGCCCAAAGGTCTTAGACCACCATAGTTCCACTGTCTGTGGTATACAGTGGCAGTATCACCTTGTCTGTGTGTGGTATACAGTGGCAGTATCACCTTCTTAACTAAAGGCAATAGGTTTGTCCCTACATGTAGAAAGTGCCAAAATTTTTCTCTGTCTATTCCACAAAAAAAGCCACTTCATAAATTGAAATGATAAGTTGTGGAGTTGACCAGATGGAGACAAATTTTCGTTCCACCTCTTCCTAAAATGTAACTGTCTTGATACTAGGCCTGATGGTAGTTAATGGTTAAAGTCATCTAACTTAACTTAGATGCATTTTCCACAAGCATTAAGAATTGTGTGTATGTATATTTTCTTTAATAGTGTCAGATCCTCATTTTTATTACAAAATAAAAAAGTTTTTTGAGAAAGCCAAAAGTTGTTCCAAGCTGCGACTGATGAATAAGATGGCTAAAAATTATGCTGGATGATTGTACTGGGAGAGCAGGGGGATGTGAGAACAAAATAAAACAAACACAGTCCAACAAAAACGGAAGGGAGATTTAGATATAATAAAAAAATGCAATTTTCTATGATCTGTAAACTGCTTCTAAAGCTAATTCTAAAATGTTTTGGTGAACATTTTACGGGCCTCCCGGGTTGCTTGCTTTTGAAAGGCAACATTCACATGTGCGTACGTTTGGTTAAAAATTAGGTTTCTTCTTTATTCACGAACGGGGTAAAGATGATCTCATTTTATATACAGGATTTCCTTTATCCAAAACGAGGAAACTGGAAACACAATGAAACGTCTGCCAGGAAAAGACCTTTTTGAAATGCTCAAGGCAATCTTCCAGCATTGCCCATTTCAAATCAACGGGGGTGTTTTTTGTTTTGTTTTTCTACCTTTTTATTTCTATTTTTTTGTTTTTCTACCTTTTAAAAATTATTTTAAAAATTTTAAACATTTTAAAAATTTTTAATTTTTAAAAAAATTTTTTAAAGTTTTTTTAAACTTAATTTTTATTTTTAAAATTTATTTGTTTTTTATTTAACTTTATTTTTATTTTATTTATTTTTTTTTAAATTTTTTATTTATTTATGATAGTCACAGAGAGAGAGAGAGAGGCAGAGACATAGGCAGAGGGAGAAGCAGGCTCCATGCACCGGGAGCCTGATGTGGGATTCGATCCCAGGTCTCCAGGATCACGCCCTGGGCCAAAGGCAAGCGCCAAACCACTGCGCCACCCAGGGATCCCTATTTTTATTTTTTTAACTGACACACTTCTCAGGACACATGCACTGCTGCAATGTCTCCTTTAACGCGAAAATCGCCCGGTCTGAATAAATTCTGGTGTAAACGTCATTCAGCAGCTCCACGAAAAAAATACTTCTTCTCAATCTGCGTGATACCATTAGAGACTGCCGCGGGGTCCCGTTCACCGACCCCCGGAACCGGTGTCGCGTCCCGGGAACAGGTGGCGGCCCAGGGTGGGCAACACGCCTCCCATCGCCCGCCCGGCGCCCGCCAGCCGGGTCCGCACCGCCTCCGGGTCCAGCCTGCTTCCCGCGGCGGCGCGGTTCCCCTGGCAACGGGGCAGCGGCCGCAGGCACTTCCGGAAGCCCGGCGGAACTGTCCAATCAGCTCTGCAGACTCGCCGCGGGGGCCGATGGGGCGCCGGGGCGTGCGCAGACGCCGGCGTCCGCACCATGGCAACGGGCGGCGGAGGGGTCGGGGCGGCCATGACGGCTTGCTCGGTCCTGAGTCTGTGCCTCCTGGCGGTCCTCCCTCGGGCCCCGCACGCCCAGACCTTCTCCTTTCCCTTCGTGCAGCCGGAGTCGTGCGGCCACAGCCAGCGCTTCGACATCTCCGCGCTGTCCTGTGTCCCGTGCGGGGCCAACCAGCGGCGGGATGCCCGAGGTGAGCCGGCCCGGCGGGGCCCAGGCGGAGCCCTGAAGCCCCGGCCTCGGGGAGAAACGTCTGGGGGAAAGGGAACTGCCAGCGCGGGAGGGAGGGGTGTCCTCGGAGCACCGCAGCTTGTGCGGGGGGGGCGGGGGCGGGTGAGCCGGGCCTCGGGCGCGGATCCCCTGCTTCCCGGCGGACGGGTCTGTCGGCAGGCGCCTTGCAGGGAGAGGGACGGCGGGGGGCGGGGGAGGGAGGAGCGCGGGAGGTTACGTGTCTGCAAACGGGATGCCAAGTAAAACATATACAATAATAATAACAACAACAAATTTTGTTAGCGCTTTTATTTTATTTTTTAAAGATTTTACTCCTTTATTCATGAGAGACACAGAGAGAGAGGCAGAGACCCAGGCCGAGGGAGAAGCAGACTCCACGCAGGGAGCCCGACGTGAGACAAGAACCCGGGACCACGGGGTCATGACCTGAGCCCGAGGCAGATGCTCAACACCCAGGCGGCCCTTTGCTAGCGCTTTGATCTTGCATTTCAAATGCCACAAACCTAGAGCTAGAAGGACCCTGACCAGGATGAGGTCCAGTCTTCTCATTTTACAGCCGAGGAAATTGAAGCCCAGCCGGTGTTGTAATAACCCTGTCTGTCGCCCACACCGCAGCTCGGGAGGACCGGAGTCTCTTTGCCCTCAGTGTAATTTCCCCTACATCGTGTGTCCTTAACGTAGATTTCCTTAGGACTCGTCCCTTTTGTTACTGACTATTACTGATCGTCCTTGAAGTCTCTTGAGAGTAAGCTTATTTCTTTTTCTTGAAACGTGTGTCATTTGGTCCTAGTTCTCCCCCTAGAGAGGGGGAGAAGCTGCACAGAACAAGACTTCCCATATTACTAAGGAACAGAATTGGCATAGAGTAGAATAGACCGTATTCTGAGGTCTAGGATGTCTTCAGTCTCGATTTGGTCACCCACAGCGTCAACCCCCTGCCATCTCCAAATCTTATATATCCTCCTGTAAGTCACGATGTCAGGCTCCCCAGGTGAGGAAATACGAACGAGAAAGCGTTGCACAGGCTCCTAAAGTGTATGGTGTTGGCTTCATACTTAGGAACCCAGATATCGGATGCATCTGCTGCATAGATTCCGGTGGGTGCTGTTTCCACCTGATGTCTGCTTAGGACCGTGGTCCTCACCCATCCAGCAGGTTGAACAGTGATCATCTTAGTCTACCGTCTATCCAGAGGAAACAATAATTTATTTGAATCAAGATAACTTAGTTAATAAAGTTTTGTTTTGGCAAAGTAACTTGGAAATCATTGAATATATGTATGTGGTCAGATGAAATAGAACTGTACAGTTTCCCATAACAGTTAACGAATAGTCTGATTATTAAAATTAAAGTCCAATACTCCAGTAGTTCAGTGATGCTTGCACTTAAGTAGCAAGCACAATACGTACTGTGTGCCATACATAGTCTAAGACCTTTCCATGTAATAACTCATTTACTACTCATACCAACCCTACGAGGTAAGTACTATTATCATCCCCATTTTGGTGAAATGGAAACCTAGGCACAGAGTTCAGTAACTTGCTCAAGGTCACACAACTAAGTAGCAGAGTTAAGATTAGAGTCCACATAGTACGTTTCCAGATGTGCTCCTAACAGCTGCCCTGGTTTCCAGGATCTTGAGAATACTGAAAATTTCCCCAACTTGTAGTTTTATTTTTATTTACCAAGGTCAAAATTGGCTCTTTTCTTTTTAGGAACTTCATGTGTGTGTCTGCCGGGATTTCAGATGATCTCTAATAATGGAGGACCTGATATTATTTGTAAAAAGTGCCCAGAAAACATGGTATCAAGTATTTATTTTGAAATAATTTTATTGTAAAATGTAGTAGATTGAATGTCTTTATTTTAAAATTTGTATTTGTTTATTTTAGAGAGTTGGGGAATGTGCAGAGGGAGAGAGAATCCTTGAGCAGACTCCCTGCTGAGCACTGGGCCCAGTCCCAGGACCCTGAGGTCTTGACCTGAGCTGAAATCAAGAGCCAGTGGCTTAACCGACTGAGCCACCCAGGCGCCACTTGAATATCTTTATTTTTTAAACTATGTTTTAATGCTGTACTCTAATATGTTCTCAAATTCTAAAATTACTAAATTAACTTTGTTTTAACTAGAATAAATTTTAGGAGATCAGTGAAATTTTATACAAGCTTGGAAAAAACAAATGTATTGCCTGAGTTTTTAAAATCTGAAATTTAAAAAACCACAAACCTGTGAAAATGTGTGTCTTTATGTTCTTTATATTTTCTCATAGAGTAACTCTGTCTTAAAAAAATGGATAAATGATACAAAGAGCAAGTTGGGATATGTGTATTTTTAGACTAGTACAGATTGAGTTATGTGTCTTGGAACTACTGTGTCAATAGTTTTATAACAATATATGTTCATAATGATACCTAAGGTGTGATCAGTTCATGAGTTGCCAATTGTATCATTAAATAGGTTAAATAGTATCTGTTGCTGCTCTGTTAGTCATATAACTTTTCGAAAATTAGTAAATTAGTACTATATATAATGATTCTTAATTAACAGAAATATATTTTCCAATCATTTTCAATAATTACAAGTCTTTGCGGGCCAGTTCTTTTATAGTAATGTTTCTTCTCATTATCTGGATAAAAAAATTTGAATCTAGGAATTTAATAATTACCATTAAATTAATTAGTATCAATAGTATAATTTACCAATTATACTAATTTATGGCAATTTGATTCAACTTGTAAGTTTATCACTTTAATACTTATTTTATATTTTTAGAAATAGTGACCATCCCTGAATTATCAGTGATAAAAAGCTGCTAGTATGAAATGGCTGCAAAGCAAATTTATTTTTCAGTGAAATTACAAAATAATCCTAATTTTTAAATAGTTTTATATAATGTAGTACCAAATATAGGACCATTTCTTAATATATGCAGTCTTTTCAACTAAAAATAAAAATAACTTGTGGTATTGTTTTGTTACTGCCATTTGTTCTTTATTCATTTTGGTTACTGTATAATCCCAATTTTTTTAAATAAATTTTTTATTTTTTTATTTTTTTTATTTTTTTAAAAGATTTTATTTATCCATTCATAGAGACAGAGAGAGAGGCAGAAGGAGAAGCAGGCTCCATGCAGGGAGCCTGATGTGGGACTCGATCCCGGGTCTCCAGGATCACACCCCAGGCTGCAGGCGATGCCAAACCGCTGTGCCACCGGGGCTGCCCCCCAATTTTTTTTTTTAAAGCTTTTATTTGGGCAGCCTGGGTGGCTCAGTGGTTGAGTGTCTACCTTCAGCTCAGGGTGTGATCCTGGAGACCCAGGATCGAGTCCCACGGTGGGCTCCCTACATGGAGCTTGCTTCTGCCTCTGCCTGTGTCTCTGCCTCTCTCTCAATCTCTGTGTCTCTCATGAATACATTTTTATTTATTTATTATAATTTTATTTTTATATTTATAAAATTTATTTATTATTTTATTTATTTATTTATCCTGAGCCACTGAGGAGTCCCTATAATCCCAATTTGAATGATGTCATATTTTATCAAAAACCTTTGTTAGTACAATTAATAGAAAGAAATATCTTTATAATTTAACCACTTTATTTACATAGTCATATACCATAAAATTCACCATTTGAAATCATAGCTTAATTTTTAAAAGTTAATGGATGTATTTGGGTTATAAAAATTAGAATATGTTATAATAGGTAAAACTAAACTATTAATTGGCTAATCTGTTGATTAGATCCTGTTGAATTTTGTTTTATCTTTTAAATTGGAAAGCTGAATGAAAGTGTTACTTTGAAAGTAAGGACTCATTTGAACTGAAAATCATAAAGAAGCAGCAACTGTTGCCCAGAGTTAACAGTAGTTAGTACATAGTGATATTGTATAACTTCATTTTGGAATGTAAGCATAGTTTGGCTATCCAGGAAATTTTTATATGGCTCCTATGTGCATGATTTATTTGAGTATTGACTATTAATTATATACTATTGTGGTGATGCTGTGTGTGTGATGTAATACTTTTTGAATTTACATCACCAATTAAGGAGAAAATTAAAAAATGGTAGATTTTATTCTATTTCATTTCATTTCATTTCATTTCATTTCATTTCATTTCAGAAAGGTATTACTGAAGATGGCTGGAATTGCATTTCTTGCCCTGGTGGTTTAACTGCAGAAGGAAAATGCCACTGTCCCACTGGCCATGTTTTAGGTAAGAAGTAGATTCTTTATGAAAAAGTAGTAATGAATCTTCACTTAGACTGTTTTTGATAAGGACATTAATTGAAATTGCTTGGTGAAGAGTATTTTGTTGTTTTCCAAAATTTAATGATATTTAAGACAACAGCAGGCATTGGGAAGAGAATAAAAAGCCCTACTTGGTTAAAAAAAAGTCTTTATATGATTAGATGGATACTTCCTTAAAATAATGTGATAAAGTATATATGTTTCAACTCAAAAGCCTACATGATGCCAAATAGGGAGAAATGATAAGCATTTCTATTAATGTCAGGATCCAGATAAAGATGTAAACTGTGCACTTAGATAAGTGAAAGAAATAGGACGTAGAGTAATTAAAAAAGAGGTAAAAATCATTTAAAAATTAATTTTTAATGACTTGATTATATGTTTAGAAACCCAAGGGAATTACTGAAAATTATTATAAACAATTAAGGTTTTTGATACAAAATTATTTTCCAAAAATTAGTAGCCTTCTTCTATCTAAACAATTCTTCAGAATATATGAAGAAAAGATCTCATCTAGAGTAGCAACAAAAAAAAGTGCCTAAAATAAACTTTAGAAGAAATGTATAAAATAAATCAATTGAAGAAACCTTAGAATGCTCCTGTACGATACAAAAGTTGGCTTTAATAAGTGAAATACAGGGCAGCCCGGGTGGCTCAGCAGTTTAGCACCGCCTTCAGCCCAGGGTGTCATCCTGGAGTCCTGGGATCGAGTCCCACGTCGGGCTCCTTGTATGGAGCCTGCTTCTCCCTCTGCCTGTGTCTCTGCCTCTCTCTCTCTCTCGGTCTATCTGTGTCTTTCATGAATAAGTAAATAAAATCTTTAAAAAAAAAAAAAGTGAAATACATACCATGTTCTAGGAGGGTAAATGAAATTACTATAAAGATGTCTGCTCCCCAATGCCAGTCTGTCCATTTAACAGAACTCTAATAAATTCTACTAGGATATGGTTTGTCTGTTTTAGAGACTACACAACTAATTCCACAATTTATCTGGAAAAGTGTGAAAAACCAAGACAATTATGAAAAAGGAGAGGAAACAATCCCATCAGATACGCACATTTTATAGCCACTTAATAACATGTATGGCCGGCATATGGATTACACATGTTGATGGATGGAACTTAAAGTAGAGAATCAAATAGATCCAATCTCAATTGGAATGTGATATGTGATAAATGTCGTATTTCATGTCAGTGGAGAAAAAACTGATTAGTAATGATACTGGGGAAAATGCTAAGTTGGGTTTCTAACCTATTTCTTAAAAACAAATGAATTTCCGGTCAATTATTTAATTATTAAATATGAATCTATAAAGGGTCAGTAAAAAATAGGAAAAAATCTTTTTTTCTTTTTTTCTTTTTCTTTTTTTCTTTCTTTTTTTTTTATTATGATAGTCACACAGAGAGAGAGAGAGAGAGGCAGAGACATAGGCAGAGGGAGAAGCAGACTCCATGCACCGGGAGCCCGACGTGGGATTCGATCCCGGGTCTCCAGGATCGCGCCCTGGGCCAAAGGCAGGCACCAAACCGCTGCGCCACCCAGGGATCCCAAAAATTCTTTTTTTCTTAATGTGGAATAGGCCTACGTATGAGGAGAAACCTAGAATTTATACAAGGAAACATTGGTTAATTTTACTAAATACGAATTCTAATATCACATAAAGAAATTACAAACAATACTAGGAAAACACCTACAAACTAGAGAAAAATTTATAGTGCATACAATCAACAGAGGTCTAAGTTCTGCAATATATATAAAACTTCTTTTTTAAAAAATATTTAATTTATTTATTCATGAGAGACACAGAAAGAAAGACAGGCAGAGACAGAGGCAGAAAGGAGCCCAATGTGGCACTCAATCCCAGGACCACAGGATCACACTCTGAGCTGAAGGCAGATGCTCAACCACTGAGCCACCCAGGCATCCCTATATAAAACTGTTATGAATAAATAAGAGCAAGAGGAAAAGCTGAATTTAAGAAAATGGTCCAAAATTATGAATAAACTTCAGAAAGAAAAAAATGCTAAATGTGAGAAACAAGCTGAACCTTAGAGTAGGAATAATACTAATTAAAATGTTATTTTTAACCTACCAGATTTTATTATCAACATTTTGGAACTTTGATAATGTTTGCACCCAACTTAAGGTTGCATGAAAGGGAATATATTGTATATATGTATGAATATGTTGTATATTGCTGGGGAATTATAAATTGGTGCAATCTCTGTAGAGAGCAACTTTACAGTTATTTATCAAATGCAGATCATCACCCAAGTAGCCCTCATATAGGAATTTCCGTTCTAGTGTAGGGAAACACATGTCTGAAGAAGTATATGCATGGCTTCTTATTGCAACATTAGTCCCAAGACAAATATTGTAAAGAATGTCAAAGTCCAGTAAGATATTAGTCAAACTGTCAGACATCCATGCAGTGGTGTGGGATACAGAAAAATATTATTGTACAGAAAAATAATGCAGTTCTGTAAGTATTACTATAGAAACAAATACATTAAAAAAACAAGCTATAGAAAAGCTCACTTATTCACCCACAAATACTTGAATACCTCCTATTTATCTGTACTGTTTTCTTTTTCTGGTGAGCTACCATTTATGCTTTCTAAAAATAATAAATTCATAGGTGCTTACGCAGCCTTTTTCTGGAAGAATTCACAAGGAGCTAAGAGCAGTATTGCCTCTAGTGTGGAGAACTGGCTATCTGGGGGAAAAGGGTGGGAAAGAGACTGAATTCTCACTTTAAATTTTTCTGTGCCTTTTATTTTCTTATTCTACGTATATATTATTTATTCAAAAATTGATTTTTTTAAAGAAAAATCCCTGCCATCAATTTATTTAAAATCTAGTTAGAAGGCAGGATATGCAAATGGAAAAGTAATTTGCAGAATAAGATAGCAACAAAATATTTTAACAGAACACATATATTAAATCATGAAATGAGCATTCTAGACAGTAAATGGAAGGAAGAACTCAGTTCAGCCAGGGTTATTTGGGAAAGTTAGCATGGCAGTATAATAGTGGGGCCTTGAATGATTAATGGGATTTCAAAAGGAAGCAAGAAAGAGAACATTCTAGGCAGAAGGAAGAGTGAACAGGAGTATTATTATAAGTATAAACATCTAGGTGGAATATAAAGGGATTATGGGAATAACAGTGTAGTGAGTTTAAAGGTTCGTTGGTCGAGATTATGGGAGTCTTGAATGCTAGCATGTTCTATGGGCATAGGCCTTTTGTTGAGCTCCTATTGTGGCCTGGCCATTGTCCAGGAGCATGGAGGGTAAGACAGTGAAAAAAAGACCGTGAAGAGGAACGCAGTCCCTGCCCTCATGAAGTTGATGGTTAAGGAGTGGAGGCCGGAAGTAGGGAGAGTGTGAAGAGGCTGCTGCAGTACTGTAGACAGGCAGCGACAAGGACCTGAACCAGAGTTAGAACACGTTATACCCACAGAAGTAGACGCCAGAAACATCGAAAGGATGATAATAGACGAGATGAGTGAAGGAATATGGGGATGAGGAAAAAGAAAGTCAAAAATATCTTTGGGATTTCTAAGTGGAGATGAAGATTATGAGGTTCATAGATTCAAATGCTGTGACCAAGTTGGGATGGACCGAGTTCTGAAATGACTCGTGACAGTCAGAGGTTGCAGTTTTAATGAATTGCTAAGAATGGAGGCTAGATGCCAGGGGGGTCAGGCAAGGGCTCTGACACTGAGTGACCCCTTAAGGTTGGGTGACCGCTGTGAAAACAGTATTTCACTATTTTATTTTTTTAAAAAGATTTTATTTATTTATTTGAGAGACAGAGTGAGCAAGGGTGAGATCGACAGAGCACGAGCTGGAGGAGGGGGCAGAGGGAGAAGCAGACTCCCTGCTGAGCAGGGGAGCCTGCTATGGGGCTCTGTCTTGGAACTCCAGGATCATTGCCTGAACTGAAGGCAGATGCTTAACCCACTGAGCCACCCAGACGCCCCAGTGTTTCACTATTTTAGAGGCTGCTATTACATACTCAAAATTCTCCATGGTGTGAGCTCCTTAGAGCCATCTTGAACTTTTGCTGTTAATTTGTTCTGTGGATTTGCAAGAAGGGCTAGTAGGGGAGAGTGGACAGAAAGAAGATACATCTTCTGGCATAAGCTCTTTCAACTCTTGCCATTTCTGGCATAAGAAGAAAATGCTCAGATAATCAGGTAAATAGTTTTTTAAAAATAAATGCAGTAAGTATATATCATTAAAAATATCAAATCATGAGGCTATAAAATGAGAAATGAAAGTCTACACTTCTCATCTGTTTCATTTCCCAGAAGCTACCCTAAGGTAATTATTCTCTATCCTTTCCAAGTTTTTAAAAATATTATAAATATTTTGGAGTGTTTATTTGCAGTGTACTTTGGAGAGAGTACTCTAAAAGCACACATAGGTTTATTGCTTAAAAAGGCATGTATTTTTCAACTTTAAAATTTTACTTTTTAAAATTAATGTGTTTATATGGCTAGAAATATATAGTATAGAAAAATATGAAAACTAAGCCCTTTCCCTTCTGCCCTTATTTTCATTCCTAGTTCTCTAATGTAAGCACTATTAAGTTTCTTTTGTGTTCTTCAAGAATGCTTTATGTATGTATGTCTTTATACATTCTTGAAAATATATGTTGTCATGCTTACTTATTCATAAATATTTGTTGACAAAAAATTAAAATACTTTTTAAAATAAATTTTTAAAACTTCACTAAACAGAAGGGCAGTTAAGCTAAGAGGCATTAGCTAGTCAGTGCCAGCAGATTGTTGTCATCATGTAAGAATGTGGGTCCCATGAAATCAGATTTTCCTATTTTTTTAAATAGGAAAAAATTTTTAAAAGATGCCAAAAATATACAATTTTTATGTGAAACCTTTCGATTTAAATTTTTTCCAATTAAAATATGTTTATTGAGTACTGCCTTTGAGCAGTGAATCAAACTTAGGTTCTAGTGGCAAGAGGAAGACAATAATGAATCTCAGAAATGAACAGTATATGCCAGGTGATGCTAAGTGCTATGAAGACAAATGAAGTAGGACAAGGGAGAGAGAACAAGTGTTATCTTACATGGATGATTGTGGAAGACCTCTTTTGAAAGGTAATATCTGAGGGAAGATTTGAAGGAAGTGAGGGACAGAGCTATAGAGATGACTAGGGTACTCATGCTAGGCAGAGGGAAGAGCAAGTACAAAGATCCTGAGGTGAGAGCATATTGAGCATGTTCAAGGAGCAGCAGATACACCGATATGGCTGAAGCAAAGAAGGAGGAAAACAAGCAGATGGGTCTGGAAAGTTGAGGTGATTGTGTGCAGACCACAGAAGGCCTTGTAGGCTATGATAGTGACCTTAGAAATTACCCCAAGTGAGATGCAAGGCCACTGGAAGGTTTTCAGGGGATTAAAATTATCACACATGGTTTCTGCCTAAAGCATAGAGCCAGGGCTCCAATTAGGAAGCTGTCGTTAAAGTCCAGGTGATAGATGATGGCCCTTGGCCTGGGGTAGAGTTGTGGAGGTAGAGAGAATAACTCAGTTTCTGCATATATTTTGAAGAAAGAGCAAACAAGATTTGCAGATTTATTTTTTAATTTTAATTTCATTGTTTTTAATGTGCAGTGTAAAAAGAAACGATACTCTTAAGGCTTGGGGCCTGAGTAAATGGTCCAATGGAATTGCCATTTACTGAGACAGGGATGACTGTAGGAGAAACAAGTCATTCACCTTTACTTCAGTTAAAATCATTTTTATTTATTTTATTTTATTTTATTTTTTTTTTTTTAATTTTTATTTATTTATGATAGTCACAGAGAGAGAGAGAGAGAGAGGCAGAGACATAGGCAGAGGGAGAAGCAGGCTCCATGCACCGGGAGCCTGATGTGGGATTCGATCCCGGGTCTCCAGGATCGCGCCCTGGGCCAAAGACAAGCGCCAAACCGCTGCGCCACCCAGGGATCCCTAAAATCATTTTTAACATCTTGTAAAAACTTAAAACATTATGGATAAAACATTATTGATAACATTATGATTGGGACTAATGGTCTTTGACCAATTTTCCCAATGCTGGTTCTCTGTTAATTCCCGTAGCCTCAGAGTAATTGTTATCATTTTGATGTGCGTGCACATACATGTTTGCATGTGTGTTCTAGATATGTTCTAGAACCTTTTTTTTCTTGTTTTTAAAATATACACTATACCCACAGGAAATATAGCTGGTATTTTTATATAAATGTTTCATACCAAAAATATTTTTCTACAGCATACTTTCTCCAGTTACCAGTATGATCTGTTGGATTACCTCATTCTTCTTAATCTACTCCATAGTATTTCATAGTATTTCATAGGTTGAATATTCCATCATTTTGCTATTGTAAATTTTTAGGTTGTTTTCTAACAAGGAATGCTTCAGTAAATATCCGTATACACATGTACCAATATTTCTGTAAGTTAGGTATCTAAAAATGAAATTGTAGTGTTGAAAAGTATGTGAATTTAAAATTTTAATAGGAGCTACCAAAAACCATCTAAGTTGTAGAAATATGTCAGCTGTCTATGAAATTACTTGTTTCTATATACTTGTTGTAACAGGAACATACAGGTAAGAAGTAAAAAAAAAACCACAAAAACAAAAACTTGAAGAAAATGCTTATGATTTGGAAAATTAGTTGCTTTTTTTTAAGTCTTCCTTTATTTTTTTATTCTTTATTTTATTTTTTTAGGATTTTATTTATTTATTCATGAGAGAGAGAGAGAGAGGGAGACTCCATGCAGGGAGCCCAATGTGGGACTCGATCCCAGGACTCCAGGATCACACCCTGGGCCGAAGGCAGGGTCTAAACTGCTGAGCCACCAAGGGATCCTAGAAAGTCAGTTTTTGTATTTTTTTTATGTGGGAATGAGGAAGTCTTCACTTTTCAATACTTTTTTATGGTGATGTTTAACATGCCTCTTCTGCAAATCGGATATTTTGAAAATTATTAGGATAATAATTACAAGTGGGCTTCACAAAGTATATAGAAGATTAATGTTGACTTTGAGTTACATCTTAATTTTGTTTCTGATTGTTTAGTGGAAAGAGATGTTAATGGAACGTTGTTGTCTCAAGCAACTTGTAAGCTCTGTGATGAAAATGAAAACTCTTTCACAGTAGCAAATGCTTTAGGAAACAGGTAAGCAGTGTGCTGGGTGCTGACTTTAAATACCATCTTACATTTGTATGGAATCTGTACCCTTTTATGATTTTATTTATTTATTAGAGCAAGAGAGAGAGAACACCAGCAGGGTGAGGGGCAGAGGGAGAACCAGACTCCCCACTGAGCAGAAGCCTGATACGGGGCTTGATCCAGGGACTCCAAGATTATGACGTGAGCTGAAGGCAGGTGCTTAACTGACTGAGCCACCCAGGTGCCCCTCAAATCTGTGGTTTTTTTGTTTTTGTTTTTGTTTTTGTTTTTTTATTTATGATAGTCACAGAGAGAGAGAGAGAGAGGCAGAGACATAGGCAGAGAGAGAAGCAGGCTCCATGCACCGGGAGCCCGATGTGGGATTCGATCCCGGGTCTCCAGGATCGTGCCCTGGGCCAAAGGCAGGCGCCAAACCGCTGCGCCACCCAGGGATCCCCAAATCTGCGTTTTTAAATACTTCCTGTGATATCACTTCTCCTCACAATAACCTAAAGGATAGAAGTAGACATTAACATATAAAGAAACTGAAGCTCAGAGAATGAGACTGATTAGAGTGCATTGGCCCATTCTCTTATCAGTTGTTTGACCTTGGCAAGCTTAGTAAGTCAGTCTTGTCTTTAAAATGGAGATTCTCCACCCACTTCATAGGCTTTTATCACAGCTCAGAAATCAACATGTGAATTCTTAGCATAGTACTTTAAAGGCTCCGTAAAAGGTAGCTGTTTTCGTTTGTTGTTACGTAATTTGTATGATCTAGAATATATATAGTATATAAATATTAACATTTATTTAAGTAGCACAGCATACTTACTATGTGCTAGGAACTGTGCTTTGTAATAAAGTTCTATAAAAAATTAATAAATGATAATTATAGTAACCCAAAAGAAGCCTGATTTATAGCCCTATTCTCTATCACTACTTGTCTCCCCTTCTTGCATGCTTGCATGCACACCACGTGCACACTCACACACACCCCTGTGTCTCTAACTCAAGCATAATATCCCTATTTCAACTTCTTCAAATTTTTTTAAAGGGCAACATAATGACTTCCCTCTAAGCACAGTTTTCTCTTCAGTTCCCAAGTTTAAAATAGAAAATCCTTGAGTAGTTTCTGAGGATGTTTAGTATTGGATCACTACTTCTCTTAGGCTGACTACTGGACTGATCCCCAGGCCTTCCCTTCCAGTTCTGCTTCATGCCTAGGACTATGTCCCTAGTCCTCACACTAGGACTATGGGAATAGGACTATGGGACTAAGACTATGCCATGTCCCATCCCCTCCCACCTGCTCTATCTTAAGAGTAATGAATACTACAAACCCATCAGTGTCCCCACTACTCTGGCGGATGCTCTCCCTCCCTGTATATCATACATTAATGAAAGCTATATTTTCCTAAAATAAATAAGGAAAATGAATAGACTTTAAAAGTGTTTATTATAAGTTTAATAAAGGGATAGATACACATATCTTCTTTTTGCTTTGTGACAGTCAAAGGAGACTGTGTGACAGAGCCAAGGAAAGTAGATTTGATATAACTGCATATGAACAGATTGGATTTCATTTATATGAGTTTGTTGGGCTCGTAATTGAGTGGCTTACCATATCTGCTATTCAATATTTCTTATTCTGTACACTTCATATAGTTTCAAAAGAATACTCTCCTATTATTGGTTAATTTTATTTATATATACCTTGTAATACAAGGAGTGGTAGAAAACCAATCAATGTTAATATTTTTAGTGTGTTTACTTTATTGCAAGTAATTACTTAGCTAAATGAATCTATTCTAATTCAGCATTTAGGAAGACAACTGTTTGATGGAATTAAGTCTAGCATAATTCATTAACATTCAAAAATTTTTTTGTTATGTTGACAGATGTGTCCGATGTGAACCAACATTCATCAATACCAGCAGGTCCTGTGCATGTTCAGCACCGAACATTTTAGTAAGTCTCATCAAATTAATGAAGTATATATTTTAAAATTAAGTTGCTTATACCTTTCCATAAACTGTCTTTTTTTTTTTTTTTTTTTTTTTAATGAAGACAGGGGGATTATGTTTCAGCAGCACAGGGAATTTTCCTTCACGTGTAATTTCATCTGCTCGTTATGGAGATCTTGTGAGTATGTTTCAGTTTTTTTGTTGCATTTTTATTGCATTACTGCCTTTGGTCATCAATCTGGGACTAAAATGAGAAACAGTTCTGTGTAAGTCATTTTAAAACAGAAATTATCAATCTAAGAAATTTTAACCACTTAGCATTATTATTTATAAGTACAGTTATTCTCTACCTTGGCTCATCCTTTTTCAGTGAACCACCAAATGCTTAAGCTGGAAAGTTCTTTTACAGATCCTAGAAAGAAGGTGGCATTATGTGTTAAGAGCACCAGAGAGTAGTCTTGAACCCTGGATTTTCCAGTTACTAGTTTTATATCCTTGGACTTACTTAATATATCTAAACTTTAGTTTTATTGTCTGTACATTGGACATAGTAATAATACTTAACCTCACAGTGCCTGCACATGGTAATCACTGGAGAATTCATATCTGGCCAGATTCCTTCTTTTGTAGATGACAGCACGGAGGCCTAGGGTTAGAGCCTCTGCAACACATGCTGGTCTGACAGTGTCTTCTATGTCAAATGAGAAGAAAGAGGTTGAATTGGAACCGAAGAGATCGCAAATCCAAGAGAATAGGAGTTAGATGACTAGGAATTAGTTAATGAGCATTGAAAATACTCAGTAGGCAAGTAGAGCTTGGGGTGGACTGGCTGGGATCTGATTGCTCAAATTGTCCTTAGATCAGTGAGAATGATTAGGAGGGGTTGGAGGATAGCCGTGATGAACATAGAATCTAGGCTCTTGATGAATAAAGCAAGAATTCTTCTCCAGTATTGTCTTGTGGGTGTGATAGTAGGCAAGTACCAAATATTTGCAAAACAACAAAATAAATACTAAGAGGTATAAATAGGGAGCTCTGAGATCACCCAAAAATTGGTTCCTTAGCAATAAGATGCATATCATTTGGAGTGTTCCTCCCCAGGTTATAGTGACCTTCTGTATACCAGTGTCAAACTTGCAGGCCTTTATTTTCATTTTTTTCGTGTGTTTTCCTTTTTAAAAAAATTTTGCCAAAAGGACCAGCAGATCTCTTCTCCCTCTTTGGTGTCAGATCAGTCATTTAGAGCTCCCGCCTCTTTCAGTCTCATCTGGAATAAGTCCTTAGTCTTTTCCTGCCTTTCATGAACTCCACAGCTGTGAAGGTTGCAGGTCTTACTTACAGTCTATCGGGTGACTCTTGACCTGGGTCCAACCCAGTTTTTCCTCATAATCAGGACATGCTTGGCAGGAAACCACAAAAACGATGTCCTGCTTTTCTCAGTGCATTGTACCAGAACAGAAGGCATGCAACATCCGTACGTCCTATCACTGGTGATGTTAACATGGATCACCTGCTGTAAAGTCACCGTGTCTGCTATAAGGGTACCATTTTTCCCTTTGTAATTGGTTAGTATTTAGTGAGGACAATTTGCAAGATTATGCTTCATCTTCACCAAACATTAACAATAAGTTCAGTAACAGTAAGCTTTACTCTCCATCAGTTATGCTTGCCTTTATCAACCACTACTATGATGGTTGCCAAATGTTTCCATCATTCCTTCTACATTTATTAATTAACCTTCTACTGTAAGGAAGAATTTTCCCTTCTCCCCATATATATATTTATTTGTTTATGTCAGTATTGATTAGTGGGTTCCTATTTTATTCAATTGGTTATAATCCAATATATGCATTCTTTGTTTTGGTGCTCAAATTGTCCTAGATTTAGCCATTGAAGCCCCTTCAAGTTAGCTCCTTTTCTTTTCTTTTTTTTTTTTCAAGTTAGCTCCTATACCTTTTTTATATGTCTCTATCATTCTTTGAGGATTTCTTACCTTTCTGACACAGCAAGATTTCCAGGCTTATCTTACACTTTTCCTACCCCAGTCCTGGAATCAGACATTTTTTTTTAAGTTTTATTTTATTTTATTTATTTATTTTAATTTTACTTATTTAATTTTATTTGAAAGAGAGAGTGAGTGTGAGAGACAGCACAAACAGTAAGGAGGAGTAGAGGGAAGAAGCAGGATTGAGGGAGAAGCAGACTCCCCACTCAGGTTATGATCTGAAGGTAGACACTCAACCAGCTCAACCACTCTGGCACCCCATCAGCTATTTTTCTAAGATTTTCTGGAGTACAGTATTTAGAAACCAAGGTTACCATACTTAGAATGCCCTCTTAGGAGACAGAGCCAAAAAATATATACACACACAGTTAAATACATAAACACATCTATAACTATTTCTATATTTTGTATATATATTGAAGTAAATGAGTTCATACTGATACTTTCAACTCCAAAGCAATACCTCAGCATTCCTTCTAACATTTCCTTTTGACAGATTTTAAGTGCCTTCTCCAGTAGTGAGAAATCTTGGTCTCATCCTCACTTAACTTGTTTACCTAGTATAACAGTCTTTCAACCAAGCTACTCTTTTCCACACCACCTCCACGTCCTCCCTTCTTCACACCCCTGTGCAGTAGATCTATTGTAGACTTCTCTGTTAAGAAAAGGTGGGCAGGGAAAGGCAATTCCATTCTTAAAGTTCATCTGATTCAGTGAATGCATTTCATTTAAACATATGAATCTTGAACATTAACTGATGCTTTCCTAAGGACAAATTTAGAAACCTTGATTTTAAGTCGACCATTTTATAATTAGTGTTGAGACAGGTTCTGTGTAGTTATATGAGACATGTAAACAAATGTAGTCAAAATTCTGTGACTATCCTGGCCCAGTCCTCAGCCTGGCACCCTTAGCAGTTCACCTGTAGGTCGGTCAGGGCCTAAGGGACCAGTTCAAAATAAATCCACAAGAGACTAGATGGATTGATAAACCAGAATGCATACTTATTAGTTTATGTTGTTACTGTAATTGGCAGCTAGACTAAAGTACTTGTATTAACTTGGTAATTTACACTCTTCCTAACTGGAAAAGTATACTTAGAACATGACAGATCAGATGTTTTTTGGATAATACAAAATTGAAACATAATTAGTTTTGTACAATTTTATGAGAGGCATTTAATTCTACTGTAGCAATGTACCTGCCAATCAGTAATAAAGAATTTCTATATAGTTGAGTCAGTGTCTTTCCATTGTCTTTCGCTGAAGATAGTAATAGTGATTAGTGATCTAGCATCTTGATTGTATGTTTTTCTCACTTTTATTTTGAAAATTTCAGAATCACAGAAGAGTTCAAAATACAAAACTATGACTATATATATATTTCACCAAGGTTAACCAGTTATTAACGTGATGCTGCATTTGCTTTATCTTTCCATGTGTATATAAAATGCATACATATACACACACACACTTTTCTGAGCAACTTGAAAATAAGTCATGAATGTATGACAGTTCACTCCTAGGTATTTTATTATGTAGCTTCTAAGAACAAGGGGGCTTTTGTTGGCATCACAGCAAAGAAATTTAAAATTATTAGAATTACCTGACACACCGTTCATATTCAAATTTCCCCTCTTGTTCCAAGAATGTCCTTTATGCCTGCCCTCTCCCTTTTTTGCAGGCGCATAGTGGGGAGGTGAGAATCCAAGGATCCGGTTAAGGATCCCACACTGCAATTAATCTTTTAATTTTCTTTAATCTAGACCCTATTCTGTTTTGCTTTTATGGGTTTTTGTCATTGTTTTTGCCGTTGTTTTATGCCATTGCATACAGAGTCAAGGTCAGCTGTCTTGTAGAGTATCCCGCATATAGACATTTCTGATTGTTTTCTCATGATTAAGACTCAATGAAACATCTTTTTTGCAAGAATATGATATAGGTGTTGTATACTGCCATTGCATTATAACAAAGAGTACAACACGTTAAGTGCTCCATTTCCTGGTGCAGCTAAATTCAGTGGCCAGGTCACCATGGTATCTTCCACTTCTCTTCATTGTAAAGGTACTGTGATTAATAAGTTAGTCTGAAATTTTAATTTGGCACTGTGTAAATACCCATTTTAGTGGCCATTGATAAGCCAGCCCGTGCCTGAGTCAAGTTGTAAATTGGTCATTTCACAATAATTTCACAGTTCTTTTATTCCCTCTACACTTATTAGTTAGCAATCTTCTGTAAAGAGTGCTTTCCTTTCTCTCTGTGCTTTTTTGTGTGTTTTTACTTTATTGTGAACTCATGAAATCTTTGTTTATTCAGTGTGTTATAATTGTTTCAAAGCTCAAATTGTCCTAAATTTTGAGAGATCTCCTGTGTTATTTGAACATGTCTCCATCAGTCTTTTTGTACTTTGTTGGTTTCTCTATACCATGTTCCAGGCTCAACCAATATAATTTTTAATAGTTACCGAACACTCTCATTAATGTACTGAAATTTATATAATAGTAGTACCTTTGAATATTTAGGTTTTCTGTTATTAATAATATTGCTATCAACCATTTTATGCACATAGATATGTTTTTCCTTTTGGAGAGATTATTTCCTTAAGCTAAGTTTCCTAAGTGTTTCTAAACTCCTGGGTTAAAATGTGTAGATATTACTTTGTGAAAGGATCATACATCTTTAACATTGCCACTAGAATAGTCCATGGGTTTATTTTATACAAATTTCCAAGCACCATTGTAACTGCTTTCCAGTTTTACTAATTTTTTAATGTGATCTGCGGTCTTATACATACATGTGAGTTTTTTCATAAAAAGGGAGAATTTTTGCTTCTTGAGAGATGAAAATAATGACATAATTTTATTTTTGATAGCTTTGGTACCATGTTCCATATAATTTGGCGTTATCTCCTCTGTACATGCATGTCCAGAAGATATACTCTGAATGGTGTTTCTCAGTGTGTCATTTTTTAGCAAGATGTTCGGATAAGCTCTAAACCAGTGGTTCTTAGCCAGAGATTTGTATCTGCAGCTTTCAGAGCACATGCATGACTTGGTCTCGTCTTGGAGATTGATTTGGAATACAGCCAGGCATTTTCTGTTCTTAGGAAATCCCACAGGTGATTCTGATGTTCATCGTTGTTTGAGAATCACCACTTTGGAAATTTTAAATATTGGTTATTCTGTATATCCCCGATTTCCTGTTGCTTAAAAATCATTCATAAATATTTCTCTGTTATTACTTGCCAATTTAATGCAGTATAATAATCCTAAATCAGCAATGTTAACAATGAAATACTGAATCAGTATCTAGGTTTTCTTTTATATTTTGCCATTTTGTTCTTTGTTTCTCGTATTACTAAAATGGGCGTTTAGTTTTTTTGGATTATAGACACACTTTGTTTCCTTATATCTTTTGCCGAAGTGACATGATTTTGCAGTGCAGTCCTTATTTGTGATAACTGAATTTGGTTAGAATTAATTCTTATAGTCCCATTAAAACTAGTTTCTGGTAACACTGAGAAAGTAATAGTGGATATTTCCCATTGGAAAATATGCACATTAATGTTTTCCTAGCAATATAGGTAAGAAATCTTCATTTGCATTTAAAACTAAAACTTATCTTGTGGTGCATGGGTGGCTCAGCCAGTTAAGCTTCTACCTTCAGCTCAGGTCATGATCAGGGTCCTGGGATCAAGCCCTGCATTGGGTTCCCTGCTCAGCGGAGAGTCTGCTTCTCCTTCTCCCACTGTCCTTCCCCCTGATTGTGCTCTCTCTTTCTCTCAAATAAATACATTTTTTAAAAAAGTCTTAAAGTAAATATAAAATTAAGAAACTGAAACTTCTTTTTTTGTGAACAGGGCACGTCTTTGTCTTCAGAATGGTTTGCAAAGTATTTGCAGTCATCAGCAGCTGCTTGTTGGGTGAGTTTGAATTTTTTAAAAATAATTTTATTTCATTTTGAAGAATTGTGCCACCGTTTTTTTTATTCAGATAATAAAAGTCTTCTAAGTAGATGTATCTCCATGGTCATATTCTATAATAAGAATAGGCCATTTCTAGTGGAAAGAAAATATGCAAAATTGAATGTCTTCAAGGTTGTTCAGCTGGAATTGTTAGGGGAAGGTGATTCATACTGTCACTTAGTACATATTTATTAATAATCTGCTGTGTTCCGGGCCCTATTCTCAAATCAGGTAATGTATTTCAGAAAAAGACAGGAAAAAAATCCCTCATGGAATTATATTCTAGGTAATTGCAGGCAGTTCTAAGTGCTATGGAGACAAATTAACCAGGATAAAGAGCATAGAGAGTGGCAGGGATACTATTTTATATAGGGTGGTCAGGATAGGTATCTCTGTGGGTGATACCTAGCCTGAACAAAGCTCTGAGGAAGTGAGAGCCACAAGCAAATGCATAGGTTCCAAAGCAGGAGTTCTCTGGTATGTTTATGCTTAATAAACAGGAAGGAGGCTAGAGTGGCCAAAGCCGAGTGAGTGATGAAAAGTGGAGAGATGAATTTGGGGATGCAGGGGGTGGCCATGGTGAGAACGTGGAGTTTACTGCAAGGGGGATATATGTGCTGCCAAAGCAAGCGCTGCAATGAGGATAGAAGGATTTTGTGCAAAGGAAAATACGATTGAACTTCAGGTTTTGAAAGGATCACGAGCATGGAGAAGAGATTTTGCAGAAGCAGGGAGACCAGGCAGGAGAGTATTACAGTAATCTGAGTGAGAGGTGGTGGACCCATGGACAAGAGTGGTAGCGTGGAAATGAGAGAAGTTCAGTTTCTGGATATACTGTGAAGATTGAGCCAACAGGATCTACTGAGGAGTTGGGTTTGGGAAGGGAAAGAAAGAAGATCATTGTAATGTTTAACTTGAGTAATTTGTAAAAATGGCATTGCCTCTTCCTGATAGGGAAAACTGAGAAGTTTAAGGGGCAAACTCAACAATTAGTATTCTTTTAAATAGAGTTATTTTACTTCGTAGTTTTTTTTAAATGTCATGCTATGTTTTTAGGTTTTTTTTTTTTAGTTCTTTATTCAGTTGCTTATCTTTATAGTTTCACCTATAACTTACAATTAAAATGCCCACATTATTCATGTAGAAAGTTCTTTTCTACTTAAATTAGAGGAAAGGTATTAAAGAGCAAAATAATATTGCCAAAAAGAATTTGTAGACTAGGTACAATTAAAACCAAGCATAATTTTTATATGAGTTTTTGCTAGAGTATTTTTTTTTTTTTTTTTTGCTAGAGTATTAAAGTCCGTGTTACATCTCTTTGCCATGGTTCCCTCGTAGGTGTATGCCAACCTAACATCCTGCCAAGCTCTTGGAAACATGTGTGTGATGAACATGAATTCTTACGACTCTACCACTTTTGATGCATGCCGACTATTTCAGTTTATCTTTGAAAATACTGCTGGACTGCGCACTGTTCACTCTGTTTCATTTTGGTAAAGATACCCTGATTGTTGAATTGTCATTTTAACCAGATTCAGTGCAGTTCCTTTTGGTGCCCCATTACTAAAACAACTCTAATTGTTTACAGGAGACAGAATCTTCCATGGCTGTTTTATGGAGACCAGCTGGGATTAGCACCTCAAGTACTTAGTACCACACCTCTTCCTACAAATTTCAGTTTTAAAGGGGAAAACCAGGTATAAGTCACTAGATTATTAAAGAACAACTGTATTTTGATTTCTCATTTTAAAAGGTCATAAGAATGTTATTAGTCATAATTCTTGATTCTTTAGGTTGTTTTTTAAAAATGTGATTATTAAATTAAACCTAAAAATCAGGTGCTTATAGGAATTAAACAGTATAGCATTTTGCAGTCTTACCAGTATATGGATACCTCTGGATTATGTGGTTGTGGCGGCAAGTAGCGCTCCTGGGACTGAAGGTAGTTTACATCACCAAATGCCAGATATACTCAGGCCTTCTGTATCTCTGCATGTTTAAGAAGTGCTTCTAAAGATTAATTGGGACTCTGTGCCATTTCCTGAGCATTTCACAGGTCCAAATTTTTACTTTCAGCTTTTTGAGCTTCTAGAAAGATGGACTATTCTCCCCCGCAGTCACTCCCTCACTCTTCTATACATGTGCATGCACTTGCGCATGCACATACACACATAACAGGTTTCAGAGAAGGTTATCTGTCACTAGCGTTGCCATCAATTCTGGAATAATAGTTTTAATGCAAAAATATAGTTCATTTATTTTTAGGTGTAGTTTAATCATAAAGATACTTAGATTAATTTTGCTTCAAAGTAAAGATAGTTGTATTTAATATTTGATATCTGGGAAAAGAAAGGATTAGTCAACAATGAATATTTCTTTATAAAATACTGCGTTGCTTCTTGCATATGTGACATTATTTTATTCTTATTTTCATTTAATTAGAATACAAAACTGAAGTTCGTTGCTGCTTCCTATGATGTAAGAGGAAATTTTCTTAAGTGGCAAACTTTAGAAGGAGGTGTTTTACAGGTGAGCATACTTCTAGCTAAAGAATTACTAATGTGCCTTACTTTTGCCTCAGGCAAAGATGAGGAAAACTAGGTATGTACTAGATTAGAGCATCACTTGCATGCTCCAGTTGATTCTTTTCTTGTGCTTTAAATAAGAATTTCTTCAAAGTAGAGGATCATTGGGGAAGAGGGGGGAAAAGTAAAACAAGATGAAATCAGAGAGGGAGACAAACCATAAGAGATTCTTATTCCCAAGAAACAAACTGAGGGTTGCTGGTGGGGAGTGGGAGGATGGGGTAACTGGGGGATGGACGTTAAGGAGCGCATGTGATGTAATGAGCACTGAGTGTTATATATGAGACTGATGAATCACTAACCTCTATCTCTGAAACCAATAATACATTATGTTAATTAATTGAATTTAAATTAATTTTTTTAATTTTAAAAATAAATAGGTAAATGAATACTAGCAATAAACAATCAAAAAAAAAAAAAAGCAGAACATGAGATGTGAATACTGCTGTGTTTATATGCATCTTTCTTTCCTAATGACATTCGAACGTAAGATAGGCTGCTCTTAAAAGATGACTTGCTTTCCAAAAAAAAAAAAATACTTCTACTTTAAATAGTATTATATAAGGCATATGTTATGTTGGGGTTTAAGAACTCTTGACTAGGGGGATCCCTGGGTGGCGCGGCGGTTTGGTGCCTGCCTTTGGCCCAGGGCGCGATCCTGGAGACCCGGGATCGAATCCCACATCGGGCTCCCGGTGCATGGAGCCTGCTTCTCCCTCTGCCTGTGTCTCTGCCTCTCTCTCTCTCTCTCTCTGTGACTATCATAAATAAATAAAAAAAATTAAAAAAAAAAAATTAAAAAAAAAAAAAAAAGAACTCTTGACTAAACCCCAATCAAGCAAAGAAAACATTATTCTGAAATATTAATCAGTTGTGTTTTTTTGCTATAGCTTTGTCCAGACACAGAGATAAGACTGAATGCTGCTTATTCTTTTGGAACAACCTATCAACAAAATGTAAGTTTGAACTATATTAGTCTATATTTTAGCTTCATTTTTCACATCAACGGTAATTGGAATGATCTTTGAATTTTCAAAATGTTTCTTAATAATGAATAATTTCACTGATAAAATTTTTTAATAATTTGGGTGCAGAAAGTCTTACCTTGTTTTCTGTAGAGTTTAAATACCATCTACTGTAAGATTTTCATAATTATTGTTCATTTACTTCTAGGCATATAGGTTTTAAAAATAATATTCTAGGGGATCCCTGGGTGGCGCAGCGGTTTAGCGCCTGCCTTTGGCCCAGGGCGCGATCCTGGAAACCCGGGATCGAATCCCACGTCGGGCTCCTGGTGCATGGAGCCTGCTTCTCCCTCTGTCTGTGTCTCTGCCCTCTTTCTCTCTCTCTCTCTCTCTCTCTCTCTCTCTCTGTGACTATCATAAATAAATAAAAATTAAAAAAAAATAATATTCTAAGCATTTTAAAATAAAGTGAAAACATTATTTTTAGTGACTAATAAAAATGTTACTCTCACCTCCCTCTACCCCCCCCAGTTAACAAGTACAAAGGCTACTTTTTCTCTCCTTCCATACTTTTTCTTCCTCTATCCTCCCTGACTTTCCTTCCTTTGGAAACCCAGTTTTGAAATTACAGTATGATACAAAGGAATATTATGAGTCCTTAAACTTTTGAAAGACATTGACTTGTCTACAAAAATACTTCTTGAAAAAAATGCATATACACACACCATAGAACAGAACTGTGATGAAAATGTCATCATGGAAACTGGATTGGAAGACAATAAACATTTTTTCTTTTTGACAATAAACATTTTTAACAGTGGTTATCTCTACATGATGGGATTACAAGTGACTGGTTTCTTTATTTTATATTTTCCAAGTCCTCTATCATGAACATGCGTTTACTTTTATTATCATATATGAGTTATGTATTATTTAAAAAAGAAAAAAGAACCGTTATGTGTTTACCGTGAGTCAGGAGAATCAATCCTGGTTAATGCCTGCTGCTGGATGCTCAGCATTTTACCCTTGTTATCTCATTTCATCTGTGAAATAGCTATGAGATACATATCATTCATTATCTGTGCTTTGGAGTTGAGGAAATGGTGCTCAGGGAGGTTGGGTAATTGACTTAAGATCTTGCATCAGGTAAATTGTGGAGCCAGTGTTCTATTATGCTTGAAATCCCTGGGTTTTCCATTCACCCTGGCTGCCTCTGAAGTAGTTTACAGCCTAGTAGAGAAAAGAGTTACCTAGACAAAGAATTGCAAAGAATGTGGAATGTGGTGTGTACAAGGTACCATATTGACACATCAGCAGTTCCTGGGGAAGTACTAAAAGACTTCTCAGAATGAGTGATGTTTGGGCTTATAGAACGAATATGAGTTTACCAGTGAAACACAGTGGGGAAGGGAATGTCAGGCAGGAATGTTTGCAATGTCAGAGAGATGTAGAATAGCATCGTGTGTTTAGGAACTGCAAGTAGATTAGTTTGAATGGACCTTAACACTGTAGGGAGCAGTGGGAGATAAGCCTGACTCTTTTAAGGGAATCACAGACAACATTGTGCATCAGGAGAAAGAATTAAGACCTCATTCTATAGGAAAGTAGTTTTTAAACTTTTTCACTAATGTACGCTTCAAGTTGAGAATTAAGGCATACCCTCTCCAGCTGTGTTGTAGGACAAGAACTAGGCAGTTCTTTACTCTTACTTTTTTGGCCTTTAAAAGAGTCATTTATGGTATCCATGTTTTAGAAGGCGCATTGAAATGCATATAAACAAGATAGTTTAAAGATACTTTATTTACAAAATTAATAGCTATGAGATACATATTCATTATCATTTAAAAGATACTAAATATGCTTTCTAATTTTCAGTGCTTTTATTTTTTATTTTATTTTCCAGTGTGAGATTCCTATCTCTAAGATCTTAACGGACTTTCCCTCTCCTATATTTTATGATGTGTGCCTTGAATATACTGATGAAAATCAGGACCAATATATTTGGGCCGTGCCTGTGTTAAACCTAAATCTTCAATACAATAAAATATTTGTGAACCAAGGTAAGACATCTGAGCTAAAAACCAATAAATAAGTCCAACAACATGATAATTTAATAAATCATGGGTTATAAAAAAGGTTATGGATTTTCTCTTGTTATATGGTTTTATACAGTCTACCAAAAAGTAAAACAATAGGAGGGGCTGGTTTATTTAGACATTTTTACCAAATGTGTCAGGGTATTGTTTAAAAATTAGGGATCCCTGGGTGGCGCAGCGGTTTGGCGCCTGCCTTTGGCCCAGGGCGCGATCCTGGAGACCCGGGATCGAATCCCACATCGGGCTCCCGGTGCATGGAGCCTGCTTCTCTCTCTGCCTATGTCTCTGCCTCTCTCTCTCTCTCTCTCTCTCTCTGTGTGTGTGACTATCATAAAAAAAAAAAAAAAAAAAAAAAAAATTTAAAAATTAATACTATCATTTAAGTATAAGCTGAGAAAAATTAGTAGAACTGAAAATTGGGGCTGCACTTCTTCAGCTGTTCTAAAGCTGCTTTCCTGATAATTCATTTATTTTGTTCTCGTATCATTAAAATCCTTATTAGGTAATTTGCAGGGAAAATATCTTCCAAACAATCAGACCATAGTCAGGTGAGGTAGGAAAAGCTATTACCAGGAATTTCTTACAGCAATAACTGCCTGTGCAGCCATCTTATCTAAAACAGAATGTACTGATTTTGTGTTTTAAATTTATTCAGTAAACTTCTCCTTGAGAGCCATCTTGAACAATTTGAAGGTATTTTTTTAATGCCACCTTTTTTTCTTTCTTTTTATGATAAAAGACAGTAGCTCTGGCAAGTGGCTTCTGACTCGGCGCATTTTCTTGGTGGATGCACTAAGTGGACGAGAAAATGACTTAGGAAGTCAGCCAAGACTAATTCGAATTGCTACCCAGATATCACTGAGGTGAACAAACATGTTTTTCGTTTGTTTGTTTTTTTAAGATTTTATTTATTCATGAAAGACACAAAGCAGGCAAAGGGAGAAGCAGGCTCCATACGGGGAGCCCAATGTGGGACTTGATCCCAGGACCCCAGGATCACTGCCCTGAGCCGAAGGCAGATGCTCCAATGCTGAGCCACCCAGGCATCCCAAACATCTATTTTTCTAAATTAAGCTTGCAGTGTACAGGAAAATGTTATAATGAAAGTATTTACTAGTAATTATCAAGAGGAAAACTATAAGGACAAATGAATTGGAATAATATGTAAGTTTTGTTTTTTTTTTAATCTGTGTAGATTGGTATGCACCAGTAGAAGTGAGGAGCTCCAAGGGAAGAATTATATCAGAAGATCCTGAGTTTTTTCAGAATTCATTCTCTGGCCCTGCTGAATTAGAATGGGTTGAAAGGTGGAGGGGAATTAAACAGCAGTGGGCTGAAATGGGAATGGTAGAAAGAGCCCACCCAGTGTTTGCAATGAGTAGGCCTCCTGTGTGTTTTCACCTCCTTTCATAGCTACTGGTCTGGGTTGGCCCAGATTAACTAGCAACACCTCCCTCTTCTTAGGATGTCTTAATGATGACCCTACTGTAAGAGTAGTGCCATGCAGCTCTTATTTCTCTTTTCAGTGTGAGATTGCTACCTCTAGATCATAACCGACTTTCCCACCCCCATATTTTTTGGTGTGTACTTTGAACACTGGTGAAGATCAACACCATCATCTTATGAGTCTGGCACTTTGAAGCACTTTAATAAACTTTTTTTCATTGTTATTTCATTCTGATTTTCATCTCAGTCTTATGAGGTATAAGTGGTACAGAAGCCTTTATATCTTGATGAAGTCCAAATGTACTGTGTTTTTATTTAGCATTCCCTTAATCTACTAATGTAGTATCACTAGTAAAAATGAAATTGGATCTAGTCAGGTCTGACTTGATTGTAGTGAAACCATGCCACCCCCTAGTGTTTGCACTTTCCTTTTTGAATTTACAAATTATACCATGCATTGAATTCAGCAAAATGCACTCCACTATGTGCCATAAATTGTACTAGATATGACACACATTATTTTGTGAAGAATTCACCTCTCTTTTTTTTTTATTGAATTTAGATTTGCCAACATATAGTATAACACCCAGTGCTCATCCCATTAAGTGCCCCCCTCAGTGCCCGTCACCCACATCTTTCTCTTTTGAAAATCAAAACCTCAGAAATGGTTCACAATACTTCAGTGATTTCATTTGTAAAATTTAAGATAGCTTGTGTTGTTATCATTAGTTTATGTTTGACCTTCCCTAGTCCTTATTAACTGGTTGGTTCTGAGATCACCAAGACTATCCATATTAAAAAAAAGACAAAAAAACAAAAACAAAAAAAACATCCAGTAAGTTAACTGAATGCTTAAACACTTAGATATCTTTATAACTAGAAATGTATTTTCTCATAAACAGCATCCACCTTGTACCTAATACAAAAAATGGAAATATATACCCTCCTTTAATTACCATTGCGTACAGTGACATTGATGTCAAAGATCCCAACAGCCAGTCTGTGAAGGTAAGTCCCGTGCTGTTCAGTGTCTCTATGTCTGTTAATGGAATATTGATGCAGTTTACATTAATGGGCAAAGGCTTTTAGTCCTTTTTCAACTTTTAAATAAATGCTGTATTTAATATAGTCCACTCTTAATTACTTTACATTTTTAGGTTTTATTTAAATTCAATTAATTAATGTATAATGTATTATTAGTTTCAGAGGTAGAGGTCAGTGATTCATCAGTCTTACATAACACCCAGTGCTCATTACATCACATGCCCTCCTTAATGTCCACCACTCAATTACCCCATCCCCCCATCTCCCACTCCCACCAACAGTGTATGAGGGTTCCCCTTTCCCTGCATCCTTGCCAACATCTAATTTTAGCCATTCTAACTGGTATGAGGTGGTGGTATTTCATTGTGGTTTTGATTTGTATTTCCCTGATGCCGAGTGATGTGGAGCATTTTTGTGTGTGTCTGTTTGCAATCTGGATGTCTTCTTTGGAGAAATATCTATTCATCTCTTCTGCCCATTTCTTGATTGGATTGTTCTTTGGTTGTTGAATTTGATAAGTTCTTTATAGATCTTGGATACTAGCCCTTTATCTGATAGGTCATTTGCAAATATCTTCTCCCATTCTGTAGATTGTCTTTTGGTTTTGTCACCTGTTTCCTTTGCTGTGCAAAATATTTTTATCTTGAGAAGTCCCTATAGTTCATTTTTGCCTTTGTTTCCCTTGCCTTTGGAGACCTGTCTAGGAAGGAGTTGCCGCGGTCAAGGTCACAAAGGTTGCTGCCTGTGTTCTCTAGGATTTTGATGGGTTCTTGCCTCACTTTTAGATCCTTCATCATTTTGAGTCTGTTTTTGTGTGTGTTGTGAGGAAATGGTCCTGTTTCATTCTTCTGCATGTGGCTGTCCAATTTTCCTAATATCATTTGTTAAAGAGACTGACTTTTTTCCACTGGATATTCTTTCCTGCTTTGTCGAAGATGAGTTGACCATAGAGTTGGGAGTCCATTTCTGGGTTGTCTATTCTGTTCCATTGATCTATGTGTGTGTTTTTATGCCAGGACCATACTGTCTTGATGACTACAGCTTTGTAATAATCATGAAGTCTGCTGTTTTGATGCCACTAGTTTTTGTTTTCCTTTTCAACATTCCTTTGGCTATCCAGGGTCTTTTTGGTTCCCTACAAATTTTAGAATTATTTGTTCCAACTCTGAAATAACTTGATGGTATTTTGGTAGGGATTGCATTGAATGTATAGATTGCTCTAGGTAGCATAGACATTTTAGCAATATGTGTTCTTCCAATCCATGAGTATGGAATGTTTTTCCATTTCTTTGTTGTCTTCCTCAATTTCTTTCATGAGTGTTCTATAGTTTTCTGAGTATAGATCCTTTGCCTCTTTGGTTAGATTTATTCCTAGATATCTTATGGTTTTTGGTGCAGTTGTAAAGGGAATTGACTCCTTCCTTTCTCTTACTTATGTCTCATTGTTAGTGTATAGAAATGCAACTGGTTTCTGTGCATTGACTTTATATCCTGCCACTTTGCTGAATTCCTGTATGAGTCTACCAATTTTGAGGTGGAGTCTTTTGGGTTTTCCACAGAGAGTATCATATCATCTACAGAGTGAGGGTTTGACTTCTTTACTGATTCGGATCCCTTTTATTTCTTTTTGTTGTCTGGTTGCTGAGGCTAGGACTTCTAGTACGATGTTGAACAGCAGTGATGATAGTGGACATCCCTGCTGTGTTCCTGACCTTAGGGGAGAAGTTCCCAGTTTTACCCCATTGAGAATGATATTAGCTATGGGCTTTTGTATATGGCTTTTATGGTATCAAGGTATGTTCCCTCTGTCCTTACACTGTGAAGAGTTTTAGTCAAGAAACTATGCTGTAGTTTGTCAAATGCTTTTTCTGCATCTATTGAGAGGATCACATGGTTCTTGTCCTTTCTTTTATTAATGTGATTGTGTCACATTGAGTGATTTGTGGATGTTGGACCACCCTTGCAGCCCAGGAATAAATCCCGCTTGGTTGTGGTGAATAATCCTTTTAATGTACTGTTGGATCCTGTTGGCTAGTATTTTGGTGAGAATTTTGGCATCTATGTTCATCAGGGATATTGGTCTGTAATTCTCCTTTTGGGTGGGGTCCTTGGTTTTGGGACCAGGGTAATGCTGGCCTCATAGAACAAGTTTGGAAGTTTTCCTTCCATTTCTACTTTTTAAAACAGCTTCAGAAAAATAGGTATTAATTCTTCCTTTAATGTTTGGTGGAAGTTCCCTGGGAAGCCATCAGCCCTGGATTCTTGTTTGTTGGGAGATTTTTGATTACTGCTTCATTTCCCTGCTAGTTATGGGTCATTCAGATTTTCTGTTTCTTCCTGTTTCAGTTTTGGTAGTTTATACATCTGTAGGAATGCATCCATCTCTTCCAGATTGCCTAATTTGTTGGCATATAGTTGCTCATAACATGTTCTTATAATTGTATTTCTTCGGTGTTGGTTGTGTTCTCTTTCATTCATGATTTTATTTGGGTCCTTTCTCTTTTCTTTTTGATAAATCTGAACAGGAGGAGTTTATCAATCTTACTAATTCTTTCGGAGAACTAGCTCCTAGTTTCATTAATCTGTTCTACTGTTCTTTTCGTTTCTATTTCATTGATTTCTGCTCTAATCATTATCATTTCTTTTCTCCTGCTGGGATTAGGCTTTATTTGCTCTTCTTTTTCCAGCTCCTTTAGGTGTAAGGTTAGGCTGTGTATTTGAGATCTTTCTTGTTTCTTGAAGGCTTGTATTGCCATATACCTCCCTCTTAGGACCGCCTTTGCTATATCTCAAAGATTTTGAATAGTTGTGTTTTCATTTTCATTTGTTCCCAGGATTTTTTAATTCTTCTTTAATTTCCTGGTTGACCCACTCATTCCATAGTAGGCTACTCTTTAACGTCCTTATATTTAAGTTCTTTCCAAATTTCCTCTTGTAATTGAGTTCCAGTTTTAAAGCAGTGTGGTCTGAAAATATGCAGGCAGTGATCCCAGTCTTTTGGTACCGGTTGAGACCTGATTTGTGACCCAGTATGTGATCTGTTCTGGAGAATGTTGCATCTGCATTTGAGGAAAATGTGTATTTTTTGCTTTTAGGATGGAATGTTTAATATATCTGTCAAGTTCATCTGGTCCAGTGTGTCATCCAAAGCCCTGTTTCCTTGTTGATCTTCTGCTTAGATCTTTCCATTACTATGAGGGGTGTTAAAGTCCCCTACTATTATTGTGTTATTGATGTGTTTCTTTATTTTTGTTATTGTCTTATATAATTGACTGCTCCCATGTTAGGGGCCTAAATATTTATAATTGTTAAGAGTTTCTTGTTGAAGAGACCCTTTAATTATGATATAGTGTCCTTCCTCATCTCTTATTACGGGTTTTTGGCTTAAAATCTAGTTAGTCTGTTATAAAGATTCCCACCACAGCTTTTTTTTTTTTTAAATTCCATTAGCATGATAAATGGGTTTTCAGCCTCTCACTTTAAATCTGGAGGTGGGCAACCACTGTGGCTCAGCGGTTTAGCGCCGCCTTTGGCCCAGGGTGTGATCAAGTCCCATGTTGTGCTCCCTGCATGGAGCCTGCTTCTCCCTCTGCCTAAGCCTCTGCCTCTCTCTCTCTCATGAATAAATAAATAAAATCTTAAAAAAAAAAAAAGTTTAGGGATCCCTGGGTGGTGCAGTGGTTTAGCGCCTGCCTTTGGCCCAGGGCGCCATCCTGGAGACCCGGGATCGAATCCCACATCGGGCTCCCGGTGCATGGAGCCTGCTTCTCCCTCTGCCTGTCTCTCTGCGCTTCTCTCTCTCTCTCTGTGACTATCATAAATTTAAAAAAAAAAAAAAAAAGTTTAAAAAAATACATAAATCTGGAAGGAGGTATCTTTGGGCCTAAAATGAATCTTTTGCAGACAATATCACTGGGTCTTGCTTTTTTACCGTGTGTCTCCTGATTGAGGCATTTAACCCATTTACATTCAGAGTAACTATTGAAAGATATGGATTTAGTGCTGTTGTATTACCTGTAAAGTCATGGTTTCTGTATATGATCTCTGTTCCTTTCTGGTCTATGTTACTTTTGGGCTCTCTTTTCACTTAAAGGATCCCTTTTTATTGTTTCTTGTAGGGCTGGTTTGGTGACCACAAGTTCTTTTAGTTTCTGTTTATCCTGGAAGCTTTATATTTCTCCTTCTATTTTGAATGACATCCTACCTAGGTAAAGTGTTCTTGTCTACGTATTTTTCCCATTTAGCACCCTGAATATATCATGCCAGTCATTTCTGGCATGCCAGGTGTCTTTGGATAGGTCTGTTGCCAGTTTAATGTTTCTAGTCTTATAAGTTATGGGCCTCTTGTCCTGAGCTGCTTTCAGGACTTTTTCTTTGTCTCTGAGATTTGCTAGTTTCATTATATGTCAGGGTGTTGGCCTATTTTTATTGATTTTGATGTGGGTTCTCTGTGCCTTCTGGATTTGGATACCTGTTTCCTTCCCCAAAGTAGGGAAGTTCTCCCCTATAATTTGTTCCAATACACCTCTGCCTCTCCCTCTTTTTCCTCTTTTTCTATGATCCCATTTATTCTAATATTGTTTCATTTTATGGTATCACTTATCTCTTGAATTCTCCCCTCGTGTTCCAGTAGTTGTTTATCTTTCTTTTTCTCAGCTTCTTTATTCTCCCTCATTTGGTCTTCCATATTACTAATTCTCTTTTTAGCTTCATTTATCCTAGCAGTTAGAGCTTTCATTTTTTTATTGCATATCATTAATAGCCTTTTTTATTTCAACTTGATTAGATTTAGTTCTTTAATTTCTCCAGAAGGGGATGCTCTAATGTCTTCTATGCTTTTTTAAACCCAGCTATTATCTTTATAATCAGTATTTTGAACTCTAGTTCTGACTTTTCACTTGTGTCCATACTGATTAGGTCCCTGGCAGTCAGTACTGCCTCTTGTTCTCTTTTTTGAGGTGAGTTTTTCCATTTTGTTATTCTGCCCAGAGAAGAATAGATGAACGAGAGAACAAAATACTAAAATGGTAACAACGACCCTAGAGAAATATACGCTAAACAAATCAGAAGAGACCCAAAACTGAAAAAAAAAGAGAGAGAATATAATCAGACAGGTGAATAGAATAGAGCAATAGGCTAAATCCTGTGTGTATTTTATTCCATCTGCTAGAATATTAGATCCCAAAATTGTAATGAAAGAACATATATGAAAAAAATTAAAAAAAAAATTAAATACAATGAAAGGTTAGAATGTAGCTATAAAAATGAATATTAGAAGAAAAAAAAGGAATATAAACAGGTGAACAGAACAGAGCAATACACTGTATTCTGAGTGTATTTTGATCAGTTTATTAGAAGAAGCTACATCTCAAAATTGTAAAGGAAGAAAAACATACATATACAAAAATAAAATTAAATACATTAAAAGGATAGAATGTAAAGATGAAAATTTAAAAAGACTTAAACAAAACAGAAAAAAAAAAGAAGAAAGAAAAAAACCTGAATATAATCAGGTAAAGAAAACAGCCATACACTAGATTCTGGGTGTATTATGTATGATTTGTTAGAAGAAACTCCATCCCAAAATTGTAAAGAAAGAAAAGCTTACATATATAAAAAAAATTAAGTACAATGAAAGGATAGAATATAACTGTAAAAATGAAAATTAAGACAGATTTTTAAACAGCATTGATAAAATAAGAAATTGGTTGAAAAGGAAAGAGAAAAAAATTAAAATTAAAAGACTCAAGTATCATGAGAAAAAAGAACTCCATGAATTCTATAGGCTCTATTCCCCCGGTCAGCGCTGGCGTTTTGCAGTAATCAGTGATCTGAAAGTGGTGGCCTCCCAGTCTCCAGTCCTGGAACCAAGAGCTCGGGCCACCCTCCTCAGTGCACCCGCAAGGAAAAGCAGTCAACCACGCCTCTGGCTCCACCGTGTGCTCTCCCAGCCTGTGAGCGAGCATTTCTACCTCAGGGATGCAACCCCCTTTTGAGTCTCAGAGCCCTGCAGACTCCTGCAGCTCACTCTCACCTCACTCCTCCCAGGGTAGCCAGGGGCTTGATGGTTCTGCCGTTTGCTGAGCCCCTGCTTAGAGAGCAGTGGTGTGGACTGTGCCTCTGTTCTCTGTTCATGGCAACCCCGAGCTGCAAGGCCCCTCCTGGGCTCGCCGGTTGCAGCTGGCTTCCCTGCCCCATGCCTGGGTACACTGCCGCACCCAGGCAGCCCGGGCTTCCTGTGACTTCCAGGATCCTGAGACCACACTGCTCCGCTTAGGATTCCGCTCCTACTTCACTGCCTGAGCATCTTGCAGGCAGGGCTGTCCCTCTCTGGAGCTGACTTTTAAAAGATCTGATTTTGTGTCTGGATGCTATATCACTTTCCAGTAACCGGTTGCCAGCCCGCTGTTTCTCTTCCCATATATTGCCTCAGATTCACCTCTCCGTACCTCCTACCTTTTAGAAAGTGGTTGCTTTTCTATTTGTAGAGTTGCAGCTATTCTTTTCTTAGATCTTCAGTTGAGTCTGCAGGTGTTGAGAATGATTTAATAGCTATCTAGCTGAATTCCTGGGACCTGTCAGACAAAACTAAGGTCTCCTACTCCTCCATCATCTTGGACTCCCTCCAGGTCTTAATTACTTTTTACTAATAATGATAAAGGTGAGTTCTTGTGGATCCTTCAGGTGAAAAAGCAAGAATTAAGTTTTTCTCTAGACACCATCACCAGCAGTTTTTGGGCATCCCTGTTTGGGATCTTAGGGTATGCAGAGATGTGCAGCATCTGTCCCTGTCCTCTTTGCCAACTTGCTTGCACTAAGATTTTGCTTCCTTGGTGAATGAAACCAGAAACTCAAATGTTCAGCAGACACGTGTGTTCTCTTCTCACCAGGCTTGCTCCCTGGATGGAAATACACTTCAGCAGGTAGAAAGAGGTTCATATTGTCTGTAGTTGGTAGCTAGTAGTACTGAAGTGAAGTAGAGGATACAGTTTGGTCCTGCAGCCACGTAGTCTTCGGACTACTTCCTCAACTCAAAGTTAATACAGAACTAAAGGCCTCTCTTGCGTGGGACGGCCTGTATGGAGGAGAGACCTCGTATACCCTGAAGATGGCCTATGCCAAAGGGAACAAGCCTGGAACAGGCGGAGCACGCACGCACGCTCAGTTCCTTCTCCCAACCTCTTGGGTCAGGGAAAGCCTCCCTGCTCTCAGGAGGGGTGTGTGACAGAGGGCTAGACATTGACACCAGAGGTAGTCCTCCTATAGTTTTTCCTCAGATTCCCTCTCTGGAAATGTGAGAGATGTTGAAACATTCCCTACCTACAAACTTCACTAATAGCTTTTAATTTCCACTATTTTACATTTCTGAATTTTCATGTTCTAGTTCCTACAGCCAGTACTTTTGGCTTCTCTATTGTGCTTATACTCAGCTGCTACTGGATTCAGGCTTTTATTAAGCAGAAGGTAGGCACATAGCATTAACTTTCCTCTGAAAGATTTCACATCCTCATTTGTATTACCTAATTGGGTGTTAAAATTCGTTTCCATTGCCTGAGCTTGTATGCACCATAATAGGAGAAGAGGAAAATCCAGAAACATGCTGAATAGCAAAAGGCTGCCTGGTTTAAAATTTCTTGGGTAACCAAGAGTACCTTTGTTTTAAGATAAAATACTTCCAGTTAAAAACTTTTAACTATTTTTGTTGTTGTTTAAAGTATTCCAAAGATGGTCTTGTTAAAGTGGAAAATCATAGAAAAAGAATTGAGAGAATCATGAAACAATACTGATGACATCCACCCCAGGTTCGTTCTAAGTGTAGAATGTACAGTTCTTCCATCATTGCTTAATTTTTCATGACAGCTTTTGCAAAAAGTTTCCATTAGTTAATCATTCAGCTACATCTCTGCGCTCTTATCAATAGCAAATAACTTTCCCTCATCTTTTCTGAGCAGATCAGGACCATCCCTCAGATTTCCCCTCAGTTGAGTTTCCTCAGATTCCCCCTTTAATGCTTCAGAATCTCTGTTTCATTATCCTTCCTGTCTCCTGTTCCGGTTTTTAAGAACAAAGAGCCCTTCCTCCTTTCTTAAATTAATCTTCTACTGTGCTTGTTTGCAGTACTTTCTCCAGTATCCTGTTTCAGCCCTAATCCCTTATTCAGCCAGCCCCTCTGCTGGGCCCTTTTCTCTGCTTTTCACAACTGTCACTTCCTCCCTTGCTAAAAACAAAGGAAAACAACCAAACAATAAAACTTCCCTTAATTCCTCCAGCATTTCACCTTGCTATCCTGTATCTTTCCTTGATTTCCCAACCATTTACCCTTTCATTATTTGCAGCCTGGCTCCAGCCATTTTGCTTCTTTATAAACCTCTTTCTTAAAGGTCAACAATGAATTCCACATGCGGTGGTTTTATTTCTTTAACTTGACATTGATACATTTGACGTTGTATTTCAAGACTTTTGAACCTCTGTTCTGTGATCTTGGCAAGATTTCAGTTATCTCGCCTCTCCTTCCTCTCACAGTCCTGTTTCTCTGCCCTTTACTGGTTGTTCTTTCCCTTCTTGTCTCTTAATATAGTGGTATCCCTAAGATTTTTGATCAGCCCGTTGAATAATCTGCCTTCTGAGAGTGCGATTGTTGAGCCAGTTGCTAAATACAAGATTAGTCACATTCCTCAGTTACACAAACCTATCAGAAAATGAAATACCATTAGTTTGGCTTGATTGATGTTAATGAACCTAAAGGAGTTGCTAATGAACCCCTCTTTCTTTAATATGTGTTCAAAAGGGATATTCAAAGCATCATGAATAATTCCTCAAAGTATTTCCATTTATGTATAAATAAGGGTCAACTCTAATAATATTGATAGATTCAAAATAATGGCATTTATATACAAATACATCTTTATAGTAAAAGTAAGTTTGTGTTACATAATTTCAGTATGGTTAATTTACTGTCTTTTAAATGACAGATTTCTTTCTCAGTCAAATATGAAATGAATCAAGGAGAAGCACAAGTCCAGACAGATGTAAGTTTATTTTAACTTGTTAAAAATATCTATGGTATATTTCTTAATTTTAAAACATTTAGATATACAGGGGAGTTGTCAAAATAGTTTTGCCATATATCCTTCAGCCAGCCTCCTCTAATGTTAACATCTTACATAAGCAGAGTGCAATCATCACAATAAGGAAATTAATACTGATGTAATCCTATTAGCTGGTCTACATACTCTGAATTTCACAAGTTTTTTCACTATCCATTTTAGGACCCAGCCCAGGGTTGCATATTGCTTTCAGTGGTCATGTCTCCTTAATCTCCTTTAAATCTGTGACAGTTCCTCAATCTTTGTCTTTCATAACCCCATCCACTTTTGAAGAGTACTCGTCAGGTATTTTGGCCTTCAATTGGGTTTATCTGATATTTTCCCTTGATTAAATCAAGTTCATGTAGTTTTAACATAGATACCACAGATACGATGTTGTGCTCCTCTCAGTACATCATATCAGAGGGTACATGGTGTCAGGATGTCTTATTATTAATGATGTTAACTTGGGTCATATGCCTAAGGTAGTGTCTGTGGAGTTCTCCACTGTGTTTTTCCATTTGTAATTAAGTATCTTGTGGAGAAATACTTGAGAGGATGCAAATACTCTGCTTCTCATTAATCCTTTTGTTCTCTAATTTTAGTATCCAGTGATATTCTCATCTATAAAAAGTATTACTGTATCATCTGCCTGATAATGATTTTTTCTATTTCCTTCATTTATATTTGTTAAATGGAATTCTACTATAAGGAGAAGTTGTCCCTTTGCCCACATGGATTTATTTATTCAATTATTTCTTTAACTCAGTATGCACTCCTGGATATTTATTTTATTCTAGTGATTATAATTCATTACTATATATCTATCTTGCTCCAATTTTCCTAGATTTAACTGTTGGGAGTTCCTTCAATTTGGCCCCTATGCCCTCTCACCATGCCTGCCACAATTTCTTTTCTTGAGCACTTCTTTATGCTCTATTTGCATATTTGAACACTGATGAGGAAAATTGCATATATCCCAAAATGTTCTTTTTTTTAGATTGCTTTGGGTGTTTTGGGTGGACTGGCTGTTTTATCATCTCTTCTGAAGACAGCAGGGTGGAAGAGGCGCATTGGGAGTCCCATGATTGATTTACAGGTATGGTCTCAGGAGTTTAAAGTATATTTTCATCTTTTGACTACTTTGTATCCTTCTTTTAAGATACAGCTTCTCTGGGGTATATAACTAGCAGAGGTATATGCACACCTCATTTCCCTCCCATGTTGCTATATGCCAGTCTGCACACCCACCAGCAGTGGGAAACCATTTTTCTGGTTTCCACACATCCTCATCAGCATTTGCTATTTTTCCAGCCTTTCCATTTCTTGCCAATGTGGCACTATAAATAGCATGTCATTTTTAGTTTCATTTTGATTTATCTGCTTTTCATATACCTCATTAATCATTTGGGCTTCCTCTTCTGTGAACTGCCTGTTTATATCCCTTGCAAATTTTTCTGTTAGGTTTCCAGTTTCTTTTGTTTACTTAAAGTAGCTTTTTGTGTTTTCTAAATATGAATCCCCTTTTGGTTTTTGATGTTGAAATATCTCCTCCAAATATGACCCATCTGATTTATTTATTTATTTGAGAGGAGAGAGAGAGTACAGTGAGAGGAACAGAGAGGGAGAGTCTTCAGGCAGACTCCCTGCTGAGCATGGAGCCTGACTCGGGGGGCAAGGACCGTTCTGGTCTCTACTCTCAGAGTTCAAGAGAATTTGCCACACAGAAGAAAAGAATATTTGATGAAACAATAATCAATGTCCATTTCATTCTACAGAATAATTGCAATGCAAGTTAATCATGGAGTAAGTGGTTGAAACTGGCAGATGAGGCTAAAAAGTCCATTTTGGTTTAGGTTGTGAAGGACCTTTTGGGCTGGAATTTATTCTTTAGTGGAGAGTCTCTGTACATTTTTAGAATGTACAATTTACATTTACAGTCCAATTTACATTTTAGGAAACTAAGTCTGGTGGTAGTATAAAGGATTGATTGGGGTGGGGGCTCCAAACTGTGAAAGAATTAAGAAGCATTATAACTTTCTTAGATGGTGAAAGATGAGAAGGGTTTTGTAAGACAAGTGCTTTTGGGAATGGACTGAAAGGCACAGATCCAAAGGAATCCAGGAGGTGGCCACCGTTGGGCTTTATAACTGAGTGATCCATGGACATGTGAAACAAGGCCTCAAGCTTGAGAAACTGGGTACAGAATATGTTACTGAAAGTGATGGTATAAATAGACCGAGTCGATAACAGCTATAATTCTCTTTCTAAATTGCAGACAGTTATGAAATTCTTGGTGTACTATGCTGGTGATCTGGCCAATGTTTTCTTTATCATCACTGTGGGAACAGGTCTTTATTGGCTTATTTTCTTCAAAGTAAGTGAGTTTCTGAATTTAACCTAAATGTTGATACTTGAATAGATGGTAAGCTGTCATTATGAAGGAACTACTTTTATTTGGGTGTATTTCTGATCCAGAGTACGGCAGTACATGCTACACCACCATTCCTTGAATGTGCTGTTTATTAAGTATCACCACTTTCCTTTTCTATGCTTTTTTTTTTTTTTTTGGTTTTTAAAGTGTGCTTATTAAAAACCTTGAATGGTCATATTTACCATTACCAGGGTAATTTTTATCACAGGCACAGAAATCTATCTCTGTTTTGCTGCCAGTCCCGTCTCAAGAAGAACATCTTGTTACTTATGTGGGATGTGCTTTTGCTTTGAAGGTAAGTTTTAAAGGACAGGTTCCTGGTAAACTTATAAGTCTTTAAAATTAAAATGATTTCAAAATTTTCAATGTAAAATTTAGCTGATTTTAAAAGAAAGCATGAATTATTTTATTTTACCAAGGGTATCTACTTTTATCTATACTAGGTGGTTCATTCTGAAAATCCAGCTTAAATAATTGTTCTAAGAAGCCATGATAAGTAGTTTTAGATTAATACAAGTTATAGCTAATTTGATAAAGTGATATTTCATTATATGACTTTCTTTTTCCCTATTTTAAAGAAGGGACGACAAATTAATGTGTATGAAAATTTTGTGAATTTGGCGATTCCATGTTATTTAAGGAGCTTTTAGTGATTCCCTAATGATATAACTTCATTTGTCATTTGTGAAAATTGTATATTCTTGAGGTAACAGTATATTTGCTTCTTAAAAAATAATAATTTTTTTTTTAAAGATTTTATTTATTTGAGAGAGAGCGCACAAACGGTGGTGAGGGGTGGGCATGGGGGGAGAAGCAGACTCCCCACTGAGCAGGGAGCCTACACAAGGCCAGATCCCGGGACCCTGAGATCATGACCTGAGCTAAAGGCAGACACTTAACCAACTGAGCCATCCAGGCGCCCCCAAAAATCAGTATTGTTTTCATAAACAGGCTTAGTGTGGATACTTTTAAAGTGTTTTGTTTGTCATTTTCAGGCTCTGCAATTTTTGCATAAGCTTATGTCCCAGATTACCATAGATATATTCTTTATTGATTGGGAGCGACCTAAAGGAAAGGTTCTTAAAGCTGTTGAAGGTAACTGAATAACCATTGTACCAAAATTCTTTTGCTACTTTTTCAGAACAAAGATGAAACCCTTTTACTTATTTTATCTCTCTGACCAGGTGAGGGTGGTGTTCGGAGTGCCACAGTTCCTGTGAGCATATGGAGAACATACTTTGTAGCAAATGAATGGAATGAAATTCAGACTGTGAGAAAAATTAATCCACTCTTTCAAATACTTACTGTCCTCTTTTTTTTGGAGGTATAAACTTTTGTAATTTTATGTGACTCATAAATACCTCATAAATACTAATTTTGTATAATTCCAGATACATTTTCACATTAGTGGAAGAGTTTTCTAAAGAGTTTTCTGAAGTTATCAAGCCATTATGAAGAGTGGCTTTTAAAAATTGTGTTAAAATACACGATATGAAATTTATCATCTTAATCATTTTTAAGTATGCAGTTCAATCCTATTAGGTACATTCACATTGTTGTGCCATCAACCCCTAGACTAGCTCTTCTCTTTTCTTTTCTTTTCCTTTCTTTTCTTTTCTTTTCTTTTCTTTTCTTTTCTTTTCTTTTCTTTTCTTTTCTTTTCATCTATCTATCTATCTATCTATCTATCTATCTATCTATCTATCTATCATCTATCTATTTATTATCATGAGCAGGGGGGAAGGGCAGAGGGAGAAGCAGACTCCTCACTGAGCAAGGAGCCCAGTGCAGGATTTGATCCCAGGACCCTTGGATCATGACCTGAGTCTAAGGCAGACACTAATTGAGCCATCCAAGCACCCAAACTCTTCATCTTACACAACTAAAACTTTGTACCCATTAAACAGTAATTGCCCATTCCCCCTCCTGGCAGTTACCATTCTGCTCTGTCTCTTTCAGTTTAACTATTCTAGATAAGGAATGGCTTGTAAACTACTGGTTTGTATCCAAATCCCCAGGGAAACTTTTGTGAAAAGCTTCACCACTAGAGATTGTGTTTGATTGAGTAGCTCTGAGGTGAGCCTAGCTATCTATATTTTGAAAAAAACTTCCTCTCTAACTTACGTTCTTACTTGAATTAGAATTCTGCATTAGAACTACTATTAAAGGTGAAAGTTTTTAGGACATTCTCACTGAACGCCCTATGGATCCTATACTGCGGACCTTACTCAGAGCCAAGAGCTGGGGCTCAGCTGTACTATGCACAGAGAATGGGTACATGTTATGATACCTTTACAGTTATTTCACAGATCTGGCTGGTATTACTGAAAAGAAGTATTCTGTACTGAGTATGAGACTAAGCTGTGAAAAATGTTTATATAGGTAATAACCTTTCTCGGGAATTTGCTGCTTATATAAAGTTAGATATGAATTATTAACTCTTATGTCTGCCTTCCTTTTTCCTTCCTTTCTTCCTTTTTCCCTCCTTTCCCTTTCTTTCCTTTTTTTAAAGCCAAGAGAAGAATATATATGCCTCCAAAGCATTTGAACAATTTTTCAAAAATTCATTTATAGTATTGTCTGTTAAGTGTTTTATAAAGAGCTTTAAAATATATGAAAAAGATTTTTTTTAGTTAAGCACATTTAGAAAACAGTGGATTCAATAAATCATGTCGCTTTCTTACTGTAAAACTTCCCAGAGCCTTTATTCTAAGAGAGTGGAAGGCATGAACATGAGTATACTGTACAGACCACATTTACTTAACCATGGCTTCCTTTTTTCAAAGAAGTTACCTTCCTCAAAAGACATTTTGGAAAATACTGTTTAAAACTATAAAGTATTTTACATAGTACCTGGCATATGTTAAAAGTACGTGAAATACTGGTTGTTCATTGGTAGTTTACTGAAGAAAGTTTTATTCTTTTGATGAATTTTTTGCTTTTGTCAGTGTATATAATAATACAGTTATATTTGGCCCTTAGTCATATTGAAGAGAATTCCAAATGAACTAAATTTTGCTTTGTTATTAAAAAATACTGAATAATTATTTTTACTTAGGTTTCTACTGTTTGTATAATCTTTTGTAAATATTTTAGCTTTTAAAGTTAGAAATAGGAACATCTCATTTTCAGAATAAAGCTATTTTCTTCATCCATATCTGTTTAAATTTTTCCTTTTTACTCCAGGTTGTGGGATTCAAGAACTTAGCATTAATGGACTCATCTTCTAGTCTTTCCAGAAGCCCACCTAGCTACATAGCTCCTTACAGTCGTATTTTGAGATATGCGGTATCTACTGCTCTTTGGCTAGTCATTGGAATTATACAGGTAACAACAGATTATACTTTTTGGCAACATTGCCCTTCTGTATTTATAACTATTGCATACTAATTATCTTTAAATATTGACCACACCCTGGTTTCTACAACAGAAGGAAGGTGATGGTGAGAACAACAATAATAGTTAATAGCTAATTCTTACGTAGTGTTATTATCCAGGCACTGTGTTAATTAATTGCATTGTACATCTTAATTTTTATAGAAGCCCTCGAGGATAGAGTCTATAAAATAGACCTCATTTTATAGATGAGGACACTGGTGCACAGAAAGGCTAAATAGTTTGCTAAAGTCATGTAATTAGAGATTGGGAGAACTGGAATATGAACCCAGGCAATCTGATGTCAGAATTCACATTCTTATCAATAGTGGGCTCTGAAGGATCTTTCAGAGCCTGCATTTTTCTAGTCAGAGGATGGCTTAGTTTAAACAAGCTGTAGGGATGGCTAAGCTACCCTTAATATTTTCTTCCCCCCTTTTCTAAAATACAATTTATTGTCTACATTTGTATATCATGACCAGTAGCCCTTGTGAAATTTTTGTTGAAATACTTATTGAGAAAAATGAAAATAAAAATAAACCTCAGCTTCAAGTCCTATGACTCTAAACAGAGGATCATTTTTTTTTTTTTTTAAGATTTATTTGTTTATTTGAGAAAGGAAGAGTGTTTGCGTGTACCATTCGGGCAGAGGGGAGGGACAGAGAGTGAGGGAGAGAATCCCAAGCAGGTTCTACGCCCTGGAACTCCCCAGCATGGGAGCCTGATGCAGGGCCCTGCATGGAGCTCAGTCTCTGAACCCTGAGATCATGACGTGAGCCAAAATCAAGAGTCAGATCCATAACTGACTGAGCCACCCAGCACCCCATCTTTTCTATGGTCATTTCCTTTATTGTCTTAGACATTAAAAAAAAAGAAAGGAAGGACAGAAGCATCAGTTAAAGCACTTAACTCTTATATTTATACTTCTTTCTCTTACTTCCAGACATTCCCATGAATGGAAAGAGTTTCTGTTGGATTAAAAATTCCTTTATGTTTTAAGTCAGCAAATGAACATGGGACCTGTAGAAAGATCAGATTGAGGGGCAGCCGGGGTAGCTCAGTGGTTTAGCGCTGCCTTCAGCCCAGGGCCTGATCCTGGAGACCTATCAAGTCCCACGTCGGCCTCCCTGCATGGAGCCTGCTTCTCCCTCTGCCTGTGTCTCTGCCTCTCTCTCTCTCTCTCTCTCTCTCTCTCTCTCTCTCTCTCTCTGTCTCTCATGAATAAATAAATAAAATCTTAAAAAAAAAAAAAAAAAGATCGGTTTGAGCTACCTCTAACCAGACAAACAAATACCTGCCTAAAACAGCCTATTTTTAAACATGGTTTGGGATTAAAATGCAGAAATTCCTATTGAATTGGTTCCAGGTGGCATTCTGTAACCTGAGGATAGACTTTTAAAATTTACATTTATTTTAAATTGGTGACACTTGTTTCAACTTGAAACTACAGAGATAGATCCAGTGAGGGATAGCTTAACAATCAGAAAAGAAAGCCAAACAAATTAGAATTTGAAATGAGATAGGATCAAGAGAGTATGGGGTTTGATGTTTATCTTCAATATAATAGTGAGAAAATAATTCATTTTAAAGATATACCAGTACACATTTTTCTGAGTAGATTGGATTCATTTGGATGTAGAGAATTTAGAAGAATACCATCTGATGCTTTTCATATTTGGTTGAGTACAACAACAAAAACAACAACAACAACAAAATAGCAGTGGCTGAAGTTAAAATGACCCTTATCTCTCCCATGAGAAAAGAGAGTGGAGATGTGCAGTGCAGGGTGGCTCTATGGCTGCTGCCCAGGACATCCATCTCTCAGGTCACCTGGTGGTCCATAATGGCTGGTGGAGTTGAAGGAGGGAGTTGGGGAGAATAGTGCACACTCTCTTTAAGAGCCTTCTCAGAAGTGCTGTTGAGCATCTCCTTGGCCAGTACTTAGGCACATGGCCACACCTTGCCGCGCTGGTACCTTCCAGTTGGGCAACAGTGTGCGCCCACTCCAAGGAGGGGTCTGTCACTAAGGAGAAAGGGGAGGGGATTGTTGGGGCAAAAACTAGGCATCTCAGGCACCACCGTCTCACCTCATTCTCTCACTTCGCTATCATTCTGGTTATATTTCTCTCCACGATAACATTCTAGGTTTGTCAGGGTTTGTTCCTCAAGTATCTTTAAGAGTTCCTTTAAAAATGTGCTATAGCTCCATGAATTTGTCCATAAAAAGTCTTGTTGTAGCACCTGGGTGGTTCAGTCGGTTAAGTGTCATAGTGACTCTTGGTTTCAGCTCAGGTGGTGATCTTGGTCCTGGGGTAGAGCCTGGCATTAGGCTCTGTGCTCAGCTTGCAGTCCGCTGTCCCTCCTCCTCCCCCTTTGTCCTGCCCCTTCCCTACACATGCATACAGTTGCTCCCTCTCTCTAATAAAAAAATAAAATCTTTTTAAAAAATTGTTGAGCGGCTCAGTTACGCATCTGCCTTCAGCTCAGGTCGTGATTCCCAGGGTCCTGGGACCAAGTCCTGCATTGGGCTCCCTGCTCAGCAGGGAATCTGCTTCTCCTACCTTTCCCCACTGCTTGTGCTCTCTCTGTCTCACACGCTTTCTCTCAAATAAATGAATTTTTTAAAAATCTTTTTTTTTTTAAAGTCTTCTTGATTCTCATAATGTTAGTCTTTGTTTGCTTCTTTTATTTCCCTAAACCCAGCTTCTTCAACTTTTAAGTGGTATTTTTTTAAGTTGCTGTTTTTCAGGTCCTTTACACAGATTTAAAACAAGACAAGTATATACAAGTATATAGAATGTTAGGGAAGTGTGTCCAGTAAATCAGCTGATGTAGATTATTTATTCATTCATACATCGGAGTACATTTTGTGTTGTAGGCACCGTGCTGGGCTCAAGGATATGCTTAACAAGAACAAGCTACAGATTGTGGCAAGTGCTGTGAAGGGCATCAGTAGGGAGATGAGATACAGAGTAAATGAGGAGAGGCGGGTTGGAGTTACAAATGGGGGACACCTTTCAACTGGATGGTTAGGAAATGTTATCTTTATCTCAAATATATCTAAGTAGGTCTAAAATATTAACTTTTCTCTTTTGATTTATAAAATAATTTCCTTTTCTGGTATTATTAAAGCTAAGAAAATACTTGAAACCATTCCATTTCAATATTTAACGCATTATCTGCAGTTGAAGTAGAATATTTGATATATGCTTTTTATGTGCTACTCTGTCAGAATGTTAATTTGAAAAGCAGCAAGTTTTCTAATAGCTTTGAAATTTAGGAGATGGGCAGGACTGCAGAACTATACATAAATCTGGCCATTAATATATTGTTTATGCTAAATTTTTTAAAGCCCCTCTCTCCCTCCAAGTTTGTCCTGTTGTGTTTTAATGATACAGAAAAGTTCTTAAAATTCAAAATAGGCTCCCTCAATAAATGTCAACACAATCCCAAAACCTTATTTCTTTGGCAGAGGAATCAGAAATGATAAATAGGATTTTATCCCACAGGAACCATTTAAAGGCCACTGTGTTCTTGGGTGGACTTTCTTTTTTCTTAAGATACTAAATTGTGGCTATAAAAGAAAATTAAATTTTAAAAACTAATAACCATGAACTTGGCTTACTGTTTCAGATCATGTTCTTTGCTGTCTTTTATGAGAGATTTATAGAAGATAAAATTCGACAGTTTGTGGATTTATGCTGTATGAGCAATGTAAGTACTTTCTGACTTTATCTTGCAACTGTTATTTTTCCCTTTTTAAAGGTCATGAGTACATTAAGAGAGGCTCTAAAAGTGATTTGGTATGATTGAATTTTTTTAGTCCAATTTCCCACTGATTGCTAATTCCAGAGATAGTTGTAATGAGCTACAAGTTAATGTTTACTGCCTTAGTTTCTTCTTCATTTGCAATTTCTTAATTATGAATTCCTTCTCCACCAAATGATTCACTCAGCAGAGTCCCTGAAAAGTTTTCATATATCAATCTTAACACTTCCTTTCTTAGAAAATATCTTCAATCTCTTTTCAACTTTTTAATAATAACATAATTATCCTTTATTACCTTATTGTCCTATTTATATATTTTCCAAGAATTCAACCCTCTTTATTTTGAGAGAAAGCAAGCAATTTTTTTAAAAAACTTAATTTTTATTGTTTTCTACATGAGTTGCTGTTTGTTTTTCTCTTTTTATAGATATCAGTGTTTCTGTTATCCCACAAATGCTTTGGATATTACATTCATGGTAGATCTGTACATGGGCATGCAGATACTAATATGGAAGAAATGAATATGAACCTTAAAAGAGAAGCGGTATGAATATATTTAACATCTTTCAGTTTTTAATTGAAAAATGGGTTCGCTTTTCTTAATCTAGGATTTGTAGTGATATTTTTAAAAATTCCCCATTGATTACTTTTGAAAGTTGCTAGAGTACCCAACCAACTCATTACACTGAACATTGATAAAGGGAAAGAATCAAATTTCATCCTACGGTTCCTATATGGACTATATTTTAAAATAACCAGAATATTTTGGTTAAATAATTTTTAAGCACATAAATAAGAAACAGAGACTAATAAACCCCTAAGAAATGTATAGTCATAAATAAATACAGGTAAAAAATCGTATTTTTTCCCCTCTTCAAAATACTTTGTTTATTTTGAAATATAGTTCATGAGGGGAAGTTCTTTCCATGAGGGGAAATTCTTTCTTATAAAAGAAAATAAAAGGAACTCTTACTTGGTAAGTCACCATTTTGTAGTGACTAATGGATTATTACAGATAGGCTACAATGCAGTGGATGCTAAAACAATTAAGTGAAGGCTGACAGGGAGCTTTATAATGAAGAATCAGATTGACATAGTCTGAACACACTGGCTCCATCTTACTACAAGTAAGAATTAGGAGAACCAACATTAATCACTATCAGTTATAATGCAGTAGGAAGTACATAATATCGCTCATGAAATATTCTTGCCTAAGAAAGTGGAACCTGAATATAATCAAGCCTCTAGATCTAACCACCAATTTATAGGAAATAGAAGAGATAGAGGGATAAATTAAATAGTATCATAGGAAGCAATTAGCCATACTCAGAATGCAGGATGTCTCACAGGACAGATGACCCAGTGTCTCCAGCAAATCTAAGGTGTGTAAAGAAGAGGAGTGGTGGTGGAGGTGAGGGTGGAAGAACTGTTAGATAGTAAGAGAAATTTAGAAACAAAACAGTACAATGTGTAGGCTTTGGATCCTGATTCAAACCAATAATTAAAAAAAAAAATCCTTGGGAATAATCTGGGAGACTTAATTTAAGGACTAAATATTAAATTATATTAAGGAATGATTAATTTTATTAGGTGTGAAAATGGCATGGTGGGCTTTTTTGTTGTTGTTGCTAAGACCTTATTAGTTAGAGATATATACGAAAGTATTTACAGATTTGGGGTTGAGTGATGGATGGTTTACTGTTCTTTGTATTATGTACATTAGAAATTACACCTGGTTTTGAAAAGTTAAATGTTAAAAAAGAATATTTGAGATTGAGAGATGACTTTTTAAGCATAAAGAATATAAAGGGACTATTAATTGATTTTACTTCATTAATGGAGAACATTTATGTGGCCGACAATCCTATAATAAAAGCAAATTTGGCTAAAATTCCCATAACAAATATGATAAAGATACTGATAACAATATTGAAAATCATAGAAATCATTAAGCAGATGGTTAAAACCTCAATGGAAAAATGATAAAATAATTTTTAAGCACATAAATAAGAAATAGAGACTAGTAACCCCCTAAAAATGTATCATCATAAATAAATACACGTAAAAAATGCTATTTTTTTTCCCTCCCTCAAATTAGCTTAGTTTTTTTTTTTAAAAAAAGCTAATACATAGTAGTACCAAGGACATGATGAAATGAGCACCCATAAAACTACTGGTCTCAGGATAAATTTTTACAAATCTTCTGGAAAGCATTTGGAAATGTATATACGAAGAGCTTTTTAAGAGATCATTATCTTTGACTCACTAATTCTGTGAATCTCACTCAAGGAAATAATTAGCAATGTGAATAGCTAATTGGGTTCAGGATCTTCATCACAGTGGTTATTTATAAGGGATTATTTAAAAGAGAATATTAAATCAGTTGGTTTTCTTACTCAGTGAAATTCTTAGGTAGACATAAAAATCATGTTTTATAGAATATTTAATGACATAGAGAGTTGCTAGGATATAATGTTAGGTGAAAAAGAAATCGACGTTGTTGGACCCTGGCTCACGGGTGCCAACGTGTCCTGGTGGACGCCCCAGAGACTCAGACCCCAGACAGGCACATGCAATTAGCGAGAGGGTTTATTGAACGTTTGTGCAAACGGGCTCTCCGCCTCCGAGGAGGAAGAGAGCCCCGATTAGCAATTACAGGTATCTTTTAAAGGTAAAAGAAAATAAACACTTAAAGACAAAAGAACCGGGAGTCACATAGCATCCAGGTTGATTTCTCAGAAGGTCAACATGAACCTATTCAGGGAAATTCCAATCAGGGTGTGGGGGGAAATGGTTTTCTTATCACAAAAGAATGCTTTTTGTTGCTAAAACTTCAGGAAGGCACCTGGATGGGCTGCCTCTGGATTGGGGCTGATTCCACTTACAGGGGGGGTTTCTTCAGACGTGATCCCAGTTTTATGCTATCTATATCTGTATGCCTGGACAAAGAAGTAGAAATAAAATACCTTAAAATACTTGTATCTCTGGATGTTGAGATCATAGGGGATTTTTTTTCTTTTCTTTCTTTTCTGTACCTCTCCATATTTTATAAATTATCTGCAGTACCATGTAATGTTTTAATCAGGAAAAAAAGCTTTTATTATTTTTTTAATTAGAGAAATTCACTGCATGTAGACTTCCTTTCAGTCTGTAGAAAACCAAGTGTTATGTTCGCAGATTAAATTTAGACAAAGAGGTTATTAATATTAAGCTCTGGAATAAGCAAATAAGGAAAGAGAAGGGAGGCAGGAGGACTTGAGCTGACCTTGAAGCATGGATGGGAAGTAGCTAGGGGGTGAGATAAAGCAAAATTTTGCATGTTGATAGTTGTCGGGATTCAGGTTGTGTCAGGAAGACCTGAAATGGATATCTGGTCCATGACATTAACTGTTTAGTCATATATCATGCTACTTTTAATTAAGGAAGTGTTCTAAAAGTTTTTAGAAAATAAAAAAAGACTATTTATAAAAGTGTTTAAGATTAGACTTTTTGACAGGCACTAAAGAGCAATAAAATGAATCATAAAGGAAGCTACAAATACCAATACACAATGAATTTAGTGTGGATTTTTAAAAGTAGGATACAGAAGATGATACAGAGACCTGAACGGCATATGACAACATAGAAATTAGTAAAATCCAGGGGGAGTGGGAACCTTGGGTAATGTCAGAATCTCTGTCTCAAATATAGTTTCAGTAAAATTTCAGGTGGTCTTGTAATGTGATACTAACTAAAAGAAAAGTGTTGTATTTTCTTTTTGAAATAGGCAAAATTTTCATGATCTTTAAATTTTTAACTTTTCAGGAAAATCTGTGTAGCCAGAGGGGTTTGGTACCCAACACAGATGGTCAGACTTTTCAGATTGCAATTTCTAGTCAGATGAGACAGCACTATGACAGAATTCATGAGACACTGACAAGGGTTTGTATAAAGTACAATTCAGGTATATTTTGCCAATATTTCATCTTATTTAAAAACCAAGAAGGTAAGACATGTTGCATTTATTCTTACCTCTTTTTCACATTAGAAAAATGGCCCTGCCAGACTATTGAGTTCATCAGCAAGCACTTTTGAGCAGAGTATAAAAGCATATCATACTATGAACAAATTTCTTGGCTGTTTCATCGATCATGTATGTATGTTAGCATTTATATTTCGACTAGAAGCAAAATATAATTTTAAAAATTTAACCAGTAATGTCAGTTATTTTAGTTAACCAGTCAGTGAACTTAGAACCCTTCTTTTTTCGCCTATCAAAATTAATACAGTGACTTAAGGATAGAGTTTAGGTTATATAAAAATAAGGTGACATTTTATGCATCTATTAGCATAATGATGATTCCCTTAAAGTATGCCTATGCTGCAATTTTGTTAGCTAATTACTAAAATATTATTATATTTTTTATTATAGAAATATGCTATGTTGTGGTTGGTTGTATTCCTGAAAAGCTTGTTAAAAGTTGATTTTAAGTATAGCCCTAAATACGACTAAAGACATTTAAAATTTAAAACATTTCTGAAGAAAATCTTGTTATAAAGCACATTGTAGTAAGACCAGTCTTTTTAAAGAACAGATTTTCTTCATGTACTACTCATTTTTCATTTTCTCTCTTTCTGATTTACATTAGTTGGGAAACATTTATTTCATGCTGTTTTTGAAATAATGCTTATCTTTTTATATTAGGTTCATAAGGAAATGGACTACTTTATAAAAGATAAATTGCTTCTTGAAAGAATTCTTGGAATAGAATTCATGGAACCAATGGAAAAAAGCATCTTTTACAATGGTATCCTTCAAATGCCTTTGCGGAACTTGATTACTATTTTCAAAGTTTGAAAAAAAAAGAGTACTTGTAGTTATTTTTTTAAATTTTATAATTTTATATAAAAACAAAGGAAACATAATGAACTTAGTTAACTTCATGGTATGATAGTACTTTTCCGTGTTCCATTTTATTATGTCATGTAGTAGGAAACAAAAATGTAAAAGATAATTATTCTGAAGAAAGTGAAAAAATTTCAAAAAAAGAGATAGACCTAGAAGAGAGAGAGTAAAACACAAAAAATTCAGATTTTTAAAAAATTTGAGTATAATTGACAGATGATGTTGCATTAGTTTCAGGTATACAGCCTAGTGATTCAGCAACTCTGTGTTATGCTCTGCTCATCACAAGTATAGCGACCATAGCATCATGAAATGACTATTGCAGTACCACTGACTGTATTCCCTGTGCTGTACCTTTTATTCATTCCGTAGCAGGCAGCCTGTATCTCCCACTCCCCTTAACCCATTTGTCCTTCCTCCTACCCCCTCTCCTCTGCCAACCATCAGTTTTCTGTATTTATAGTTATGATTTGCTTTTTGTTTGTTTGTTTATTCATTTGTTTTGTGTTTTAGATTCCAGTGTTAAGTGAAACCATGTGGTATTTATCTTTTTCTGTCTGACTTATTTTACTTAGAATAACACCTTCTAGATCCATCCATGTTATTGCAGATGGCAAGATCTCACCCTTTTATGGCTGAGTAATATTCCTGTGTGTGTGTGTGTGTGTGTGTGTGTGTGTGTGTGTGTGTCTATATATATCTGTATATCTCATTCTTCTTTATCCCTTCATCTGTGAATGAATACTTGGGCTTGCTTTGGTACCTTGGCTACCGTAAATAATGCTACAATAAACATAGGGGAGACTATATCTTTTTGAATTAGTGTTTCTGTTTCCTTTGGGAAAATGCCCAGTAGTGGAATTACTGCATCATATGGTATTTCTACTTTTTAATTTTTTTAAGGAACTTCCATACTGGTTTCTGCAGTAGCTGTACCAATTTACATTCCCACCAATGCACGAAAGTTCCCTTTTCACCACATCCTCATAAGTATTTGTTATTTGTTATCTTTTTTTATTTTAGCCAATCAGACAGGTATAAAGTTTTCATTGTGGTTTTGATTTGCATTCCCTGGTGATGTTGAACATCTTTTCATGTGTCTGTTGGCCCTCTGTATGTCTTTTTTGAGAAAATGTCTCTCAGATCCTCTACCCATTAACCCCTTTTCAGGTATGTCATTTGCAAATATCTTCTCCCATTCAATAGGTTGCCTTTTTTGTTTTGTTGATGGTTTCCTTTACTATGGAAAGCTTTTTATTTTGATGTAGTCCCTATAGCTTATTTTTATTTTTGTTTCCCTTGCCTTAGAAGACATACCTAGGAAAAATGTTACTGTGGCCAGTATCAAAGAAATTATTGTATATGTCTAGGAGTTTTATGATTTCAGGTCTCACATTTAGGTCTTTGATACATTTTGAGTTTATTTTTTGTGTTTGGTGTAAGAAAGTGATCCGTTCCATTCTTTGCATATAGCTGTCCAGTTTTCCCAACACCATTTATTGAAGAGATTGTCTTTTCCCCATTGTATATTCTTGCCTTCTTTGTCATAGATTAATTGACCATGTAAATGTAGGCTTATTTCTAGACTCTTTGTTCCGTTCTGTTGATCTATGTGTCTGTTTTTGTATTATATCTTGAAATCTAGAACTGGGATACCTCCAGTTTTTCTTTTGTTTTTTCTTATCAAGATTGCTTTAGCTATTTGTCGTTCTATACAGATTTTAGTATTATTTGTTCCAGTTCTGTAAAAAGTGCTGTTAGTGTTTTTAATAGGGATTACATTGAATCTGTAGATTACTTTGGATGGTATGAACATTTTAATAATATTCTCCCAATCCATGAGCATGAAATATCTCGCCATTTGTGTGTAGCACCTTCAATTTCTTTCATCAGTGTTTTATAGTTTTCAGAGCACAGATCTTACACCTTCTTGGTTATTTATACCGAGGTATTTTATTATTTTGGAAATAATTGTAAATAGAATTGTTTTCCTAATTTCTCTTTCTGCTAGTTCATTATTAATGTATAGAAACGCTGCTGATTTCTGGGTATTAAGTTTGTGTCTTAAACTGTACTGAATTCATTTATTCTGATAGTTTTTTGGTGGAATCTTTAGGGTTTTCTATGTATGGTATGTCATCTTCAAATAGTGACCATTTAACTCTTCCTTATCAATTTAGATGCCTTTTATTTCTTTTTCTTGTCTGTTTGCTGTGGCAAGGATGTCCAGTACTATGCTGAATAAAAGTGACGAGGGTGAAGATAAAATTCAGATTTTATGGGAATGTGCAGTCAGTGGAAAACTAATAAAACACTTAAGAATAATATTTGTGATTAATCTTTAACATTTAATTTTTCATTTTATCCAAATTCGTAAAAATTGTAGGTATCTGTGATAGGAATAGTGCCTACATCTGGTTTCCTATCATTAAAAGGGTAGTATATATGTCACTTTTAATGTGGCTGGATGACCTCCTATATGGGTTGGTAAGAATGACCTATGTCCTGGCTTGGGTGTCACTTATTCATGCATTATTGAGTGTCATGTGTCGTGCCAGTCCCAGGATACATAGCACAGACCAGTGAGCATCTTGAATATATGAGTGGGGTGATGCTGGGATGGAAGTCTCTGCAGACACAGGTTATACCAGGTACGAATAGTGAGTGGGAAATCTAACCAGACATACAAACGAGAAGAAACCACATGGAAAAGTTTGAACTGCATCCTAAAAAAAGTTGTCAAGTGGGAGGATCAAGGGAAAAGAGGCAAAGATATTTGTACAGAAGGGGGAAAGGGCATTCTATATTTATGAATTTTATGATTGAAGCCTGATATGAAGTGGGACATAGTAAGAGTGCATGAAAGATAAAGAGGCTGGAGAGCAAATCCCAGAATCCTTGTCTGACACTCTGAGGCATACCGGCCGTCCCCTTATTTTAAAACAGGAGTTCCTAACTGGGTATCCATGAACAGCTTCATTGGTTCCTTGGATCTCCCTGAAATTACATGCCAGATTTGTATATATGGACTCCCTCCGCCCCCTGACTCTGGTGAAAGGGTCTGTAGCTTTCATCAGAATCTTAAAAGAGGGTTTACATCCCAAGAAGAACAAACCCCTCCTTGTGGAATGAAAAGAAAAGAGGTCTTGGAGCAAAACCTCAGAGGACTAACCGTTAAGACACAAATTATAACTCACTATGCACTACTCCGTCCTTGCTGGTTTTGTTTTTGTGTTTTTAACTTTGTCTATCTTAGAAAATCTAAGATTCTTTGACCTTTAGTTACATAAACAAATAAGGGATATTCATTACCTGGTCTTTGGAAGGTATTGACTATATATACTCACACTACTAGCAATTACCAACCCTTGGTACAAGTGTTAAAAATTTTTTATTCATTTATTTATTTTTAATTATTTTTTATGAGCAGAGTTCCGTTACTGACTTTTGAGATTAGCAAATTTTAATACCCTTTAATTGTTTTTGAAAGCCATAAAGTATTATAAGTAGTAGCTTCTGTTATGTTTAAGTACCCAAATTTTAACACCAGAAATTTATCAGAAGCTTATTCTATTTTAAAGTTTTCTAAATTATATCTTATACATTGCTTTTTTTTTTTTCTTAATAGATGAAGGATATTCTTTCAGCAGTGTTCTATATTATGGAAATGAAGCCACTCTTCTTATTTTTGATCTGCTGTTCTTCTGTGTTGTGGATTTGGCTTGCCAAAATTTTGTTCTAGCGGCCTTCCTTACATACCTGCAACAAGAGGTAAGTTTAAAAATATTTTCTGGATTTTTTTTCAAACAGATACTTTGGAAGTAGATATTTTATAGCAGAGAATAACAATGTCTGCTTTTATCAGGAATTTGTAAAGATTTAGAATAATTATCCCCACCAAAAAAAGAAGAAACATTTGAATCAACTACACTCTCCTCAGGGTCAGTGAAATACTGGGGTCTTGTGGAAATAAGTTGCTTGAACAACTGTGAAAATAAAGGAAGATACTTACATTGCTGATCTCCTAGATGCCAGAAGTAGCAGTAATTAGAACCTGAAACTAATTTTACCATATATATTAACTAACTAAAATTTAAATAAAAAGTTGAAATTAAAAAAAAAAAAAAGTAGCAATAATGAGAGTTCCCTTCACCCTCTGCACCAGCTGTTATTGTAACAAAAAGGCAAGCTCCGGAGGGCAGGGGATGGGAAAGGGCAGAGGATGGGAGATCGGGCTCAGGACTCAACCACAGAGAAGCCCCTTTGTTGTGACAGTCACACAGTTTCTACCTGTGTGGTTAAAACAATAGTTGCTGGATGGATATGGAACCTGAAGTGGAGATTTTAAAAAATGACAAATTTCTCTGGAAATGTTATTAATATCACTCAAATTTTCCCCCATTATGTCAAGGAAGTATGAGTTAGTAACATATAATTAGTCTTTGACAGAGATCTAAGATTACAAGCAAATTTTATCCCTAACAGTGCTTTTGATGTTTCCATAGCTTTTAAAGCTAGAGGTAAGTTGCCTTCAAAATATTTGATAGTATATTCCGTGAACATGAGAGGACTTGTATTAATTCATTAAGATATATTCTAAATAGGAATATGCACTTGTTTGGTATTATGAAAGATGATAAATACTCTTGAAATAATTTTGTGCATCACCATGGAATACGGATGCCTGATACATGAAAATAAATAGTTGACAGAATTAGCTAGGTTAAGTTAGATATTTTATGTGCATATGTTTCTTTATATATTTTTCCATTCTGAATTGTTTTAATTTTTTTTCCAGATTTTTAGATTTATACGTAATACAGTAGGACAGAAGAATTTGGCATCCAAAACATTGGTGGATCAAAGATTTTTGATTTAATTTTTTGAATAGATCAAGACCATATAGTTATGGCAAAAACAGTCATAATTATCAGATTAGTTTGCCATAGTTTTTTAAAACCTTGAATACAAATTTTTCTATTTTTATTTGTTTTCTAAGCTAAAGAAAGATTTATTTTTGTAATCTGTGGATTCATAACTTCTTTGTGCATATATATATACAGTGGTATAATGAAAAATGTTGTTTTCCCATTTATGATGGTATTTAATTCAAGAACTCATAAATTAGATACACTGACAGTGGGGCAAAAGAAATCTAAATGTTGCTGTCAGCATAACACTTTTTAATGATAAAACAATCCCATCATTTGTCTCTGTAGATAATTTTATAAACTGGGATTTGCCTACATTTTCTCGCTTTGACAAGTTTATTCCAAGTTCAAGCAGTTTTCAGTTCAGTGTTTTCTAGTTTTTACATATGTTATGGTAATAAATGTTGGGAAATGCTTTCAAGTACTTAGAAATTTGAAATTGTATATTGCTGACTCGATTTGCCTCATTTTAATTGCTCACATTGGCAGTGGACTGATTCACCACTGGATTAATAGGCATCTCATGAAATGGTACATATTCATTATTTTTTATACCTATATCATTGTGTCAATATGTCCTTCCCATCAAGAGTGTATATTTCTTAATTATCATTTACATTTTTTAAACAAGCCATAATGTGTGACATTTCTCCCAATATAGTTTTTTATACATTTTGAATTACTTAGCATTTTAAGAGCACTCGCAAGGTTTTGTTCCTTAGTTATGTTTAAAGATTATAAATAACCATAAATTTATCATGTTATATTGACAAGGTGACTTACTGAAAACACACTTAGGCTTCATAAGTCAGTAGGCCTGTATTTATTTGGATCCAAAACTACACTCAATGTAAATTCTGAGCCATGTAGTTAATAATTTTCCATGATATGATTTTCATTGCATACCATTTGAAAGACATCCTTGTATTCCAGGTATAATGATCATTGACCTCCAACCATCATTTCTTACTGCCTTTTCTGTTAATGCTGTGTAAATACTGAAATATAATGCTATGTAAATATTGTTTATGTTTTTGAGTTGAAAATATGGAATAAATCCTTAGATGTTTCCATTTCCTGTTTGATTAATGTGTATTTCATGAAATAACATTTAGGAATGAACAACACTATTGCAGCAGGCGTCCCCAGTCTTTGCCAAAGTTGAATCTTTTACATGTCTTTGAATCTTAAGGATGACAGAAGAGAAAAAAGGGGTAAGAAGCTAAACATTTGAAACTACAGTTTCTGAAGGGTCAAAGTACAGGAATGCCTTTATAAAAGCTACAAAGAGAAATAAATAGTATAGATTTTTAAAACCACTTGCTCAGAAGCATATGAGAGAAATCAAACTCTTATTCATACATGAGAAGTTAATATTAATGTGAATGTTTGAAAATGGGAATTTCAAAAAATAGGATCAGTCAGCTCACCTAATTAACACAGAGAAAAGGCATTTTGAAGAATAATTTCACACTGGTTTTACACAATATTACTTTTTATTTTGGTTGGATACATAAAAATGTGTTCAGATTTTCACACACTGTGATTCCCCTGTTCACATTGCTACAATTTAAATTCTGTGATCAGGTGCCTAATGTTCCATTAGATCCATAATCTTTTGTCTATTTCTGTAGCACTGATTTACTGTACTTTCTATCTTATGCCCCCAATTTTACTGACTGCCTAGAAACAGTTGGTAAGTCTCCTCATCATCTGGTAAGGAAGCAAAATCTAGGTTCACCCAGAGGTTCTTCATAAGCTGCTGTGTGTTTAGTGTCCCCCACAGAAATGCCCAGGCCCCTAGCATGGTTCTGTGGATCAGTCTCTGTGTTATGAGAAATTTGCCTATTTCTCTGGCACTGCTGTCCTAACACCCCCTTTTGAGAAGGCTCTGCTGGTTACCTAGATTGAGAAGGATTCAAAATGATCACTAATTCAGTGGTTGCAGGCACAAAATCTGTCTTCCTTTTGTTGTCTGCAAATATTGATGAAAGCTGAAGGGAAATAAATAGAAGTCAAGGAGCCATGTGGCTTAATGGAAAATGCTCCAGATTTAGTAACAGAAGCCTTGGATTCAAATTAGAATTTTTGCCCCCGTCACTTACCAGCTTTGGGACCTTAAAACAAATCATTTGAAATCTTTGAGCTTTAGTCTGCGTCTCTGCCATGGAAATAATACCCTTGGTTTACCACTTGTGGTAAGGATTAGCTCGTGAAGATAAACTTATGGCAGTGAGTAAACTAAACACTGGAAGTTTTAGAATTTTTAGTTTAAAACATCTGCCTTGGGGCAGCCCAGGTGGCTCAGCGGGTTAGCGCCGCCTTCAGCCCAGGGCGTGATCCTGGAGACCCGGGATCAAGTCCCATGTCGGGCTCCCTGCATGGAGCCTGCTTCTCCCTCTGCCTGGGTCTCTGCCTCTTTCTCTCTCTCTCTCTGTGTCTCTCATGAGTAAATAAATAAAATCTTTAAAAAAAAAAAAAAAAAAGGAAAGTCTGCAACAGTTTAAAAAAATAAAACATCTGCCTCCAAGTATATTTTCTATCTTGTGAGTAAATTAATTCCATAATACTGAAACCCAGATTACTGATCTCAGTAACTGACCAAAAAAAAAAAAATTCCGAGGCTTAGTTCCGCTTCAGCCTTCTGGCCTCACCAAGAAGAGGTCTCCCCCTTCCCCAGTAGATGTCACAGCGGTCGGTGATGGGAACCAAGAAGGAGCTGTCCTCACACCACGTTGTAGGATGGTTCATGGTACAGATTAGGAAAAAGGGAAGAGAGGGAAATATTGTGTTTGGGAGAGAGAGTTACTCACATATTTATTCATTCAAACAATATTAACACCTGTTCCCACTCCAGAGCCTCTCAGAAGGGTCTTAGAATTGGTAGAGAAAGCCGGTGTATTAACCAATAATTTCAGTGATCTGAAAAGTGCTACAGCCACCAGGGTGTGATGGGAAAGCTCCAAACTGTGCATCCGTGGTCATTAGGACTTCTACCTGAGAAAGGCGGCATTTGACCTGAAGAGGACAAGGGCAGTCAGAGCAAGAACAGTCCGTATTTGAGATGAAGCGTGCAGCAGACGGGCACTTACAGGTAGTTTGTATTATAGAACACGTGTTCTTTATATTTTTAAAGTTTGCTGTATGTTATGATGTTTTGACATCTTAATTTCCTCTGGCTATAGGGAGACTTAAACATGTTTTCTAGGATTGGAATCTCAGCAAAGGGCGTAGCCAGGAACATGCTTTGACATGCAGACTAACCCTCTGCGCCCGCCCGGTACACCCCAGGAAGCAATATTCCTCTGCCTTAACCATCCCAGACAGGCAGCTTAGCACCAGCCCTTAGAGCCCATTGTAGCTTAGAGCCCCCTGTAATCATGCCAGCTAGCTCATCCTGCTTACCTGGCCTGCCTTGCCTTTCCTGCAGAAATGCAGAAACTAATAAAGGCTGGGACCTAGGTTCCCCCTTGCCCCTGTTCTGCCTCCCAGCCAGCAGTGGTGCTTCCCCGGGGGCCCATGTGACGTGGGTGCCTGCTTGGCGCATGGCGAGCCTCTTGTTTCTAGCACCTGTGAGTGTGATCAGCTTTGTTTTCCCGAGCCCCTCCTGTGTTTCCTTGTGTGGCCCCACCCGACTGACCATCACATGGCAGAACCTGGAACAGTACATTTGGGGGTTTGGGAGGGAGATGAGGTTGGAAAGGAAGGTAAGAGCTGCATCATGAAAGAGTTTTGCATCAAGCCACAGCGTATGAAGACTTCAAGCCAAGTTTACCAGCTGAATATTTTAACACTCCGAAGAGTGAGTGAATGCACAGAGGGGGTGAGAAGGGATCCTCCACAGTCAAGTCACCCTGCAAGAATTGGTGATCCAGGGGCTGGGAGGCTGGCGTGTTGCCTGGCTGCCTTCCTGGTTCGTAAAGAAAAATGTGTTGCCTGTAAGGCAGCAAAGGATAGTGGTTGACGACACAGAGTCTGGAGCCAGACCTACTGTATTCAAGTATTACCTCTTACCAGCTGAGTGATTTGGAGCAAGTGACTTCTCTCTGTGACTAAATTCCACCCCCCACCCCCCCATAAAGGGGGGTAATCGTACCAGCCTTAGAGTTTTGGGGAGGAGTGAATGAGTTTGCAAGCATGCAGTGCTTAGAAGAATGCCTGGCACAGGGCTGGTACTCTGCAGGTGTCGCCGCGTGCTAGTAGAAGTAGCAGAAAGAAGTCCTATTAATATTTGATTCTGAAAGAAAGACCCAGATTAGCGTCTCTGGGGCTGAGCGTAGGACAATGTATTGTTAGCAGGGCTAGAAGTAGAGTGGACAAACTGCCCAACACAAAGCAATCTGTGGGCCTAAAAAAAATAACTTTGCATCTATTTCTTTTTAAGATTTTATTTATCAATTCATGAGAGACACAGAGAGGCAGCGACACAGGCAGAGGGAGACGCAGGCTCCGTGCAGGGAGCCCGAAGTGGGACTCCATCCCGGGTCTCTAGGATCATGCCCTGGGCTGAAGGTGGCGCTAAACCGCTGAGCCACCGGGGCTGCCCCTTTGCATCTATTATTATTGTAAAGAAAAGGACACGGCTGCAGACAGGATAAACATGACCTCTGGAGTAAGGTCTAGAAACAGACCCACAGACCCACAGTCACCTGATCTGTGATTCGCAGTGCACTATGGACAGGGTGGCTTTCAATGGTCAGTCGAATGCCACAGCAGAGAAAAATAGAATCCTTATCCCTTTGTCACACGCAAAAATCAATTTCAGGCCGATGGCAGATGTAAAAGTAAAGGTTAAATGCTAAAGCCTCTGGAAGGTACCACAGGAAAACACATTCATGACTTTGACATAGGCCAAGATTCCTCAAGACCCAAAAAAGACTGGCCTTAAAGGAAAACATCTGCAAGTTGGACTTTACAATTTCCATTCAATTTACACTTGTGTGTATTTGCATTACTCAGCAAGTGGACAAAGGTCCGAAGCCTGCCTCTCTCGCAAGAGGATTTCTGAATGATCAATGAGCTTGCGTGGGGAGTGTTCCGCGGGGCGGTGGCGCCGGTGCTGCAGATTCCATCCCCGGACGGGCTAAAGGGGGCATCGGCTCTTGTAGATAATAAAAATCATTTCTAAACAGCGCTCCACCGCCGTCACCATGAGACTGCAAAATAAAAATCAATGAGCTCTCCCTCAGCGCGGAACCACCGAAATGGCTAAAATTAAAACGTTCAAAATCCGAGTTGTTGCTAAGGACGTGCAGCAAATGAGCTTCCCTCGTGCGTTCATTATATAAAGCGGAAGGGATGAGTGTCGATCTGTAACTTTCCACTGTGTCTTTTGTCCCTTAAACCAGGAAAACGTCTCTTTGTTCTGTTTGAAGCCGGGAGTGACGGCAGGTGGCAGCAGAGGGCACAGGAAAGCCACCCAGGGGTGCTCCCGGGTACCAGGGCTGCAGGGCCCCGGGGGGTGGGGTGTGGTGCTGGGCTCCCTGGGGGCCCTGCCCTCCCCGCAGGTGTCTGGGCTCCCTCCCGGGGCATCAGGTACTGGTCCCTGCCAGCTCTCAGCTTTAGGGAGCGAAAGGTCCAGACGGAAACAGGCTCAGAGGGAGGCCCACAAACAGCTCTTGCCTAAGGGGGAAAAGAAAAGCTCACTAATGATTATGGGTTCCTCCTCTCCTTTTAATAAAATGCACATTTCTATTAAAATCCTTTTTAGGGTCACCTGGGGGCTCGGCGGGTGAGCATCTGCCTGCGGCCCAGGCGTGACCCCGGGGTCCCGAGATCGAGTCCTGCGTGGGGCTCCCCGCAGGGAGCCTGCTTCTCCCTCTGCCTGCCTCTCTGCTTCTCTCGGTGTCTCTCCTGGAAAAATAAATAAAATCTTAAAAAGATATATCCTTTTTAAAAATCAAACCATTATCCAAAGTATGTAATGCTTCCTTTACAAACCTCCCCAAATGGTTACTCTGTGGGACATTTTTTTTTTCTTAAAGATTTTATTATTTGACAGAGAAAGAGCATGTGTGGGAGGGAGCTCAGGCAGGGGCAGAGGCGGGGAGAGGGAGAAGCAGGCCCCCCCATCCCCAGCAGGTGCCAGGGCCTGAGCCCCCCCCCCCCCACCGTGGGACATCTTCCTCCCGTGCCTGCCTCTCCGTCATTTCAAGGACTGCTGTGATAGCGCGGGGCCACCTCCACACCCTCCGTCACTCTCCCAAGTACCGTTTGAGCAGGTTTTGAACGTGCAGGTGAGGTTGGGGGCCCCGAGCCCGCGGCCAAGAAAGAGATCCTGGGCCGGCGGGCGGAAGGGGCGGCTGCGGGTGGTGGTTCTCTTGGAGCCCCCGCTGCCCGGGCTGTGAGCGGCACCGGACCGGGGAGGGGGGGGGGGGGCTGAGGACGGGGCAGGTCCCAAGGATCCTCCTGTGCTAAGGAGGACGGACACCGGAGGCCCTGCCCCTGTCCCACCCAGGTGGCCTTTCTAGCAAGGAGGGGTTTTGTTTTTTTAATGTAGAAGTTTTTATTTTATTTTATTTTATTTTATTTTATTTTATTTTATTTTATTTTATTTTATTTTATTTTATTTTATTTGTATATTTTTTATTGGAGTTCGACCAAGGGATCCACACGGCGATGGAGCCTCCCGCGGGAACCTCGCTCCTGCCCCCAAGCATCTGTCCTGTGCCCGGTCATCCCCGCCGCCCTCCCCCTGCTCGGCCACCGCCCCCTCCCCGTCAGCCTGTGAGGAATAGAGAAGGTCGGGGAGCTGGGATGGGGCGCCTCTCGGGGTGTCCCCAGCCGGGAAGGGGCCTTAGGAACATAAGGCCTAAAAGGGCCGAGGGCGCTGCAGTGCGGGCAGGCCGGGGGCGGGGAGCAGGCGGCGCGGGGTGCGGCCAGGAGGGGCCCACGCGCATGGTGCCGCGCGTGCAAAGGCCCTGGGGTGGGAGGCGGCGGGAGTGAAGAGGGCCGTGTCCCGGAAGGCGAAGCAAAAGGGTCGGTGCCGCTTGCGTCAGGGCCCCGCTCCACCCGCCGCCCGCCCACGGCCCCGCGGCCCGGTGGGGGGCCCCTGGCTGCGCTCGGCTCCGCGCCACGGCCGCCCCCACTTTCCGCAGGGTCTGTGCCCGTTGGCGGCAGGTGGGCCCGGGCAGGGGATGCAGCGCAGGCCTGGGCCCTTCCGGGGGGGGGGGGGGGGGGACGAGCGAGCTGCCAGGGGCCCTCGGGCGCGGAGCCCAGCCTGCAGCTCCCCTGCCGCACCCCTGCCGCACCCCTGCCCCGCCAACGCCCCCCCCCCGCCCAGGCTCCCCCCGCCCAGGCTCCCACCGACCGCCCCCCTGCCCTCCCTCCCCCGCCGACGCCCCCCTGCCCTCCCTCCCCCGCTTATGCCCCCTGCCCTCCCTCCCCCGCTGATGCCCCCCTGCCCTCCCTCCCTCACTGATGCCCCCTGCCCGGGCTCCCCCACCGATGCCCCACCCTGCCCTCCCTCCCCCGCCGACGCCCCCCTGCCCGCCCCCCTGCCGCCCTCCCCCGCGCCCCCTGCCCCGGCCACCTGCACGGCCGCCCCCCCTCCCTCCGGGTAGCCTCTGCCCCTAGGGGGTCGGGGGGCGGCCAAGGAGGTAATCGGGCCAGACCCTGGGAGACAGGAGTGCCCGTGAGGGTGGCGCGTCTTGCCCCGAATTCCGACTCCGGGTGTGGGCAGGACAACCCAGAGGAGGACTGACCCAACCGCAGGGGTCCAGAGGAAGAGGAATGGTTCCAAGTGGCCGGCAAGCTTAATGCGAAACAGCCTCGGGAGGAGGTTTTTAATGCAATTTCTGACTCCGGTAGTCGCGGGTCCAAAATAACGGAGGAAATGCTCCTGTCGTGTGCGGCTCCCATCTCGGCCTGGCATCGTGTCTAGTTCCCAACACGCCTGCTTTTAGGAGCCTGACACGCTGGATTTTTTTGGAGGGTGGTGATCGGGTGGTCAAGGACCTAGAGATGCTCCAGGAAGCACAGTAGAAGGACCTTGGGAAAAGATAAACCAGAGCCACGACAGCTTTCTTCAAATATTTGTCCCGTAAGAGATGGAGCTAACGTCCATCAGCTGTCAAGTACAAATTAGGACCAATAAACAGAAGCCAAGAAACAGTGGATTTCAGCTTAAGAGAGGGAAGACCTTTATGAGGGTGGCTTTATTTTCAAGCCACCTAAATAATAGTGGCTCCTCGTCACCCAGGCCCACAGGGATACAGGGTGGGTCACCTGCCTGGGGGGATGGACCACACGACCCATGGTCCTTTCCCTGTCTGCCTCTGGTGCGCGCAAAACCTTCCCAGACGAAATCGTGCCGTCAACGGAAGGTGTTTCTGGGCTTCCGGAGGGTGAGCCTCAAGAACTCAAGGCGGCGCGGGGTGCGGCCGGGAGGGGCCCACGCGCAGGGCGCCGCGCGTGCAAAGGCCCTGGGGTGGGAGGCTGCGGGAGTGAAGAGGGCCGTGTCCCGGAAGGCGAAGCAGTTCGCTTGCAGCGAACTGCCTCGCACGCGGCCCAGACTCAAGCGTCAGAGACAAAGCGGGGCCCACCAGGCTCCTGAGTGATAGAGCTCTCCCCTCTGGGCAAATAGAATTTACCCCAGGACGCATGTGTCTAAGTCCATAAACTGACAAACCTGTTATTCGGTTCGTCCAGAAGGGCTCCCGGAAACAAGACGCGGCCTAGGAAAGACTCTGAAACAGAGGCAGGACGAGTGAGTGAAACCTCTGTGACTCTTCTTCCTCGTGACATAAACGAGTTCCAACTTTAGACAGACATTCACTGGGCAGATTTGAGCAAGGAGTGGAAAGTATACTGGACTGGAAGCCAAAAGGGTAGGGTTTTCGCCCCGTCTCTGTCGGTCAGGAGACCTTGGCCAAAGCAGGTGTGCTTCCCGGGCGCCCGCCCCACCAGCTGCCATCCCGGTGATCCCTGAGGCCTCTTATCTCTGAGCCCAAGATGCACAGTTGATAACTTTGTACATGTGAAATCCTGGATGAAGACACTTAATGTTCACATTGAGTCTGCGTGTCCTTGGACAAGTCATTTCACCTAAAGCGTAGGCGTATGTATTTTTAAATGATAGAAAATAATCTTGAGAGGACGGGTGGGCCGGTTTGGTAAGAAGTAGAGTATTTTACACTCAGACAATCTGGGTGAAAACACTGTTGGTGACCCTGACATGTGAACACGACCTGTAATGTAGAGTTCGCCACCACAGAGCTCCAAATTACTACCCTAAAATAAGTCAACTTGCAAAAGAACGTTGCTAGCTCCTTATGGACGATTCGTTCTCCCCTTCTGTCCTACGGAACCCCGGTTTCCCTTGGAATGAAACGTGTTCAACTTCCATTGCATAGGCGGCCCTGTTCCGTGGTGCTCAGCGGGAGCCCAGCAGAGGCCCACTAGTCGGGGCTTCGGAAAAGACTAGAGATTTCCTTGTAAAAACTTACCGGTCACATGCTTTGGGCCCTTCCCCTCTTCCGGCCTGAAATGTGATCGTGACACCTGGACGTGCAAAAGCATCCTCATGAGCTCAGGCAGGCCAGCATGGAAGACTGGGTTTGGGTTTTGGTTTTTTGGTTGTTTTTAAGATTTAATTTTTAAGTAATCTCTACACTCACCGTGAGGCTCCAACTTACAACCCTGCCAAGATCAAGAGTCACACACTCTACCCACTGAGCTAGCAGGTGCCCCAAAAGACTGGATCCTTGGCAACGCTCTTGAGCGGCTCCATCAGCGCAGGGCTGCTTCTACGTCTCATTCCTGGAAACCATACACCCCTACTTGTAGACACGCGCCCCTTACATGCAGCCTAACGCAGTCCTGACTCGTCAAATACTTGTAAGCAACTGCTTCCCAGTAAATCCCCGTTATTTACACCAGACTGTGAATTTTGCCCCATGGCCTCCAGAGCATCCTACGTCCTGAGAGGTGGTGGCCTATGTAACCACCGCAGCTCACTGGCACAGTAGAGGACCCTCTTCTGGTATCTTCCTCTCTGCTTCTTTCTCGAAAACGTGTGGCTTAGTGTCGGAATCATCATCAACGCCCCCAACAATGGCAAGACCAACAGGCGGTGAGCATCAGCCCCACTCCTTAAGCAACTTGGGATTGACGGACTGACTTCCAGCAGCGCTGCTTGATGTAGACACATTTTCCCAGGCGATGGGCACGAGGGAGGGCACGTGACGACATATAACACTGGGTGTTACTCTATATGTTGGCAAATTGAGTCCAAAATTTTAAAAGTTTATTAATAAAAAAAATTTAAAAATAAAATCTTTCAATATTGTTGAACATGAAAAAAAAAAAGCGAAAACAGAGCATTAATTCAAAGTTTCTTGGATAACCCTTTAAGGGTCACACTTACCCCGTAAGATGACATTTAAGTGCTAAGAAGGCAAAAAAGATACTGCAAATTGTTTAATGAATCGCCTTATAGCTCACATAGTTCATGTTAATTTTATTGCTCTGGTTTGTGCGACTGTTTACGTTGTAGTGTATCGGCTGGAGCCTCTTGGGAAATCCTGAGTTATTCCATTTGTGCCTGTTTTATGGAACTCGAGAGCAATTTTATCGTCTTGAGTGATCACATGGGGGTACACGCGCTCTGCTCTGATGACACGTGGCCGCTTGTATTTGTGGCCTGTGCGAGGCTGAGTCCTTGGTCTGGGGGCTCTTCGGTTTGGTTTTTTTTTTTTTTTTTTTTTGAGATATTTATTTACTTGAGAGAGAGAGAGAGAGAGAGAGAGAGAGAGAAGGAGTCAGGAGGGGCAGAGGGAGCCGCAGACGCCCTGCGATCAGGGGCCGGGCCCGGGGCTCCCGCAGGCCCCCACCAGCCCCCCGCCCGGGTGCCCCGCAGGGGCTGCTGCCTGAGGCTCATTTTCCCAGGGGGATCACGGGGTCTGTCGGGGGGCCGGCGGCCGGTGGCCCACTTCCAGGCACGCCTGCGCTCCGTTTAAGAACAGGTGACGGGCTTACTTTACTTTCCCCTACAAGGATCCGGCTGCCTCATCCCTGCTGGAAGCTCCCGCTCAAGCCCGCCCGCAGGACCCAGAGCTCCCTTGGTGGCTCTCCGGCTGCTACTCCCCCGTCGTCCTGGGTCCCCAGGCCTCGGGCCTGCTGCGGGGCTGTGGCTTCTGCTCCCTGGGCCCTCGCTGTCCCTCCTGGCCTGCGGGCCATGTCCCGGCGGGGAGTCCTCGCTGTCCCCTCGCTGTCCCCTCGCTGTCCCTCCTGGGAGCCCTCACTGTCCCCTTGCTGTCTCTCCCCCCTGGGGCCACATTCCTCCCAGGAGCCTTCGCTGTCCCTCCCACCTTCGGGCCACGTCCCTCCCGGGGCCCTTGCTGTCCCTCCTGGCCTGCGGGCCACATCCCTGTGGGGAGCCCTTGCTGTCCCCTTGCTGTCCCTCCCAGGGCCGTCACTGTCCCCTTGCTGTCCCTCCCAGGGCCTTCGCTGTCCCCTTGCTTTCCCTCCTGGGAGCCCTCGCTGTCCCTCCCCCCTTGGTCCACGTCCCTCCTGGCAGCCCTCACTGTCCCTCCCGGCCTGTGGGCCACGTCCCTCCTGGGAACCCTGTCTCCTCTCTGTCCCTCCCCCCTCGGGCCACGTCCCTCCTGGGAGCCCTCGCTGTCCTCTTGCTGTCCCTCCTGGGAGCCCTCACTGTCCTTCTGGCCTGTGGGCCACGTCCCTCCCTGGGGCCTTTGCTGTTCCCTTGCTCTCCCTCCCGGGAGCCCTCGCTGTCCCTCCCACCCTTGGGCCACATCCCTCCCAGGAACCTCACTGTCCCCTGTCTGTCCCTCCCAGGAGCCCTCACTGTCCCTCCCCCCCTTGGGCCACATCCCTCCCAGGAACCCTCGCTGTCCCCTCGCTGTCCCTCCGCTGCCCCTCGGGCCACGTCCCTCCCGGGGCCCTCGCTGTCCCTCCCTCTGCGACCACACAGGGGCTGCTGGCTGCTTGGCTCCTCCAAGCCTCTCCGGGCTTCCACAAGAAGCACAGTCACACCGAACATTCCGTGATTTTATTATTATTATTTTTTGACTGCGAAGCTTCCGAGGGCGCCGGTCATGCTCAGCACCCACCCCCGCAGTCACGGGCGCCGTCTCTCTCCCTTTCTCCTCCGTCCTCGTCCGCAGTCCACCCGGGAGCTGCTGCCCAGGCACGCGGGGTGTGTCCCCAAGCCAGGCTCTCCCCGACCACTTCTTACCCCCGCTGTGAACCGAGTACCTTCCCGCCACCGTGTTGCCCTCACAGTCAGCACACCCCAAGAGCATTTGCTCGCATGTTCTCATGAATAGCTGGGACAAGCTCTGGCTCACGGGACCGTTCCATGGCCTCACACGACAGTTCGGGCCTGCCTTCAACTTGCAGTCCTGGAAGTTAACAGTAAATCAGGATAAAGACAGATCCTTGAAACCCAAGCCCCACCTGGAACGTTGACTTCTGTTACAGTCACATGTTAAGTGTTCCTAGTTTTACACTCTCCAAATGGGGGAGCATCCGTGTCAGATACACGCATCTGATCCCAAAACTCAGTAGTTTAAATGAAAAAAAAAAAAAAAAAACCAACGACAAGAGAAGACGGCCCGAGTGGGTGGTTCAGGTGCTTCTTTGGGCCCCTTATGGGCAGGGATCTCAGGAAGGATGCAGGAGGGATGAGGCCTTGGAGGCCGAAGGCTTGGCCAGGCAAAGCAGCCTTCGTGTGTGCAAGATGTGAGTTGAGCTCAGCTGACTAAGCAAGACGTTGAACAGAAACCAGATGCTGAAAATGTTCCAACAATTGGAGAAGTGACTTCTACTACAATGGGGGTTGTTACTGACTTTTAAAGAAAAGAATTGAGCCAGCTGAGGCTACGTTTTACTAATATTACAAAAATGTGTTCTCCGTTAAGAATTACACCTTCAGGGGGCACCTGGATGGCTCAGTGGGTTGTGTCCACATCTTTTTTTTTTTTTAAGGCTTTATTTATTTTTCCATGAGAGACACACAGAGAGAGGCAGAGACACAGGCCGAGGGAGAAACAGGCCCCATGCAGGGAGCCAGATGTGGGACTCGATCCCGGGACCCCGGGGTCATGCCCGGGCCAAAGGCTCAACCACTGAACCACCGGGTGTCCCAAGTGTCCACGTCTTGATTTCAGCTCAGGTCGTGATCTCAGGGTCCTGGGATGGAGCCCCATGTGGGGCTTGGCACTCAGCATGGAATCTGCTTGGGATTCTCTCCCCTTTCCTCCTCCTGCTCTGTTCCTTCCCGCTGCATGAGTGTGTGCTCTTGCTCATGCTCTCTCAAATAAACAAAATCTTAAAAAAAAAAAGAATTTCACGTTCAAGTGAAAGCCATTCGTGAATGTTCCAGCCTTCTGAGGATACCTTGTTCCTACACTGTTCAGATGGAACGATGAGCTTCCAGCCCTCAACCCCTGCATTAGGAGAAGTCCTGTCTCTTTCCAGTATTTCTGCAGATTCCCGGTGGGGGGTGCCTGCATGTGTGCGTGCACACGAGCATGCGTGTGGGTGTGCTCGCATGTCACCACAGAGGATCAGAGTGTGTGGCAGGTGGGGTGGCTCATGCCTTCACATCCCCTTGCACTATGACAGATTCAGCTGAATTCCAGTTTCGCATCTTGCCTGCTAGAGCTCCAGCTCTTGCTCTTGCCTTCATGCCCCATAAGGACCCCGTCACTCCCCCAAAGAACTTATTAGCACCCCATAATTATGTGTCAATGGGATGGGGGTCGCACGGACGGTAGAGGAAACGGCTAAAGCCACTTCTACCGATGTAGCCACCCCTCATTTAACCCCGGCAGACCCACCATCTGTCTATCTTACCTACGGGACATTCCGACCTCTGTCAAAGTACCTCCTTCTGGAACATGCCTTGCAGAAATCGCCTTTTAAGAACCCAAACCCCCCTCAGGTAATTCTCCGACAAAAGACCAGCCTGGTCTGTTCCTCCTTCCTGAGTGCATAAGCAGCCTCAGACATTTCTCTTTAAAACAGCCGTGGTTCCTTTTCAGCAAAAACATGCAGAATAAAGATTATTAGTATTCATAGAATGTGCAGGCTTCATTATGTTTTTAAGAAGTTGTCAAGTGTTACCGTGAGGAAAAAGAAATCCCCGAATCCTAGACTTCACTGGGCCCGAGCAAGAGTAGCTCACCTCCCTCATTGGGAATCACAAAACCGAGGCGGTGAGAAGCTCTCGGTAGGCCTCAAGTCACTGCGGGGCCCTTCAGTGAAGAGCTGGGATTAAAGCCTCCTCAGGACAGTCACGGCTGCTCTGATAATAGTTTAACAGACACAGGATATAATTTGCTCACCTTGCTTGCTGAGTGCAATGAGTGAGGCTCAGGATTCGAATAAATATGACTTATGGGTTGAATTATATGCAAATGACATGATTAGACATGCAGAATATGCACATATCTATTAGCAATACAGGGGAATCTTATCTGCCAGTAGGGAAATTTCTGATGAATTATCAAAAGATAAACAGAGCTTTCTTTACTGCTATGCAGATTACAATTTAAATTGCTACAGAAAAATAGCAGTAAAATTTCGTGGGCCCTTGAGTCCCATCTAGGCCTCAGATGAATCTGGGTTTTTTTCCCACTGAACAGCTGCTTATATCTCTTTCACATTATAGGATGCATGGTGACCTCTGACCCTTAGGGTGCTGCTCTTTGTCTCTAATGCACACTTCTTACACACTTAAACCCTTTTCTTCTGATCATAAAAATGATATTTATTCCTTGTAGAAATTTTTGGACAATACAAAAGAAAACGAAGAAAATAAAATAAATGCTGCCTGTAATTCCATCGCTGGAAATAACCAAAGATTCTCTCTTGGTGTTCACTTGTTACCCCAGACATTTTTCTTTGTATCTTAGATAATATACCATACTTACACTTTTTTTTCCATATTGGGACATGCGTTGCTTTGTTTTGTAGCCTGATTTAAAAAAAAAAAAAACCTACACAGAATAAGCATATTCCCATGTGATTAAATATTCTTCAGAAATTGATTTTAAGCTTGAGTTCTAAGCCATGTCAGGGAGTTACTCGTTGTTTCCTGGGTACCTACCATGCATATAGGAAGTATACATGTTAATAAAATTCTGTTTTTCTCTTGTTAATCTTTTTATCATAGAGGACTCAGCTAAGAACTTGGAAGGGAGAGGGAAAATTATTTTTCCTCCCCTGCAGTAATCTTCTATAGACACTTTTCAACCCCTCTCCTATCGTTAGACCTTTTGGTGATTATCTGTCATAAACCCTCAGCTATGTCCTCGCCATTTAGAAGGGCAACAAGCAGAGTTTATGAGCAGAAGGAAAGGTCTACCTGGTGCACAAACATGTGGATACCAGAAGGTGACAAAGGAGAGTGCTGTCCTCATTCATCCTCCATTGCACCTTGTGTTTCAGAACCCACCCTGCACCCACTCCTGCAGCTCCCTAGGGCCTCCTCTCACCTCCTCCCTTCTAGATTTTCCCTCTCCTCTGCTCCTTGGCCCCATCCAGCTACTTCTTCCTCAGATCTCTGGCTCTGACTTTGTGATCCTCAGTTCCCCCTTGTTTGTCCCATAATGAACCCGGTGAGGGGATAAAGGAAGGTGGCTGCACCTGCTCTAATCCTGGAGTGATTCAGCTGCAAGGCTTGAGCCCCAGAAAGAAGTGAAAGAAGTGATTAGATGTTTCTTCCCTATTGAATGCCTTGTCCACAGTTCGTACAGAGCTGTAGCCTTAAAGCACTGTGCCACCTGTTTGGGAAATGACACTCCTAAAATCCACAAACATTTCATTAGTTTCTTTTCTTTTTGGATCTAAATGCTGAGAACCACTGCTTAGCTAAAACTTTGCATCTATCCTTATTTCTTTAGGAGAAGCTTCTGGAAGAATAATTCCTGGTTCAAATGCATTTTTAAAATATGCATTTTTAAGTCTGGTGATAAATGTCAAATTGCCCTTTTGGTATAAAGGTTATACAAAATTACATTTCTAGCAGTGCTGTCCAGTTATGCCCCCAGAACTGGGATAATTAATTCTCTTTGGTAGGCAATTTGTGGTATCTCACTGTTGCCTTAATTTGCATTTCCCTAAGGTATAGGTTTCAAATTTTTAATAATTTCAAAGTGTGTTTTTCTTTTCGATATAACAATAGATTTTTAGGATTTTTTTTTTTTGTCTATTAATTCTGAGATCATTTGAGACCAGGAGATACCAAGGTTTTTAATTGTATTTCAGAACTACGCACTACATATGGTTAGAAGTGAAAAGAACAGCGATCACCTAGACAATCTTGTTGTTTTATAGATAAATCAAAGCTAAGGCCCTGTGGTTAAAGAAAGATGTATTCAATGAAAGCCATGATAGTGGAGTCAAACACAAAATGAGATTATTTTTCAGCAGCAAAACCTGAAAAGCAGCAGTGTATTTAAATATAAGCAATATTTTGTGGTATGGACTTTGCATAAGGTTGTTCAAGAAGGTACCACCAAAAAAAGAAAAACAAACTACACAAAGACTTCTTTCAAGAAATTTATGTATTTATAATCATAAGGGATTAACATCAACAAAGTATGTAGCAAAAAACAGTTAACCTTGAAAATGAATACAATGAAGCTAAATAGATTGTTGATGACATAGTCAAATTTGCTGTCAGCAAGCAATGGCAAAAAAATTGGAAAAAGGCACTTTGTAGGTGAAATACTTTTATATTTTGGTGTGAGAAAAAACACTATTATCGTCGTTATGTGTACTTTTCATTGATTTGAAACTGGCTGTATAAGAGGCATTTCAGAAGATTGAGTGCACTATCAGGTGCCTCTAAGTGGTCTTAAGGACTTAGACACCAGGAGCCCCCAAGATTCACAGCCACTTGTTTGGAGAACAAAACAGTCAATTTGCTCAACAAGCAATTATTAGTTTTTAAATCCTTTTAAAAAATTTAAACTCAATTAATTAACATATAATTTTTAATTATTCGTGTCACATCAGTGATTCATCAGTCTAATCCCCCATGCTCACGGCATCACGTGCAATCAACAGGCAATTATTAAGGATCTATTCTCAACCAGATGCTACCGAGGATCTACTGAGATGGCAGACAAGACGCCTCTGTCTTGGAAGAGAGTTCAGTCTGATGGACGAGAAAGACAACACAGAACAGGGTGGTAAGCTCTGTGACCATCCTATCTGAACTGTCGCCGCTCAGCCCCTGGGGCTTGTCAGCTTCAGAAAAGCTAGAAACAGGAGACAGACTGCAGTCAGATGCCAGAGAGAGACAGACAAGTTGCCAAAGCCCAGCCCTTGAGTGGAGCGCAGCGCTGGCACGGAGCTGAGGTCAGATGCCTTCAGCAGGGCTGCTAAGTTAGAGCAAGGGCAGGCCTGGAGGACAAATGTGACATCAGGTAGGGCAGGGCTTATGGGAGTGGCAGAGCAAGGGAATGAGAGATCCAGGGCAAGGGGCCGGGAGAGCTTGGGGAAGAGCATCCTGTAGTGGGAATGTTCTCCAAGACCTGCTCACCCCTCGTAGGAGACGCACCTTCCACCGCTGGCCTTAAGGGCTGCACTACCCAACCCAGGATGGAGATAGAGAGGGGTGCGCAGAGTGGGGGTGGAATCGCCCACTGGGACTTCACAGTCTCATAGAGGGGGGAACAGAGAGTGCGGGCCGCCTGAAGGGTGCAGCATGCTGCAGGATGAGGCTGGTGAATCAGTGCCCACATCACGCGCACCCGGAGTCCTCGGGTCCAAACAGCAGCCTCTACTGTTAGCCTCAGTGGGCACACTGGGAAACTGAGGCTTAGAGAGATTATATGACTTATCCATGGGTTTAGACTAGAATGTGGGTTCTAACTCCAGAGCTGGGCTGTTAACTATTACTCTTAACCACTAAAGTTCCCTGGGGTGCAGTTTCAGTCAGCCTTTCCTTTCCTTTTCTTTTTTAAGATTTTATTTATTTATTCATGAGAGACACAGAGAGAAGCAGAGACACAGGCTGAGGGAGAAGCAGGCTCCCTGCGGGGAGCCCGATCCCAGGGCCCCGGGATCATGACCTGGGCCGAAGGCAGATGCTTAGCCACTGAGCCACCCGGGGCGCCCCTTTGCTGAGCCTTTTCTGGTCTTTCTCTTGTAGCCAGTGGTGAGGAGCCGGAGGGGTTAAAACCGAGGACTGACATGTGTTTGGCAGTGTGACCCAACGTCATCAGCATAAACTCCAGAGTCCTCGGGTTCGAACAACAGCCTTTGACTTTTGGCGGATCCTTGGTCAAGACTCCTGGGGCCTTGCGTTCCCGGGCTAAAGGGAGAATAGGCGTGTTGTCTTGCTGGAATGCTGTGATACTTAAATGAAAATGTACAGGAGAGCAGCTTGCTAACTGCCAAGCTAAAAATAAGTATTAACTTTTCATGATTCCTACTGCACTTCAGAAGAAGCAGGCAGCCAGGGACAGGTGTACTGGAGCGCCCCCGGGGACGACTGCAAGGGTCCGGATGAAGGAGGGTGACCGGGGCATAGGCTAGAGCAGCGGCTATGGGGATGGAGAGGGGGGGCGCATTTAATGGAGAATTAGGACACTTTACAGACTGGCCTCAGTGACTGATTGGAGTTGGGGATGGAAGGGAAAGGGGGTCAGGATGATTCAGAGCTCCCTGTGAATCAGCAGGTGGATGGTGATGTCATCGATGCAGGAGGGAAGGTGGGCAGGAGACTGTGGTCTATTTCGGGAGCACCGTGAAGAGGTGGCTGTGAGGCATCCAGCGAGTGGAGGTGGGGAAGTACGGGTGGGGCTCAGGGTGGGGGGCGGCAAAGAGGCGTGCTGTGGACTCAGAAGTGTGACACTGACACCGGTGGCGTAGGTGCGACGTCCGGGGGGACATACAAAGTGATGGCTCGGAACCCTGTAATCGAGGGAAACTTCCCAACTCACACCCCAAGAGAAATGCTTCTGCAGAAGGCTGATTGGAAAAGTGGATGCAAATACTCCGGGCACCCCGCTGGAGCGGGGTGCCCAGAGCCCGCTTCCTGAGACAGGTCTGCAGGGGCCTCAGGGAACCCAGCTCCAGAACCGCCCACCTGTGGCCAGAAGAGGAGGAGGAGGCTGGATGGCCCTGCCGAGCTGGAAGGAGAACCGCTGATGCAAAACCAGATTGGAATGTCCCTTTTGGACTTTTAAAAGAGCCACGTTGAAACTCTAATTCTTTGGGGGGGCCTCAGCCAGTGGGCTGCAGCCCCGCCGTTTCTCCGGCCCGCTCCCACCGTGCAAGGCCCAGGCCGGCCCGCCCAGGAAGGCGGCAGGCTGAGCGCCTGGGCCATCTCTATTATGGGGCCGTGCACCCTGGCTCTCCTCATCCGAGGGTGGCTGTGGTGTCCACGGCGGCTGGGCCTCCGGCCCTGAGGGCATCACACGTGTCACAGTTACCGTGAGGATCCCCTGTGCGCTCCCAACTCGGTACCTGGGATCCTTTACGCAAATAGTGGCTTCATAAAACTTATCCCGGCGTGGAAGCTTCCTGGAGAAGTTGGTCCGTTGCACTGTTCCCCATAATTAAATTCACTGGGTCTCATTGTTTCGACACGGTTAAGGCCTTCACCCCAAGTCCAATAAAAGCAGTGTGGTCTGGTGATTAACTCAGAAGGAGCGATTCCTGTGATGGAGGGAGACACTAAGAGGAAGGAAAGGAGGTGAAAGAAGGCACAGGACGGAAGAAAGGAGGATGAGGGGTGTGTTTAGTGGCTACCACGACAACCAGCAACAACACACAATGAAAACGCTCTCTGAAGTCTCAGTATTCAGGGCACCGGGGGACTCAACGGTTGAGCATCTGCCCTCGGCTCACGGCGTGACCCCAGCGTCCCGGGATCGAGTACGGCATCGGGCTCCCTGCTTCTCCCTCCGCCTGTGTCTCTGCCTCTCTCTCTGTGTCCCCCATGAATAAATAAATAAAATCTTTTTAAAAGTATAGTTTTCAATATGATGAAATTTTATTTCTTCCTTATTCAAAGTTCAACGTGGTGGGTGTTTGCAATGGGCGTGTGGCCTCAGCATCCTTGCCTGGATCCTTTGCCATCCGGGGACCGGAGTCAGTGGAGACCCGGTGGGCCAGGCCTGCAGGTGAGCGCACCGCTGCCGTGCACAGTGTGGACACGTGCCCCGACCAGAGCCGGCCCCCAGCCCTGAGCATCCACACGAGGTTCCGGGAGATGCAGTGGAGCCGTGTGCCCCGCCAGTCTCTGGTACGGATGATGCAGCAAGGGCCGAGGCTCAGGTGATGTGAAAATTATAAGTAAATTCCTTGCATAAAATAGTCCAGTTTGTTTCTTCTTCTGAGAGTCTTACTCCAAAAGACTAAGACAGGTGACTACTGGAGCCCCCCAACCTGCCAGAAATATCAGCTAATCCCTAAGCAGAGGGACCCCTGGGGTGTCTGCCTTCAGCTCAGGGTGCGATCCGGGGTCCCGGGATCGAGTCCTGCATCGGGCTCCCCGCATGGAGTCCGCTTCTCCCTCTGCCTGTGTCTCTGCCTCTCCCTCTGGGTCTCTCTAAATAAATGACATCTCTAAAAAAAAAAAAAAAAAAAATTCCCCAAGCAAAAGTTAATTACCACATTTTCAAAGGCGCCAGAGAACATGTTCAGCACTTTTGCAGGGAAGGCTCAAGTCTGCAAACATCATTTGCAAAACACTGTATTTCGAATAATGAGGCAAAACGTATTTGTATTTGATGCAGCTCCGCGTTATTATATAAACCTTTCCTTTACAAACTTCTCCTAAAAACTTCTTCACATTCTCCCCCGAAAAAAAGAATCTTCAAAAAGCTAGACATATACCCACTGAGTCATAGAATAATTGGAATTCTGACAGGAAGATATCTGTAAAGCAGTTCTTTAAAAAGGAACGCCATCCTGCTTTATTTAAACTCCAAAGTAGGAAAGTGCTTTATGGGTCGAGATTTTCCTCATGTGGGGTGTTATGCAATACCCAGCTCAGCTCCTTTGTTCCTCCTGCACACCACGCACATGCCATCTGGTGACATCCTGAGGTCTGCGAGGCTAGTGGATTAGGCGCTCTGAAAAGAAAAGGTTATGCTACATCATGTATAGAAAAAATTTTTTTAAAAAAGCTTTGATGATTCATAAAATTAAAGAAAGCCTTTCAGTTCCTGGCAGGGGCGATCTCCTAGTCAATGTGTTGAAAGGGACGTGGCTGCATTGTGACTTGGCCCCCGACGGAAGCAAAGCTCCCAGCTGGCTTTTCTGCAGGAAAGAGGCGAGCATTAGGCCAACCCCAGCGAGGCGACTTTGAACGGCCGCGCAGCAGACAAAGAGCATCTCAGCCTCCGAGAAAGACCCGGAGGGAGTGCCCGTGAGGCCGCGGGTTAGGGAAGGTGTCAGGGTAGTTCCAGCAAACATTTTCTCGTTCTGGAACATTCTAGAGCAAACACACATCAGGCCCATGTCCCCCCACCCTCCCCCCCAGATGTGTCCTGGGCCTCTGGGCCGCGCCACCTGATACCTTCGGCCTCCGAAGGTACGAATTCGTATTGTGAAAGGTGGTCTCAGCAGACGGGATTGGCCGGCGTCCAGCAGGGTCCCCATCCCCGTCCCATCTTCCCTCCCCGCTGCAGCCGCTGTCAGAGGCTTTGCGGCCTGCAGAGCGCTCTGGCCAGACGGGCATTTGGCGGTGCAACCCGGGGACCTCAGAATTCGTAAAGAGCTTGAAACCCAGGAAGGGAAGCCCTGGTGAGCTTTCCCTCGGGTCCATCAGAGAAAGTTCTGTGTTCTGCTTTCCCTCCCTGTTCTTCCGATGGCAGATTTGCACCCGACGAGTGCCTTGGTGTCGCACCCGGGCCAGGCCTCGGGGTCACGGGCGCAGAGGCTGCCTGCTGGGCTCCAGGCGGACACGGGCAGAGGCAATGAAAGCAATACTTAATTCCTCCAGAATTTATCATTTGACCCAGGTAGGGAAACGGCCCCTTCATCCTTTTTCAGACCCTCTGGCAGAGGACAAAGGCTCGACCTAACGCCGGCTCCCGCGGGCTCCTCTGGGTCACTTCCTGTTCCTTCCCGGCAGAGAACGGGTCCTAGGCTGGGAACCTCCAGCAGGCGATTTTGTCTAAAGTGAAGTCTAATTATCTAATTTTATCTCAGCTAAAGCAAAGTCATGTTTTCCTCTCACTGTGGTTTAGTTTTAGTTCTTGTCCTCGGATAGCAAGTGAAGCAGCTTCCAGTTATCAACTAATGAACATTTTCCTTTTCTTTTTTTCAAAAATTTTATTTATTTAAATTCAATTTTCCAGCACAGAGCGTAACACCCAGTGTTCACCTGTCACGTGCCCTCCTTCATGCCCGTCACCCAGTTACCCCATCCCTCCCCACTCACCACCCGAAAATTTTCTTTTAAAATAAATAATTAAAATTCTATGGGGCGCCTGGCTGGCTGGGGGGTTGAGCGTCTGCCTCGGGCCCAGGTCGTGATCCTGGCATCCTAAGATCGAGTCCCGCATCAGGCTCCCTGTATGGAGCCTGCTTCTCCCTCGGCCTGTGTCTCTGCCTCTTTCTCTGTGTCTCTCTCATGAATAAATAAATAACATCTTAAAAAATAAAAAAGAAATGCTAAAAAGTGGGTCACTTTAAAGGGCAATATTGAATGATGTGGCAAATCATTTGTGAATGAGTCAAAATGGAAAAACACAGGGGCACCTGGGCGACTCAGTTAAGTGTCCACCTTTGGCTCAGGTTATGATCCAGGGTCTTGGGATCCAGTCCTGCCTCGGGATTCCTGCTCAGCGGGGAGCCTGCTTCTGTCTCTGAAATAAATAAATAAATCTTAAAAAAAAAAAAAAAAAGATTGAAAACCACTGGTCTGAGAGCCAGACTCCTGAGTTTCAACGCTCTGCAGCTAAACAGCTGTATGACACTAGCTGTATGCCGCTAACCAGCTGTATGACTAGCTGTAAGGCACATGAGCCCTCCAGGGCTCAAGTTCCTCCTGTGTAACAGGCCGTGATCCCTCGGTGCTTCTCAGCGTTGGCTACACGACAGCAGCACCTGAGGACAGTGTAGGGCTCCCGGCGCAGCCACCGCCCAGACCCAGGGTGTCGCGATCCCCGGGAGGGGGGCCCAGGCCTCAGTATTTTGCAAAGCTCCCAGACAATTCCAATGCACTTCTTGAGTTGAAAACTGCCGCAGTAAAGGGACCTCTGCCAAGTTTCTGACTGTAAGGTAAAAATGATAGGTTACGTAAAAGATGGTGTTAAAATAATCCAGAAACGGATGGGCATTGTGGGTAATCAGCTGAATGAACCAAGTTGTCCCCGGCGTTCAGGCATTCCGATACTCAGCTATGCTCTGCGTTCGCACCGCGATGTGACACGGGACCTACACTGGGGATCTACGGGTGAACAAGGCACACGTGCTCTCTCCCTCATAGAGCTGACAATTTAGGGCCCCTGGGTGGCTCGGGCTCGGGTCATTAACCCCTGGGGCGGGGATTGAGGCCTTGCTGAGCAGGGAGCCTGCTCCTCCTCCCTCTGCCATTTCCGCTGCGTGTGCCCTCTTGCTCTATCTCCCTGTCAGATAAATAAGTAAAATCTTAAAAAAAAAAAAAAAAAGAAAGAAAGAAAAGAAAAAAGAACTGATAGTTTCGTGGAAGAGGAGCTAATTACGCACAGCATTTCTGTGTTAAACGCTGTTGAAGAGAAGCAGGAGCTGGTTGGAGGGTGCCGTCGGTGGATCCTAATTATTCCAAGTCTATCAACGAAGACGAAACATCCGGGCGGGGCCTGGTGTCCCGCTTTACCTGGTTCACCTGGACCGCCCGCTGCGACAGGTGGCCTGTCCCCAGCGGAGAGGCTGTGGCTGGTTTTGCACGTGGACACTCTGCAGCTGCCACCGGAGGAGCCAGCCACAAAGGCGAGGACGTGGTGTCCTGCCCCGTCCTTCCTACCCCGATGGTGCTCCAAGTTGTTGGCGGAAACCTTAGACACTCTGTTAGAATCCGCTGGAACTCAGGGTAGCAACAGGTGGAGCCCAGATCCAGGACTCACCCAGACCCTGTGGGCCCTTTCCTCCCCAAACCAAAGTGCTGGGCCCCTGGGGGCTCAGTGTGGAGCTGCTGCCCTGGGCCCAGGGTGTGACCCCGGGTCCTGGGATGGAGCCCCGAGTCGGTCCCGCATGGAGCCTGCCTCTCCCTCTGCCTGGGTCTCTGCCCCTCTCTCTGTGTCTCAGGAATAAATACATAAAATCTTTAAAAAGAAAACGATTAAAAAAAGCTAAGAAGGATAAGACCCTGTGACCATTGCTAGGTCACCTTAATTCCATTCCAGTTTCTAGGGATAATGGGCCACAGGGAGAGCATTGGGGAGCCACGCTGACCCCCTAAGGAGCACGGGCCAGGGCCCCACAGGATGACCGCACCGGCAAGGCCAGGGACACCCCCAGTCCCGTTCTCCCCATCCCCCTCCCTCTCCCCTCACCCCTCCCTAGTCCTCCTCCCTCCTCCCCATCCCCCTCCCTCTTCCCATAACCCTCCCTACTCTCCCTCCCTCTCCCCTCCCCCTCCCTACTCCCCCTCCCTCCTCCCCATCCCCCTCCCCATCCCCCTCCTACCCCCTGCTTCTCCTCCTCCTCCTCCTCCTCCCTCTCACTACACAGCTGGCTGTCAGTATTTCTAGCCGGAGCCTCTGCAGGGTGTGCGGGCCCCGCCTTCAGGGTGCCTCCTGCTTATTCCTCTCCCTCTGTTTCAGGTCCCCCCGCCCTGCCCTTCACGCTGGTGTCACAGGCCAGGAGCCCTGGGGTCCCGGACAGTCTGCGGCCGCCAGCATCGCCCCCAGAGTCCAGGCTGCGTGCTATTGTGGAACAAGTCGTCCCAGGAAAGCACCCACGGGTGCAGCACAGCCCCCGAGCGTGGGGCCCTGCCGCCCAGTGCACTGATGGGGACGGCCGTGGTGGCCACTGTGGTGACGAGGGCGTGCGCGGGCCGGGGCAAACCCTGGACAGCTCGTACCACTAATTCCTCACAAGGGCCGACCTGAGCACACACTACCCTCCCCATTGTATAAGAAGGGAAACAGGATCAGCGTGTGTTGACGACTTAAATGGCCCAAGTTAGGACCAGGTGGAGGTTGGAGGCCACGCGTGAGACCGCACTGCACCTGCTAGGCCACCCACCTTCAGGAAGCTCCGTGCATTTCTGGGTCTGCTGTGACATGCAGGCCCCTGCGGATCTAACCTTCCGGCCTGCTGCTCTGCATCGGACCTCTCACTCGGTTGGGAGAGGCTCGCCTCTGTCCCTCGCAGGTTCCGCACCGGCTCCCTCCTCCCCACTTTGTCGGACAGGGTCCTCACCCCAGGAACGCCCAGACTCTAACTTCCGTCTGCCTACCTCTTACCCATTCTTCAAGGTCCTGGCCACGCTCAGTCTTCAACCTAGACTGCCCTGAAGTCCCTGGAGCCTGAAGGCCTGTTTCCCTTTCCTGAGGTTTGACATAGGATCGGTGCTCGTAACTTACTCATCCAAGCTTTGTCTGTGGGGTTAGAGGTGAACCTAGAGGATACAGAGGTCATGGAAGGGCCTAGCAGATCAGCAGGCCTGTGTTTGGATTCTGGTGGCCGTGGGACACCAGACCAGACCCGCTAACTGCCTTCCTGAAGTGAGCTTCCTCATCTGAAGACAAGATAAGAACCTCATTTGGCAGGGCAGTTGCACAAATGAAACAGCACCCAAACAACGGGAAGCCCTATCTGAGGCCCAGCACTCTGTGCTCTCTACATACTTGGGCGCTTTCTCTTCTCTTTGAGGGTTGGGCTATGACTCATATTTAAAGAATTCTTGCAAGAGATTAGCAACAGCTTGTGTGTCTTCCGTTGTACAATGGAAGGTTGAGTTGTACATTTTAACTGAGACTTTGAGATAAAAGAGAAAACACTCCAATTCTCTAAAACCAACTCCCGGACACTGGAATCCCCTCATTCCAAAGGGACAGAGAGGAGAGTAAGAGAGGATGATGTGTGAAGTGGATTTGTGATAAGAATTTCTTGGAAGTGAAAGCAGAGACCTCACAGGTATTTGTAACCCCCCCGCCCCCACCCCCGCCGCCCGGGTTTGTGCAGCATTCCCCACAAGAGTCAAAAGGTGGAAGCAACCCAAGCGTCTGTTGACCAATGAACAGACGGATGAAATGTGACCTACACATACAGCAGACTATCATTCCACCTTGTAGAGGAAGTTAAAGTTCTAACAGGTGCAACCACACGGGTGAAACTTTATCATGCTAAGGGAGCTAAGCCAGTCAATAAATGTTGTATGATTTTTTTATACAAGGTTCCTGGAGTAGTCGAATTCAGAGACAGAAAGTAAAATGATGGTTGCCAGGGCGGAGGGTACACAGAAGGGGCAGTTGGTGTTTAACGAGCATGTGCTTTCAGGAGGAGAAAATGTTCAAGTTCTGGAGGTGGATGGTGACGATGGTTGCCTAACCATGTGAATGTACTTAATCCCACAGAGTCCTATACTTAAAAATCGTTAAGATGGTGTATTTTGTTGTGCGTATTTTACAATATTAAAAAAAAAAAAAACATCAGGGGGAAAAGAAGGGCTGGAAAAGTCCTGGGGCCTGTCCAAATATTCCCCAGCTGGCAAAAGGACTGCCCGCAGCTGAGCAGGTTTACAAGGCCCTGAGGGCCACAGATGAAGTCACAGAGGAAGTCTTTACACCACCGGAGCCCTACTGTTCAAAGTGCGGGCGACCCCAGTAACAGGAACACTAGGAAGCGGATTTATTGCTTAAGTAACTTCTCTAGGTTGTTGGTTCTCACATTTTAATAACCATCAGAATCACCTGCCGGGCCTGGTAAAACACAGACTGCTGGCCCCCACCCCGCAGTTTCTGATTCAGCGAGTCTCAGGTGATAACGGAGACATTGCGTTCCTAGCCCATTATCGGGCAGTGCTTCGAGAATGTAGGTGAGACGGCTTCACCTGTGTATGTGGGCTCGTGTGTCATCTGTGTCACCGGGGCTGTGGCTCTAGATCTCCGCAAGCCTGTTTCTCATCTTCAGGCCGACTTTTCCCACAAGAGCTAAAACGTCTACCCCACCTCCAGGTCTCGTGTCTGTGTACCACGTGGCCCAGAGCAGGAGCGATGCCTCGTGTCCCAGCATTCTAGAAAAGAGCCAGACTGGATCAATTAGCACTTGTTAAAAATGAAAAACCAAAAACCAAAGCACAAATGTCTCTAGCAGGTGGTTTCCTCCGTAGAGATCCTCACCCCTGATAACGACAAACAGAAAAATGACACTCGCCTGGGTTCTACTTGCCCTTTGTCTCTTGGGCTCATAGTCATGGGCTCCCTTGACCGTTAATGACAAGGCCTCGCTCCAGAAACTGCCATGTGAGCGTGTGCCATAGGCGCTGAGCTCTTGGGCTTAGCCGCTGAGATGGATGTGACCAAAGTACAAAACCAAATTGCTTCTCTTTGTGGCCATAGCTACTGCGGAGAGCCAGGCTGAGTCAACCAGGACAAGTGCTGAGCGGCTCCAGCAGGACCCCGTGCTGGGCACAGCCAGAGCCCCGCCAGGGCTGAGGGCTCCTCAGGCTGCTCCGCGGCTCAGAGGGTGAGGGTGGATCTTTAGTCTCCCCCCACCCCCGCCCCTTTGTTTCCTCTACAAGCTTTGTCTCTTCAGGCTCTACCCAGACCCACCATCTGGAAAGGCCAAGTTCCTTGGATCTGGATCTTAGATTTCTTTCAGGAAATTCTCTTTTCTCATAAAATTACAGATTTTTTTTTTTTTTAATAACTAGAAGAAATGTTTGACATTGGGTCATCCGCAATTCACCACATTTATAGGTAAATACACCAAGTCAGGGGCTTTTTCATGGCAGGAGACAAAGGCTATGGTCGATGACTCTATGGCAAAGAAGTTCTCCGACTTGTGGCTCCAGTCTCACCCAGAAAGCAAATACTGGATGGATCCCAAAGAGAGGGCCGGCCCCTGACGTGGGATGCCTTCCACAGGTACCAAAGCAGTCGATGCCTGCAGAGTCCTGCTCAAGCCATTCTCCCCCAAGAAGACTTGGCCAGTCACTTCAGCCTACAGCGACCTTCTTGCCCCTGGAGCCCTAGAACATTCAGTTGGAAACAGTTTATAATGTTGTAATATCTAGGTATGATGTAATCTCATAGATTATCCATCCTGGTAGTTCTTAATCAAATTACCGTATTTCATGAACTATGTAAGACTAAACATATGTCACTTCGTGATCTTTTTTGAATTTAAATCCAATTTGCCAATGTATCATATCACACCCAGTGCTCATCCCATCACATGCCCCCCTTCATGCCAGTCACCCAATTTTACCCCATCCCCCCAACCGACCTCCCCTCCAGACCCTCAGTTTGTTTCCTATGATTAAGCATCTCTCATGGTTTCTCTCCCTCGCGAGTGGCTTCCCATCCAGTTTTCCCTCCCTTCCCCTATGATCCTCTGCACGGTTTCTTATGTTCTGCATGTGAGTGAAACTATATGATAATTATCTTTCCCTGGTTGACTTATTTTGCTCAGCATAACACCGTCCAGTTCCATCCATGTCGATGTAAATGTTAAGTATTCATCCTTTCCGATGGCTGAGTAATATTCCATTGTGTGTGTGTGTATATATATATATATATATATATGTATATATATATATATATATATATATACCATCTTTTTTAAAGGACATTGTTTTACTAAGATGTGATGCATTCAATACTGAAAATCATCTGCATTCAATATCAGAAAAGATCTGACTCTTCTGAATAACTTCCACTGCTTTCTTCAGTATTTGATTTATCTTATTCCCCCAACAGTCAGATAATACTTTTTGCTTTACTAAGATAATAACATTTTACCATTTAAACTAACAAGCATTTATTGAATGCCTCCAATGTACAAAATGTGGTTCCAAGTGATTTGGGGACCAAAGAGAAATACACAATAATCTCTGCCCTCGGGGAATTTAATCTACTGGAAGAGATAAAACATATAAATTAACATAGTAAAAAGCAGAGTGAGATAAAAATCTGTGGAAGCAGTTGAATCAAAATACATCGGAAACAGAAGAATCAATCGACTATAGAATTCAGACTTAGAAGGTTTTTTAAAAAATCATCTAGTTTGGGGCAGCCTGGGTGGCTCAGCGGTTTAGGGCCGCCTTCAGCCTGGGGTGTGACCCTGGGGTCCCGGGATCGAGTCCCGCATGGGGCTCCCTGCATGGAGCCTGCTTCTCCCTCTGCCTCTCTCTCTCTCTCTCATGAATAAATAAATAAAATCTTTAAAAAAAAAAAAAACCCATCTAGTTTAATTCTGCAAATGTTCCTTGAATCCCCTGTGCAGTATAATCAAATAACCAACCAGCTGGCTACATCTGAAGAGCTCCAGTGACAGCAACTCATTATCTCATGGACTCCTAGTTTTGAGCCTAGTTATCTGGTTTTTGTTCCCCTCCCATCATGGATACAGCTGAGATCGCATGTCTGGTCCCTGGGGTGGTTCCTGGGGTGCAGGCCACTGTCCTGTCCCGCATAGCACAGGGCACACCTACTGGGATGTTGGATGTTTCCATTCAGGGACACTTCCGCACGTGTCTGCTATTAAAACAGGTATAAAAGCAGGAATAAAAATGATGAGATAAAGACGAAATACAGAATGCTTCTGAAGTGCTCTCACATTTTACCTTCTTAATGTGATCTATTCCCTTTGTTCTCATCATAATGAAACTAGTATCAATAATATCATAAGTGCTTAGTTTTAAAATGTCCCAATAACCATGCTGGCTTCCTAGTCTCCTAGGCTGATATCACGGGGCATGATATTCCCTACTGCTCCATTTATTATGTATCATGATGGATGTAAATCCATATTTCAGAAAGGTTTTTTTTTTTTTTTAATTTTTTGATGATTTCAGCTGTGTTTGGCCAACATCTAGCCAGAGTTGTTTCTATTTTTACCTTATAATGTGGCTGATCAAAACCTTCTTCTCAGTGTTGGTGAAGTGCCAGCGCTGCCATTTCTTTGAAGTTCTCTCATTCTTATATTTCTTGGTCACAGGAGTCATTTTAAGCCACTTATCTGTTTTGTTGGGATTACTTTATATATATATATATATATTTTTTAAAAGATTTATTTATTCATGGGGGACACGGAGAGAGAAAGAGAGAGAGAGAGAGAGAGAGGCAGAGACACAGGCAGAGGGAGAAGCAGGCTCTATGCAGGGAGTCCGACGTGGGCCTCGATCCCGGGACTCCAGGATCATGCCCTGGGCTGAAGGCAGGTGCTAAACCACTGAGCCACCCGGGGATCCCTGGGATTACTTTAGTTATGACACCCCATGTTATGGGACCCCTGCTCTGGCCTCAGGACATTTCAGGTGTGGGAGACACACAAGATTTACTTGGGTTCTGTGCCCCAGCGGATCATCAGGGGCCTCTGGCCCTTTTTGCACATTACTGTTTATAGTGATCTCCATCTGGTTTCCAGCAGGCTCTGAGGGGGAGAAAGTTGTTCCTTCTACTGAGTTAAAACCACGCCGTATGTAGAGAGCCGGTCTACTCGCTCTCCCACCTGAAGTCCAGGGCCATGGATTCTTGCTGCCTTAGCTTATTTCCCCAAACGGCTCCCATGGGCCCAGCCCTGGGTGCCAGTCTACTGCTTGCAGCCCACTTGTCTTCGGGCATCTCCTTCTGCTAGATATGTATTGCCTCTCGGGACTCCTAGCCCTACCTCTTACCAATCACTCCCGATTCTACTCATATTCCAGCCCGCCAAGGGAAAGAGATCTATATAGATAGAAAAGCAGACATTTGATTGTAAACATAAATCTTGTTTCCTTATTAAAAAGAAAAAACCTGAAACATGGAGAATAACAAAATTAAACACTGAAATCATCCATAATTTAATATCTCAGCAATAAACACTGTAATATTTTAACGTTTGCCCTTCCAGATTTTTCTAAACATATAAAGTCTCACACATGCATATTTCATTCCATTCTTTTTTCCTTTATTAATCACTAGGTTCTTCAAAGGCATAAACGCATCAGTATCTGACTAGATAAATCTAGAAATTAAAAGTGATCTGGACAATGAGGCACCTGGGGAGGGCCCAGCCAGTTAAGCATCCAGCTCTTGATTGCACCTCAGGTCTTCCTCTTTTGGGCTTGTGAGTTGGAGCCCACATTGTTGTTCCACGCTGGGTGTGGAGGCTACTTAAAAGCAAAGATAAAAAAAAAAAAAAAAAGCAAAGATAAAAGCCAGCATGGCCTAGTCAACCCCAACAAGCTGAAGTTGTAAGGTCATATGATACAGTTTTCCTAATCTAGACACTCTTCTCTTCTGCAGAATGGTTTTGGAGTCTTGGAGTCCATGTGTGTGAAGGCCTAAGGGAACCAGTATCTTTGTTTTGAGACGAATATTGCAGGTCATGTAATCGAAACTCCACTCATGATTAGAATTCCTGCCCCACTCTCTCCTAACAGCTATTCAGCTTCTGTAGTATCTTCCTCCTGGGAAGCTCAAAACTCTAAGTAGCTTCGGACCATTACAAGGTGTCACTTAGTACCGTGATAGTAGGTGTAGCAGGAATACCTACCAGGATGGGGGACACGTTGGCTTGGGGTTTGCTCTGTGAAAAAAATGTTGATATCCAAAGTGTCTAACAGCTCTTGGGGTCAGGTGGAGAGCTGTCGGGTGGAGGGTCATCTAGAAAGCCAACTGGCCTCTCAGACAGACTCTCACAGATGAAATCATCACCGCTTGGAAGGCGCCCCTCTCAGGTTTTTATGTCCCGAGACCCAGTCTGTCCCGTGCCGTCCTGATGGCCTGGGCTTGGGTATGCTGACTGCCCTTAACAAAACTCAGGATTAGCACACGCATCTGAATGCCAAGTATAAGGGCAATACCAATTTTTAAAGAATCATTTCCCTGGCACCAAAGGGGAGACCTCCTCCCCCTTCCCCTTTCCTTCCAGCATTTACTTTAGAAAACTTGTAATTCTCAGTTCTTTCTCTGTCCCTGTGAGATGTATGCGAACCATTAAAACAAAACCAAAAACGATTCCATTTACTTCCTTGGTGGGGAGAGCGGGAGAGCCCAAGCGGGGGGGGGGGGGGGGGGGGGGGCGGCAGAGGGAGACGGAGAAGCAGCCTGGATCCCAGGACCCCGGGATCGAGACCCGAGCCTGACCCCCAGAGCCATGCAGGTGCCCCTTATGTGAACCATTCTAAAAGCTAAACCAGCCTCCTGCCAGCTTTAAGTCCCAGGAATCCTTTTCTCGAGGACGTGGGAATTGCCTCTGGGATGCAGGCCTCAGGGAGCCTGGGGAGCACGGGCAGGAGCCTGACTTCGGGGACCCCCCGGCTCCAGCTTGCAGACCCAGCTCCTGACCAGAGGAAATCCCGGTTTTCCTTCAGATGAAGCCAGCTGGCCGGCACAGGTGATTGGCCCACGTGCCAGGTGAGCCCGTGACGGTGGCACCGCCTGGTCTCACTGCTGCCCCGAGCACGCGGTGGTGGCCGCCCCCCTGCAGGGAAGGGCGAGCTGCAGACGAGGGGGCATCGGGGACCATGAAATGCACTTCACCTCCAGAGCGGCGACCTCACTGCTGCAAGGACACCTGCACAGGGAGTTGAGACACCGCAGGCAGCCAGACACGGCTGTCCCCGAGCAGGATCATCTGGTCTGTTGGTCTGCGAACAAGCGGCAAATCCATGACGTAGTACATGACACGCCTGAGTGCACTTGGAGAAGGTGCTTTCTTAGGCTTCATTTCAGGGTTTTGTAGGTGAAACGGAGTGCTGACCCACCACACCCCGGGACCCAGGCAGCAGGTGCCTGTCTCGGTGAACGGGTGTCTCACCGGGCCAGAGGCGGAGTCTGGGCTCAGGGTGCCCTGGGAGTGGTACCCGGCGACACCTGCCTCCGTGAGTCCCAGATGCTGCTGCCTCCTTGTGTCCTGGCACGAACCTTCCTGGGACACTTTGGGTACAAGGGAGGGGACAGTTAAGCAAGCTCTGCAGGGGCTCTTTTTTTTTTTAAGATTTTTAAAATTTATTTATCCATGAGAGACATAGAGAGAGATGCAGAGACCCAGGCAGAGGGAGAAGCAGGCTCCATGCAGGGAGCCCCGATGCGGGACTCGATCCTGGGACCCTAGGGTCACGCCCTGGGCCGAGGGCAGATGCTCCACCGCTGAGCCACCCGGGCGTCCCATGTGGGGTCTCTTCTTATCAGGGCGCTAATCCCATCAGGAGCACCCACCTTCATGACCTCATCTAAATGTAATTACCTCCCACGGGTGGTGGTTAGGGCTTCGACATATGACTTTGGGGGGTCGGGGGCCCCCTTGAGCCCCCAGAATGGCCTTTGAGCAGGGAAGGGGCCTCCTGTTGCCTCAGGGCCGCTGGTGAGCTCAGCTCCCCCTCCAGCTCTGGGATGCATTGTCCCCTGACACTGCGCCCCCCGTCGGGGCGCCCCCGCTGCAGGGAGCTGGGATCCGAGAGCAAAGCCGCTGGGCGACAGCGAGTCTCGCTTTCTGCGGAGGATGGCGGGCCTGGAGCGGCCAAGGCGGGTCAGCGTTTACTTTGAGGTTTCCCTGCACTGGCAGGTGGCTTATAAGCCGGGTTCCTCCTCCGTCCTCCGGGGCCGCTGGCTCCCCAAGGAGGTTCCCAGAACCGGCCTCCTTCACGAACCTTCGCAGGTTGCTGTTCTCCATCTCCTTGTGCTTTGGTTTGGTCCCGCTTCAAGTCCCAGCTCCAGGTGGCTGACCCCTTCACTTGTCCTCTCTCTGGGCCCCCTAAACCTGCCACAGGTTCTTGCCCCGCCCCCGGATTTGGGGCCTGTGGCTTTCTCCAGGATACTAGGGCATGACCCAAGAGCCAGGACTGGAACATTCCAGTCCCAGTCTCAGCTTCCATAATCCGCACCCGTCTCCAGGCCTCCCCGCCAGCAGGCAGCCCAGTGCCTAGCGACTCCCCCTTCTCTTCTCTTCCCTCCAGTGTGGGAGACGCCTGCAGACAATCTCTGAGAGAGCCCGAGAGGTGCGGGACTCCTAGAAACCGGCCTCGAGTCCTGCAGACGGGAGATGGGGCCGTGCAGTGGGTGGAGGCTGTCCAGGCAGCGATCCAGGCGGCATGCGAGAGGCCCTTCTATTCTTAAGGCCCTCTTTCTGCGAGCTCTAGCACAACTGCTATTGTGTTTAATTTTATCTTTGACATCAAATGGTTTGATATCTGCTCACTGCCTAGGAGTCTGATAACCGGGATGTTCTTAGAAAATTGAAAGCCCTTTCACACTTTTTAAAATTTAATCCCCATAAAATCTTCGGAAGGCAGGTATTAGTCTTCCAATTGATAGGGAAGGAACAGATGCTGGGGGAGGGGTTCCTACCTCCTACCCCACCTGAGCCGCTTGTGTCAATCCTCAGCTGCCCCCCCGTTTTGACCTAAAATGCTGGACTAACGCCATCTGGTCTAACAACAATAAGAAAAATCACCGGCGATGTAGCCTGCGGCATTCATGCTAGTGGAAAATATGTTTCATATCTTACCTCCTGAAAAACAAAAGTGATGTTTATGGAGGACCTCTTTCAGCTTAGAAAATGCAGTGTCCAAAGCAATTTCATGTGTTCCTTCTTTCTTTTTTTAAAAAAAAAATTTTTTTAAGTTTGAGGTATAATTGACATGACATTATGCCTGTTTATTCCAGGTGTACAGTGTAATGATTCAATATTTGTTTAAATTGCAAAATAATCACTGCGGTAAGTCCAGTTAGCATCCTTTACCACACAGTTACAAAATGTTTTTCTTCTTTTTTTTTTTTAAAAGATTTTATTTATTTATTTGACAGAGAGAGACCACAAGCAGGGGAGCGACAGAGGGAGAGGGAGAAGCAGGCTCCCTGTTGACTAGGGAGCCCAATGTGGGGCTGGATCCCAGGACCTGGGGACCATGACCTGAGCCAAAGGCAGACACTTAACCGACTGAGCCCCCCAGGCACCCCCAACATGGTTTTCTTCTAATGAGACTTTCTAGATCCACTCTGCTCGCTGCTTTAGAGCCGCTGCAAATGTGTTTCAAACAGGTTACTGAGATTGATATAATTTTATTTCCCTCATTTGTGCAATCATAACAAACGCTTTTTTAATTTTTATTTTAGAGGGAGAGAGAGAGAGCAGGAGGAAGGGGCAGAGGGGGAGAGAGAGAGAGAGAGAGAGAGAGAGAGAGTCCCAAGCAGTCTCTGCACTAAGCATGGAGCCCCATGGGCTGGGTCTCATGACGCTGAGATCATGACCTGAGCTGAAACCAAGAGTCAGTCCCTTAACCAATTGAGTCACCCAAACACCCCCATTCATAACAAATACTTTTAACATTTTCTAAACAGAAGGCTCCAGGAGATACATTCTTTGAGAAATATTACGAGGCAAAAATTGGAGCTGAGAAAGCACATGTGCTCCCCAGGAGCTAACTCACATTATTCAAGCTCCTGGTGGATGTCATCGCCTCATGAGCTCTGGGAGGGTTCGCTTTCTCTTCAATGTCTTCCGTCTTTCCATTTTCTTTTCTTTTATTTATTTATTTATTTTTTTTTTTTCTTTTCTTTTTTTTAAATATTTATTTATTTATTGGAGAGAGAGAACAGCAAGTGAGAGAGCATGGGGGGGGCAGGTGCAGAAGGAGAGGGAGAAGGAGACTCCTCACTGAGCAGGGAGCCTGATGGAGGACTCAATCCCAGGACTCTGGGATCATGACGAGCTGAAGGCAAATGCTTAAATTTGAGCCACTCTGGCGCCCAGGTTTTCTATTTTAACTGGCTCCTCTTCTTCAGCCTAGAAGTGATTAAGTCCCTTCCATCTACACACACACACACACACATACTCCTCTCAGTTTTGTGTATCCCTGTCGCTATCACCCTACTGGTTCTTTTTCTCTTTCTTCCTACTGAGCCATAATTCATGAAGGAGTACTCTGCAATCACTGCCCAATTTCATACCTCCTTGCTCCTTGTATCCACCATGCATTCATTCAACAAAGTTTTCTTCCCTGGATGCCGGGCATTGCGAGAGGTCCTACAGAAACAAAGAGAAAGAGCATTTCTCTCCTTAAAATGCATGTGTTTTAGGACAAAGAAATTCAAGTTGTAAAGCACAGTGGTTAAGAACACAGATTTAGGAGTTTGACTACCTGGCTTTGAATTGTCTCCCCTACTTACAAGCTGCAGCGTTGGGCAAGTGACTCTACCTCTCTGAGCTTTGGTTTTCTTAGTATCATGAGGTTCATTATAACTCCTACCACCAAAGGTTGGTACAAGGATTATACAAGGTAAAGTATATAAAGCATTTAGCTCAGAGCCTGACAAATGGACTATTCAGTAATAGCGAGCGGTTTCTGTTCCCATCGCATTACAGTGGGACAAGAGCCAAATAGGGGTAGGCAAATGGGTGCTTTGCAACAGATGCGTGTTTTTCTGAACCTAGACTGGGGAGGAAGGTGAAGTCAGGGGAGACCTTCTAGAACAGAAGAATGACCTAAAATGATCCTTGAAGATCAAGTAGGAGTTAGCCCGGAGAGGGGAGCAGAAGAGGAAAGCAAGGCTAACTGGGTTCAGGTGGAGGGCACTGTCATGGAAACCAGGAGAGAGCATATAGGCCCTCCTGGAGAAATGGAGGTAGTGTGGCTGGGATGTAGGGTGAAGGGAAAACGGGCCTGTGGACACTGGAAAGGCAGGGTCTTCTCCAGCAAGGGCCTGTGCCGGCCCAAGGGCTTACCTTATACCCTGAAGGCATTGGGGCCTGTGGCGCACTTCACACAGGGCAGTGGCAGACCTATATTGGCTCTGGGGAAGATCATTCTGGAAGGTGACAAAGTTCCAGGTTGTGGAGGGGCCAGGAAACCAGGCCGGGAGTATCAGTGGCTGAATGAAATGGTTAATTGTATGTGTCAACTTATCTGGGCCACAGGGTGCCCAGATATTGATTAAATATTATATCTGAATGTATCTGTGGGCATGTTGCTGCATGTGACTAGCATTTGAGTTGGTGGACGGAGTAAAGCAGATTGCCCTTCCTGAAGTGATGGGGCCTCATCCCATCTGCTGAAGGCCCGAACAGAATAAAGAGCCTGAGTAAGAAAGAATTCTCTGAGTGTCTTTTGAATTGGGACATTGGTCTTCTCCTGCCTTTGGACTGGGACTTGGACTTGGACAGGAACTTACACCATTGTCCCTACCAGTCCTCAAGCCTTCAGACCAGAATGGAACTCTACTATTGACTCTCCTGAGTCTAGACTTTTCCGTCTCCATAATCACACGAACCGATTCCTTATAGTAAGTCTCTTTACACACACACACGCACACCCTACTGGTTCTGTTTCTCTGGAGAACTGTGACTCTGCTGGGGGAGCCCTATAGCCCTTCAGTCTTCATCCATGTCTGCTTCCTAGCTTCCCTCCTTCCCACCTACCCTTGATATTTTGAGCCAAGTTATCTTTCTAATATATATGCAAGCAGGGCAGCCCTCCCTTGATGTTCTCTCTAATTCCCAGTTATCTACGATTCCCAATTCCTAACCTGCAATAAGAGGTCCTTCAAAATCCAGGCCCGGCCTCTTGGTTCAGCCTTCCTCTGTTTCCTTGTGCCAGTATCACCATTATAAACTCACTACAGTGTTTCATGCATTTGTGCCTCTCGTACCCACTCTTCCCATTGTCTGGAATGCCCCCCTTTTCTTTTCTCTCTCTAGCTGGCTAACCACTAGTTAGCAACTGAGGTTCAGTACAAGTGTCACCTCATTGGCAAATCCATCCCTGACTCCTCAGACGTACACAGCCTGAACTCCACTCCATTGTGTACGTTCCTGCCCTGTGGCAGGTATTACCTCTTTTCACAGGAATCCGTGTATCATCTATTTCTACCAATTGACAGAGGGCTTCTCAAGGGCATAGAGTGTGACAGCTTAAGTGTTGGATCCTAGGCCTACAGGTAGTAAGGACTCAAGTCCCTAAGCACTGAAATACTGGGTGCAGATTTACAAATATATGCAAAAATGGATAAAAGAGACAGAAAAAGTAAAAGTGATGGCATAGACCCCACTAATCACAGCTCATTCTCCTCTTTAAATATCCTGTTAAATGAGCGTCACAATCCTCTTTCCCATCCACATTTTACTACCAGCCAATAAGCAAATACGGGATTGTTTTCATAAGATTATTTTTCTTTTCTTCTTGTCAAGTTTCATCCTGTTTCTATCTGGGCTTAAAGAGTCTGGACTAGATATCAGAGATTGTAGCTCTCCCTCTCTCTCTCTTTTTTTTTTTTTTTTGCTTTTATTTTATAATGGAGAAATTCCAGGAACTTATTTTAGGGCTTTTAGGACATTTGTTCATAGCACTATTTAATGTACAGTTACCTTTTTAGGAAAGGCAGATTTTTTTAAAAAAAATATCCTTTGATCTTTTGAGTTATAACTAAATACGTATTCAGAGTTTTAAAAATCCAGCTCAGCAAGTTGTGCCAGAGTGCGGGAAGACTTTATAGAGGAGTTATGCTTTTTAACAAACATTAGGAGCATATGATGCCGAGATGCAGGGGCAGGCAAACCGACTGTGGCAAGTGACGATTGTGGACCTGAGAAGTTTCTCATCACGACTCCCACGAAGCAAGAGGAGAAAAAGCCAGAGTGTAGGATCTTTAGAATGAAACCACAGCAGGGGCCACAGAGGTTGGTTCAATTATTTTAAAAGCAATGTGAAGACTGAAAGATGTTTTTAACATTCTGAGTACATAAAAATAGTTGGCCTCGGTGTTTTGATGTGCTGAACAATTGGGAAAATGAGTATTTCCACCGTGGCCAAAAGCCTGCACATTTTTCTTATGACTCATCTTGTATCTGAATTCTGAAAGCTTGGTTTGCGGAAGAAGTGGAGCCTCCACACTCTCATTTCCAGTTAGTCTCTGTCGATATAAAGTCGGGCTGCACTTCGGGGTGAGTTTTGTGTGACAGTTCCATTCAGAGTATATTTTTGAGGGTCCTTGATATTTGGGGTCAAAAGTGGTTTTTCATCTCTAAATTTTCTAAGAATGTAGACACAATATGGTGTGTAGGAAACAGCAACAACCACAGCACTATACTCCCTCTTGTTCTCTGTACTGTGAACTGTATACACCAATATCCAGATCTCGGGCAAGTAATTAGTATTTCTGAGTTTTGTGTTCTTCATCTGTAAGGTGGGGAATATACCACCTCACTGGTTTGTTGCAGGAGTTACATGAGTGAATATATGTAAATAGCTTATCACGATGTCTAACACATACAATAAACAGTAGCTGTAAAAAAAATAATAAAAATAAAAATAAATAAATAAACAGTAGCTGTTACCGTGGTGTTTGTTCATATTATTAATAGTTTAATACAAGGAAAATTGACCTGGAAATGGGAAAAACTAAGTTTTCAAAAAATAACTACTGAACCTATCACTAAGCCGATTTTGCTTATTTTAGCAATTTTGAGCCATAATTTTTTCATCTTAAAATGAGGAGTTTTTCCCAGATAACTTTCCCACTTGATGACTTATGTCTCCACAAATAAATCGGTCAGTGTAGTGAAGTCCTTCATCCTCATCCCCTGGAGTCCCTGCACCTTTCCTGACATAGTCTTCAACCACAAGCAAGTCTAGTGTCCAGTGTCACATGGAGCTCCTGTGTCCGACTCCACACTGGCCAACTCCATGTAGGTGCAGGATAGCTCTGAAGATTATCAGAGGAAAAGACTTTTTTGGGTAATAATTTTTAAATCCAAAGACATAATATCTAGAAACACGTTTTAATACTAGTGGGTAGCACAAATAGCGTTCAGACTTGTCTCCAAGGGATACCGTTCCATTGTCAGTGAGAGCAGAAGATTGATGCCTTTGCCCCATAGTCCTTGACAGAATTGAACCATTTTTATGGAAATAAATGAGTTATCACCCGCGGAAATAAAATTCTCCGGACTGACTCTTGTTAAGGGCAGGCATCCGTAACAGTACAATAATTACCCCTTGCATCTGTATGGCTTGTTGCCTCTACAAAGCCTTTTGTCACACATTTATGCCATTTCACTCCCCAGAGCAGCCATACAAGGCAGGTGGGGCAGCTGAAATAAGGAAGCTGAGGTCCAGAGAGGTTGTGTGACCTGCCTGAGATGACACGGTGTATAAAGACGTGTGTTAACGCCAGACGGAGCCATGGCTCTCTGGCTCCATGGGACACCGCTGACACTGCGACTGAGCAGCAGCAACTCTTTCTCCTCACTAGTTTCCTTGGAAACTGGCAAAACACTCAGCATCTCTGTCAGATAAAACTAAGCAAAGTTTTCCAAGAAGGATATACGTATGGGTCAGCTTCCCAAGAGGGCCCGCCAAGATACATGTATGGGATAAGGGGAGCGGAGACTGTCCTCCGTCTCTGTTGAGACAGACCCTTATCATCCTTCTTAATGGACGTTTTTAAAAGAGCTGTTGAGCTGTTCACATTCCAATGTGCACAAAAATCACCCGCAGGGCATCATACTCCGTTCAAAAGCACAGTCACTCATGACATTTTATAGAGCAATTTTTCTGCTTATTATAGAGGAAAACTGGAGCATGTGAGCATTTTATTAATTGAATGAATCAAATACAAAAACAAAATTCAGGTCCATGAATCAGGAGTTAGATTGTCTTGGCCTGTTCCTAACTTGGCTTCGTCAGTTCTGCAGCTAGAAGACAATGACAGACGACTTGCCTCTCTCTGACTGTCCTTGCTCTGGTCTGAAGCAGAAAGGATCTTCCTATGGCTTCTCTCCGGATATGCCCTGCTCACCCAGAACATCGGAGTGGGGAGCCCTGGTTGAGGGTATTGGGTGGGTTTGCCCATCAGTCACTCAGACAGGGAACTACAGACTAGCACTGTTGGCTCTTGAGCCCTTGAGTCTGGACTGAACAGGCCCAGGGGGCCTTCGCAGCTGGAAGGCCAGGGATGCCCTTGTCCCCCTCCTGGGAATCAGCCAGCTGAGAGGGCCCAGAACTGCTCTTGTGCTACTGGCAGGCACTGAATACATTCCCCAAGTGAAGAGGGAGAAAAAGGAAACCCTCAGAGGCCCTCACTCCATCTCCTCCTCACCCTGTTGCAGGCAGGCCCGCAGCCTGGATGTGTAAGCTACATCGTGTTTGAACAGTGCTCTTGAGCCTTAGATGGTGCGACCAGCAGTGAGGTTTGGGGACGACACATCACTACAGAGCTTCAGTTCCCAAATATCCAAGCTTGAGGGCCCTCTTGATGGGGTGAGGCCCACAATGTCCCAGGGGTACATAAAAATATGGCTCTAAAGCCTAGTATATCCCTGGACCCATTTCATCAACTTTCCAAAGTTTGGGATCCCTTATTCCAGCTCTAGCCGAAAGTCCTCAGACTAGCCTTGTTTTCTGTTTTGCACTATGAGTTTCCATCTGCTAATCTGTGCAAAGCCTGGCATTTCAAAATCCAAAGTCATCTGAATGAGAAGGCTACAGGCAAACTGTGAATACCCTCCCCCATTAACCTCCAGGGAGATTTAAAGAGAACATCAGTGTCCATTTGCCAACGATCAACACAAGCCCCTTTGCCTTTACCCTTGTCTGCAACCCCATGAGGTAGGCGCTGTTACTATTCCCACTTCACAGATGAGGAAACAGACTCATCAGTACGGAATAATTAAGTGTATGTAGGGAGTGAAAGGTGGTGAGTACAAGGTGGTGCCACATGGAACCCAGGATCCTGCTTCCAGCTAAAGCAGAGCCTCCAGAACTCTTATCCAGCTGCGCACCTGCTGCCTCCCCACTGCTATGTGCTGTACCCCGTGTTCTATAAATGCAACAGCCCCACAGCTTCTCTTCGCAGCAATGGGAAACACAGGCAAACCCGGAAAAGAAGAAAGTCAGTAAGATTCACGGGGCTCAGTCTTAGTGTGCAGGGGGTGAGATGAGGCTGCGAGTGAGTGAGTGCACACACACGCACACACATGCGCACACACACATACTTGCTGAGTCTAGAAACACGAAGATGAGACGACCTGTCTGGGCTTTCACACCTCCAACGGGTGCTGCCCGGGAGAGCCCGGCTTTGCTCTTACCTCGTCCCACTACTCAGCAGCCCCCGTCACTGTCCACCAGCCCTCCTAGCACTTTCCACCTTCCCAGCTCTCCTTTCTCTCGGGGGCCCCTCCACCCTCAGGGTGGATTAGCTCCCCTCTCCTGCTCTGCACCAGCTCCTCTGGACTCCTGCTTTGGTTTCTTCCTCTGGTCGCTGCGACACCCATTGTACCTGCTCTTTGCCAAGTTACTAAGAACAGGAGTTCAGTGAGGGCAGCCCAGACCAGATCGGCTTGATGTATCCCTTGAGCCAGCAACCAGCTCACCCCTGAGGTGGGCACCAAAATGCCAACGTGAGGCTCTGCAACGTGCTCTGAATCCCTGCCCCACCTGGCTACTACTTTACCTCCCCAGTCTCAGTTTCGTTATCTGTATCATGAGTACAGTAACCCCTTCCTCAAAGAGCTAGAAGTAGTTAGTGAGAAAATGCCATAAAGACTCAGTATGCGACACCTGAAACAGTCCAAGCTGTTACGAATATTGTCATAATGACTTGACATGCTCCTCACCCAGGTAGCAGGGCTCCAAAGCCCCCGGTTTCCCATCACCATGTTGCTAAACATAACATAAGCCAGACTGTGTCCTGCTCTCCTGCACTGAACATACCCTGGAGGAGAGAGAGAGAGAATCCTGACACAGAAGAGAGGGAGGGGGCACCCGGGTGGCTCAGTCAGTGAAGAGTTGGCCTTTGGCTCAGGTCGTGATCTCAGGGTCCTGGGATCGAGCCCCCCATGGGACTCCCTGCTCAAGGGAACCTGCTTCTCCCTCTCCCTCCGACCCTCCTCGCCGGTGGTGCGCTCTCTCTCTCTCTCTCTCTCTCTGTCTCAAAGAAATAAATAAAATATTTTAAAAACTAAAAAATAAAATAAAAGAAGGGAGGGAGCAATCAGGGAGACCCTGCCAGAGTAGGTAGTTTTATTAGAGACAGCTTTCAGGGGAAGAAACTACCATGAGCAAAGACAAAGCCCTGAAGGACAGAGGATTCCTGGTGGGAGGAACACTGATGATGAGGGTGGAGCTGAATCATGAGGAGCTGAAAACACCAAGCCAAGGAACCTATTTTGAGATCAAAAGGGAGCTACCTAAGGTGTAGGTCAACCCTGGAGCTATTCTGGGTGGCAGCATGTGTGTGGAGGCTGGTCAGGAGAGAGGAAAGCTCTAGGCAGGAAGATCAAGAAGGTCTATCATTTGGGTTTTCCATATACAGTACCATATCATCTGCAAAGAGGGAGAGTTTGACTTCTTCTTTGCTGATTCGGATCCCTTTTATTTCTTTGTGTTGTCTGGTTGCCGAGGCTAGGACTTCTAGTACAATGTTGAACAGCAGTGATGATAGTGGACATCCCTGCTGTGTTCCTGACCTTAGGGGAGAAGTTCCCAGTTTTACCCCATTGAGAATGATATTAGCTATGGGCTTTTGTATATGGCTTTTATGATATCAAGGTATGTTCCCTCTGTCCTTACACTGTGAAGAGTTTTAGTCAAGAAACTATGCTGTAGTTTGTCAGATGGTTTTTCTGCATCTATTGAGAAGATCACATGGTTCTTGTCCTTTCTTTTATTAATGTGATTGTGTCACATTGAGTGACTTGTGGATGTTGGACCACCCTTGCAGCCCAGGAATAAATCCCACTTGGTCGTGGTGAATAATCCTTTAATGTACTGTTGGATGCTGTTGGCTAGTATTTTGGTGAGAATTTTGGCATCTATGTTCATCAGGGATATTGGTCTGTAATTTTCCTTTTTGGTGGGGTCTTTGTCTGGTTTTGGGATCAAGGTAATGCTGGCCTCCTAGAAAGAGTTTGGAAGTTTTCCTTCCATTGCTATTTTTTGAAACCGCTTCAGAAAAATAGGTATTAATTCTTCCTTAAATGTTTGGTGGAATTACCCTGGGAAGCCATCTGGCCCTGGACTCTTGTTTGGAGAACCCAAAAGACTCGACCCCCAAATCTCTAGACCTCATACAGGAATTCAGCAAAGTGGCAGGATATAAAGTCAATGCACAGAAATCAACTGTATTTCTATACACTAACAATGGGACAGAAGAAAGAGAAAGGAAGGAGTCAATCCCATTTACAATTGCACCAAAAATCATAAGATACCTAGGAATAAACCTAACCAAGGAGGCAAAGGATCTATACTCAGAAAACTATAGAACACTCATGAAATAAAAGAAATCAAAGAAGACACAAAGACATGGAAAAACATTCCATACTCATGGATTGGAAGAACAAATATTGTTAAAATGTCTATGTTACCTAGAGCAATCTATAAATCCCATGCAATCCCTACCAAGATACCATCAAATTATTTCACAGAGTTGGAACAAATAATCCTAAAATTTGTATGGAACCAGAAAAAACCCTGAATAGCCAAAAGAATGTTGAAAAGAAAACAAAAACTGGTGTCATCACAATTCTGCACTTCAAGCTGCATTACAAAGCTGTGATCATCAAGACAGTATGGTCCTGGCACAAAAACAGATTCATAAATCAATGGAAAGGAATAGATAACCCAGAAATGGACTCACAACAATATGTTTAACTAATCTTTGACAAGGTAGGAAAGAATATCCGATGGAAAAAAGTCGGTCCCTTTAACAAATGGTGTTGGGGAAATTAGATAGCCAAGTGCAGAAGAATAAAACAGGACCACTTCCTCACAACACACACAAAAACAGACTCAAAATGTATGAAAGACCTAAATGTGAGACAGGGATCCATGAAAATCCTAGAGGAGAACATAGGCAGCAACCTTTGTAACCTCGGCCACGGCAACTCCTTCCTAGACAGGTCTCCAAAGGCAAGGGAAACAAAGGCAAAAATGAACTATAGGGACTTCTTCAAGATAAAAAGCTTCTGCACAGCAAAGGAAATAGTCTACAAAACCAAAAGGCACCCTACAGAATGGGAGAAGAGATTTGCAAATGACATATCAGATAAAGGTCTAGTATCCAAGATCTATAAAGAACCTATCAAACTCAACACCCAAGAAACAAATAATCCAGTCAAGAAATGGGCAGAAGACATGAACAGAAATTTCCCAAAAGAAGACATAGACATGGCCAACAAGCACATGAGAAAATGCTCCACGTCACTCAGCATCAGGAAAATACAGATCAAAACCACAATGAGATCCCACCTCACACCAGTGAGAATGGCTACATTAAGAAGTCAGGAAATGACAGATGTTGGCAAGGATGCAGAGAAAGGGGAACCCTCTGCATTGCTGGTGGGAATGCAAGGTGGGGCAGCCACTCTGGAGAACGGTATGGAGGTTCCTCAAAAAATTGAAAATGGAGCTATGCTGTGACCCAGCAAGTGCACTACTGGGGATTTACCCCAAAGATACAGATGCAGTGATCCCAAGGGGCCACCCACACCCCAGTGTTTATAGCAGCACTGTTCACAATAGCCACACTGTGGAAAGAGTCCAGATGTCTGTCAACAGAGAAGTGGATAAAGAAGATGTGGTCTATATATACAATGGAATATTCCTCAGCCACCAAAAAAGAAAATGAAATCTCGGCATCTGCAACAACATGGGTAGAACTAGAAGATATTATGCTAAGTGAAATAAGTCAATCAGGGAAAGACAATTATCATATGATCTCACTCATATGTGGAATTTAAGAAATGAAACAGGATCACAGGGAAAAAGAGGGGGGAAAAGATGAAATCAGAGAAGGAGACAAACCATAAGAGACTCTTAATCATAGGAAACAAACTGAGGGTCACTGGAGAAGAGCAGGGCGGGGGGATGGGGATAACTGGGTGATGGGCATGAAGGAGGGCACGCAATGTGATGAGCCCTGGGTGCTATGTAACCAACGAATCACTGAACTCGACCTCTGAAACCAATAATACATGTTAATTAACTGAATTCGAATTAAAAAAAAATTTTTTTAAGATCTATCATTTTAAGCCAGGCTTGTCTCATTGCTGTGACAGAGATGGTAGGAGTGACGTAGAAATCTCAGGACCCAGATTTGAACTGTGAAGGGAAGGGAGGGTGGAGCGCAGTCGGTCAGAACCTTGTTGCTTTGACTAATCAAGCCAACGGCCAGTGAAGGAATGCAGTAAATCAGTCAACTTAAACACAAAATATTTCCTAGACTCAAAACAGGAAGAGCAAGAACATAACTGCAGGTATTATGTTGTCAAAAGTAGGACTGAATCAATGAAAGGGGAACTGCCATTCTAGAAACAGTGAAAAAGAAAATAAACAGAAGCATGGAGAGACCGAAGTTGGCAGCATCCGGAGACTGGGATTCGATGACTCCACAAATTCAATTTCCCATCACTGCACTGGGGATATTTGACCCTACTGGGGGTCTTCATGTCATTAGCCTCTCACTTTGTCCCCGACTCTCCTTGCTCTGACTTGATGCTCACGGAGACCCTTTCCGGGTGTAATTATGCTTTGCGTGTGCATCCTCCTACAGAGGAACTAACCACTGAGCCGCCAACACTCAGGTCTGGGACCTTTGGCAAGAGAGGACGGAGCGTAGTGGTTAAAGGGTACGGTTCCTGAGCTTAGGACCTTCCCAGTTGCGTGACTCGGGGCAAATTATTTCAAAGCACTACAACTCAATCCCTTATCTGTAAAATGGAGGTGACCAGGGCACCATCTCAGAGGGCCATCCCAAGGAGTAAATGGCATAATGCGAGGAGATATCTAGGGCAGTGTCTGTATACAGTAGGTGCTTAATAAGCCATAACTATGATTATGACAGATCTCCTGGAAAACTGATAACTGATGGTACCGTGATCTATGCATCAGTGTCTCATGAGGGTGGGAACTGCGAGCCAGTTCCTTTTTCTGTGGAACTGATAAGATTGTTTCTAGCTACGTGAAGCGGAGAACCAAATCCTCCACCATGGTGGATTCATTTGCGTGTCTGTTTCCTGCAAAATCTTTGTGACTTTTTGACAAGAGTTTGTGCCTCACTGTCTCAGCGTCCCTAGTGCCCAGAACGGTCCCTGGCACGTTGTACATTTTTATACATTTTTATAGCATTGAAAGCTATGACCCTGACATCACTGCTGGTCTACTTCAGTGCTGCCCGGTAAACAAGGAATTGGTAGCCACATTTTATTTATTTTTAAAATATTTTTAAAAATTATTTTTAAAGAGATCATATTTATTTATTTGAGAGAGAGAGAGAACATGAGGAGGAGGATGGTCAGAGGGAGAAGCAGACTCCCTGCTGAGTGGAGAGCCTGATGTGGGGCTCAATCGTGACCTGAGCCAAACGTCGACGCTTAGCAGACGGAGCTACCCAGGTGCCCTGGTAGGCATTTTAGAAAGCAAAAAGATTAAGTGAAATTGACCATGAGGATATCTTTTTTTTTTAAGATTTATTTATTTTTTATTTTATTTTATTTTGTTTTTAATTAATTAATTAATTTATTTATTTATTTTAGAGAGAAAAATGAGGAGGGCAGTGGGAGAGGAGAGAATCTCAAGCCGACTCCCCACTGAGCGTAGAGCCTGGTGTAGGGCTTGATCGCACAACCACGAGATCACGGCCTGAGCCAAAATCAAGGAAGACACGTAACTGGCTGAGCCACCCAGACACTTCTGTTGCTCATACCTTTTTTTTTTTTTAATCTTTTTTCCCTCCAGTCTTATTGAGAAATGACTGACATACATCATTGTGTTCAGCGTGGAAGTTTGATTTACATATATTCTGAAGTGATTGCCACAGTAGGTTTACCTAACATCAGTCTTCTCATACAAACACAATAAAACGGAGAGAAAAATTTCTCCTTGTGGTGAGAGCTCTTAGGATTTACTTTCTTGCTTGCTCCCTATATCCCACACGGCAGCCTCAGCCCCAGTCACCATGCTGGGCTGCACACCCCTGCTCCTTATCTTCTTCAACGGGAAGGTTGTACCTTTTCACCACCTACTTGCACGTCTGCCCATTTAGCTGTTTGGCTGTTGGTCTCTCTCACTGGATTCCCTAACAACCTACCAACAGGGTAAGTACCAGAACCTCTAATTAGGGCCAGAGAGGTGAAAGGAAATTTGCAAGACTGCCATAGCAAGTTCCAGGCTTCCTGGCTGCAGCCTTCTCACTAAGGATAGTGTGATGAGCAAGAGAGTCTGAGAATGATATATGCACATTTAAATGGACAGGAGCCAGTGATGAGACTCCTAGTGACGGCTGAAGAGCTGCATCTAAGCTCCGCTTCCCCTGGGACGGCTAGTGTCCTTCTCCTGGTAGGAGGACCGCAACATCCTACGAAACCTAGTTCCTCAGCTGCTGGGCAGCTGGCTTTTCCAGCAACGCCTGTAAATACCTGGGCTTCCAAGTCCAGACTGCCTGGATGGGCTGCCCGAGTCTGCCTCCAGCCACAGGGCAGCTTTCTTATACTTGCTTTCTAGAAAAAAGCAGAATCAGGGTGTTGGAGGGGGGATTGTTCCTTATTGGAATATCAACCCTGACTACAAGTCTTGGAAGGCCCCCTTGCCTATCTCTGAGGGCCCATGGGAGGCAGTGAATCCATGTCTTCTCTTTCTTTGTGACCTGCCTTAGACGTTTCCCCTTTCCTCAATAAAGAGTATCCCTTAACCTAAACCGAGCAAGGTTGTGGCACTCATTCCAAACCTGACTCACAGCGGGCGGTGACCCAGAAAGGATTCAGCTTGCACAACAGTCAGACAGCCCGCTTTTTAAATGTAGGTCGGAGGATGTAAGTGCCTTTCGATCGTCCCCACAAGTGCAAAGCTATTAGTACAGTGATGCAGGAGAAAACGCACGTAACAACGACTCGCCCATATTTTAAATTTTTGCCTTCAAGTTGTGCGTATCCATTCCAGTCATCCTTTCTTCTGCAACAAAATAGCATATAAATAAACACATATCAATAAGTGTGTCATATACATGTTGTTTTATCCAAGACTTCTGTGTTCTTTCTGCTGCCTCTGGCCTCTGCTTTAGATACACACACACACACACACACACACACACACACTCACCCCACTCACTTTCTCTCTGGCAATAGTTCACCAATGCCATTGCCGAAGAAGCTCGATTTCTGTAGTGATTCTGAATATTAAGATTCTAGGGGGCATCGGAAACATCCTTCCCCTCTAATTCCCCTGACCCTACAGTTTCTCTCAGGGGATCAAGGACACGTGAGCTCTCACAGTGACCAAAGACAAAGTATCTTTTAATAAAGAAGCAGGTTTCTCAGTAAGGTGTTACTCTACCTTCATGAGTATTTCTTTGATTGGTCTTTGGAATATTAATATTCTCCATCGTAACCCTCCCCTGATCGCCCCATATTTGCAGATCCACTTTCAGTATCATCCCTCCCCTGAAGTCTCTCTCTGGCCAAGGGCTCCCAGCAGCCCCTTCTCCAGCACTTGCTGATTGCATAGCAGTTATTGCTCATATAGCATCACGGAACAACACATGCAGACTTGCATGCGAGCTGGAGAACAGAAACCACGACAAATGCTTCGGTGTATCCTCCCACCTAGAGCAATAGTTGATTGACTTTGATGTCAAGCAATAGCTAATGAAAGAAGAAGAAAGAAATTCTTAAGAATAATAGTTTTGTTTGTTTTCTATGCCTTCGAGCCCAGTGGCTCATATTTCTGGAAATATAAATTTCTACTTACTTACTCAATTCATTCTGGTTCCTCAACAGCCACCAGTAATCATGCTTCTCTTGTCTTCATGACAGTGTTATGTGTAGACGAGAAAACCTTCACGTATTTTTTCAGGAGCTAAAAGGAGCTACTCTACCTCCAATATCATTAACTTTTATGGTATCCAGAATATCCCCTGAGATTAAATAGAAAACTAGAAAAATAAAAATACAAAACTCATAATGATTTCCTTCATCGCCCTATCAAATATTTTCACCTCATTTTACATGTTCATTACTTTCTCTCATTACTCCCCGACCAGGATGGCTAAAATTAAGCAAGAATGACAATATATAACATGCTGATGAGAATATAGAGCAACCGATTAGTGGTGGGGTTGTAAAATGATACAGCACTTCAGAAAAATGTCACAGTTTTTTGTAAGATGAAACACATGCTGATCTTATGATCCAGGATCTCGGCTCCTCAGTCTTTATCCAACAAAAATGAAAATACACATCCACCAAAAGACATACAAGAATGCTCATGGAGTCTTATTCCAGGTATTGACCTTAGAGAGTGGATACACATACCGTGGTAAATTTAACAAATGGAAAGCTGCTCGACAACCAAAAGGGACGAACTAATGACACAAGCAACCACTTGGATGAATCTCTAAACCATGCTGCGTGAGAGAAGCCCTGCATAATGCAGTACGCGCCGTATGGTTCCAACTACACGAAGTTCCACAGTGGGCACAACTAATCTAAGGTGGAAAAAACTCAGAATAGTAGTTGTCTCTGCAGTTGGGTAAGATGGCAGATTGACCCGGCAGGGCCATGAGACGTATCCCGTGACCAGGATAATAGTAATGTCATTTTGATGAGAGTCTCCATTAAACAGTTGTGTACATTTGTCAAAACTTAGGGAATGTTTGCTTAAAATGTGCATATATCATTGTGCATCTAAAAAACAGCGGTAAATAAAATGAAACTCTAGTTAATGAAATGCATGTTGAAGTATTTAGGAGGAAGTGATGTTTGCAATTTACTTTGAAATGTAGCCAAAAATTTGATGGATTGATGGCTAGGGATGGACAGGATAGAGTATATTAACACACTATGATAGAATCTGGGTGGTGAGCACATGGATGTTTAGTATAAATTCCTCTGAATTTTCTTACGTTTGAAAATTTGCATAATAAAATATTGACTAAGGGCTCATTAGCTTCTCTTATCTTCCAAAATCAGTACATTGTCCTTTTCAAGTTTCCTTTAGTCCTCACGGTTCCTGGAGGCACAAACACAGCCTAGAGCCTAGAGCTACCCATGAGATGTGATTTCAGAGACTCCAGGAAGCCTTCTCTGCTCGGCGTCTTCCCTGCCACAACTGAATTTTCTATTAATGATTTTTTTCCTTTAGATCTTGATAAATTTACTTATTAGAGCGAAAGTCTTTTTGTGGATCATTTTGGAATATATGAAACTATGAAAGCCAGTTTCTCTTCTTATTAAAAAAAAAAAAAGATTTATTCCTTTAGACCCAGAGGGGATTTGGAGCATCAGAAATCTCCTATGAAAATGCAAAGATCTCCAGGTCAGAGAAGTAATTTCAGCCTAGAGGGAATTGCTTGTCAAATAACAGAAAGCAGAACTTTTTTGTTACAGTAAATAAAATATAGAGGAGATGAGGACAAGAAAGGAGAAAGAGAATCCGTACAGGAGGTTAAGATGAGTCAAGAGCAAACCACAATCTACAGTTTTTCCTGGGCCATGCATGGCTCATCAGTAGAGGACAGGTCTCATTCCTGCTCCTCAGGCCACGACAGCCAGAAACTAGAAATAAGGTCAAGATAAGGGTCATCAGAAAAGGTTTCTCTGACTCCAGCCGTCCTTGCTCTATGGAATGCTCAGTTCTCTGGGTGTCTCCTAGTTTGTCTGGGAGTCCCGAGAGGGAGTCTCATGTGTGCTTGAGAATGAGTCCTCTCTCCTGCCTTGACTTGCTGAGGCTGTTGAGCTCCTCCTGGACATTCCGTCGAAGCCTGTGTCAAAGGCCTGGATGCCTGACCCAGGTGATTTCCTCTCCCATATCAATTCTGGTCCAGAAGCTGGCTGGGTTTAGCACCCCCAGCACCACCCCCATACACCCTTCACCCTCTAAACCCCCATGTCTTCCCTGAGGCCTTCACGAAAACTCTGTTTTGTTCTTTTTATTGCAGCCTCTTCTCAGGCCTTGGGTATGATCATGGGCGCAGGGCTGGGGCCATCTGAGGGACAGACAGGGACTGTACTGAGGTGTCCCCACCTCTCTCACAGACTCACTATCCTTGGGCAATCGTATCACTGTCCTCTCTCTCTCTCTCTCTTTTTTGTCCTCTCTCTCTTATGATGAATTATCACTTCCCTTAAGAAGCTTTTTGGTTTTGGCACATTGGCCCCTAACCATCTCTTGTTTAGTTTCTTTTCAGGCAAAACAGAATACTCTGGACATCCCAGCTAAATTTGACAGATGGGACCTCAGCTTCCAAATAAAAACAAATGGATGCATACTTCCATTTATGCCCTTTCCACCAAGAGATAGAGTCGTATCACTTCACCTCCTTGCATGTGAGTTGGGCCATGTGATTTGCTTTGGCCAATGACACACTAGCAAATGTTACACAAACAGAGGCTTGAAAAGAGTTTGTGCAGCCACGTGGGTGAGTCCAGGTGGGGCCAGCGGTAGAACCACCTAGCTGAGCTCAGTTCAAACTGCTAACACCCAGAATCACGAGTTACTTGATGATTGCTTTAAGTCACTAAGTTGTGGAGTTATTTGTTACACAGCCGTAAGTGACTGATACACTGTTGGAAAAGAGGAAGATGGAATGTGGAATTGAAGGAATAAGTATCCATAATTGATGGATAAGATCAAATCTAAGTTCTTCTTCAGATACTGAAATTCTATGATTTGATAAGAAATCCCCAATGTCTGTAGCAAGTATGATACCAAGTATACTACAAGTATTGACTTAAATTATAATTTAAGACCATATCTTCTTTTCTCCTCTCTTTTATATCGCAAATTCCAGAGATACACAATGTGTGACCAGAAAGAACTAGGGCTGATTACCACCACATAGATCTCATTACTTCTTGACCACATCTTGCTCTGCTGCTGCTAGGGCAGTACGTTTCTTGAATTGTGCACTGCTCATAAATGTTTCCTTCGTGTGATTCACACTCCAATCTTGAATAAGAGCTAGACGCATAAAGAGTTGAGATTTATGTGCAAATTAATCTTTTAATAAAAAGAAATCACTTGCAAAGTCACACACAACCATAAAGGAATGTTGCTGCTATAACCCTAAAGGAAATTGTCCCCAGGCTTCCGTCCAGTACAATGCGATTTTCAGCAATGAAGACGGAGCCTTGGCAATAAGAGGTAATAATGGAAATTCTGACAAACCCATAACTCCCACTGCTGAAGGAATGACAGAGATAGACCCGAATAATAACAACACAGTGTGGATTCCCAATGTTTTCACCTTGTATTGGCAGCCGGTAATGTAACGGGCTTTCATAAAGGCAATGCTATAATAAAATGACCAACTGTTTACCTATATGATTTCTGGAAGTCAGGAAAAATAAACACTATTTAATCTCCGGTAAGATTTCATTTCCCTGAGGCTTTTGCTTCCTGCCACAAGTTGGAGATTTCTCAGATGGGACACCACCTTGTCCTGGTTTACAGACACCTGGTGTGTCTGCATTAGGTCACTTGGAAGGAGATGCAGGGGGGTGCAGATGCATCTTTGTATACAACATGTCACACTGAGAACCGTGGGCCCAGAGTTCTGGGGACACGTCCTCTTTCAACTTGGTATTCGGTGCTTTGACACAGTTTTCTCTTTGAAGCACGGGGACATCAGGAAAAAGCATGGACAGTTCTCATCTCCATTTATGCTGCCCCCCTGCCTGCTCTGCTTGCAAAGGGAAGGCCGAGGGCCTCAAAGGGTCTCCTCCTCCGAGCGCCCAGAGCGGGCCCAGCAGGAGGGACTGAGCTGGTTTGAAGGTGCAGCTGCCCTTACTCATTACAGAACGTCCTCTCTTCTTATTTTGCCGCTGCCCTTACTCATTACAGAACGTCCTCTCTTCTTATTTTGCCTTTTTTTAGCCTGAAGGACAAAGACAGAGACAGGAGTCTTGATTTTCCTCATTAATCTGCTCCAGCTGGTGGCCTAACCAACATCTCAGGATCACTTGCGATGTGACAGTTATTTATTTAAACGCTAGCATCTCATTTTACGTAATTTCATGGGTAACGGGATGGGAATTCAACTTGGAAAACTTTGGGTCAACAACCACTGAGGCAAATCAAAATGAAGACAAAGAGGATGACTGTGATGGTGAGCTAAAGTGGCCTGCTATGCCAGGAATGTGCAAGAATCGTGTTTTCTAAAGGCCGCGTTTCTTATCTGTTCAGTAATGACCTGGAACCTCCTCCTCACCAAGTCTCCCTTGGGCTCCTTAGTTACCCAAGGCCAGCTGATGTCACAACTTGGAAGAGTGGACGCACAGAGCCTTGTGCTCTGGGAGCCGAAGGGGCCTTGGACTTCATTTTGGTTCAGGCATGTTTGGGGGGTTGGAGAACCAAGAATGGAGGGTCTTGTAAGTTGAACTGTGCCCTCTTCCCCAAAGACATGTCAAAGCCCTGACCCCTGGACCTGTGAATGCAACCTTATTTGGAAATAGGGTTTTTGCAGACGTAAGCAAGCTTAAGACAAGGTCATTAGGGTCATGGGAGCCCTAGTTCAATATATCGGAGACGTATTAGGAGACGAGGTCCCGGGACACACACACTACGGGAGAACACCATGTACCGCACAGATGGAGATGAATGTGCTGTGACTGCAAGGCGAGGAGCACTGCCCAGGATCGCTGGCAAGCCACCAGGAGCGAGGAAGAAGCAAGGGAGGAGGCTCCCTCCAGCTTTCAGAGGCTGCAGGGCCCTGCTGACACCTCGACGCTGGGCTCCTGGCCTCCAGAGCTGTGAAAAAACACGTTTCTGTTGTTCAAAGCCACATAGTTTGCGGTACTTTGTCCCGGCAGTCCTAGGAAACGGATACAGGGAGTGTGGGCTGACTGCCCACAGTCACAGGGCGGGTGATGACAGAGGACCAGGAACATCAGCTCTGTGATTCCCACTGCTCAGTTCCACGCATTGTCCTGGGCCGTGTGCCTAAGCTGTAGGCATATGTGCTTTCCCACATCTTTTGGGTTTGTTCCAGGTTTCTATTATAATTTCTCTCAAGTAGACTTTCCTTGTCTCCCCACGCTCCCTTTTATTTAAAAAAATCTGGAGCCTGCAGGTAAGTTGGAAGAATAATCCAATGAATAATCCGCATTCCCTTCACCTCGACACACCGCTTACCATTTTGCCATGGTTGCTTCTCTTATTTTTGTCTGGGAAAGTCACAGCCATTATGACATTTCACACTCAGAGATTTCAGCACGTATTTCCAAAGCACAACAATCTTTGATAATGATCCGTTTTAAGGAACTTAACACCAGTGCAAAAGGATTATGTAATAAAAAGACTATAGTCAATGTTCTCCAACTTGGTCCCAAATAACCTTGACATGTTTTCTTCCTTCCCCCTTCCCATCGCCTCTCTTCTTCTCTCCTCCATTTTGGGATCCAGCACTCACCCCATCACCGAGCTGCCATGTCTCTTTAGTGTCTTCTAATTTGCAGCAATCCTTCCCTGCCTTTGTCATCGTCCCATCACAGCACTGATGTGTTCGAAGAGGCCGAGCCAGTTGCCTTGCAGAATGTCCCACAGTCTGGATGTGTCTGCCTGTCTCCTCATGGGCAAGTCACACATTCTTCGGTGAGAATACTTATTTCTGAGGTGATGCATCTCATCAGGAGACCCTGCCAGTCAACAATCACCAGCACTGATGATGGTAGAGGCATCTTCCAGATTTCCCCATTACAAACGTCCCATTCCCCCCATTGTAATTCATGAATAATCTGGGGGGGAATGTTTGAAAGAAGATGCATTCTAAGTACCTGATACAGTACATCCAGAGTTAAAAACAAATGCTGACCCGTATTAGATATCCCTCCATAGCTGAAATATAAAACCTAACATGTTCCGCTTGATTTACCACATGTTTTTCCCTAGGGTTGTGTGGGGGGGGGGGTGGTTAAGGTTAGAACGAACTCTCCTCCTTTACAAACCACCAGCCTACAGGAATCTGAAGGTCATTCTTGTGGCTTTACCAGCACATATAATATGATCCAGACTTTGGTCTCAGCTGGGATTTCTTGTTAAAATTGACGATGAAACTTAAGAAAGCATGCCAAAAAAGTCAAGTATATCAAAGAGTAAAAGCCCTAGGTAGGTAACCCCAGTGCTTAAAGTACAAAATTGCATTTGATAAAAATCAAAGTTTTGCTTCTCAGCATGTGCGTATCGTGGGTAACATAGAGCATATTCTATGACGCTTGTGGCTGGGCGGCATTTTCCTAGTTGGCTACCACAAAGGGTGTAAACCCGAGAAAGCAGAACAAAAATAGATCTGCGTGCAAAGCCATGCCAACCATTTTTGAGAGGTCAAAAATTCTCACCGCTTGAGCTCGAAGTCGGTGTTTTGGTAATTAGCATAACAACATGAAAACACACACCCAAGTTTCTGAGTGGATGTGAAACTTGGTGAGCAGGGTACTCACGCCGCCAGGCCCACCCTCAGGGTGCTCCTGTGCCACAGACGGGTCCGTTCTGTGGAACTGCTGTGTTCTTTCTGTACTGTTTTCCCCACTAGACTGCAAGTTCCATGAGAACATGGAGATCTCCAGTGTCCAGAGCAGTGTCTGGTACCCTTGGGGTGACCGTTAACTATCGATTGAACTAATGACGCAAAAGTCATGCTCTTTAAGGTTAGGTCAATTCAACATTTTTCAAAAAGATTTATTTGTTTATGTGAGGTGGGGAAGGGCAGAGGGAGAGGAAGAGAGAATCCTAAGCAGACTCTGAGCTGAGCATGGAGCTTGACTCCGGGCTCGAGCCCATGACCCCGAGATCCCAACCTGAGCCAGAACTAAGTCAGGTCCCTAACCAACTGTGCCACCCAGGCACCCCTCTTCAACCTTTCTAATCAAGAGATATGATTTCATGATCCCTGCCCCCCTTTTAATTTAATTACAAAATTTTCTCAGGCATATGTGAGGGAAGACAGGCTTCTTAGCTTCTCTATCTCAACCTCCCAACAGCTCAGCCGGTCATCTCAGGGGGCCAGACACTCCTCTGAGCATCAGATTAGGTCATGATTCCACTCCCTTGAGACCACATATCTCTTTGTCTCCCTCCTGCACCCCCACCCCTGTCTTTTTTCAAAGCAGGAACCAGGAAGGACACGTAATATTGCATTATTCCATCATCACCGGTCTGTTTACCTCCTTCTAGTATTTCCATTGCTGATTTGCTACAGGTCATGGAGAGAGAAAAGTTGGAGGATGGTTAATAGAAAATATAGTTTTCTATTAAATATTTGACATTAAATATATGACATTCTTTTCTCTACATGATTTTGTCCAGAAGTACTGTGATATAAATGCTTGATTACTTTGCTTAAATACATGAAAGTTAACCAAAATAAATGACCTGCCCTATGGACATTAGAGTATTTTTCTTTTGTTCATATGCAGATGCTCTAGTTTGAAGGAAGCTGAAAGAATCAGCTTGAATCAGGACCCTCCACAATCAAAGATGATCGACAGTGCCCAGTACGGACGAGAGTGGGGAGGAGAGAGGGTCTCCTTTCAGAAGGAAATAGCAGCAACAAAAATAGGAAGAGTGGTAGTTTGTGCTTGTTGCATGTTATTACTTCTGTTTTCAACAACCCTCTGGAGTAAAACTATAATTCCCCTCGTGAAGAGGAGGAAACTGAGGTTTAGCAATGTTGTGACCTGCCAGGAGGAGGAGGATAGAGCAACGAGCTTGTCTGACCTCAGCGCGCCCTAACCCTACTATCCACAGGGATTGCTTCCAAGTGCATAGTACGATGAGAGCTTGGTGTGTACAAGTGTTGTCTGGCAAGTTTTCAAGGAAATCTTTGATCGTGTCTTAAAGTGCTTTTGCTGGGAGGCACTCGGGGCAGGTAAGCTCTTGTCCGAGTTCAGACAGGGGAGTCCCTATCCCTTTCTTAAACATCTCTGTGAAATTATTCAGTCCTTTTGTCATTTTTGTCCTTCTCTTTGAATCTCTCTTCAAAGATGACATATTCCTTAAAATTATGGCAACAGCTCAATTCTTCAGAGGCATCTATTTGCAAAGAGATGAAACGCCTTGCTACCAGAGGTGAGATGAGCAAGTGGCAGTGGGCACAGCTGGCTTTGGCCTTCGTTGTGGCTGCCCGAAAGGTCCGGTTGCTGCTGACCCGCTCCGACAGGTCCCATGGCCCGCTCTTTCTCCGGTCTCCTTGCAAACAGTTAGGGGGATCAAGGCTCATATATACAAAAGTTCTGCTTTTTTAACAGAACTCCCAGAAAAAAGTAGGTTTATAATAATCAAGATTCATTTGATTTAAACTTCAGAAGACTTCATGGGGGTAAAAATCCTTCTAAAACCTGTATTCACGTTGGTAACGGCAGCTTTCCAAAGCTGTAAGTTCAAATTCTGTAGCACTGTGGACACAGGTTTTCCATCTTCCTCCCACACGCCCCCAGACACATACAAGAAAAACATTCAAAATCGGTCTCAAAAAAGCAAGCATGCATATTTTTTTCTTTCTCATAAATTAATTTACCCCTGACGCAGATGTGGTTAAACCACTTGCAGGCAAATAGCAGGAATTCCTTCATGCAGGAGTGTGTTTCTCTTCCAACTCCAGCTCCAAAAGTGTACTTCTGTCCCGAACTCTGTCCATATTAAGGGCTCCTAACCTTTTGGATAGCCGGGGCCAAGGAATGAATGAAGGGGTGAAAATGCAGATTGACATGAGGGCAGCCAAGTTTCATTTTGCAATTAAAGAAAACAAATCATAATACATATTATCATCATGACTATATAAAGGGCCATATAACAGAAAACAAACACGTAAAACCATCATTGTAGGCTGGAGAATTTTTAAAAATCATAAAGTTAGTTTATGCAATTTCATTTGTTTGCATTTTAAAATATGATGGCCTTGTTTTGTTTTTCTCATTCTGCCACAAATCGTCAAACTTCTAATAGAGACTAGCCCTGGCCCGGGGGCCACTACCTGGGCACCACTGATCTAGGAAGAATCTTTCCTGCTATCTCCTTCCTCCACCAGCCAGAACTAAACTCCTTCTCCCTTCATTCAAGCATTTTGTGAATACTGCTGCTATATCACATGGTTTCATGATTATTCCTGTTAATGTTTATCCAGCAGCTAGACCACAGGTCTCTTAAAGGCACAAGGATGTGCCTTACCCTTTAATCCATTTACAGATCGTAGCACAAAGCTGAGAACCCAGTAAGCATTATAGGAGAATTTATCTAAATCATTTGTACAGTTAGTCAGATGAGAAGAGGAAGTTCTCCCCCTAGACAAAATTAATGACCTTATTTGTAAACTAGCACATCCACACCAGGCCTTGAAGGTTGATCCCAGAGGGAAAGAAAATTTCAAGAACTCTCAAATACCATTAGCGCAGAGTGATGGCTTATGAACTTAAATTGAAGCTGAAATAATTCAACACCATTGTCCTGAAAAATAATCTCGGCTGAGAAATTGTTTTGAGGTTGTGTTTGAACGTTGATACTGACATCGATTTATGCATACTTCAAAGGAAAATGGAATTTCCAGATGCGGAATAGAGTAAGAATCGTCCAAAGGCAGGGTCATAGCCAGCAGCAAATGAAATCCTTTGTGTTCACTTATCCAGGTGGTTTATTGGTAAGTCACGGATCTGTGGTCTGAATGCTAAACACTGAGCCAGCAGTTCCCTGAATCCAGGAAAACAACGTGTCCTAATTTCGTTCCCTGACAAAATTTGGCTACAGTTCAACAATGCAGTAAAAATATGTTCTGTAGAAATATCTTTATGGATTTTCTCATTACATTAGCAAGAGGGGTGGAATCACCAGAAACTTTTATCCTCTATTACACATACACCTCCCACAAAGCAAAGAACATAAAAAGTGAAAAGAAAAGTCATAATCAATTGTTTTTTGCATAACCGAAGTCAGAGAATGTAGGCATGTATAGTGTAACGTTAGCTATTATTAGTGGAACTTCTTAGTGCTACGCAAAGGTTAAATCATTTAGGGTTATCTTAAGACTCAGATTTGGTTTTAGTTTTAGCAGTGATTAAATAAATAGAACTTCGAGGCCGTACAATGCTTTATGGATGAAATTACGGCAGCGTTGGCAATGGTAAGCAACATCAGGGGATGGGAACCCAGACTAGCACTGCTTGCTGCTGCTCATTAACCTAGAGGTCAAGATGCAAGGAATGGAAACAGCTCTGGGGCCCACACTTGTGCATGAATCCAGTGCTTTGGTAAAAGTGGCATCATGGGGCCTCAGCTACATTATTGACTCAGGGTGGTTGGCAGCTTTCAAGATGGCCCCAGTGATCTCCGACCCTGGCATTCATCGTCTTGTGGAATTCCCTCCCAGGCTTTACCAGGGTTTGCTTGTGTGACCAACAGAATGTAAGGAAGTGATCGTACATCATTTCTTAGGTTAGATTATAGAATATATTGCAACTTTACCTCAATGTCTCCCTCAACTCACTGGCTTTTGGGAAAGCAAGGCCCTATGTTGTGAACAACCCTACAGAGGGGCCCATGAAGCAAGAAATGGAAATGTTCTGCTAAGAGCCATGGGCAGGAGCTGGAAGCAGATTGTCCCGCCCCAGTCAAGCCTTCAGATGATTGCAACACAGCCGACAGCTCGGCTGCACCCTCATCGGACTCTGAGCTGCAACCACTCAGCTAAGCTGCTCCCAGATTCCTGACTCGCAGACACCAAGTGAGAAAATAAATGCTCATGTGTTCAACTGCTCATTTCGAGGGTGATTTGCTACCTAGCAATACTAATATGCCCGCCGGAATCTTGGGTGAGTTAGATACATTAATTAAGCATCTGCTTCCTTATGTATAAAATGGGGACTAATATATATAAAAAATATGTTTAGACTTATTCTCCTTTGTTCTAGAATGAATGCATAAAATACAAGGCAGAATAAATTAAAAGAGGAAGGAGGATAGAAAAACAAGGGTAGGGATATAAAAAGAAATGGAAGAGAAGCTAAAAAAAGTAATATATGACACATATACTATATAACTGGACCACGATCCTGGCTCCAAAACATTGAGTACTTCCTCCAACCTGCTCCCTCACCCTGTCACACACACACAAGACAGTTGGGTATTTATTCAATTCAGAGTCCAAAAATTTTTAAAAGAAAACACAATTACTTAAGAAACATATAATTATCCTTAGTATTAACACGGATGAGAATTTTCCTTGGGCGTGACCCCAAAGAAGACACCATGTGGAGGACGAGCTGAAAGGCTTTCACCTTCAGAGGCCATTTAATGACACGGGGTGATCGGTCTCGAGTGTCTGTGCTTGTACTGGCTCCTGACGGGCTGCCCTACGCAGCACCTGCTATCACTGCCACCCCTCGGGGCCAAGTCTTGCCCGTACCCCAGCTTGTCTCTGAGATGTCTGCCCCACCCAGACTGACACTCGACGTTTCATCCTCACAGATATTAAGAACAGCCCATGTTCAGCCACGAGCTTCACAGAAAGAGTTTTGGGAAATCTTGAATATTCTGAATATTTCCCTAAATTCCTTCCATCTGAATAAGAAACAAACTCAATGAGCATAAATGTCCATTCTCCAGGTCACCCATGCACAAAGCTTTGGGCCTCTTTGATACCTTTCCTTTCCTCCGTTTCTTATTCACCTTACCACCGAGTCCTGGGGTTTTCAGTTACCTCTCTTCCCACCTGTCCCTCCTTTTTTTTTTTTTTTTAGAGATTTTATTTATTTATTTATTTATTTATTTATTTATTTATTTGAAAGAGAGAGAGTATGAGCAGAGAGTGGAGGCTGAGGGAGAAGCAGACTCCCCACTGAGCAGGGAACCTGATGCAGGACTGGATCCCAGGACCCCGGGGTCATGGCCTGAGCCAAAGGCACACACATAACTGAAGGAGCCCCCCAGGTGCCCCCAGTTGTCCCCTCCTTTATATTCCTGCTGCCAATGTCTAGCTCAGAGTTGTAACTTTTTACTGCCATATTTAGGCCATAGCTTGGCTTAGGCTGATTCTTTTCCCTGGTGAGGGCGCCCTCCTGGTTTGTAGACAGCACCCTTCTTTCTCTATGCGTCTTTGCATGGGACGGGGGTGGGGAAGCCAGCTTCCTGGTCTCTTTTTGTATAAGAGCACAAGTCCCATCATGAGGGCCCCATCTTCATCCAACATACGAACTGGGGAGGGACATACTTCAGTCCATGCTACGCCCCCAGCCACCCCCATCCAGTCACAGATCGTCACAGTATTTTTCTTTCAGAACAATTTAGGCATGTGTCAGACTATGGGAAAACAGCACCCAACTTTCTGCCCCAACTCTAACGCCTCTTCTTCACCCAATACAGCACCTCCACTCAGACGTGCTCCATCCACTCTCTAGGCCTTTCCCTACTGTGAAACCTAGGATGTACCACCAGCATCTCTTTTCTGGATTCTCATTCTACTGATTTAACCTAGTTCAAATCCTAGCTCAGAGAACTGAGAGTCTCAGAGTCGGAGACACTCCAAAGGCCGCCCTGTCCAACCTCAATGTCATCCAGGCCACATCCATTCCCCCACCCGATATTCAGTGGGTACCTTCCACACCAAGTGAAAATCAATATGATGGGTTCAGCCTAGAAAGAGGTAACAGTTCATGCAGGAAGACTGGAATGGAAATGATTCCACTGTAAGCACAATGTTTGAGACAGGAACAAAGGGCTTTGGGAACTCCTTCTTTCACACTTTTGTCTGGATTCTATTCGGATACCTTGGGGAACAGGAAACTCATTACCTCAAGGGGCAGCTCATTCCATTTTCGGAAAGCTATAATCACATAAAGTTCTAATACCGAGTTTAAATCTGACACACATGTGTTCTGGCGTTTTCAAACTCTAGGATTTTGAAAGCTCAATCTACCTTTCTTTTTATGTGACTTATCACTTAAGTACCTGAAGGTCACACCACGCATGTCCCTAAACTCTTCATATGTTCCGGTTCTAGGCTCTTCGCCCTGTTGGCTGCCCTCCGATGGCTCCACTGAAGATTTTTTTGCATCCTCCAAAGTTTGGTGAGGAGCCACCAAGGCAGAATGGAAGAAGACTATCACCTCCATTGTTCTCGTCTTAAAGTAAACTAAGACCACGTGTGTCCTTTGGGGAGGGTAGGGAGCACCCTATTACATTCAGTCTTAGAGACAATGAAAATTTCCAGAGATTCTTCCCTGGGTCTCCTACACCTACGTGATCTTTCCTCCTAAAGTCTGCAGCAGGAAATCGATGGCTCATCCCAGGGCCTGTTGCAGATTGTCTTGCCAATTAATTTTCTAATGAGATTTTTAATAAAACTGTCAACTACATATGATTATCAGTGCAGTTTTAATTTATTTTTTTTTAAGATTTTATTTATTTGGGAGAGAGTGAGAGAGAGCACGAGAGGAGGGACGGACAGAGGGAGAGGGACAACGAACTCCCCACTGGGCGCACAGCCTGACACAGGGTTCCACCCCAGGACTCTGACATCATGACCTGAGCCGAAGTCAGATATTTAACCCATAAGGTGCCCCATTAAATTTTTTTTTTAGATCTAAGCTCTCTACCTAAACAGATTTTTGGAGGGTAAAAGATACTTTCAGCCATCATATTTTTCTTTAATAAGTGTAGGAACCAATGAACAAATGTTAAGGGGAAGAAAGCGCAGTGGTGGGCAGGACAATGCCCTCCCTTCAAGGCATCCACATCAGAATCCCCAGGGACAACTCAGGTGATAGATGGAATTACGGTTGCTCATCAGCTGATTTAAAATAATAAATAAAATAAAATAAAATAAAATAAAATAAAATAAAATAAAATAAAATAAAATAAAAAGACCGTCCTGGATTATCACACTGGCCCGGGGCAATCGCAAGAGTCCCCCAGCAAGGAGGGCAGTGGAGGAGAGTTAGGGATCTGAAGATGCCACCGCTGCTCATCCGGAGGCCGGAACAAGGGGCCATCGGCCTGGTGACACAGGCAGCTTCGGCCTACCGGACAAGGGGAGAAAGCAGTTTCTTCCCTATAGACTGCAGAGGGGATGCACCCTGCTGATGTGTAGACGGCAGCTGAATCCCACGGCACACATCTGCCTCCAGAACGGTGAGACATGAGACAGGTGCACTCTTAACCACGGATGTGTGCTTGTTTCTTCGAGCAGCAACAGAGAACTCATTTAAGGGCTGCCACTTGGTACCACTGGCCAGCCATCGTTTGGTATTTTCATTGACGTTATCCTTAATCTTTACGACATGCCTTAGCTTTTCCTAAACGTCCAAGCCATCGGGTAAACTTTGAAAAATTACCCAGCTGATAAGAAGCAGAGCTAGGATTTGAACCCAGGTCTCTCTGACTCCAACCCACACCTATTTCCTAAAACCCTGATGCCTTAAGGGATAAAATATTAACCCAGATACTGTACCTGAGTAATTACCTAAATATTCCGATTAGTGTTCCAGAGCCCATTGTTCCTGGCAGACACTGAATGCATAATCCGATAGCGATTACTAACCTTCCACTTTGTCTGTCTTCTCTTCTTGACCTTCTTCTCCCTCCAGTTGATATTGCTTAAAAATAAAAGTGACATTTTCAACTCAACATAACTGTTAGCTTTTTGACAGATTAAACTGTTCACTTTGTATCCTATAATTACCTATAGATCTATTACTAGGGTATGAATCGACTAGGTTAGGTATTCGTCTACAAATGTTGATATCTGGCTTCTCAGGAAAATACGCTTTTATAGCCACAGTCGGTTCTCCTGAAAAACCATGAGCAAACCCTGCGGCACTCTGACCAGGGTGGTCACTCGGAGGTGAGACACTCAGCTGTCCGGGATGCACTGCTGGTCACAGACATGACAAGCCTGGGTGAACATTCTGCAAGTATCTAGTCTGACCTCAAATCCACAAAGAAACCGTGAAACTTCAGTTCTTTATCACAATGCATTCATCGGGTGCAGCACGCCACTTTTTTTTTTTTTTCATTTGAAGTGAGGTCATTCATTCATTATTGAGCACCTATTGTGTGTGGTGGTCCTTAGAGCGTCTTAGAGCACAGGCTCTGGGATAAATGTCTCCACTGCTACTTCCTACCCATGTAGCCCTGAGCCAGTTACCCTCCTTGAGACTCAGTTTCCTCTCTTGTGAAATGGATATAATGATGACACCTTCCTCGTGTGAGTGTTATGAGGACATAAGGAGACATAAGGGGGTAAACTAAGGCACTCACAACCTGCTAGTTCTCACTGTATGCCACGCCGTGGGTTTACATCTGTGCAAAAGAGAGACCTGGTCCCTGCCCTTGGGAGGCTTACACTCTAGTAGTTAAGGTGTAGACGTACAGCTTTCAAGAAGTGTGCATGTCAGCAGCTACTATTTTTGATCGTATAGAGCGGGGGCCTCTCCCGGAGTCTGCAGACTGGCCTGACCCGCTTCAGAGGCACCACGAATTGGCACCTGTGGTATAGTCTTAGTTCCCCTGCAGCCCTTCCTTCACCTTTCACCCTCTGTGTTCTTGGGAACCCATCCATAGACTCACACCGAATGAGCAATCAGTTTGGTGGATTGTCTCATGCCTAGATAATACCAAGCCCCCACATGCATGTCATCCTCAGTGTTCCAAGACACACTGCTAACAGGGACTGTTGAAAGACGTGCCACCCAGGTCCCCAGACCTGCAGTCTTCTTATTAAGGCCCCTGAACCTCTAACTAAGCAACCCCATATTCATATTCTTTGTCATATTAAATTAATGCACAGAAATTTCCTGCCTACTGATCAGGCAACTTTTGTCTCTAGTTTTGCAAATTGAGAATGAAGCTTTATTTTTCTCCCTCAAACATACTGTTGCCACATGAATTCTGATGACAGCAGGTCTCTTTTAAAATATTAAATGAAGGGATCCTTCGGTGGCTCAGTGGTTTAGCATCTGCCTTCAGCCCAAGGCGTGATCCTGGAGACCCAGCATCGAGTCCCACATCAGGCTCCCTGCATGGAGCCTGCTTCTCCCTCTGCCTGTGTCTCTGCTTCTCTCTCTTTGTGTATCTCTCAAGAATAAATAAATAAAATCTAAAAAATAAAATAAAATAAACAATGATGACTTTAAAAGCCATTACACTTTTTAAAAATAAAAAAATAAAAAATAAAATATTAAATGAGTTAAATGTGAAAGCCCCTCATCCACATGCCATGAGCTACAATACACATTCTGTGTCTTTCTTACAGGTGATTTGTCCATCTCACTGCATAAAACTCCAAGTGATTTCAAAGAAGCAACTCTCAACTCTGAGATGGTAATAAAAGAGATGCGATTGCTAAAGGACTTAGTAAATACTTGCTGATTTCCTATTCAAGATCTGGAATGGGGGGGGGACATCTGGAGGGAAGTAGGACTTAAAAGAGGAGTGTGGTGGGCTCCACTTCTCTTCTAATTGTTGATTTGGGCAAAGGCAAGGGTAAGTCAGCAGCCAGGGGACCGACAGTATGTCAGACCCACATGTGGGTCTATTTTAAACTCCCTGGCTGGGACCACAGAGACTCTGCTGGACCGTCTCCATGCTGTCACAGCTAACCTCCAATACCCCCAAGGGTTTGATCATCCATCCATAAGAACAACAGGCCAGTCAGCTTCAGCACTTGCTCATCTCTAGGTTTACTCTAGGGCAACAAAATGACTATCAAGGGTCTCATTCAAGAACTGTTTTTGCAGGGACGCCTGGGTGGCTCAGTTGGCTAAGCGTCTGTCTTTGGCTCAAGTTGTGATCCCAGGGTCCTGGGATCCCGGGGTCCTGTGATCGAGCCCTGTGAGTCCCACGTCGGGCTCCCTGCATGGAGCCTGCTTCTCCCCCTCCCTGTGTCTCTGCCTCTCTCTCTGTGTCTCTTATGAATAAATAAATAAAATCTTAAAAAAAAAAGAACCTGTCTTTGCATTACTGGTATCACAGAAAGCATGGGTGTTGACAAAGTAGGTCTTCTTGCACAGCCCTGTTTTGGGTACCATACTATTTTTGAAACCCCTTCTTCTCTCTTTGCCAGCCCTTCTTTACAACAGTCCTGGGCTGTCACAGAGCTTCTTTTCTGTGCCTTCCAATGTCCAAGTGTCAACAGGTGTTCTGGTAGCTAAAACAGTCTGTGGGGTCAGAGCAGCACATCCAAGGACCTGTCCTTGCCTGGCCAGATGACCACGTAAAAACAAGCAGCTCTTTTGAAGCAAGGCTACTAAGTGGCTAAACGGAGATCTAGATACAGGAGAGCCACGGGAGAGAGGAGGCAAGGTTGAGATACTAAAGCATCTGCAAGACCATGACTTTATTTATAAGACACATTATCGCCAAATCCTCCAACTTTGCAGTGAGAAAACAAAACGTGCTCCTCTAAATGGGTTTATTTCATGGCATTACATTGGGGAGCCTTTATCCTGATTCCAGAAATACCTTGACATTGCCTTCAATACTCAGGACAAATTCTTGTGACTATACTTAGTGGTGGCAAAGACTAGTTTTTTGAGAATGTGTGTTATTTTCAGAAATAGTCAGGTCATTTAGAACTAAGAATAGTAAGATGGGGGAAATCAATGCTATTTTGGTATAAAAACCAAGGTGCTAGTTATAATAAGACAGGTTGGGCATTTCCTGTGCAGACAAAGACAATTTGAAATGGTCATTTTAAAAGTGCTCTGAACAGTGCCAATGTTGGTGTGGAATAAAAGTATATGCAACCAAGCCAACAACTCAAAGAGGTCATGGATATGGATGTATATACGTTGTGGAATCTCATTACTATCACAGTCCTCGGGAAAGTTTAGAGACAACAGACAAGCCTGGTATTAACTTCACTTCTGAGATCTCAGGCAGAAACTTGTAAAAATCTACTCTTAGCTTCAGTTAACTGGTCACCATGTCTGCAAAGGAGGGGCTGAGAGGCAGGACACCGCTCACACGTATTAAACTGATATCCTAAAGTTCTTGGTCTTTCCAGTCTATTAATAACTTCTTAGTATCTAATGAAGAACATATTGCACTAAAGGCTCTTAAGGATCTGGATCTCCTACCCTTTAGGAGTCCTAAATCTAAAACAGGCACAACTTATGTGGACACATGTCAATAAGATTAATAAGCTAACACCTTTTTTCAAGATTATTTATTTATTTATTTATTTATTTATTTTTAAAGATTGTGTTTATTTATTCATAGAGATACAGAGAGAGAGGCAGAGACACAGACAGAGGGAGAAGCAGGCTCCATGCAGGGAGCCCGATGTAGGATTCAATCCCAGGTCTCCAGGATCACACTCCAGGCTGCAGGTGGCGCTAAACTGCTAGGCCACCGGGGCTGCCCCAAGATTTTATTTTATTTTTTTAAAATTTTTTAATTATTTATTTATGATAGTCATACAGAGAGAGAGAGAGGCAGAGACATAGGCAGAGGGAGAAGCAGGCTCCATGCACCGGGAGCCTGACGTGGGACTCGATCCCGGGTCTCCAGGATCATGCCCTGGGCCAAATGCAGGCGCCAAACCGCTGCGCCACCCAGGGATCCCCCCAAGATTTTATTTTTAAGTAACCTCTACTCTCGATGTGGGGCTCAAACTCACAACCCCAAGGTCAAGAGTCACATGTTCTACAGACTGAGCCAGACACACGCCCCAATAACAGCTAATACTTCTACAGCCCTTACTACCTGTTATGTAGTTTCTTTAGCACAGTATATACTTATATTGACCTAGGTAATACAACCCTGTGAGTTATCACTATTTTTATTCCTGTCTTACATAGCAGAGGGCTGAGCCAGAGAGAGAGGTTGCCCAAGACCACATAGTAAGGCCGCAGAGCTGAGACTGGAACCCGGGCAGCCTGCCTCCACTTTTGCTCTTACCCCCTAGGCTAAACCACATTCTACTGTTTCTACGAGCCAAGAAAAAAGTGGATAAAGGGATCATATACTAATAGGGAAAAGGACGATGAAAAATACTTAGGAAATTATGGGATGCTCATTTAAGAAATAACAAGAAAGGGGGAAGTGAGGACGGTGGACTGCGTAAACGGAGCTGAAGGCCACTTAGAGCAGCTGTAAGAGTTTCGTGGGCAGCCTGGCACTGAACAAAAAAGCGCGGCTCTGATTTATTTAGAGATTGGAGGAGCAGCTTGAGAACACCCGGTAATTACGAAGCATCTGTTCTTGGCACTGTTTTGTGTCTATTTAGTTTCTTCCTTTATTACACCCAAACCAAATAATGCAGGATTAATAAAAAGTAAAAACCCTGCAACACTATTAACATGACAGTTTTTATATCCAGCTCACATCGCCCTGTGAATGCTGTTGGCCAGCAAGCAGAGATGCTTAATGAATCAAACTAAGCTTTAGCACGGGGCAGGGGATGGGCCAGGATCCACCTGGTGTCATCTCCAAGGAAGCTTTCATTTATTATTTTTTTTTATTGGAGTTCAGTTTGCCAACATATAGCATAACACCCAGTGCTCATCTTGCCAAGAAACCCCCTCAGTGCCCATCACCCAGTCACCCCAACCCCCCCCACCTCCCCTTCCACCACCCCGTGTTCATTTCCCAGAGTTAGGTGTCTCTCATGTTTTGTCACCCTCACTGACATACAAATTAGTGAAAGGGAATAAAGGGAAAGGAGATAAAATGAGTGAAAATATCCAAGGAAGCTTTTAGAAGCCGCTGCTCCCAAGGGCTCGTGGATGGAGTGTGGATGGAGGCAATGAAGGAGCCCCAGGAGGTCTTCTGCTCAAGCACAGGAGGCCGAGCCACCCCAAGCCTGACGTCACCTCACTGACCCCGTCTCATGCAGCAGGAGTGACCTGGACGGTGGGCCTGACTGCCGACCCCAGCGCTCTTCCCGCTTGCGCAGGCTGCAACCCTTTAGGGAGGAGGAGACCCTACAGATTCCCAAGCCCTCGAACACCCGCCCCGCTCTACAGAGAGCGCGCCCTCCTCGCGACTTCCTCTCGCTGCCCCTGACGAGGACCCGAAAGGTGTCCCGAAAACGAGGGAACTCAGGCTCCGAGTCCCCGTCTAAAATCTGCAAGCGAATGCAAAGGAACCTGGGGCCGCCGCGCCTTAGAGTCCCGGCTGGGGCGAGGCGCCGGCAATTCCGCTACCTGCCGGGCACGCAGCCGCGCCCCCGGGACCCCAGCGGGTGCCTAAGCCCCGCCCACCGCTCGCGGGTCTCTAGCTCCGCGCAGCCCCGCCCCTGGGGGAACCCAGTGGGAGCCTAAGCCCCGCCCACCGCTCGCGGGTCTCTAGCTCCGCGCAGCCCCGCCTCCAGGGGAACCCAGCTGGAGCCTAAGCCCCGCCCACCGCTCGCGGGTCTCTAGCTCCGCGCAGCCCCGCCCCCGGGGGGGCCCAGCGGGAGCCTAAGCCCCGCCCTCCGCTCGCGGGTCCCTAGCGCCGCGCAGCCCCGCCCCCAGCCGGGCGAGCGGGCGCGGTCACGTGGGGCGGGCCGCGCAGCCAATGAGCGGCTGGCTCGGAATGGAAGGGATTGTCTGACCCCCGTGACGTCACAAAGCGGGCCGGGAGCGCGCCGCTCTTCCGCCCCCCGCCGCGCCGCGGGCGGAGCCTGCCGTCCTCCGCCCCGCCCACCCGCCCTCGCGCAGCCAATCGGGAGGCGGGAAGCGCCGGGGCCCGGACGTTCGGGCGGGGCAGGGTGGCGGCCCGCCGGGGCAGGGAGTGTGCCAGCTGGGGGCCTGGAGCCGCACTCCGGGGAGCCGAGCCGGGCGGCGTGGGAGGAGCGCCGGGTGCCGCCGCCGCCTGCCGGTGCTCAAGAGGCGGCTCGTCGCCTGCGTGCCCGGTTCGTATCCTTTGCTCGCGGCCCGGCGCCGGCGGGATCCTCCCCGACCCGCCCAAAGTTGTGAGGGGTTGCCCGGCGCGCGTGGGGAGCGGCGGCCGCGGGCGTGCGGAGGGCGGGCCCCGGGGCGCTCGGGGCGCGCGGGGGCGGCGGGGCTGCGGAGGGCGGGCCGCGGGCGGGGGAGGGGCGGGCCCCGGGGCGCTCGGGGGCTTCGGGGCTGCGGGCGGGAGGGGGAGGCGGCGGGGGAGGGGCGGGCCCCGGGGCGCTCTGGGGCGTCGGGGCTGCGGGCGGGCGGCCGGGGCGGTACGAGTCCCGGGGCGCTGGGGGCTGCGGGCGGGGGAGGGGCGGGCCCCGGGGCGCGCGGAGGGGACTTAGGGCTGCGGGCGGGCCGCTGTCGGCGCCGGGGGCGCCGGGATAAGGGCGAGCCCAGGTCCCCCGTACGCTCCCGGGGCCGCCCGGCCCGAGGCTCCTGCACCGGCGGGAGGGCGAGCCCAGGTCCCCCGTACGCTCCCGGGGCCGCCCCGCCCTAGGCTCCTGCACCGGGGGGAGGGCGAGCCCAGGTCCCCCGTACGCTCCCGGGGCCGCCCCGCCCGAGGCTCCTGCCCCGAAGCCGGGCGGGGGGTGGGCGGCGGCGGCGGCGGCGGAGGATGCCGGGGGCATGGCCGGGCCCGGGGCGCACCCCTGCCGGCTGCGGGGTCTCCGCCGCCTCGGGCCGTGTCCCGGCCGCCCCCGCGGGGTGGGTGGGTGCGTCTGCTCCGGTCCTCCCCACCCCTCCGGGTCCGCCCGGGCCTGCCCCCTCCCGCCTGGAGCGACGGCTCGCCCCTCCTCCGCGCCCGCCCCCCGCCGCCGCCTCCTCTAATGAGCATCTCTGCTTTGCTTTCAATGGGCCGGTGCTGCTGTCGCTGCTGCTGCCCGCGCGGGTTGTGGATGTTGTCGGCTCCGTGTTGTGATGACAGGAGAATGTGTGTGTGTCCCGGGCCCAGACGAATTGGTAGGTATGCGCTTGACCACCTGCGTTGGGTACCCGGGAAGGATGGTGACTGGCTTTGCGTGTGCATGGTTTTCGGTGGGTCGCCGTGGATGAAGGGGCGAGGTAGGTGGAAGCAGGGCGGGGGGGGGGGGCGGGGGTCCTGGACCCGGAGACCTTAGTGCAATTCCCAGGGAGGGACCGAGGAAACTCATCAAACAAGTGCTGGCGTGGGGCTTCGGGGCTTCAGAGGGAAATGGGTGTCTTCACTCACGGAGAGATGGATAATGGCTGGGAAATGGCTAGGCATTTCCAGAAATGCCGAGAAATTCAAGTCTTTATACAGGGTGTTTCATGCAATCGGATTACATAAACTGAGGTTCTGACACATTGACTAGTGTGGCTCTTTTTCCTTCCTTTTTTTCCCTCTTCCGTTTACCAAAAGCTTGGAAAGCTAAAGAGCTGCGGAGTCGGAGCAGTATAACAGCATTTTCTAATTAATAGGGTCTGTGGGTTTATTGAATGAAGTGGAATCATTTCCTGGCACAGGCTCTGCCAAGCACATCAGTAGGAATCTCGCTCCTGTGTCGGATTGCGGTGCATCTTTTCTTATTAGTCATTGGCAAAATGGGCCAAATTTGCCCAGCTCTAAGATACTGCGTGTAAAGGTGCCTGGGTCTGGATCACGGGATGGGAACTTTTCAGTGAAATTGTGCTCAGAGATCGCTTGAAAATATGACACTCCTCGGTTTCTTGACGCTGCACCTTGTTGCCCTTCTTAATAGCCTGGTCAAGAGCTCTCTACCTCATTAATTAGCGAGTTTGTCAGCAAAAGTTTTGATTTCATGGGGTTCTGTGATTGAATCACAGGATATTCAGAAAGATGCTCAGTTTTTGAGTGCTCCTTTATGCTTTACACATTTGAAAGTACTCTGACTTCTAAGGATCTCTGGTCTGATGGAGAGAATATATCACGTGTGCTGGTGATGATAGAACACTCATTAATCACAGAGCAGGATTTTCATGAATTCCATATTCTCCAAGAATTTGTCTTTTGAAGGAATGTTGTGAGTTGGGGGCTTGGGATAGTCTCAGTCCATATGTTAAGCCTCTGAATAACTGAAAGTTGATAAATTCCACTTTTTTTTTTTTAATCTCGAGGACTTTTGCGGTGAAGGAAAATTCTATTACCTGAGTATTTGAGTGCTTGTTGTTTGAATTTATGTATTATTCAGACCATCTGCTGCATGAATCTGTTCTTTTGCCACAATGTTTCATTCATTTTGCAGTCCACTACAAAAGCAGAAGAATTGTCAAAACAAAGTATTTAAGGAAAGTGCAGGTTCCTTGGACTTGTTATTCCTTGATTAGACATCATATAACCAAACTCTGTTATGCATCTACCAAACCCCTGCCTTGCAAACACGTACACACACGCGCATGCAAAAAGTAGTAGTTTGATTCAGTTCAACTGAATCACGCAGAAGCAAACATTTCTTCTTCTTGTAAAAGTCTTACATTTTAAAATAGCACAAATACAAACTTTTTTTTTTTTTTGCACAAATACAAACTTAATCTAAGCTCATGGAGAAAATTTGCCCTTAAGATGGGCATCCGTGTATATTTTTAATATTAGAAAATCTTTATACAGAGCATGAAGTGAGTTACTGTGCTCTCTGCGTGCAAATCTGACAAGAGATATAGTCTATGCCTGGAAGCCAATGTCATGTGGCCCAACATTTGAGCACATCTCCTGGCTCAATCATGTACCCTTAACCTTTGGATGACTTTCAGGTATTCAGTTTAAGTGCGGTTATTTAAGTGGTTAGTCTTGATAGATTCCTGTCCTTCTGGAATTTCTTTTCCATTACTGCATTTTAGAATGCTTGTTTAGTTATTGATCTTATTTCCAAAATTCTAATCATTAGCTTCTATTGCCTATGCTTATCTTCAGTTTTTTAAACAAATCCCTTCTTAAATAGTGCATTTAAAATAATGGTACTTTCTGTCATTTGCAAAAGAGGTTCTATATGCCTGGCTTATGCACTGCTTATTACAGAAGCAGACAAGAATCGGTTATTATTCAGTGTTTGATTTTTTCTGCTTTCCTACATCTCACTTATCACTTCTCTAATTGTTAGAAGGGCGTACCTGAAAGTAACGTAACATATAGCTAACAATCTCTGTGATATTTGTACATTTTTTTCCTGTAATGGGTTCAAACTTAAGGAAATGCTGATATTATGACTCAAATGGTCTTGTTTTCTGTATTTCTATATTTTTTGTTTACCACATTTATTTCCTTTTTAAAAGTATTTCTGGGGTGCCTGGGTGGCTCAGTTGGTTAGGTGTCTGACTCTTGATCTCAGCTCAGGTCTTGGTCTCAGGTCCTGGGTTCAAGCCCTGTGTTGGGCTCCACGCTAGGCATGGAGCCCACTTAAAAAAGAAATAATAAAGTATTTCTAAAGTATTTCTTTACAGGCCAAATGAATTCTTTGAAGCAAGGCCTCAAGAATTCAGGGGAAATAAATGCTAGTGAGAAGGAAGAGGTTTTTTTTTCCCCTTGCCTGAATTATCTGGATTAATGATACACATTCATAAAATTTTCTGTGTAGGGGTGCCTGGGTGGCTCAGTGGTTGAGCGTCTGCCTTTGGCCTAGGGCGTGATCCTGGAGACCCGGGATCAAGTCCCACATTGGGCTCCCTGCATGGAGCCTGCTTCTCCCTCTGCCTGTATCTCTGCCTCTCTTTCTGTGTCTCTCATGAATAAATAAGTAAAATCTTTAAAAAAATAAAAATAAAAAAGGGATCCCTGGGTGGTGCAGCGGTTTGGCGCCTGCCTTTGTCTCAGGGCGCGATCCTGGAGACCCGGGATCGAATCCCACATCAGGCTCCCGGTGCATGGAGCCTGTTTCTCCCTCCGCCTGTGTCTCTGCCTCTCTCTCTCTCTCTGTGACTATCATAAATAAATAAAAAAAAATAAAAAAAAATAAAAAAAATAAAAAATAAAAATAAAATGAAATAACATTTTGTAGGTAAATGTTTTGGCTAAATATTTTCAGTGTCATATAGTATTACATTTTTTAATTCTTGATTAATATGTGTACCTTTTTTATACAAACCTTAGACTTTTATTTCACTGTTTATTGCTTCCTGATGGCAAGTGGATACTTTTTTTTTAATGTAAGAGAAAATATTTTTCTAGGTATTAAATTCTATTCGGATCCATAATGTTTGAAAATAGTATTTCTGTAGCTTCCTCTGATTATCAGGGGAAAATACCAGCAAGTAAATTAAATTCCAGAACTGAGAGCGTTTACATTACTAACAAAGTCTTAGAGCTGCTACTATACCTAAAATTGTTTTTATCACAAAGAGTACAGTAAATTAAACAATGAAAAAACTGAAACTAGTATCTGATTTCAAAGCCTCACGTCAGCTAACACTTATAAAGGCATAGGATTCTAGGAGAGGCTTTCGATAGCATCTGCTTCGGTGTGTTCACTTACAACCTAGAGAAGTGAGGCCCAAAGAGGTAAACTGACCTTTCTAGGATTATTTGGCAAGTTGTAGGCAGACCTACGTTCCTAAGCTCACCAAATTGGCGCAGTGGTCTAGAGAAGCGTAGTTTGCAAGACCGTCCACTGGGGTGCAGGAAGGGAATACTGGAATTCCTATTTTTATTCATTATGTAAAATTTTTGCTATATGTTACAATGAACATTATATCAATACAGTGATCTACGTATATTGCTTACAAAATAATTCATGAAAACATATATATACACACAATACTAACATCTGATACATGCTGATGCCTTTTCGGTGATAGCCTTGTGTAATCAAAGGTTGACAATTGGCCACAAGTCTCGAAACAGCATTGCCATTAATGAGAGGAGTCTCTGTGTGATATGGGAGATCCAGGGCCGCCTTGAGGATACAGAGGGAGGAGGGTGATTGGCCAGGTGGACGGCCGCTGCATGATGTTATGTAATCCTCTTCTCCTCAGCTTTTCCCAGCCACATCTATTGTACGTGCCTCACAGTCTGCACTGCACAAGGAAATGTGAGGAAAAGAGAAGAGTAAAGCTCGACTGTAGTCGTGGCTCCGTGAGGGAGTGAGAATTGTACTTAGCACAATCCACCCTGTAGAAGGAGCACGTGTTGGGCGCGTGAGATGCGGTGCTCGGAGCCCGGGGCCTAGTGCAGGTCCACCTGCCAGCAGTTGCACGAAGCGAGGCTAGGTGGAGCGATCCCAAGTGTAACTCTTGCCTTTGTTGTCTGTGTACCTGCCGTCTAGGAATCCCCGTCGGAAGCTCCGGCCTGCCGCTGTTCTCGGATGCCATGCCAGCGCCAGCTCAGCTGTTTTTCCCTCTCCTCCGTAACTGCGAGCTGAGCAGAATCTATGGCACCGCCTGTTACTGCCACCACAAGCATCTCTGCTGCCCACCCCTGTACCTTCCTCAGAGTCGCCTGAGATACAGCCCCCACCCGGCGTACGCGACCTTCTGCAGGCCGAAGGAGAGCTGGTGGCAGTACACCCAGGGGAGGAGATACGCTTCCACACCCCAGAAGTTTTACCTCACACCTCCACAAGTCAACAGCATCCTGAAGGCTAACGAGTACAGTTTCAAGGTGCCCGAGTTCGATGGCAAAAACGTCAGCTCTGTCCTTGGATTTGACAGCAATCAGCTGCCTGCAAATGCACCCATCGAGGACCGGAGGAGCGCGGCCACCTGCCTGCAGACCCGAGGGATGCTCTTGGGGGTGTTCGACGGCCATGCGGGCTGTGCCTGTTCACAGGCGGTCAGCGAGAGACTCTTCTATTATATTGCTGTCTCTTTGTTACCCCATGAGACTTTGCTAGAGATTGAAAATGCAGTGGAGAGTGGTCGGGCGCTGCTGCCCATCCTCCAGTGGCACAAGCACCCCAATGATTACTTCAGTAAGGAGGCATCCAAATTGTATTTCAACAGCTTGAGGACTTACTGGCAGGAACTTATAGACCTCAACACTGGGGAGTCTACTGATATCGATGTTAAGGAGGCTTTAATTAATGCTTTCAAGAGGCTCGACAATGACATCTCCTTGGAGGCTCAAGTTGGTGACCCCAATTCTTTCCTCAACTACCTGGTGCTCCGAGTGGCATTTTCTGGGGCCACCGCCTGTGTGGCCCATGTAGACGGTGTTGACCTTCACGTGGCCAATACTGGCGATAGCAGGGCCATGCTGGGTGTGCAGGAAGAGGATGGCTCTTGGTCAGCAGTCACTCTCTCTAATGATCACAATGCTCAGAATGAAAGAGAACTGGAACGGCTGAAATTGGAACACCCGAAGAATGAGGCCAAGAGTGTGGTGAAACAGGATCGGCTGCTTGGCTTGCTGATGCCTTTTAGGGCTTTTGGAGACGTAAAGTTCAAATGGAGCATTGACCTTCAAAAGAGAGTGATAGAATCGGGCCCAGACCAGTTGAACGACAACGAATACACCAAGTTCATCCCTCCTAATTATTACACGCCTCCTTATCTCACTGCTGAGCCAGAGGTCACTTACCACCGGTTAAGGCCACAGGATAAATTTCTAGTGTTGGCTACTGATGGGTTGTGGGAGACCATGCATAGGCAGGATGTGGTTAGGATTGTGGGTGAGTACCTGACCGGCATGCATCACCAACAGCCAATAGCTGTTGGTGGCTACAAGGTGACTCTAGGACAGATGCATGGCCTTTTAACGGAAAGGAGAGCCAAGATGTCCTCAGTATTCGAGGACCAGAATGCAGCAACCCATCTCATTCGTCACGCAGTGGGCAACAACGAGTTCGGGACTGTTGATCACGAGCGCCTCTCCAAAATGCTTAGTCTTCCTGAGGAGCTTGCCCGGATGTACAGAGACGACATTACCATCATCGTGGTTCAGTTCAATTCTCATGTCATAGGGGCGTATCAAAACCAGGAATAGCAAGTGGATATTATTACCCTGGCAATTCTCAAAATGAAATAGATTTCAAGAGCAGACAGATTTGTAAAAGATACTAATACAATAAACATTTCCAGTGGGTCATTCTAAGCATTTACCCATTCGATCTGGAGATTGACTTTGCAGCAGGGTGGCAGGACCGTGAGCGTCTCGTCCTGCCTGGCTCAGACCTCACAGCGCCTGCACTTGCAGCAAGTCAGTTCCTTGTTGCAAATGTCTTGTGACATTGGCTTCTTTTATCAATCTGAGAAAATCAGGATGACCTGGCAGGTAGGATCTTGAATAGGCCCAAAGCCAGGATCTTGCTGGGCGTATCTCTTGGTAAAAGGGAAGAAACGTTTCCGTTCACACCCGCAGACCCCTTTCATCACTAAGGTTCCAGTGTACATGAGAATGTTTATTTACTGCATGATTTCCTAGATAGACAATCTATGCATTATTCATATAACTTTATTTTAGCCTGAAGTGGTTTTCAAATCCAGTACTTTAAGCCATAAATGACTGAGAACCAATCTGAATTTGTAAGTGTTTGTGATTATTTGACTGGAATGCTTCTTAAGTGGAAAAACAAACTACTCCCTTCCCCACCCCTGGTTACCTAACGTAATCGAGATCTTTTCTGTTTTGCCACACACTTGAAGACGATGCTTTTGGTTTCCTCCACTCTTATGTTGATGTTAAAGAAAAAATTTTTTAGTTTGTAGTAATGAAAGGATTTCATTTCATTTAGTTTGAAACAAAATGATCCAGAATAAAAAGAAGAGACTGTTTGTTCAATCCTTGTCATCTGTAGCCACCAGCACGTCCTGCTTACCTTGTAATCCCCAAGGGCTTGGCGTGCGTGCGTGTGCGGTGGATAGACTGCTGCCAGGAAATCATACTGCCCAGTTAGTAGTGATCAGAATCTTCCCCACTTTTGGAGTTTCAAGGGTGACGTATATAAAATAAGTTTTAAGTCTCAAATTGGGGAGTAAGATTTAATATTACTTTTGGGTGTTGACACCGGGGAGGGAGTTTTTGTTTTTCCCCACGTAGACATAGGTCAGTTAAAATATTTGGTTTAAAAATGACTAAATGCTTTAAACCTATTGTAGCTTATAAGTAGAAATCTTAAGATATATACATGAGAAGTTTTAAAAGGTAACTGTTGTGCATGCCTGATGCTTAATAGAACCCTTAGTAGCATCAAGTGTTGTTTGCAGCAGTCTCTGTAATTATACGCAGTCCCTTCTAGTGCTGCATCAAAGTAAATGAAAATAAATATATTCAAATTGGCTTTTTGGGAGCTTATTTGATACGCATCAAACGGCATTTGTCCTGTGTTTAATGGTGATCTGTGTACAGCTGTGCATATATTTTCATCACTTCCTCTAGCATCACCGTTAAGAGAATGGCTATGACTATGTTTGATATTCACATAGATTTTAAGACAACACATGATTGGCTTTCCTGTGTATAATTAGTTGAGGGGTTTTAGGAGTCCTTCCAATTTCTGTAAAATATGAACTAGCTGTTCAAGGACTTCCTCTGGACTGTGGACACTAAAGCAATGTAGAAGTGATGGTAAAACTTGTTCCAACTGAAAAACAGACTCAGGCAGATTGTAGCTCAGAGCAGCATATAATGTTTGTTTTCTGAGTTGTTTTTCCCTCACTTTTCCCCTTAATTCGGCTTGGAACTTTTCTTCCAGGCAGCATTTTGGAAGGGGGAAGGCTGTACTATGTATTTATTTCTAAATGTTTTGACATCATCTTTTAATTGAAATATATGTAGATTATTAAAACCCATTTTCAGGCTGCTATTTTAATTTCCCTTGAACACCGCCACTGAAGAGTTCCATATCATAGTCTTCATAGTCTTCTCTCTTTTTAGTACAGTATGTTATAAATTCAGTGTCCAGTGGTCACAATCAAAATAGTAATCATTATTGCACAAGAAACTCGGTCTGCAGTCCAAAAGCTGGTCTACTCTCTAGAAATGAGAACGCTGTGTGGAGTTGACATGGTGGAAACAAAAATAATTGGATGTTAGAAATCTGAATGTACTAAAAGCAGTTGTGATTTTATTGTAATTGGTTGTCACTGTGATGTGATATTTAAAGTATGCAACGTATGTAAACTTTCATAGTATTTAGCTTTTCTTAAACTTTTTTTTATTATGGAGACTTTCTAACGTGTATCAACCTCTGTATTTATATTTAATCAGTGGCTCATGATATTTATAATATGCCCCTAACTAAGTGGAATGGTGGTATATTTCACAGTACTTGGTAAAAAAAAACAAAAACAAAAACCAAAACCTGTGTCTTATAAAAGATGTATCTGTATGAAGACGTGTGAAAAGTTTGTAATATTGGTCACAGAAATGCCCACAGTAAATTAAAGCTTCATATCTGCTTTCTGAATGGCTTGTGTTGGTTTTTAATGGTAATGCGATTTATTAGATGCTTTCTACGACAGTAGGTTATACTTAACTTTAGAATCCAGTAGGTAATTAGTACTTTAACAAAAATCCCACATACGATTGACATTCAATAGAATGCACAGATTTTAAATGTGTAGCTTGGAATTTGGTGACCACAACCCCAATAAAGATACACAACTTTTCCATTATGGAAAATTCCCTCCTGCCCTCTCCCAGTTCATCCTTCCCCATGTTAACTATTGTTCTGACTTCTACCACGGTGGCTTAGTGTTGCTCATTCTAGAAATTCACATAAATGAAATACAGTAGGTACTACTCTTTTCAGTTTTTTGAGACTCACTTATGTTGTTGAGCGTATTCATAGTCTCTTTATTACCATATGAATGTGGTATGAATATGTATCACAATGATGTGAATATGTATCACAATTCATCACATATGAATATTCACCATATGAATATGTATCACAATTTATTCATGGTTGATGGCCATTACGAGCCCCTCAAGCCCCTCGACCCCTACTAAAGCCAGCCATTAGATCAGCAGTTGTCGGCAGTACTCTTTTTGAAGTGTGGCTTTAACTTTGCAAATACAATTACAGGTGAGTTTTATACCTCAAAGGCAGGACTTTTTAAGGAAATGCCCTTTAAAAAAGTAATGATGGTGAAAGTTTGAAGGGATTAAGGAGTGGTCATTTGCTGTTGACCTCTCTGTACCTCTCCCACTGAGAATTTTGTTGAGTTAATTAAGTTCATTAAGTGATTGAGCTAATGACTAACAGAAAGGCAAATTATGCCTTGGTGTTTCATAGTCATGGTTTAGGAGTCAAAGCACGTGCCTGACTATGAGTTATTAGCTTTGTTCTTGGGTTATAGCAAGAGTGTGAAGATACCTATTCTCCTTGGTCAGTAGTTGACATCCCTTTTTCATGAATAATAACTTCAAAGGTGAGTCCTGGATGAGCTGGTTAAATGACATCTTGAATGGCATCTGAATTGACTACAGTAGGAAGATCTTTTCCTTTCAGACTTGACTTTGCAAGCCACGCTTAATCCGAACTAAATCCTCTCTGCCCAGTTCTTAATGACAAAATGTATGCCTTCGATTGAATCCTGACAGTATACAGCATTGTTTTCGAAAGAGCTCTCAAGTTATAAGTCTTCTAAGTGAGTATATTAATAAAATCCATGTATTTCACGTGCCATTAAGAATGATTATCTGACACGTATGTTAAGGATCACACGACTTAGGCTCGATTACTTAGCAATATTTAGGTTCATAAAATGTGCACATATCTGGTTTTAAATTGTAATAATTTTTTGAATTTTATCCATCAGGATTTTCAGTTTTTTAGAGGCAGGACCCCATACATGGGCTTTGTTTCTCTGAGCCGACACAAAATGAATGTAAAGTGGCTGTTCGGCCTTCACTTTATTTTGCATTAGTGGTACACAAAACATCAACCGGAGTGAAGTTCTATCCTTCTTTTTCAGAACTTCTCAGTCCAGTTGCAGAGAAATAATTTATTCCTAGAGCTGTAGTTAGACTTGATAGTTGAGTCAATGATTTCTAAAACTTGGTGTAGTTTCCTGTTGGAAAGAATTATTTAAAAGAAAGAAAGTGCCAAATTACAAATTAGCCCCTTGGCCAGGTTAGCCCCCCAGGGGAGATGGCTTCCAGTATTAATTGGGAGAGACATCAAAGTCTCCATTGTCAAGTGAGTCAGTCAATTGGACCTGAAAGGCTAATACCAATCCCCCAGTAAAACTTGCTTAAATGTTCCCCATCCAACCCTTGATCCCTGATGCTCTCTATGCCATATGCACAGAGCAGAAGTGTTCCTGTGAGGGCCAACCACGAACCCTAGCTGCTGTTTGAAAGTATTGGGCACTTAGCCCCCGAAGGACTATTTCCTCATGGACTGGAGGGGAGAGAGAGTTTCCCACTTAATGCCTTTCCCTAAGGCTCACGCTTCTCTGTTTTTCTAAGCTATCCTTAACTCGCTGACTGGCCTGCTGCACACTCTCGACCAAGCTGTACAACCAGATTTCACTATGGTGCAAGGAGTTCAGTGATCACGTTCAGCCTTTCAGAAACCTCAGACCTTGGGCACTGAGCACAAACAAGCAGCCAGGAAGAGTCAACCGAAGATGTTATCTCTCCTGCAGTGGTTTACTCAGTTTGCTTCCTTGATGGACAGGAACTGACTGGCTGGCAGCGTTGATGAGGAGGCCAGCCTTCTGGCAGAAAAGCTGGAGAAGCGTGGGAAATCTGACAAGAGACCTGGTTGGGGGGGTGGGGGCGGCAAGAGAAGGAAGAGAATGGTGGCAGCAATCTCAGTAGTGATTAGAGGCAGTAAGGGGACAGGGCGCTTCAGATCCTCTGACACCTTGGACCAGTGACAGGACAAAAGCCCTGCAGAGCAAAGGCAGCAGCGAGCTGACGCGTGGTGAGCTAAAGATGTTAGACATTTTGGGGCCTTTATGAAACCGTGTATTTTATGCTGGGACAGCAGCAGTTGGAATGCAAAGCAGTTTCCATCAGCATGGCCATTTTGTCTCGGCTCATCAGATAAGATGGAAAAAGAGAAGTCTTTGGAACTGACCCAATGCAGAGGGATCGGTGGTGCCTACATGGACAGTTTTCCCAAAAGGACTTCGTTAGCGATAGTTTTTCTTGCTCCCTATCCGGGCACGGGTTAAATCAGCCTAATTTAGCCTGATGAAAACAGACTGGATCACTGAGTCCTGATGTCAGGAGAGCTAGAGCTGTGGGACCGAGCAGATGAGAGCGAGCACGCCGGTGATCCGGTCAGATCTCTGGGGCTCTTGCTTAGGGATGGCTCACATGGCAGCAGGTGTAACCAGAAAGTGCACTAACCTTGCGGCCATCGTAGTACTGACAGGAACCACAACTACTGTGTCTTGGGCACGTACTACGTGTCAGGTCTTGTAGAAAGAGTGCTACATACATTTCCTCATTAATTCTTGCGTTGGGTAGTCTGGCCCCTTAACCTCTTCTCTAAGCCGTCATGCTGCCTGGCTTCTCCACGTCATCAGAATTCAGGATTGAGAAGACCTGAGACCTAGCAGGTGGCCATAAGCAAGTGACCCACTGAGAAGCAGAGGCAAAGATCCTCAGAGAAAGCAAAGATTGATGTAGCTCCGTAGTTAGTCTAGCACCTAAGGAATGGAGCCACCCATAGACAGATGGAGTGTGCCCAGTGAGGGCATCAACAAAGTTGTAGTGTTATAGGTTGGGACCAGAGATGTCTCTCACTTAGCAGGACACTGCAGTGTCCAGATGTGCAGTTTCTCAGTTCCTCAGTTTATTTGTTGAAATATTATCGAAATCTATTACAGTCTAGGCACCGAGGGGAACTGTTGAGGGTAAAAACTAGAGTCTACCTTCGAGGAGCTCACCTTTTGCTTGGAAAGATGCATGTGTAAAAAAAAAGAAAAATTACCCTCAAGTAAGAGTGATTCAGGAATTGAAACAAGCAGAAGTTCCAGCAATAATCCAGGAAAGAGAAGGATGAACTCTGTCCTGGTGTGCCAAAGGTACAAGGCAGGCCCCGGAGAGTCCAGGAAATTTCATTAGAAGGGAAAACGCTTGAGCAGAGATTTGAAAGGCGAAGGGAAATTTGTTTCCTAGGCAGAAAAGGACATGGAATGACATTCCTGGAAGAAGGAGAGCATATGTCAAAGCCCAGAAACCTGAAACCGTACTGTATGTTTGAAGATGTCTGAGGACCTTTTGTATGACCAGAACATTCAGTGTGATGGAGGACCTTGTTCGGAGAAGAGGTAGAGAGGTAGGAACTGCAGAGAAGAGCTGTAAGGAGGTATAGGGCGACTGCAGCACCCTTGCAGCCAGCATAGGTTTAAGGATAGAACTACTTGAGAAGGCAAGCACTGGCCGGGACCATCATGGGACACAAGCAAGACTCGGTGGGAGCAGGAGGAAGAGGAAGAAGAACAAAAACAAAGTCAGCCAAGCCATGCCAGGCTGAAATCGGGCTTCTAGCTTCTCATACGTGGGAGACGAGTAATTCTAAATCAGGTAAGATTAGTGGTTAAGCAACAGAACATCTGTGTGATTTACATGTCGCCATTAGTCATCCGGTGCCTATGGTGACATTTAGTAACCTGCTATGTAAGCTTATTATGTTTGGTTCAAACCATCATGTTTTCATTCCTCTCAATTCCTTGGTTAACAGTGCAGGATCACTGGGCTCTACTCAGGTTTGGGCCAACTTGACAACTGGCCTTGGGTGATGAAATAGACACTCTTCAAAGTCTTGGGCCATTACCTATGGATGGAATTGCCAGCCACCAGTTTGTTCAGTCCAGTCTAGCTAAAGTGTTTTCTCGGCCATCTTCATTGCTTAGAATACTTGGGATATTTGGTAACTAGCCTCTAAGATGACTCCCACTGCACCCTGCCTCCCTGTTTCATCAGCTTCCAGGTTTGGTCTGTGTGATCGATCGAAGACAGCAGACGCGATGAGATGTCCCTCCTGAAATTGAGTTATAAAAGGCACCACGGCTTCTGCCTTGGTCATTCTCTCTTTCTTTTGGATGACTCACTCCTCAAGGAGCCATGATCAGAGCAGCCTTATAGGGAGGCCCATGTAGGAAGTACTGTACTGGCATAAAAACATACAGAGAAACAAATGCAACAGAATAGAGAGGCCAGAAATAAACCCATGCCTTTATAGTTCAACTGATCTTCAACGAGGGTGCCAAGAACACACACTATGGAAAGGAGAATCTCTTCAATAAATGATGATGGAAAAATTGGATAGCTGCATGTGGAAATGAGATTGGACCTTTGTCTCACAATATATACAAAAACCAACTAAAAATGGATTAAAAGCTTAAGCATAAGACCTGGAACTGTGAAACTGCTAGAAGAAAACAAGGGGGAAAAGCTTGCCTTGAACATTGGTCTGAGCAATGATTTTTGCATATCTGGCCCCCAAAGGACAAGCAACAAAAGCAAAAATAGAGAAATGGGATTGCATCAAGTTGAAAAGCTTCTGCACAGCAAAAGAAACAATCATCAGAGCGAAGAGACAGTCTACAGACTTGCAGACAATATACGCAAACCATGTATCTGGTGAGGGTTAATATCTAAAATATATACGGAACTCAATAGCAAAAAACAAATAACTGGATTTTAAAATGGGCAAAGGAGGGGCGCCTGGGTGTCTCAGTCGGTTAAACATCCAACTCTTGGTTTTGCTCAGATCGTGCTCTCCAGGTCAGGAATCTGTTTCCCCTCTCTCACTCCCTCTGCCCCTCCCTCCACTAGTGTGCATGCACACACACACACACACACACACACACACACACACTCTCTCTCTCTCTCTTTCAAAAATAAATAAATCTTAAAAAAAATAAAGTACATAGTATTTTTTTTAAATTAGCAAAGGATCCAAATAGACGTTTCTCAAAACATACAAAAGCCAACAGTATATGAAAAAGGTGCTCAACATTACTAATCATCAGAGAAATGCAAATCAAAACTGCAGCGAGATATCACACTCCTGTTAGAATGGCTGTTATCAAAAAGAGAAGAGGTAACAACTGTTGGCAAGGATTCAGAGAAAGGGGAACTTTGTGAGCTATTGGTGGGAATGTAAGTTGGTGCAGCCACCATGGAAAACAGTATGGAGGCTCCTCAAAGAATTAAAAATGGAACCGCAGTATGGACTAGCAATCCCAACTGTAGGTATATATCTAAAGGATGTAGAATGAGTATCCCAAAGAGGTATCTGCACTCCCGTATCTCTCATGCCCTTATTCACAATAGCCAAGATAAAGCTAGATGAAATAGAAAACCTTCAAAAATAAATAAAAATATTTGTCATGTGCAAATTTCATTTTACTTATATATTTAAGGTATACAAAGTGATGATTTAGTATATGCATATAATGGCATATAGCCAAGATACGAGGACCTAAAAATCCATTGACAGATGAATGGATAAAGCAAATGTAATATATGCACACACGCATGCACGCACACATAAACATGCACACAGAGGAATACTATTCAGCCTTGAAAAAGATGGAAACTCTGCCATTTGCAACAACACAGAAGAACCTGGAGCACGTTATGCTAAGTGAAATATCCAGACATGGAAAGACAAATACTGCATGATCTCATAGGCAGAATCTACAAAATTCAAACTTGTAATAGCAAAGAGCAGAATGGTGGTTTCCAAGAGCTAAGGGGTGGAGAAAATAGGGAGATATTGGTCAAAGGGTATAGTTTGGATTATGCAGAATGAATAAATTCTGAGAACCTAACATACAGCCTGGTGACTACCATTAATAATACTGTATCATTTCCTTTTTTTTTTTTTTAAGATTTATTTATTTATTTATGATAGACACAGAGGAGAGAGAGAGAAAGAGAGGCAGAGGGAGAAGCAGGATCCATGCCGGGAGCCCGACGCGGGACTCCATCCCGGGACTCCAGGATCGCACCCTGGGCCAAAGGCAGGCGCCAAACCGCTGAGCCACCCAGGGATCCCCAATAATACTGTATCGTATGCTTGAAATGCCCTGCGAGTAGATCCCAAGTATTCTCACTACAAAAAAAAAAAAAAAAAAAAATTTATGTGAGGTGAGGGATATGTTAATTAGCTTTATGGTGATTATTTTGAAATATATGCATATACTAAATCATCACTTTGTATACCTTAAATATATAAGTAAAATGAAATTTGCACATGACAAATATTTTTATTTATTTTTGAAGGTTTTCTATTTCATCTAGCTTTATTTTTTTAAAATGCTTTTTCTGCATCTATTGATAAGGTCATGTGGTTCTTATTCTTTCTTTGATTAATGTGGTGTAGCACATTGATTGATTTGTGAATATTGAACCATCCCTCCAGCCCAGGAATAAATCCCACTTGATCGTGGTGAATAATTCTTTTCATAATGTACTGTTGATTTTGATTTTCTAGTATTTTAAGAATTTTTGCACCCACGTTCATCAGGGATATTGGCCTGTTATTCTTTTCAGTGGGGTCCTTGTCTGGTTTTGGAACCAAGGCAATGCTGGCTTTGTAGAATGAGTTTGGAAGTTTTCCTTCCATTTCTATTTTCTGGAACAATTTGAGAAGAATAGGTATTAACTCTCCTTTAATGACAAATATCTTTTAAAAAATAATCACATAGTAATCTATTTTTTGGACATGCCAAAATATATATAACCAACATCTTAATTTTTTTCTATTACAAAGAACCTGAGCTCATATTTAGTTATCTGATTTTTTTATTGGATTAATTTCCATGCTAAAAAAATAATAATTTAAGTGGTTAAATTCAGACTTTTTCTCATTCTCTTTACCTTTGACTTAGTAGCAGAGAGAATTTCCATTCTTTAGCGGAAGTTTGCAGAATATAACTGTGATACTGCTTTACAGAATCTTTAAATACATGAAAATGGGGGCCCCTGGGGCCTCAGTCAGTTAAGTGTCTGCCTTCGGCTCAGGTCATGATCTGGGATCCTAGGATCAGGCCCCACGTTAGGCTCCCTGCTCAGTGGGGAATGTGCTTGCCCCTCTCCCTCTGCTGCTCCCCCTGCTTGTGCTTGCTCTCTCTCTCTCTCTCTCTCTCTCTGTCAAATAAATAAATAAATAAATAAATAAATAAATAAATAAATAAATAAAATCTTCAAAAAAAAAAAAAAAGAAAGAAAAAGAAGTACATGAATATTTTACAAACAAAAACTGCCAGCTTGAGACTGTCCCTGACCCTGCCCACTTCACTTCCTACCTCTCTGCTTCCTGGCCTGCTGAGGCTCCAGCCCCAGCCCCACTTTTGCCTTATCTCTCTAGCCCACATCCTCTCTGGTCGCTTCATAAAGGTCGTGTCTCTAACCCATGCGGGTCCCCTAGGAAGAGGGCGGCCAGCAGGCGCTCTGCGACTGGACCAGCACACAGCTGCCCCGCTGGGCCTCCGGGCTACCTGCCTCTGTTTCCCCGGAGTCCGCAGTGTACACTGGACACTTGGAAAACCGGGTTCTCACAGCTTTCACCCGCCACCCCTCCCCGGCCCAGGCCCTTGGCGCCTCCCTCCCGGAGCTGCCGCTGTCCCCGGGGCTCCGCACGGGCCTGGGAGCCCGTCCATCCGCGGCCTGTCCGCGCCCTCGGCCTGGCAGCGGCTTCGGGCCACAGCTGACGGGGTTTGGGACTTTCTTTTTTTAAAGATTTATTTATTTATTTATTTATTTATTTATTTATTTATTCATTCATTCATTCATTCATTCATTCATTCATTCATTATTTAAGATTTATTTATTCATTCATTCATTCATTCATTCATGAGACCCAGAGAGACAGGCCGAGACCCAGGCTGGGGGAGGAGCAGGCGCCCTGCGGGGAGCCCGACATGGGACTCGATCCCGGGACCCCGAGGTCACCCTGGGCCCAAGGTGGCGCTAATCGCTGACTCACTGGGCGGCCCCCAAGTCTTTAGTTGCAATAGAGTCCTGCTGCGCCTTGTAGACGCCCAGGAAGCTGGCACACCTTCCCTCCAGACAGGTGAGGAAATACCTGCCAGTTGGAGCGACTGGCTCTGTCTAATGAGGTTTCAGCCCCAGAGGGGGTTCCCCCGGCTGCCTGGATCTCAGGAGGGGACACTCGGTCTCCCCACCCCAGGGGGGCGGCGGGCGGCCTCCCCTCCCCGGGGGGGGGGCGGGCAGTGGTGGGATCCCCCCGGGCCTGAGGACGCAGCGGTCCCACCAGGCCCAGGGTCGTCTGGGCCACACAGAGTCCCCAGGCCCGGCCACTGTCCCTCCCGGGGGGCCCCCACCTGGACGGAGAAGCCGAGCTCCCTGCTCAGGAGCAGAGGCCGCAGGGCTGGAGGCCGCTGCGCTCCTGCCTCTGGTCTCCTTTCTTGTGGGGTCGCCGGCCAACCCCAGGGGGACCTGGAGGGGGACTCCCGGTGTCCGGGCGGCCTTGGGGTCACGACCCGCCCAGGCACAGCACAGGGACACTGGCCACGCCCTCAGGGCAAGCGCACACCCTGGAGGACGGGGTATTGGCTAACAGTATGGGTCATGGGAGAGGCCAAGGTTCGCGCTCAGTCCTCTGGTTCGGGGTGCCCCCCGTAGTCACCGCTGTGAAAGGAGGTGGGAGAGCGAGGAAGGTGTGCCCCCCAAGACCCGCGGCCAGGCCGGTGCAGGTGCAGGCCTCGAGGCCTGGGCGCAGGCTGCAGGCCGCAGGCCTCCTTCGCTAGGAGAGGGGCTCTTGCCTCGATGGGCTTTTCTTCTAATCAGTGGCTTCTGCAGCATTCAGAAAGTTACAGGAGTCCTTGTTTCTGGCCAATCCGTCGACCTTTATGAAGTATATACTCTGTCCCGGGACAGAATTTAACCTAAAATAAGCGTAAAATATGTGATGGAAACTTCAGCTCTTAGCCAAATGTGGTCAGACGGCACAGCTTGCTAAAATGTCACCTTATTTACGGATCGGACTGTATTTACTCTGAGTAGAGGCTTAACACATAACTACTCGATCTTTCTCCCACTCGCCCTCCATGCCCCCCCACCCCCACCCCCGGGACTGGAAACACGGGGAGAGGAAGAGGATGCCAAGCCGAGGCCAAATCATGCCTGGAGTGTAAGCGTATGCCTTTGTTTATCATCTTGCAAAGGCCTCGCTCGCCTCCCGGACCCATTCCCTAGCAGGGCTTGCTCGCTTTCCCACTCCCCAGATGACAAAGGGGTCCGTGCCTGCTTCTCCCTCCGTCTCCCCGGTTTTCAAGCTCGTCCCTCCACTGGCCTTCAGCTCCCCCCTTCAGCCTCCCTTGAGTGAAATCACATCTCAAAGTGGAGATTAGATCCTTACGTGGGCACATGGGCAAGAGTCCCAGCTGCTCAGAAGGGTTCTAGCAGATTTCTCAGATCACCCGTGCCGTCAGCTGTGGCTGTAGGAACACAGCCCTGCGGGGTGCGATGTAGGCCTGAGTGCATGGAGTAGTACATCCGTGTAAGGCATGTGTACTGCGCAAGGCGCTGCTATGCAAGGTAGACAGTCCCATGGCATGAAGCCCAAAGAGGGATCAGACCGGGGAATTCGATGAAGCCAAGGCACCCAGGCCCCTTTTCCCTCTCTGCCCTGCCAGCGCAGTTCATGGCTTCCTCCCCGTGGCTGCTGCGGCTCCAGCCACTGCACCCACATTCCAGACATTAATTTGTTAAAAATGGGGAAGAGGCAGGTGGATTTCTCTCGGGAGAGATGGTTTGAGGACTTTGAAGAACATTTGCCTCTTTCTATCCAACTTAGCATTCTTATTTCAGGATTTCTTTTTTCCCTGCTGGACCGGCTCTGCCATCTTGCTGGCCTCCGTCACTAATGATCCATTACACGTCCCACCTTGAATTCGCACGTCTGTCTCATGGGCCAGACCTGAGTCCTAGGCCACACCTTGCTGCCAGGGAGGCTGGAGAGTCCAGCCTTCTAGCTAAGTGCAACCCCCTCCTGGTGGAAGTCTAGGGGCTCTGACTAGGACAGGCCAGAGATGGAAGAGCGGCGAGCAGCCAGCAGCGTTTGCACAAGGACACAGGTACGTCCATTGATTCCACCCCCTTTAACTTGTCGTTTTGCCTCTCCTGCTGTCTGGGCTCGGTCCTGAATCCTCTCCCACTTGGTCCTGAATCTTTCTCCACTTGCTCCTGAATCCTTTCCCTCTTGGTCCTGAGTCCTTTTCCACTTGGTCCCGAATCCTCTCCCTCTTGGTCCTGAATCCTTCCCCACGTGATCCTGAATCCTTTCCCACTTGGTCATCATGACAACATTCTCCTCTCCCCACGGAAGTCCTGGAAAGAAAAAGCTCACTTGGCTCTACTTTCTCACTTCCTTTTCCCTTTTGCCCATTTTCCTCAGGCTTCTGTTCCCGTCTCCCCACTAAACCTGCCAGTGCCCTCCTTCTAAACCAATTCAGATTGGCTGTGTCCTGCACAAAGCAAATATTTGGTAAACGACTGCTGAATTATTCAGTTTGTTGGCTGTTTTCTCCACGATCCTTTCTTAGGACAGTGCCATTTTCTACTCATCCTAATTGCAAAGATAATATTTTAGTTTCCTTATGGCCCCAAAATAATATTTTAGCTATGTTAAGAACCGTTAGGTTCTTTTGACCTGTTTATGAAAACATAGTCCTTGGGTATCACTTCGTTTCTGTGCAAAAAATGCACTGTAACCGCCAAAACAATCACCCAACAGCACACTTTCGGAAATGACCTTTTTATAGGTGTGAGTCTGTTTATTTACTTCTCCCCTCCATTGAATGTAAAAAAGAAATGGGATGTTTATTGCTAAGAACAGCAGACTTCCCTTAGATTGTTTCTAAAGCACAGCAGAGTCAGTGGCAAGAAGTTTCCCTGTCAAACTCGCGAGGGAAAACCATCCGTTTTGAAATCCCCAAAGGAAAAAACACCCAGAAGATCCTCCATAATACATCTTCCTCTGTTGTTGGACTTTCCATCTTTCCTCAAAACATGGACCTGGCAATTTTCAAGTCCAATTTTTGTCCTGACTCAGGGAGAGCATCCTGTCCCAAATGTATTCTCCGCCCTCTACGACCTCCGCCCGCATTGCATAAGGCTCCTCTCCAGGGATCAGGGGCTGGGACTTTAAAGCCCCGGTGGTTAGGGACTGCGGGCAGGATGTAGTTATACTGCCCCGTTGTGGCAGATTCTGTTCCAGTTCAAATGCTGCCTCATTTTTTTTCCTGTCCTTCTTCCAGAAACCAGCCCACTAATAAGGAGCAGTTTCTGGGGATCCCTGGGTGACTCAGTGGTTTAGAGCCTGCCTTCAGCCCAGGGCATGATCCTGAAGACCTGGGATCGAGTCCCGCATCGGGCTCCCTGCACGGAGCCTGCTTCTCCCTCTCTCTCTCTCTCTCTCTCATGAATAAATAAATAAAACCCTTAGGGAAAAAAAAGGAGCAGTTTCTGAGCAAGGACATTATAAAACATTAAGGGGTGCCGGTGGGTTTTAGGAGGCCCAAACCTTTCCTTTTACCCCTTCCTCCCAGGTTTGTGTGTGTGTGTGTGGGGGGGGGGGCATCAGTGAAGGTAACAATTTTGCGAAGTGACCCTTATGTGCCGCAGCTGAAGAGCATCTCCTTCAGGGAAGAAAGCCCCCCGCCCCCCAAGAAGGTGGTCAGCTTGTAATCAGCTGGAGTCCACCTGGCCCTGCCGAATTGTGAACAGAGCCTGTGAGTTTGGGATCCATAAGCTAAGTCTGGCCCTCACACAGGATGTGTTTGGCTGGTACACTAGTTTATTGTTTGTGTTTGGTTTGAAGTTTTAAAAAGAAATATTTAAAAGGAAGGTTTCACGTAAAAAAAAAAAAAGAAATCTCGACTTCTGGCTTCTTGATATTCTCTTTCTGAGTTGCAGCAACTGGTTGGACCTGAGCGGTGTGTTCACCTTTGGATGGAGTTGGCCCCTGGCCTCTGTTGCCATCCTCAGCACGTCTCCCTGTGACGCAGTCAGGTTCTAACACACGGAACCTATCCAGGGAACAGCACCCAGATCAAGAAACAGAAGATACCCTCACGCCGGGGGTCCCCCTCATGTCCCTGTTCAGTCATCATTATCACTTCTCTCAGCAGAGGTTAGATGCACCTGCATTTATCCTTTATATAAATGGGGCCATAGAGTAGGTATGATTCCTGTCCAGCAGTTTCTATTCAACATTGTATTTATGAGATCCACGCACATCGTTGCACGCAACAGTAGGTCGTTCTTTTTCACGACCACATAATATTCCATTGTGTGAATTCCCCACCATTTATTTATCTGTTCTTGATTAATGGACGTTTAGGAAACTTTCCAGAGTTAGGTCTTGAGCACAGTATGGCTTACCGAAATTCTAGTACACGTTAAAAAAGAGATTAACACTGCCTCTCTCTCTCTCTGTGTGTCTCTCATGAATAAATAAATAAAATCTTTAAAAAAAAAGAATTTACTGATAAGTATTGTACAAAAATTTAAAAAAAGAGATTAACACGTGTCAAAATGGCATTCGAGGAAAGGAAGAGTTATCAGAAAAGAGGTAAATTAGCATGATTTTCAGATTATGTCATTTTCTATCCGCAAAACTCAAGAGAATCAATTCAAGCCATCATGATTAATAACAGAATTTAGTAGAGTCAAGACAAAAAAAAAAAAAAAAGAGTAAAGACAAAGAGAAAGCCGAGGAGAGCTGGATGGGAAAGGGCGCAGGAAGAAGACCCGGCAAAGGGAGGAAAAGCAAGGAGAGAAGCCAGTGGCTGCGCCCTGTAAACACCAAGCCCTGAGCTCCCCGCGTGAGGGAGGGCTGACTCAGCAACCGTTGACGCTCTTGGGGGATCCCTTCCTGAGTGCGTTTTATGAGCCAAGAATCGTTTTATGGACTTTTTGGTGAGTGTGGGGCATGTCTGACTTGCTGACCTGGGACTCAGAGGCTGTGAACAAACATCTCCATCCCCAGGGCCCAGAGGCTCTTCATGCGCTCACTTGCACACCTGTGGCTCTAGTTGTGCAACGGTGGTTGAATGAGGAATCGGGGTTAAAGGTGACGGATATGTAGGGGTTGGTTATTTGGTTTGGCTTTGTTTGCTTTTGTTTTGTTTCATTTTGTTTTGTCTCCTTACAGAGGGTTTTCAGCCCAGAAACCTAACTATATTTCTTGAGGCCCTTGGTGGGCTCACGGCAAGGAGTTGTGCCAGGAGGTGAAGATATTGAGAGAAACGTTGGGGGCTCTGGGGGCTCTCCACTATTTCAGGGCACGAGTCTGACGTGGCAGGAGTCAGAGAGGAGACAATAGCCTCCTCCTCCTCCGTGGAACCCAGCACTGCTCTGGGTCCCCCGAGCTGCGGAAACTCATGGTGCCTCGATGGGTTCAGCCTTGCTATGAACATCAGCATTCTTGTGAGCCCCCCAGTGACCTCTGGGGGCTGCAGGCTTGATACCTGGGAGCCAGGGAAGAAAAGCGGGGAGACACCGGACGCTTGCCCCCGGGGACAGTCTGATTTGGAAAATCCTACAAGCCCTGCCCTTTTGGACTCCCTGCTGTCCATGTGGGATTGCTCACGGTGCTGCTCACCTTTGAAGGGCATGACTGTTGTGACATGACCTTGGGACACAGGGAGCCAGCAGTGCAGGGCAGAGAGAGGACAATCCAAGCTGGCTAAAGCGCTTTGTGAAGCACGAAACAACTCTGATGAGGCAGCAGCCAGCTTCCAGAACCTAGGATTTGGGCCTCCTGTGGGGGCTCAGTGGTGGAGCGTCTGCCCTGGGCCCAGGTCATGACCCCGGGGTCCTGGGATCGAGCCCTGCATCGGGTTCCCTGTAGGGAACCTGCTTCTCCCTCTACCTGTGTCTCTGCCTCCCTCTCTCTCTCTGTGTCTCTCATGAATAAATAGACAAAATCTTAAAAAAAAAAAAAAAAAAAGAAGAAGAAAAACGTAGGCTTCTTCTCTGCTTGAGAATAGGCAGCTGCTAGTGTCCTATCTCGAATCGCCTGCAGTGAACTCCCCTGATGCCTGCAGGGGCCACGTGGCGGCAGCACAAAGACCGTGACTTTCCAGCAACCCGGACAACGGGGACTCAAACTGGGGCTGAGTAATTTGAGAAATGAATAAAATGTGCTGGAGCTTGCATTCCTCCTGGGTGGAGCCACTTATACATACGCTGCTACTTTTCATTTTCCTTCCGTAGAGGTCGAAGCATAAGCCCTGCATCATTTCTATTCGGGGAACTTACTCCTTGTGTTCTTTGGAAACATTCCTTGTAGTGTTTTCATAAACTCTAAACATCTCTCACTGATTTGTTCCCAATTACAAAAGTGGTCTGTGTGGATTATGGAAAAATATGAAAAGATAAAAGCATCCAGAGGAAAATGAATCTTTTGCAACACGATCTCTAATACCTACCCATATTATTTGTGCACGGTGTGTGACTGATCTGCGACGTGGGGCATGTACGTTGTTTTCTTCTTATAATTACTGTTGAGATCAGCTGCACATTTTACATGCTGTAAGAATAAACCCTAGAAGTGGATTTGCTGGGTCAAAGTTTACCTTCATTTTTAAGCCTTTACTGCATTTTCCTCAATTGCTCTCCCCGAGGTTGCCTCAACGAAGTGTCCCAGCAGAGCGTCCAAACATGCCTGTTTGCTGCCCCATTCTCGAGGTCTGGTACTGCTGTTTCTATTTTTTTTTTTTTTGTACTGCTGTTTTTAAATGCCATTCCTGAAGCAGGTGGCACTGGGCTGTCACCTGGATGACTTAGGATGGCCACCTGCTCTCCATGTTCCAGTCAGTTCCCCGTTCTGTGCCACACAGGCTTCTCTTGCCACGTGAGTGTCATCATGCCCCCTCCCTTCTCAGAACCCTGTCCCGCCACCCACAGCCCACAGGGTGGGCTTGCATGTCCCCAGGGCCTACGATGTCCCCGTCCCACATACCTCTTTGGGGTCCTATCATCTCACTATGCACCCTGACCTCAGATGGGGAGCTCATTTGCACTTTTAGATGGAGTCATTCATACCCCTTCCTCTATCTCTGTGCTTCCCCCTCTCTCTGCCTTCCAGTCTCTGCACAAAGTGATGGAATCAGGTTTGGACACCCCCTCCCTCTCGGCTAAGCTGCCTTGTCGCCCATCAGTGGGGAGCCATCGGGCTTCTTCACATCTGAGCGGTTCAGACGGGTGTCTGGCCTTAGACGACCCCATCCCCTAGAGGACCTGCTCGCACCCTGGGCCAAGCGGGCCCCTAAATCCGGCTGCTTTTGGGATCCTAACTGATGGCACATTCAGGGACCCTGATGCCAGCCATATCCCAGCCATTTCTTCAGATGTTACCCCGCCCCACGCTTTCCCCTCTCCTCTAGTGGCCTTCAGAAACCCCGGAGGCCTTCCCACTGGGTCCTCAGATCTCCTAGTCTCTCTTGTGTTTTCCATCTTTGTTTCTCTGTGCTGCATTCCCACTGTGCCCAACTGCCCATTTGCCAATTCCCTCTTCAGCCACGTCTATAACTTACTATTACATCTGTACTGAGCTACTCGCGTCACTTACTGCAGTTTTTAATGAAAGAAATCTTATTTGGTTCTTTTCAGTTCTGCCCCATGACCGTTTATTTTTTTTTTTCCCATGACCGTTTATTTTTAATTTTCATTTTGTTAAAGATGCATTTACTTCGGGGGGGGGCACAAGCAAGGGGAGGGACAGAGGGAGAGAGAATCTCAAGCCGACTCCCCAAGGAGTGCAGAGCCTGGTGTGGGGCTCGACCTCATCACCCTGAGATCGTGACCTGAGCCAAAATCAAGAGTTGGATGCTTAACCAACTGAGCCATCCAGGCACCCCTGCCCTATTACTTTTCTTTCTTTTTTTTAAATATTTTATTTATTTATTAATGAGAGGCACAGGGAGAGAGAGAGAGAGAGAGAGAGAGAGAGAGAGGCAGAGACACAGGCAGAGGGAGAAGCAGGCTCCATGCAGGGAGCCCGATGTGGGACTCGATCCCAGGTCTCCAGGATCACACCCTGGGCTGAAGGCAGCACTAAACCGCTGAGCCACCCAGGCTGCCCTTACTTTTTGAATGTAATTTCCAGGTCCCTGTTAAAACTTATAGGCCTGTGTTTTATTTCTACAAATATAATCAGTGTAGCTGTTTTATAGTTTGCATATGATAATCAGTAGGTCTTTGTGTGTCTATTTGTGCTGTCTGGCCTTTCTGCTCTTTTTAACTTACGGTTTCTGGTTTCTGAGTGTGTCTGGTTGTCTTCTGCTGGGTGCTGACCATTGTATTGGGAGCGCTGTAGCAATAATGAGGACCCCTAGGGTGAGGACATATCCATCCTGGGAGCATTTTCATTATTTTTGTTGGGTGCCTGGGGTATTACTAGTCCAGAGCTCCCTTCATCCAAGTTCAAGGCTTGAGTTTTCCTCACCCACCTGGGCAAGGTAAACCTGGGCCGTGGGTCCCTGCAAGATTTTCTTTCAACTCACCTTATTCTGAGGCCCTTTGGGGTCTCAGCATTAAAAAAAAGATGTTTTAACACGGTACATATTTTTGGTGGATTCTAGGTTTTGACTTTTGTCTTCTTGAGCCTGGAAATCCACCTGCTTGGTTTTCAACTGCCCCCCCCCCCCTTTTTTGTATCAGCAAGTACCCTCAGGACAAAGACAGCTTTGAGTTCTGGGCTTCTGGGTTCTGATCCTCACCTTGACTCAACCTCAGCAATTACTCCCTTGTTTGTTCTTTGATGATTTTTTTGTTATTTCACCCAGTTCTTTGACTTGTCCTCAGTGGTTACATCTGTCCTAATTATCTCAGCTTTCATACCAGAAGTGGTCATCTTTATTCCTTGTTCTGCTTGGGCCTAACAGTGCCAAAGGATAGAACTCGAATTCAGCTCTGTTGTGGCTCAGATATGAAAAGATCTGTCTGAACAGTATAGGGGAGCCCCCAAACCAAGGAAGGAGAGAACGAAGCCCCCTTTCTGCAACTTAGACGGATGGCAGGGGGTGTGCAGGGTCTCCCTCCAGCTGTCGTGCCTCTCAAGCAGTTCTCCAGGCCGCAGGCAGATGGCGTCCCCATCTCCACTCCGTGGCTCTCAGGTACCCACAGGGCTGGACGCCAGGCTCCACCTCCCAGAACGCACTTCCAGTAGGCCCTCGGGTCGGGAGCCCAGCCCAGGGCCCTTCACTGTAGGAAGGACATTTCCCAGCGTGGGGTGTGCCCTCCCAGGCTCCCAGGCCCAGCCTCACTTCCTTCCTAACAGCCCGTGAGCAAACCTAGACCAAGGTGGGGCAAGGGGAGAGGAAAGGACACACAGGCTCTAGCTGCCCATTTTGGACCCAGTCTGCCCACTTTGCCCAGACCAGACCCAGAGTTTCTCACCCAGGGTCGAGCAGGTCAAGGGAAGTCTTCCTGGGCAGGCTTGCTCTGGTTTTGGCATCGCGCTACGACTGGTGTTGTGGACTAAATAAACACCTCCTCCCCGTGCCCCGCGACCTCGTCCTAACCTCTGGAGCCTGCGAGTACGTTACCATGTGGCAAAGGGGACTTGCTGTTGTGACTAGGGAGGTTGCCCTAGATTATTTGGGTGGTCCCGACGTTGTGCCCAAAACCCTTTATAAGTGGGAGGCAGGAGGGTCAGAGGGAGAGAGAGACATGATGACAGAAACAGAGGTTAGTGTAAATCAAGAAAGGGGACGTGAGACAAAGAATGCAGGTGGCCCCGAGAAGGCGCCAAAATGGGTTCTCCCCTAGAGCCCCCAGAAGAACTACAACCCTGCCAACACCCCGATTTTAGGACTTCCGAAGTCCAGACTGTAAGATAATAAATTCGTGTTGTTTGAAGCCATTAGGTTGGTGGTGATTTGTTGCAGCAGCCAGAGAAGGCTAATCCAGGTGAGCCCTCACCTTAATTCAGCATCTGCTTCCCCTGCTTCCAACTATTGCACTTGGTGCAAACTGTTTGCAGACGCCGGGACCCTAGGGCTCCGGGGCAGCAGGACCCAGTGTCCCCGGCCCCGCACTAACCAGGCCCTCTCCCTGCGCCCCGCTGCGGCGAAATTCAGTTTGCATTTCATCTATTTACTTGAATTTGAAGCAGTGACAATTAAAAAGGTACAGTGCTCTCTGCCTTGAGTTCAAGGGGAGACTGACAGCTCCACCAGCCATCTCAGCCAGACCCGCAAGGCTTAGATGTCCAGAGATAAGCAAGTGCCTGGAGCAAGAGGTCATTCATTAGCTAATTAATGAATTATTCAGACGGAGGCTGGAGGAGCACTCACCCCCAGCAGAAGAGGCTGTGGAGGGAAACCCTCGGAAGCCCTGGGCCCCGACGCTCAGGTCTCGCCCCGTCCCCCCACAGTGCCCACCTGCTCTGAGGCCCCAAATTTATGTCACTTGTCCGTCCTCTGGGCGAGGCTAGTCTTGGGGACCAGCCTGGGCCCCGGGTGGGCTTTCTCTGCCCACCAGGTGTTCACTTGGCTCAAGCCAAGGGCGACTTCCGTCTGGGCAGCGCACTGCCCGGCTCTGCTGTGGGCTATGGGGTTGGCTCATCTTGGTCCTCACCAGGGACCCTCCAGAGGCGCCTTGGGTGTGTGCAAAGCTCAGGTTTCCTCTTTGCCCTGTGGGAGCCAAAGAAGACCTGGAGACGTGAGAGGCCTGGCTCTGACCTCCTCTGCTAAACAACCCACAGTGCCTTTTTTCCTTTCTGGTGGCCATGCTATGTTGATGTGGGGTATTCCTTGGGATTGGTTCCTCCTACAGTTATGTGGAATGTTCTGGGCCCACGACCCTCCGCTCCCAGATCTCCAAGACTCTCTGGGATTTATTCCTAACTCCCTCTTCCACTCAGATTCAATGTGGAGACAAGGGCAAAGACTTGAAGGCAACACCAGCATTTCAATTCTCTTGCTTTTTACTTTCCCATCCCTTCCAGGGCTTTCTTTCCAGACCACAAAAGGATCTTCTTCTTCCCCGGTCTCCAGGTTCCAAATACTCTCTAGGGCAGAGCTGGCAACTAGGGTTTGTGTGGCAAATCTGGTGACAGTTTATTTTGTATATGAAGTTGCACTGGGCCACAACCACACCTGTTTGCCCCCCAAGGGCAGGGCTGAGGAGTGGAGACAAAGACCATCTGGCCCTTTCTGGAGAAGGCTTGCCACCCCGCTCTAGGCTCGGAGTCCTCGGGGTTTGGCACCGGATCCTCAAATGAGGCTTAGTGAATCCAGACAAATCTACCCCAACTCCCGCCCTTCTTGCTTTGTTCTTGCCATTGAAGCCGAGACACTTGGAACCCGAGGTCCTGAATGGAACTGTTCTCAGAGGGGAGCTTTGGGACTTCGCCTCCCGAGCTCCGAAGCCTGGTCTGATTTTAACAACGAGAAGAAGGCCTCAACTAGTATTTCAGCAGGTCTCCTCTAGCTTGATCTCTCGGCTCCTGCTGGCTGCCTGGGTGGCCCCATCCCCAGGTAGACGTCCGACTGGGACTGTATCCCCACCCCCCCCAGGCGATGGAGGCAGAGGTTTTTCCAGAGGGGATCAAAGAGACCCTGGCTCCTAGGAAGCTGATGGGGGGCCAGGTCACCAAATGCAGGAATCCTTGAGTGTCTGAACTAGAGGAAGATGCTGGGGTCTTCTTCACACCTCCACTTCCATAACGAAGGTGTAAGAGGTGAAAAGGGTGATGAAAAGTTAGGAATAGCCTCACCGAGAACACGTGGCAAAAGCTAGAGCCCCCTTTCCCCCCTTTCCCCTCTAGTTGCTGTTCCTGTGCTGGAACAGATCCCGCTCTGCCTTGGATCGCGGGCAAGCTTCCCAGAGTTCGGCCTCTCTCACCTGATGTCCCCATTCGTGGGCGCCAGGGGTCCCCCCGAACAGCAGCAATGCGTGCGGCTGGACGCGACCAGGGAGGCCCCGAGTCTCCGGATTCTGTGCTTCTGGATGGATTTCTCTGTCTTTCCTCCTGGACTCATTCCTCAGGTCTCTGGTCACAGGGAAGAAAACAGATGAAAGTCACGGTTGAGCTACACCGATGGGGCTGGGACGGAGGGCTCGGGAGGGAGCTTTGATTTTAACGACCCCCGGCAGCCGTGGCAAGGCCCACCACAGCCAGCCTTCTCTTCCTTCTTCTCTTGGACTTGGTTCTTAGACGGCAGACGCTGCTGGTGACCGTGCCGATGACGTTACCTGAAGGAAGAGAGTGTAAACCGTAGCTCATATTGAGGCACTTGGCCATGTCCAGGGCAGATCTGAGCACGGCGCACCCCTGGCTACATCGAGGGGCCCCCTTCGTCCGTAAGATCCAGTCCCACTCCTTTATAAGGTGTGTTGTGGTTCTTGCCAAGCTCTCCCACCTCATCTCTAGTTACACCCTCTTCAAAATTTCTGTTCAACCATACTTTAGCTTTTTGAACTAAAAAAACCCCCACAAATATATATATACACAAATACACACACACACACACATATATATTTTATATATATTTTTTATATATATGTTTTAGCCAATGAACCTTTGGACATAACATTTTCTCTGCCTTGAAAACTGCTTCTTCCTCCCCAAACACCCCACACATTTACCTACTTCCAAGCTTCTATTTGCCCAATTAATTCCTTGTAATCACTCAGATTGCAGCTAAGCAATACCTCCTCCAGGAAGCCGTCCCTGACTTCTCAGTGCCACAATCCCAAAGCACCTGGTACTTCTGTGACATGCTCCTGACCATACCGTGTTGTAACTGTTTACTCCTTTGCAAGCCACCTTAGGCCAGAGCTTTGCCCAGGTGCCCAGAACTTAGAAGGAATTCAGTCAATATTTGCAGAATAAATAAGTGAACAAATGTCCGAAGGAGATCCTGCGAACCCCTTGCGCAGAGCACTTAGGCAGCCTGTCCAAAGTCAGCCGCATAGCTGAACAGAGGTGACATTCAAACGTCAGCCTACCAAATCCAAGGCCAGTGCCCTTCACAGTGTCTCCTAAGGCCTGACATAGCCCGGATGCTCACGTGGGTGTAAGAGAAACGTGCCCTTCACACAGACTATCATCACCCACTGAAAAGATTGAAGAAAAGTCCAGAAGAAAACACACTAATAGGAAATCATGATGATCTCTGGGAAGATGGAGGGGGTAGGAGGACTGTGGTGTTATGTAAAGGGGCCTTGAACAAAGTACCTATAATTTCTCTTTTTAACAAGGAGAATGTATTTCTGGATTACTCATACAGTTTCAGATTAATTTTTTAAAAATGACCACTACCAAAGGATTTTCTGTACCACATTCTCTAGTTGATGAGTTTTTCCATTAAAGGATCTGGAAATTAGCATTGATGTTTTACTTGACTGCTTATTCAAAAAAAAAAGAGAGAGAGAAAGAAGAAAGAAAAGAAAAGAAAAAAAAAAACAACCAAAAGACTCCGGCCCCAATTTTTAAAAATGCTTACCCTTACACTCAACACTAAAACTAATTGAATTGAAAAGATGGACTGTGGTAAGTGAAGTGTGGCAGTGACTAGACTACTTAATGCGTTAGTTTCTTTCAATTTATGACTCTTCGTCGTAGATGATTTATCTTTGATGCTCTTTCTCTTTTTTTGTGTTTATTTCTAGTCATAAAGCATCTGGTCTGTGTAATTAAGGAGAGCTGAGAAAATATAATTAGCCAAGCAGGCAGGAAGTAGATGGCTAATCTTCTTCATGACAGAAACGTCGCCCCAGACCATATTTCTTCTGGGCCAAAGCCTGCATTTCTGGACTCCTGTGGGGACTGTAAGGACCCAGAGGGCCCCCTTCCCTGAAGCCATTCCTGTAGGGCGCCCTCTGACGGTTGGTCTGATAAAAAAATCCATCTGGACAAGCTGGTGCTTCACCACCCAGCCATCCGCCCCCTCCATGCTGGCAGCATATGTAAAAATCCGGAGTCGTGGGCTTAGGAATGCCCCTGGAGGACACACATGAGCAGAGCTCAAGGTCTGGAACAAAGAAAAGAGCGCCACAGGAAGAACTCAAAGCAACAATGGTGGCAACCAACTTCTCATTAACCGTGAAACCCCAACAGGTACACACCTCGCCCTCCTCTAGAAAGGACAGGTGATTATGTGAATACCCACATGCAGACGTGGGCACGCTTGGGACCAGCCCCCTGCCTGGATGACCCAGTCCAGTGCCCGTGCTGGGGACAGACGGCGTTAGGTGACACAGTTGGTGTTACCGTTACCGTTACTGTTACGGGGCTGGAACGCAGAGGCTGTCACAGCCACGAGGGTGTGGACAGATTCTTATGGAAGGGCACACGAGGAACCTGAAGAGGGAAGTATTGCTAAGTAATTCTAAGTATTAAACTAGTCCATGTAGATGGCATTTGGTCAAGTGGTGAATAAGGGTGATCTGAAACAACCACCAAGCGTAAACCCAACATCCCCCTGCCCCCCAAGGCCTGACTGCAGCCTGTGGCTGCATATGGGGCCCATGGCAGAGCAAGAACTCATGTTTCATTGCCCCATTTGCTGAGTGAAACACTGGCAGGGCACAAGGCCTCTGGAGTTCAAGTGTCTGGGTTCCAGGGCAGGAGGCCTCTCTCCCCTGCGTGGCCTTGGTTAAGTCACCCACCCTCTCCATCCTTGGCTCCTCACCTGAACGGTGCAGCAGCACCTGCTGTGTAGGCGCCCGTGAGGATTCAGTGGGTTGGCACAAGCTTCAGGTGGGCTACGCCCAGGCAGGCTGAGTGACTGATGACTACTGCTCTCCCTTTGCACCACACTAGCTCTCCCATCCTTTGTTCCTCTGGGTCTCCAGGTCAAACCTCATATTTGCCCACAAACACCCGCCGTGATCTTGGTTCTCCTGTGGCCTTGCCTGCGGTATCTTGTCACCACCTCCTGAGCCCATCATCAAGTGGCAGGGGACCTCTCTTGGGATGATGGCTTGACTCACCCCTATCTTCTCTCCCCTAACACCCATGCTCTTAGCTGACCTTTGTGGCCCTGGCCCCCTCCATGGGAGGGTCACTTAGGAATTGTCCCTTGACTTGTGCAATGCCAAGAGACATCCATCTGTCTTCCGTGAATTGGAAAAGAGGACCAAACAGGCTCAGGGGTTGTCTGTTGTAGGAGCCCAGGCATGATACTAAGAATGTTCTAGAGTCAAGATTTCGTGAGCTTACCCAATGGCCACATCTCCAGCCACACCTTCCTCAACTTCTGAGTCAGCTCTTGTTCCTTACGAGTTGGAGGGTGGGGGCCTCCCATTCAGAGCACCTCTCCCCATTCCTACCCCTGGTCCTTACTGAGGATTGCTGCCTCGGCGCAGAGCACCCCCCGGCTCCCTGACGTGGCAGGCTGCACGTGGCCTGCCCATTGATTCTTTCCAAGCTGAAAGTAGGTATTTTGCTTGTAAAGCTGAAGCAGGCAGGAGAGTCACCATCTGGAGAAGAATGGAGAACATTTGTACAATGAACATAGCTCCTGTTTTCTATGACATTGGGCATTAAAAAATGTCACAGATGGCTTCACTAGATGATTGAGGACAACGTGCAGAGATCCAAACACATCTGTTTTGTTTTTTTTTTTTTTTTTTTTGCCTCTTCCCTCGAGTGCCACATTGCAAGACTAGCTGGGAGACAAGACGGTCTAAGGAAAAGAACACTGGCCTTGTGGTCTGGGCAAACTCCAGCGCAGTGCCTCGTGCCCCACTGTGTGCTCCCGTGCGAGCTGGGCCTGCTTCCAGGGCGGCCATGTGGCTAACCCGGGCACCCTCTTTTCCATCCCCACGGGCATCACTATGCTCTGTTGTCTCCCAAGCAGCAGCAGGCACTGATCTTGCTGCTGCTGTGCTTCAGAATAACAGTGGGCTCCCTCCCACCTCCCAAAGGACAGAGACACCCCGCAGCTTGACGTTCAAGGACTGCCACTCTCTGGTCCTGAATAACCTTTTTTTTTTTTTTTTTTTAAAAGTAGGGTCCACACCCAACATGGGGCCTGAACTCATGACTCTGACATCAAGAGTCACATGCTTGGCCCACTGAGCCAACCAGGCAGCCCCTGACCCTGGCTCCTGAGCCATCCTTGCAGGTTGTGCAGATGCTGCTCTGGCAGTAAACAAACGCAAAAAAGAAAAACCTGTGAGGACCCACGTTAGGAAAAGAGCCCAAGGAGTGGGGCTGCTGGGTGGCAGGTTGCTAGGCAACCAGGCAGCCGAGGAAGCAGCCCGAGCTGAGCCAGATGATGCCAGAGGCCAGTGAGAGCTCCTGCATTCTGTGATTTCTGTTTCAGTTGGGAAGATCCACCAATTTAGGGCGCTCTCCGATGGAATTTTGCAAAGGCATTTGCCTCTGATAATTAATATGTTAAGACTCAAGAAATTTCCCCCTGTTTGGTGATGAAAAAAAACCTATAAACGACTTTGTTTTTATTGGGGAATGTGTACGTGTGTGCGGCGACGGGGTTAGTTGGTGGGTAGAGAGTGGAAGATATTTTCTAAATAGCAGAAAGAGAAAAATAAAATGAAAGTAATTATTCTGCTTTTCAGAGCTCGTTGCCTTTCTTTCATGATGGTTGCCTAGAGACTTTGTTTATATGTATTTATAAAGAAATAAATACTGAACACAGGCCTCGAAATCCAAAAACATGTCACTCTCAGCTCTGAGATGCTGAGTGTTTGAGCTCGGAGGCTAAGAGACCATGTTTGCCTGCATGCTTCTATTTCTATCTTTGCAATCTGCTGAAAAGGAAAAGTTGCACACACACACACACTCACGCACAGACATACACATATATGCACAAACATACATAGACATCTATCCATCCATCCAACTATATATTTTTTATAGGAATTTGAAGTAACTTGGAGTTCTTCCTTCCTAAGCTGTTTTTAAAAAAACACAACAATTATTGCCAGTGGGCACTCATTTACTCTTAGAAATGCTTGCAATCACTACGGGCACCTAAGCACGGTTCGTTTAGAGAGGAGCAAAGAAAACACAACACAGGGGTGGCTGATAGGCCAATTTCTGCTTGTCATCCGCCTTGGCCGAGCTCAGCTGTTGAAGGCCAAGGAGATAGGCAGTGACCAGCTAAGGCCCCAGATTTGGCATCTGTGCATCAAATGACTCATAGGTCAAAACCAGATTTTTCAAGCTCTGCTCTGGCTGAACAAGTCCCAATTTCCCTGTGCCTCACATCCTGTTCTGTTTTCATGCAAAAGAACATCAAAAGAAATGAACATTGATCAATTTCCCTGTTTTTTTTTTTTCTCTACTTCTAAGAAGTTTCTCTTTTTCTCTCTCCCAAGCCTGCAGTTAATTTAGCATTTGAAATGTGAGTTTCTAAAACGAATTCCCATGAATGCTGCATAGCCATGTTTGGTTTTGCTGTTCTCTTGAAATCCCCTTCTGGTTTTCATTAATATTAAGAGAGAAGAAAAAAAAAAAAACACAGATGGGGACAGGGGAAGGGGTTTTCCAACGTGTTTCCAAAACAGCTACTTCTAGACGTCAACATCAACAAGGCAAGATATTCTAGTACCACAGTAACAGCTTTCCAGGCACCAAAACACAAGTCATGTTGCAGTAACCTTAAGAAAGACCATTGACAACATGATCATTGCCTTTACCTCCTAGAGGTAAGTCAGAATTTTTCAACACTATAGGCTTCTCTGTGCCTTTAGGGATAGTCAAATTCCAACCCTTGTGAGATGCTTGTCACTATTTCCAGGAGAGAGGAAGTGCCACAGGACTTTAAATGTCAAGCTTATGATCATCAAGAAGAGAAAACTACACTCATTAAGTATGCAATCATTGCTTTGGACTGTGTGCCTGGACTATAGCATGTTCACTTACTCCTTCCTTCCTTCCTTCCTTCCTTCCTTCCTTCCTTCCTTCCTTCATTCATTCCATATTTACAAGCAGCAGTGAAGATGGCAGACAGGATTCCTGTTCTAATAGATTTTGCAGTGTGGGATGTGATGGGAGAATTTAGTCAGATAGTGAATAAGTACTTACAAATGCTCTTAGTTGTCCAGAGAAGGGGGTGCTGTATATAACAGAGCTAATCTAGCTTGGGAGTGTGTAGAGACACTGTAAGGATGGCCACCAGCTTTTCCTCCTCACCCTCAAGCACTTGCCACTCCAAGAAATGGAGTCTACTTTTCCTCCTCTTGATCTGGCCTGGCCCTGAGATTTGCTTTGATCCATAGAATGTGGCAGGAGAGACAGCAGGGGACTTCCAAGCAGAGTCCTCAAGGTGCCTTGCGGCTTTCACTTTCACCCACTTGGAAGCCAAACACTGTGTAAAGAAGTCCAGCTGGAGCAATCTTGTGGGAGAGAGTGGCCATCCCAGCTGAAATGGCAGACGTATGACCGAGGCCATCTTGGATTCTCCAGTCTCAAGCGGATGAGCCCAGCCAATGCCACTCGGAGCAGAAACAAGCTCCCCTACTAAGCCCAACTCCATCACACATCTGTGAGCAGATAAATGATGGTTGTTCTAAGTCACTGCACTTTGAGGAGGTTTCTTACACAACAATAGGTAACTGAAACAGAGGGTCAAGGAGGCCTTCTGGAGAAAGTTCTTTTTTTTTTTTTAATAAATTTATTTTTTATTGGTGTTCAATTTGCCAACATATAGAATAACACCCAGTGCTCATCCGGTCAAGTGCTCCCCTCAGAGAAAGTTCTATTTAAGCTAATATTTGAAGAATGGATAGGGTTCAACACTTTAGGAAGGGATTGGCATTTCAGGCAGGTGGAACAGCATGTGGAAGACCCCGAGGCTGGAGAAGCATGGTGCTGCCAAGAGCCAGAAGCAGCCCAGTGTAGCCAGAATGTAGGAAACCTAGGGGAGAGTAGTGAGTGTGGAAGCTGGAGTAGACAAGGGTCAGACCATACAAAGCATGTGAGTTATGAAAGAACATACATGACACTTCCCTTCATCCCACATGGTTAGCTTAGCAAAAATGCAAGTCATCTCTTTGCCCTGAGGAGGCAAATCCATTGCATGGACCTTGCTACTATCACACAAAAACACACAGCTGACTAAAAGTAAGGTCTAAGAAAAAGGGAAGGTTCATTCATCCAAAAAATATCTGTTGAGTACCAGTCACCTTCATCATGGTGTGCACGCACACAAACTCCAAAATCTGGAAGGGGCTGAGTGTCAGATGAGCCTATGTCATCTGGGGTAAGTCACTTAGTTTCACTGAGCTTCATCTATAGTATTGGAATAACGACAGTCCCTTTACAGAATCATCAAGAGGGTTAAATGAGAGAAATATATGTCAAGCACCTAATTAAATGCATGATAGGTTCTCCAAAAATGATGGCAAATTAAAAGAGAAAACATCGTACAGCAAGCCAGGGCATGTCTGGTTATACAGCAGAAGTGGAAGTGGGTTCAATTGCGTAAGACAATAGGAAAGTGCCATTCCTTCGCCTTTGTTATTATGTTTATTAGGAAATCTATTTCTGCCAATGGATGCGGACTATCGTGAACGAACATCACAGCTGAAATGTTAGCAGAGCCTCCTGCTGAATCCTTTCCCAATCTCAGTGATGTCATAGGTCATCAACGACACGTCTTTTGATCCTGTTTGACACAGTGACGTTCAAATGGGCAACAAGGAACATAAACGAGTGGTACTTGGTGCTTATTATGTGCCCGGCATGTTGTATATGTAATAAGGTACCTTCACGTCTCCAGCAATCTCCAGGGAGAGTTACTAATTTTCCTGTCTTGCAGACGAGGAGGGGAGGCATCGGAGAAGTACGTTACTGACTTCCCTGATGCCACGTCCCACAATCGGAAAGTGCCAGCCTCTGAACTCAAACCCAGGTGTGCCTGACTCTAAAGCCCACGCTCTTTGCCCTGGGCCAAGCCACTTCCTCCTTGGACACCCATGTTGAGATGCCCCGTCACTTCTGGAGGAAGTCATCCTTCTGGAGGAAGCTGTAGCATCTCACAAGGGACCTTCAGTGTCTCTTTAAGGATCAACCTAAGTCGATGGCTACGTTTTTGAAGCAACAAACATATGGAAGCAGATGAACCCCGGGGAAGTCGATCATTTCCTGGGAGAGGGACCACAGCGGACCACTTCAGTTGGCTTCCTGGAGACTGTGCTCAAGTAGAAGCCAAGATGGGCTCTTCCAGTAATGACCATCATCTTTTTGTCTGCTTATTTTTAAATTTACTAATCTATTTAAAGCTTATCAAATTGCCTAAGCGTCAGCAGAGATTATCTCTAAGGGCCCTGTTAGTCCCCAGATTCTATTATCTCACAAAGTCTGCGTGTTGGATCATCAGAACAGTTCTTTGGAAAGGTGGAAATGTCCCTGAGCAGAGCTCTGACTCCCCTAATTTCGGGTACAGGCTCCCCACATATGTAAGAATGGACAGTCTCTTAGACAGACTAGACGACTTCTTCCAAGGAAGGAAGGAAATAAACATTGATTAAATTTTGTTTTGCGTCAGGACATAGGCTATGAATTTTTCCTTATGTTGTCAAGCCTAAATCTGGCAGCCCAGTCCATCAAGGCAAAATTCCACCTGAAAGCAGTTTAAGAAAACTTTCATCCTCCTCACTCCTACCTCTCTGGTGTGAGACAGCCATGCCAAAGGTGGGCAGATAGCTGTTCACCTGTGCATCAACATACTTAACTGGCTTGAGATGTGATGAGCAGGGAACTGAGACAAGCACAGGAAAGAGCTAGGTAAACAAGAAAAGAGAATATTTCACTGTGGTGAGACACCCCCAGGGGAACCCCAGAAAAGGAGACCACCTCTGGCCATAGGGGCGGTGGGAGGGAAGGTGTGTAGGGCCTTGTTGGGACCCCAGAAAGGGGGTGAAACCAGGAGAGCGGACACCAGACCCTACCAGAAGCACCCAGACGAGCCGACTGCAGTTCTGCAGCTTTCCCTCAGGAGCCTGAGCCTCTTTGGTATGAATAAGCAGTAATGGCACGGATGGCTTCCTGGGGCCCCCCACCCCCCAGGACACGTAGGCAATCACAGGGTGTGCGATGCAAAGGCTCGTCATGCATAATTTAGTCCTAAAATTAATGCTGAAGTTGAAAAGCTAAAGGAAAAGGGAACAGAAAGAACTAGAGCCTCCGGGCCACACAAGAGGGCTGTGGGAGAGCGGAGGACAGTTGCCTGGAACAGTCAACAGATGGAGCTGGGGGGCTGCGAACCCCTCTGCCCTGCGCAGAGCCGGATTCCTGCGTCAGCCACAGTCACCGGTGCCTCCATCCCCTTAATGCAGGGCCCCCCTGGGGGGGTGGTGGACAGACTCGAGGGCAGCTGACGCCACCTGCCACCTGCCCGGGAGGCTCTGACGCAGCCCCAGCGCAAAGCCAGCGCGTTTTCTGCCTCGGCTCCTGAGGATCCAGGTCACCGGGAGCCAGAGGCTGGCCCTCCACGGCACCGGCTTTGGAAAACACAGGAAATCTCTTCCTTGTATGTTATTTGTTTGCTTATGTTCCTCTCATTTAGACATGATCTCATCTGCCCCAAATCAGCATTTTTCTCTAACAAGGAAGATATTTCTGTCCGTAAATGGAAAGGAACGTCAGCTAGGCCTGTTCCCATTGGGGCGCCTGACCCAAGTGGAGTGGACTGGGGCCTCGCAGAGCCGCCTAGGATGGGCGGGAGGGCCACAGCTCCTGGGGAGTGTGGGGAACCTCTTCCCTGGTTAGGCTCCCCGGGCCGCAGGATGGGGCTGAAGGGCTTAGAAGATGGAAACCAGCTCCGCCTCCTTTGACTCATCATCTTGTCCACTGTCTTCCTGGCATGGTGCCCAGTACCCAGTAGGTGCTTCATACTTTACCGTTCCCTGGCTTATGAACGAATGAATGACTTAAAGCCACGGTGGCCTTGGAAGCCAGGCAGCAAGACTTTGAGCCCAACAGGCCGATATTTAAATTCTGGCTCCTGAATCCTGTCAGTGACCATGTACCGGGCAAGTTATTTGACCACCACTTGGCCTCTGGTTCTTCAACGATAATGCACTGTACTCACTGCTGTATCCTCCACACCTGTGAAGCAATAGGTGCTCAATAAATGTTTTGTCTGAATGAGACTTTGTGTGTCAATTGACTTGTTTGTTACACAGGTACCAAAATACCTACCTGGTCGAATGAACTGTTACGAAGACTCAATGAGATGCTGTATTTGAAGTTCCCAACACACAAGAAGTGTTGGATAAATCTATAGTCAGTATTATTTTTGTTGGCCAACATTCCCATTGCCCTGCGTTCCCGTAATCCAAGTAATCCTCAGGCATGAAGCTGGGGCCCGACCCTGTGGGCTTCCCCAAAGAGGAGCTGTCTGGGTGCTGCCTGCCCCCTGCCCTCTCTTACTCACCTCCTCGGCATCTGAGCTTGTACTCAGAGCTATTGCAGGGGTGTCGGGATTGGAGAGGCCCCGGTCAGAGAACATTATCCACTCACCCTCAAGGCTGGAGGTCTGGCTGCAGCAACAGAAGCCATGGAAAGCTCAGTGTGCAGTCGGTAAGAAGGCACCAGGCCTCTTTCCAAACAGAGCCCAGATTGGGTCCTATAGAGACAACGGGGCGGTCTAGGCCCAGTCCTCTGAAAGAAGCCCCGGATCAAACTCCATGCTTCAGACGGCTTCCTGGTTCGAACGATGCTCCCGAAGCTAATCCTGGCGTTGGTTTCCTGGAAGTTTACTTTGAGTTTTCCTTTGGGAAGGATACCAGTGGGAGTTTCCACCTCAGGATTGGACAATCATAACCTCAAATCTAGAGATGGTATATTATTCTAGATGCTTCATGGGAATCAAAACCTCAGGACGAGCTGGAAACTTCTAAGGGGCAGACATCTGTAACACCAGAACTTTGTAACATAAGCAAAGACAATTTTCTCTCCAGAGTCCTTAAAGACAGCCTTGCCTGGAGAATTCTTAAAGAGCCATTTGATTTTGTGTTTGATGACACAGAGAAAACCCAGGAGCAGCACAACTACTTGAAGATTGTTCTTCTTTAAGTGGGAATGGATTAGAAACATCTCTTAGGGCACAGACAAGGGTGAGAATGCTGCATCTGCGTAGTGTTGACATTTCTGCTCAATTTTGGTTTGATCTTTAAAACAATTCTGTAAAGCACGTAGACCAGGCACTTCTAAACCCATATTACAGATGGGGAAACTGATATTTAAAAGGTCTCATTGATTACCCAGACTTGCATTTAATTAGAGGCAGACCTGAAATTTGCTTCCTTCTGTAATGCTTTTTAATGGACCACCCGGCCTCCTAGCTCCCAGCTGGGTTTGGACTTGGTGGAAGAGGCTAAAAATCAGTATGATGGCAGCCTTCCTGAAGAGAAACAAACAGATGCTTGTGCTTCCAATTTTTTCATTAAAAAAAAAAAAAAACTTCAAAAATTATATCCTATAGAAGTTAAGTTGGAATCACTTCCCTTCCAACTTCCAATAACTAGTTTTAAATATGTGATCACTATTTTCCATGAATTTGCCTTCTAAAGTACATATGAAGGAATGGCGCTTTAGGAACAAAGTTTTAAAAGTATATGAAAAGTCAGGGGCACCCAGGTGGCTCAGTCGAAGAAGCATTCGACTCTTGATTTAGGTTCAGGTCATGATCTTGAGCCCCACATCTGTCTCCCCACACAGCGGGGAGTCGGCTTTCTCCTTCGCCCTCTCCTCTGCCCTTCCCCACCAGGTTGCTCACACACGCTCAGATTCTCTCAAATAAATTAATCAAAACAAAAATTTTAAAGAAATATATGAAAAGTTGTCTCCTATCATTGGAAACCATTTGGCCCATGATTGACTCTTGGGATGGTTGAGGGGCACATCCTTTCTGAGATATGTTTCTTAAATTTCCTACATATTGACTTGCTTGTACGCTTTGACATAATACACGGGATGAATTTAGCTTTCATTGACTTGATTATTTGATTGACTTCTCAGCTGGGTAATTTGCAAAGCCAAGTTATGATAACACACTTTTATTCAGAAATAACACCTCTCACAAAGTCAACTTCCTCACTTTGGTTGCTCGAGAGATTTTTTAAGACGTTGGCAACAGGATACTTCCCTCTGTTGGGTTACTCGTGCGTGAGAGGCGGCAGCGTGTGTCTGGGAGGCTTCGGCCTAATTCTGATGCTAGATGTCACTAGTCTGTTCGTTCATTCATTCATTTGAAAAATCATCCTATCCTATGTGCCAAGCGTTGCTATCTGGGTAGAGATGCTGGTGAGTAAAACTTGTGGTGCCTTGTCCTCGTAGAACGTACAGCCCTGATGCTTTGTTCACCACGCATCCTGAGGCACAGGGTTACAGTACTTTTCTGAGCTCCATTTAAAACTGTAAATTATGTGATGACAGATACTAAAATGTTAAAATGAGTGAAGATACCCTCTTTACAAGATTGTGGTGAGAAATAATTTGAATAGCATAAAGCACCTGGTTCAGGGCCAGTGGTCAAGGAAATCCTAGTGTTTGCTCCATTTAATTGAGTCAAGGCCTGCGGCTCAGAGCAGTGGAATCCCTCATGACCTCATCATAGTCTCCATAACATGCCTGAAATATGGGTTTTATCCTCAAAATACTCCTCACTGAAGCCGTGCTCTCAGGCCTCTCATAATTGGCACTCTCAGCTGGCTTCTCTCATGTGGCCTCCTCTCCCGGCTACTGACCGTGGCTCCCACTGAACCGCTCCCCTTCCCTGCTCCACCACCACCCTCGCTTTCCTAAGTGTAGGTGCTCCCTCTGGGTGTTCTTCCTACCTGCCGGCTCCTTTCTTTCCTTCCCCTCTTCCTCTTTCTCTTCACGAGGATCATCTCAGCCCAGGGCATCCACTGGCCATGACCTTTTCTTCTTCACTGGCCCTGACCTTTCTTCTGGCTCCAGTCTCATGGGTCCAACACCCAGCTGGCCTCCAGCTGAAAAATTCCAAACTGATTCTGTCATTTTCTCAGAAGGGAACTCCTCTTCTTACTTTCTATTTCTATCGTGACGTCACTTATATCCTCCGACACCCTGATTGGAAAACTTGGAATCTTTGTGGACTCTCCCTGGCCCTCAGTTCCCACATCTGGACGATGATCAAATGTTGTTGCTTTGGCCAAGTCTCCTGAGTCTGTCCTGTCCTCCTCTCTCCCGTACCTTTGTGCAACCTCTTACCTCTTACTCTGTAGCTTCAGCCTCCGGAACGGGCCCCTGCACTAGCTCACTCCATCCCATCTCACTTCTTACTGCTCGGCTCACCTCTTTTTCCTAAAGCGCACCTCTGATCACCTTGCCTTTTTGCTCGAAAACCATTAATCACTCCCCAGAGCATGCAAGGCAATGTCTGGCACCTCAGCAGCTCTTCACAATCTGACTTCAGCTGCCATTTGTCTTACCTCTCCGGGGACCTCTAACCTCCTCCCCACACTCCTATAATTCACAGTCGGGTGGGGGAGGTCAGCACTAATCCATCATCACAGGAGTGTACCTATGACTTGGGACAAGGGATCTGAATGGTAAAAGAGGACACTATCAGGCCTAAACACTAAGATCCTGGTTGGCCCATTCGAGGAGCTGACAAATGTCCAAGAGACATAAACAGAGGGGTAGTGTGTTTGTGGGATGTGACGGGGGAGGTAGCAAGGCTGTCCACTCAGGGCTTTGAGGGAGTTGTTCCTTATCCTAAGAGCAATGGAAAGCTATGGGCTGGTCTCATATGTCATAGGCAGGATCAAATTTGTATTTCCAAAAGCCGGTCCTGTATCCTATTAGTTCCTCGAGCAGGAAGGCCTTTGCGTTTGGCTGTTGGTGACCGCCTGCAGAGTGCCTGGAACAGGGTATTCGGAGATGAACACTTTTTCAGGAGCTGTTTGGGGACCACCTGGAAAAAGGGGTGAAAGCAGACATAAAGGAAGAAGGGGAGATGAAAAGAAGGTAAGGAGAGCCAGTTAAATCAACCAGAGAGACGTGAAGGCCATTTGATATTCAAGGTACAGGTGTAAAATAAGGAGATACTTGGACAGGAGCATCCCAAGAGCAGCTGCCATCTCGCTGCTGCACCGCCACTTGGCAGAGTCCTTGCTGGGACTTGGCCTTGGAGTCGCCTTCAGAGGCCCTTCATCAGCTACACATCTCAAATCTCATTGCTTCACTGGCCAAACTTGGTACAAGGCTCTCCCCACCCATGTCTGTATGCCTCTTTCTATTGTGTTCTTGGACTATAAATGATATGCCTCCGTATACTGTTTGATTTGGGTTATGAACTTAGAAGACGGAGACCAGATCTTTTAAATAAACTTTAACAGCAAAGGCAGCTGTTGGGGAGCTGGGTGCCCTATGGGGCTTCTCCCAGCTGACAGCCAAGGTGGAGGGCATAGTGGGGAGGAGATGACGGGGTTGATGCATTGAGAGGGGGACCTGGATCAGGGCAAGGGAACTTCTTTAAAAATATACACTAATGTGGGAAGGTGGCCTTCACAAGTAGACTAAGGAGCGGTGGTTCAGGTGGTTCAGGCATGGGCTTTGGAGTCAGAATGCCTGAATTTAAATGCAGATCCTACTACTTGGTGTGTAAGGGACCCTGTGCAAGTGACTTGACCTCTCTGTGCCTCGGTTTTTTTTCACCTATCACATGGGCTCATAATACTCCCTATCTCATACAGTTGTTTAAAGACGAAGTGTGGAAGGCACTCAGGTTATTTATTTATTTATTTTGGCACTCAGGTTATTTAAAGACAAAGTGTGGAAGGCACTCAGGACAGGCCTGGCCCAGGGGAAGCACTCAGTACTCCCCAGCTGGGTTTTCTATTAGTGTTCATCCGCAAGAAGGGGCCTGGATCCGTGCTTTGTCCAACGTTAAGATCCTTTGTTCTGAAATATTTGAAATTGCAATTACGAAGTTCGATGCACGTTTTTCATTTCTTCTAAAATACAGACTTGATTTTGATGGTCCACAGAAATGTAATTAGCATCGTGCAAATATTTTGGTTAGGACTCAAAGCTGCCTCCAACATTTAACACAGAGAATAAAACATAAGAGTCATCACATTTTGAAAGCTGAATGTGAGAGCTCTGTGGTAACTCCTCTAACAAGTGAGAGATTTTGAATAAACAGTAATTATGTAGCAAAAACCTAAGCAGCAGCTGCAGGGAGGATGGAAGCAAACAGAGCCCCGAGGTTTGTGTAAGTGAAGGATGTAACCTGGTGAAATAATTTATTATTTGGAACAACTGAAATACCAGCCGCGTGCATATCATTTGAATGGGAAATTGAAGGGATGCAAATACTTCCATGTCATCTTGGAACATTTATGGCCACAATGTTCACTTTTCAAAGGTAGGTGTGATGTTAGCCAGCTGTGGTTTACTGGTATAATGCACAGTGATGGTAAAACACATGTATATTTATTTGATATGGTCAGAATTTCCAGTCATTTCCTAGCCTGGGTATGGCAGCAATTTTCCATTTCCTCATTGTTTTTATTTAACAGCAATTTTTGAAAGGATTTCAGCACTTCAAGTAAAGGATGAGAGGACAAAGAGCTCAAGAGAGAGGGAGAGATGACAGACGAAGAGAGTAGGCAAGAGGTGAAAAAACAGTAGAGTTGGGGCCAAGAAACTATAAAGATTAAGCAAAATTGGGGATCCCTGAGTGGCTCAGCGGTTTGCCGCCTGCCTTTGGCCCAGGGCATGATCCTGGAGTCCCGGGATCAAGTCCCACGTCGGGCTCCTGGCATGGAGCTTGCTTCTCCCTCTGCCTGTGTCTCTGCCTCTCTCTCTCTCTCTCCCCCTCTATGTCTATCATAAATAAATAAATAAATAATAAATCTTAAAAAAAAAAGATTAAGCAAAATCTTGCATCTTTCTCTGCTGTGAATTTTAGCTGAAATCTTTCCATACTAAAAATTTGCCCAAGAAGGCATCAGGATGACCTCTGGCCAGAGATGGAATCATCTTTGCATGACATCTGCATGACCTACTTATGCAGATTCTCGGGGAACAGAGAATCCCAGATCCAAGAGGATGGACTGGGAACCTTTCCCATCCCTGTGCCTAAGAATCTCAATGTGGAAAGAGATGATACCACCTTCCTCCCCACGTAGTTCATTCTCGTTATTCATACTCCTTGGACTGAGACACTTGTAATCTACCCCTTTCTAAATGCTGTTAATAGAAATGCACTTGTCAGTCCAGCCAAGCTGTGGACAGTGTGAAGGACAGGGAGGGTGTTCAATGGGGGAGAGTCACAGAAGTCTCCCAAATGAGGAAATTATATGTGGGTTTGTTTCATGACTCCTGTTCTTCCAGAACACCATGCCCCATGTATTGGACAACTCCAGAGAAAATGTCCCCTCACGCCTTACTCATCCACCAAGAATTCGAACAGGAAGAGATGAAAGACCCTTCCACCTTTTCCCAGTTAGTCCTCAAAGATCATCTTTTCTATCTTCTAGCTTGAAAAATGACTAAAATGTTTATAGAGAAATAAATGCACGAATAAATGGTTTCCCTTCCCCCCTCCAGCTTAAGCAGCAGTAGAATAGAATGGTGAGACATATGTCCATGGGGCATTGGGCTGTAACATGATATTTCTTTTAAGAGAAGCAGAGTGGCAGTGTTTTATTGTTTTGCACCATTTGAGAGATGGATAAAAACAAGACTCAGAGATTTCCAGGAGAGTCAGAAACATTCTCAGCCCACTGGTCTATTTTGTAAATCAACTCCAAGTTTGAAATAGTGACTGAAATCGCCTGATTCACAGAGAAGGACCTGATGCCTACAAGGTATGAGATAAAGCAGAAGCAACAAGAACAAGGATTCTTCTTTTCTATCTTGGTCCAGTTTTTTCCCAGTTTGAAGCCAGAGACTGGTAGCTGAGGGAGAAGGGATGTGTGGGGCTGACCCCAAGTGTACCCTCTGAACTGTCAACCAGTTAACTGAAAGATGTTTGCACTGAGCTGTCCTTAGGCCAAGTAGGAACCATTACCACGACCAGGCTGAGAGGACGGGCAGGTTTGATTTATTCACTGTTTACAGAGCAAAAACAAGTTGAGCAAAACTAAGGGAGACATACAGTTTGCTGGGTTCTTGGCCAGCCACAGTCATGTGCCTGTCGTATTTATCCAGCTTGTATTACTGAGATTGCACTGAAGTTTACACAGTACAGGGTGTACTTTTTTCCCCTAAAGCCATAAACTGTGGACATTCTAGGGATAACTGTATTTGGATAGCAGATTTCAGATGTAAGCGTAAAAGAAATATCAAGCAATTGGTGTTGCAATGAAAAGAAAATTGTGATTAGCAACAGATAGAATCGTTTCTGTTATTTTAAGAAAAATCTTTCTTTGCTATTCTGTAGTTTCATTAAAATGTGTCTGAGGGTGGGTAGTTTTTTATAACTATAACCATTTGCAACTGGTTATGTTTCTTGAATCTGCAGATTTGTATCTTTCATCAGTTTTGTAAAATTCTCAGCCTTTACCTATTCAAATATTCTCTTTCCTCCATTTTCTCAGGGCTTTCTTTCCGCAACTCCGATTACATTTATGTCAGACATCTCCTTTTGTTCTTTATGTCTTTTAGTGTTTTTATATTTGCCATCCCTTCGTCTTCCTGAACTGACTGACTTTGGATGATCTCCTCAGATCAGTCTCTTCATTCACTAATTCTCTTTTTGTCTGTGACTTATCTATTTTTAACATGTCCATTCAGTTTTTAAAAATGTGTCTTCCAAAAAATAGGTACTCCATAGTTTTATAATTTTAAAATAACTTTTATTTTAAAATATAGAATCATAATATGTTGCAAAAATAGCACAGAGAGTTCATGTTTGGCTTCCCCCAGTGGTGATCTATTAATAATTATAGCACATTATTGAAGCCAAGAAATTAATTGGCACAATATTATCAACTACATCACAGATTTTGTAAGTCTTTGCATGTACTCTTATTTTAATGTTTTTATTTTATGACTTTTATTTATTTTTTAAAAAAGATTTTATGTATTTATTCATGAGAGACACAGAGAGAGGCAGAGACACAGGCAGAGGGAGAAGCAGACTCCTCACAGGGAGCCTGATGTGGGACTTGATCCCCGAACTGGGATCACGCTGTGAGCCAAAGGCAGACGCTCAACCGCTGAGCCACCTAGGCATCCCATTTTATGACTTTTATCACAAATATAGATTCATATATCACCATCATCACAATTTTCACCACAGTGGAACACCCTCATGCTGCCCCTTTAAAGATGTTATTTATTTATATGACAGGGGGATTGAGAGAGAGAGAGAGAGAGACAGCACACAAGCAGGGGGAGTAGCAGGCAGAGAAAGAGGGAGAAGTAGGCTCCATGCTGAGTGGGGAGCCTGATTCGGACTCGATCCCAGGACCCTGGGATCATGACCTGAACCAAAGGCAGACATTATAGCCACCACCTCCTTGCACCTTGTCTTAACTCTGGACAACCACTGATCTCTTCTCTCTATATATAATTTTCTCCTTTGGGGAATTTTATGCAGCTCGTAACCCTTTAAGATTGGCTTTAATTCACTCAGTATAATGCCTTTAAGATCCATTCACATTGTTATGTACATCAATCATTGATTTAGAGAGTTCTTTATATATTCCAGATACAAGTCCTTTATTTGATATGCAATATGCAAATACTTTCACCACCGAGTTTTAGCTGTTATTGCCATATTTTTTGTTTCTAAAAGTTCTATGTGGTTCAGTTTTCAAGGTCTGCCTCAGTTTTTTTTCAGAGACTCTTGTACTTTTTCCTTAAGACCTTTTTAAAAATATATATTTAATCCTTTAACTTCTTTCTAAAAATTATTTCTATTCAAGAATTATAGCATTTAAAGTTCTAAGTCTACCTTCTGTACTGTACACATTACTTCTGGTGACTCATTTTTATAGTGTTGTTTCCGCATATGTTTTACAGTTTTAGATTATGAGCTTGCCTTCATAGGAATTGAATCTCTGGAAATCCCTACAGACCCCTTGTTAAGGGGACGTTCTTCAAGAGAGGCTTTGCATTTGCTTTTGTAAGTTACTCCAGGAGCATCACTAGCTAAATGCTACTTTTTATTCTAGTATCTGAATTTGGAGTTTCCTAGATCTTGCCCATGGCATGAATTTGAACATCAGATAGTTATGTAGCTATAAATCCTCAGGGATATTATCTTTTCTTTTTAAAAACCTCTACCCAAAACTAATGGATGTTTTTTTTTTTTAATATTTTTAAATTCGGCACAGCTTCATCCTGGCTTCTTGTTATCGTTTGAATTCCAATTTCCTGTCTCTAGGGCTTTAGGGCTGTATCTCCTGTTCCTACACAGGGATTAGTATCCAAACCCCTTCCCGGCAGCAGCTGAAGCTTCAGGTCTCATGTTGACCTCACTGATTTTAATTTCCCTCATTACTTTTGGTAACTGGTGATTTCTTTTACTTTATTGTAAGCTCACATCTTCACTTAAAAATGGATTTCACTTGAAAATAGCATATTTATAAATAGTTGTTCCGATTTATCCAATGTTCCTTGTGTTTAACGATGGAAGAGTTTTCAAACTATCTAGATGAGTATTTTCTCCATTAGCTTCTCATAACAAATTTTACAAAACCATCTACTGACCCTGTTAGTTTAACGATGCTAGTATCTCTGGTGGAGATGCAAAGCTCTACATGACCTTGGAAACGCACATTGTTTGAGAGCGCACTTATGAGGTTCTAGCTCTCTCATCTGCAAGAAGTCTTCTTCAGCAAAACTCCCAGTGCTAATCATGTCTACCTCGTGCTGTAGTTCAGTTTCTTCAAAGTACTCACACAATCTTATTTATTTATTTTGTTCTTAAGATATATTTATTACAAATCTCTTCCTGCTGGAATGTAAGTTCATGAGGTTGACCATGAGGTCAGTGCATAGGGATAGAAAATAAGTTACCCATCTAAGCAGTCACCAAGATACTGGTGATGTGGACACATGCAGGGTGACAGGTGGCCAGAGATGCATGAATGGAATGCAACTTCAAGGAAGAAAATAGAAATTTAGTAAAATAGTATCCTGTTTAAAAAGAGAATAAACATATGAAAAAACGAAAAAACGATTGCATAGACTTTAGAAAAAGTGTCTGAGAGCAAGAATTTGGCAGTGTTTCTCTAGCTCTGGCCAAGGTTAAGGAGATTTGGTCTGGGGCATAAAAATTATTTCCCACACCGCCTAGGGCCTGAATAAAAATGCCATTGGGAGCCTCCCTTTGATCTGATTTCACAAATCAATAGCAGGCAACCATCTGATTAAGTGTCCGGTGCTCTGCCTGTGTTCTGCATAGGAAATGTGGGCATTTTGATATCTGAGAAGGACTCTCCCTCCTTGTAATTAGTGAGCTGACATACATAAGTTTCCTACAAACTTTGTTAGCAGATCAGTTATGATCAACCTGCTTCAAACCCAAGTTCAATGTCTGTCAAGTTGAAGATCACACTGAAGCTTGGTTAGGGCACCAAACCAGCCTCTAAGACCTGTGCTTCCCCAGAGCTCATCCCTGGCCTGGCAATATCAGATGTCCCAGGGAGCTTTTTAAAAATATTGATTCCTGGGGGGCACCTCAGGGTGGCTCAGTTGGTTAAGCATCTGCCTTGGCTCAAGTCATGATCCCATGGTCCTAGGATCCAGCCCGGCATCAGGCTCCCTGCTCAGTGGGGAGCCTGCTTCTCCTCTTCCACTCCTCCTACTTGTACTCTCCATCTCTCTGTCAAATAAATAAATAAAATATTTTTAAAAAATTAATTCCTGGTCTCCACCCCAGACTTTCTTGATTCAGAATGGGTATGAGGTAGGGAGAAGGAGGAGAGAATCTGTGTTTTCAACAAGCTCTTCTGATTCTTATGCAGCAGACTTGGGAAACACTGCCCTAGATCATTTTCCTTTTCATCCCCTTTTAACTGGAATATACATCTTTTTTTTTTTTTCATTCCCTGCCCCAAAATAATGACTCTGATTGCAGAGGACTTAATTGAGTTTAATGCAATCTCCAGTACTGTAGGCCTAATCATCCCACAGGTAATTGCATTTTATAATAAGAGCTTCTTAGTGCAAACAAATCTCTGCAGCATTAGGGCCTTCTCATTCTTTGGAGCAAGGAGGAAGGTCAAGCTCAGGTCTAATGCTCTTTCACGCACCCTTCTGCAACCCTGTCTCGCGTCTCCTTCCTGTTCACCCGAGGCACAGAAATGAATATTGCAAGGTGCTGTCTGCAGCTGTGGGACACTGGCTGTCCCTGTGCATGGTTTCAGTTGACCCTTGAGGACTTCCTAGGAGACACAGTGTTTTACTCAGAATCCCCTGCCTCTTCCAGCTACTCTTTCTGCAGGAAGCATCCACTTTTACTTGTGGGCCTTGGAGTGCTATGACTCAGGATTCCTGCTATTTGAGTGGGGGGCAGGGGAGAAGGGATTTTGATACCTGAATTTCTGCTATTATTCAAGTAGGAAAAGAGAAAGGGAATTAAAGGGATGGAGGGGGCAGCCCCGGTGGCTCAGCGGTTTAGCGCCACCTTCAGCCCAGGGCCTGATCCTGGAGACCTGGGATCGAGTCCCACGTCGGGCTCCATCGGGCTCCCTGCACGGAGCCTGCTCCTGTCTCTGCTGTTTGGTCTCTCTATCTCTTTCTCTGTGTCTCTCTGTGTCTCATTAATAAATAAATAAAATCTTTTTTAAAAAATAAAGGGATGGAAGTCTTTATTTTTTTTTATTTTTATTTTTTCATAAAGCGATTAAGTCTTCATAAGCAAGAAACAGTTGATACTCTTCTTAGAATGGCTGCTTTAGAGAACACTTTTCTCCAAATTAACCTCTTCCTGGAATTCTCTGATAGGCTTTAATTCCACCTTGAAATAAGGAAAGTAGAAAGACAAAGAGAAGATGGGTTACTGACAATCCAAAGGAACCAAATGTATGGCATAAAATCTCTTTCCCCAAGATCAGTGTTAGGATTAGAAAGTACAATTCTCAGCGTTGAATTTCATTATCATTTAAATTTGAGGTTTGTCCAGTGACTCTAGAGAAGAATCCTTCTTTCCCTCTCTCAGCATTTGGTGGTTTCTGGCATTTCTTGCCTTGTACACAGCACTCCAATCCCTGCCCCTGTCTTCACGTGGCCTTCTCTCCTTGTCTCTATGTCGCAAATGTCCCTGTCCTTTCTCTTATAGACACCACCAGTCATTGGATTTAGAGCCCACCCTGTAAATCTAGGACGATCCATCTCATCTTTTTTTTCTTTCCATTTTTCCTTAGAAATTTTATTCTCCAAATCACACTATTTAAAGCTTCTTATAAAACATTAAGCACGAGTAATCCAGAGAAAGAAAAGCTAATACATATATATATATATATTTATGACAAAAGCAGAAGCATTACAAATATCAATTTTAAATAGAATGTATCAAGGAAATAAACGATTTTTAAACACCTTTCAGTTCAAAAGAAAATATACCTTTCAAAAATGAAAGAAAAAATAAATTTGAGGTTTGTAGCGATCCCTGGGCTGCAAAGAATCCAATTCCATTCAGTCTATTCTTTTTTATTTTTCTCAGTCCATTCTTTGATTTTATTCAACCAATATTTATTGGCTGTCAAATTTGTGCAAAGCATTTTTTTTTTGCAGCAGGTCCACACTTATTTATTTATTTATTTATTTTTACATATTTTTTTTAATTGGAGTTCAATTTGCCAACATATAGCATAACACCCAGTGCTCATTTTTTTGATGATGAAGCCCGCAGCTTTCCCAAAGCTAGGGCTAGCTTGAGAATGTATCTCTTCAGTGGGAGAGTGAAGCATAGGAACTTACCTGACCACTCATATCAGCTCAAGTCACATGTACCTGATGGCCCACTTGATGTGCCCACTTGATGCGTCGGGCATCCAAGACGCACTCCCGGGCTCGCGGTGCGTCACTGCTACATACTCTCTCTCTTTGCCTCTGAGCAAAGGTGCAGAAGTCACTATGCAGTGGGTTGTGGAAGCAGTAGGATTCCTTCACAGAGAAGCTTGCATTGCCACTGAAAATGGGGGGGGGGGGAGTCACGATCGTCTTACACAGGCTTTTGCCTGCCAAGTGTTTGCAACTGAGCATGTTTATCCATAGAAGGGCCATCTTACGGGAAGTTAGCAACAGATCTGTCAACTATCCTCTGCTGAGCTGGCACTTCCAAGGCAGACCAATCATCTTGCCACTAATGTGTTCAGGTTGGGCACCAATTACTTTCTAAAACATTGAGAGTTTAAAAGTCCCATTAAAGAGAGTGTGGGGCTAGTTGTTAGTGAAGAATTGAAACTGCTATTTTTCTTTTCCTCGTAACTCCAAAAGCATCATAAGCAAATGCGAAATGATCCATCACCTGACATTGCATTGGACATATTGCAAATCTGCATATTTATGTATCTGTTGACACAAAGTGAACAAACTTTTCAGAATCCCTAAAGGGATTCTAAAAAGAGTTGTATTGGAGCCCAAGTTAGGGCAGGTGCCTGGGAGATACAATCCACACAAAGAACAGAGGGACATCTGGTATTGGGTTGTACACATTTTTTACATAAAAGTTACAAATTATCAAACAAAGAACATTTCAGAAAGTTGTCAACCTTAAGTTTCTAGTATGTGTGGGTGTATGACTTTGATCTTGTGGGAACCTCTTACCTTTTGTGTTCAGAATGGCCCCTTTTTGTTATTTTCTTTAACAAAGCAGACGTACAACGTGTGCTCAGGGCAGAACCAGAGCCTGTGCTTTGAGGTTTTGCCAAGTCATTCTGACCTTGGTAGATGTGAAAGTATAGCTTCGCTGGGAGCCTGGGAGCAGAGCCCTCCGACATGAAAAGTTGAAACGTCCTTTATCAGACCTATATCTATTTGGAAATGGCCTTCAAGATCCAACGTGTCTCAGTCTGGCAGATACATGAAAGAAGAGTATCTACCGAGATTTTACAAGTGCAAAGGACTATGAGCAATACATGTAAAAGTGATATTCAAACGTGGGGCATCCGTGTGACCAGGAGACGCGTCACACCAATCCCATACTGGTGGACGCAGGTTCAGGTGGATGGGCACCAGGTGGTGAAATGTGTGGAGATCGAGTTGGGAAAATGAGATGTTGTGGGTGCACCAAAGTGGTCTCCTTGGAAAGAACAGGCTGTGAGTTGGGTGGAGCCTAATAAGAATATGTCTTGGCAAAATGCTAAGCCGAGGCTGTTTCAAACAAGAAGTGAGTGTAGAGGAAGATGAAGGGATGGGCGACCAGCGTGTTAAGTGAAGGTGTTACTGGAATATTTGGAACTGGAGAAAATTGCATTTATTGGGTCTCCTCTGAGGGAAAGAACTATGTATGCTTGGAAGAAATATTCTGATAAGCTACTTGGGGTAGGAGGGAAAGATCAAGGGCCTTGTCAGCATGTTTATGTTCAAGAAACAATATCTAGTCTTTAAACTTCCTGTTAGCCGCAGGGCCTTTATTCTGCTGATTGAGTGTGGCCTCTAGTGGTCCCCTTCTTTGTTCTTCATACCCATCCAACCCCATTCCAGAGCTCAGCCACCCTACATAAATGTTGAACAAATGTCTAGATGTTGGTGTGAATATGAGAGCCTGTCCAGAATGCCACGTGTCTCAACCTGGCCAAGGTCAGGAAGCTCAGAGAGTCTGTGGGAAGTGAAAGGATTGCTTGAGGCAGAGAGAACCGAACACGGTGAAGGGAGAGATGCATGGGCATCATGGCTTCCCAGAGAGCACAGTACTTGCCATCAGAACACCTGGGCTCCAGGTGAGCTCTGTCACGAACTATCCACAGAATCTTAAATAAGGGGATGACTTTGTATTCATCTTCATGTCATTGGGGGTTAGAAGAGTGAGTGCTGCAGGGTCTGGAGACACATAAATATTTGTTGACTATCTGAGCAAATGAATGAATAAATGAATGACAGCTCTGACATTCATTTTTTTTTAACTGCAAAATAGAGGTAAATAAAACTTCTCACATTAGGGTTCTTTCTTCTGTAGATTGAAGGAGAGAATGCACATGTAAGTGCTGTGGAAACCAGAAAGGATCCTCTAAACATCAACGATTTTATAGGCAATCTAGTTATAATGGTAGGTCAAGGGCTGTAAAGTCTGCCCATTGTCACTATTGAAGGGTATCGAAGTTGATAGGGATTCTAGAGCTTTGAAACCCCTGCTTTGAAGTCAGAGTGACAAGGACACTTGCCCTGCATCCCCAAAGCTGGGGAACACTGAGTCTATGTCCGGGAGGATCCTATAGTTCAGTCTACCTCCTGCAAGTCTTTCTCTTTAACTCCTCACACAGAACACTTCACTTCTGACACATCTGGACACCACATGAGTGGGGTCTTCTCCATACCACGCAATTCCCCACGGCACCAATTATCTCAATTCTGACCCTATCTACCTGGAGATAGTGTCAGATCCTGCAGCCTAAGGGCTCAGTCCCCAAAAGATTGCCCCCCTCTCTGCCACCGATTCAGATACCAATCTCAAGTCCAGATTGTCACCTGTGCTTCTGACCAATTGGCTGCAAATGAGACATTCCCATGAGCCCTCATCAGGTTCAGCTCATTTGCTGGAGCAGCTCACAGAACTTAGAGAAACACTTATATTCACCAGTTGATTAAAGGGTATGATAAAGGATACAGAGGAACAGCCAGATGGGGAGATACATAAAGGGCAGTCTGGGAGCTCCTGTTCCTATGCAGTTGGGGTATGTCACTCCCCCAGTATGTGGTTCACCAATCTAGAAGCTCTCCAAACCCCAGACCAGTTGAATTTTTATGGAGGCTTCATCGCATGGGCAAGATCAACCATTACCACCACCTTCGGGCCCTCTTCCCTCTAGAAACAATGGAGGGTGGAGCTGAACATTCCCAGCTTCTAATCATGGCTTGGTCCTTCTGGTGACCCGCCCCCATTCAGGAGGTCAGCCCAAGTCACCCAAGAGCACAAAGCACTCCTGCCACCCAGGAAATTACAGGAGTTTCAGGAGCTCTGTGTCAGAGACCAAGGGTAGAGGCCAAATATTAGAACAAGAGATGCTCCTAGAGTTTTTATCACTGAGGAGATTACCAAGGTTTAGGAACTCTATTATCTCTCAACCTGAAACCATGTTCAATATTTTAGTAGTTCAAAAAAAATATTTTAGTAGTTCATGCAGAATGGGAAAACAGGGATGCGATAATGTATTTTTAATAAAGCTACTTACATACAAATTTGAAGAATACCCTCTTTTTTTCTGAGATTATGTTCTTCCTTATTTTGGTGTCAAAATAGGCTTTCGAAAATGAGATTATGGGGATACGTGGGTGGCTCGGTTGGTTAAGCTTCTGGCTTCAGCTCAGGGCATGATCTCGTGGTCCAAGATCAGGCCCCACATGGAGCCCAGTGCTCAGCCCTACATCTACTTTTCCCTCTCCCTCTGCCCCCCACCCCAGCTCATTCTCCTCTCTCGTTAATAAATAAATAAAATCTTTTTAAAAATTAGATTCTGGCTGTAGTAGATACTTACTCTGAATGTCTTTATCTAGCAAATAATGAGATGGACATTCTATGTCACTGCCTCCATATTTCATTCATTTCAGTCCCTGAAACTTTATTCATGTATAAAACCCTTACGTTAAAAAACAAAAACAAAAACAAAAAAACAAAACAAAAAAAACCTTACATTCAGCAACTACTACCCAAAGAGAGTTCTGGAAAGACACACAGGAACTTGGAGTTCTTGCCTCAGTGCCATTTTCTGGTCCTTTAACCCATGAAAATCTGGCAGTCATAGAGTTAAAAATCCTATGGGTAAAAATAAACCCTGTAAAGCTTTTTTGGAATGTTGTCCTAATGAGTAGGATCCAAAAAAAAAAAAAAAAAAAGGTTTTTTTCGTTGAGGCTTTGACATCTCTTATTAACAAAATAAATGACTAAGAAGTAAATGCTTCAGCCAAATGGAAGCAGTAGCTGAAATATGAATAGATAAAATTATTTATGACCATTTCCACGTGGGTATAATTGCCTGGGCAAAATGAGATGCCTGTTTTAACTGGACTGCTCTGGCATTTTTCACTTCTCTGCCTTTTCCAAGATTACCTTTTAAAGACTGGTTTCAACCAGCTTGGGTAGGTTTTGACCAGATTGGTATCAAATTATATTTTGACTTTGATATCTGAGTCAATCCACAAATCAAGAGTGAAGCATAAAAGAGGCCATTAAGAATCTGCAGATGGAGTTACCTTTTATTGTTTATAACCATTTTCAATTAAATTGAGTACGTGGGTAGAAGTTATACAAGCGTTTGTTTGCCTCGTCCTCCAATCATTTTTAGAGCATCCTATTATTTCCAGCTCTTATGCCTCCTAACTCCCCTTTATGGTGGCTTGTCTCTTCGTGTGGTTTGCAATCTTTGATTATGAGCTCATCCCTAGAAAAGTGGGGTTTTTTCCCCCTCCTGAGAGGTTGTGTGAACGAGTGGTTGTGAATTTTCTTTACGGAGCAATTTGACATTTTCATCCACCGAAGCCCTAGAGTTTTCAATGTTCCTATACCGCTTCTCAATTTAATTTCTCAGTTTGGGGTTCTGGTGCCACACAGATAGTATAGATTTGGACTAAGATGTGTGTGCATGCAGACGTCATTTTCCATTTTCCTTAATTGACTTTTTGCCTACTTGAAACCCCAGAGAGACAGCAATCTCCGGACTGTCCTAGGCTGCCTTGTGGATTTTCACCTGTTATTTTTCTATGCCCTCTTGTCACCACTGAGCTACCATTTATTGAGAGCTTACTGTGTGCCAGAGCTTCTGCAGCACCATTCTGCAAGGACCTCTCTACTCTACCCACTGGGCCAGCGTCAGTGGGTTCCACCCATTTCTTGCATCTCTCCTTATCACTACCTGAAGGGCACGCTTACTTTAGGCAATTACAGCAAAGCGATTTGCTGAGAGTAGCTGAACATGCATTTTGGAATTATATATGCAGCCTAACAGTCCTCTTATTTACAGACACTACATGTAATGACTAATGTCCACTTATTTCTCACCAGGATTCAGGGGAAACTGGAAGTCACTGAAACCGGGTGTCATACTCTTTGAGTTCAGATAGTCCTTTTTGTTGTTGTTCTCGTTGTTGTTATTCCTAGTCTATCTGGGGCCCTAGTTCCCTGATCCATGCTCTTCCATCTAGATCCACTTCAGATCGATCATTTTAGCATCAGAGCATCTATATGTAATTTGCAGAGTTTTTTTTTTTCATTGTAATTGCTCAAAATTGAGGTACAAGAGTATAGAGTAATTTTCCCAAACTTTTCATTCCTCTTCTCTGTCCTCGCCTCTGTACATGGAATTTCCTCTGCTGGGGAGCCCACCTTAATTTCTGTCTGACAGGCTCTTATATGCCTTTCTCCAGACTGAGTTCAAGTGCAGCCTCCTCTGTGATGCCCGCCCCTGGCCTCCCAGCTAATCCATTCTTCCTCCAATGCTCCCAAAGCACCTTCTGCATAATCATGACCAATTATTTGCACTTATGTTTATTCCTCCCTTCAGATAAGAGCCCCCTGAAAAGAAGGGAGCATGTTTATCTTTTTTTTTTTTTCCCTTCCGGTCTTTAGCAAGCAATAGTTCCTGGCACATAACAGGTGACAGAGAAATGATTGGGGAGCGAATGAATAAAGATTAAAGGCTTTTTATTTCATCATTTCTTTTTTAAAAAAATATTTCATTTATTTATTGGAGAGAGAGAGCAAGCGCACAAGCAGGGCGGGGAGGGGCAGAGAGAGCGGGACAAGCAGAATCCCCACTGAGCAGGGAGCCCAGCATGGGGCTCAACCCAGGACCCTGAGATCATGACCCAAGCTGAAGGCAGATGCTTAACTGACTGAGCCATCCTGGTGCCCTTCATCAGCTGTATTTCTGTTCTTGATATATTTCCATCCTTTTTCTGCTATTACACAAATAAGTGTAATGTGGGAAATACCAAGGATATGTCTACTTTACCATGTCATCACTAATAAGAATTTCCGCATAATGTCTGTGAATGCCTCGTACAAAACTACCTTCTGAAACTGTGGTGGAGAGGGTTTAATAGAATTTATCCATCTGGCCAAAAGTCCCAGTTTGGCTGTTTTAGTCTTAGGCTCAGGACTCTTGAGTAAACTCATGAGAACTTACCTGATGTCAGCCGAAGGCCGGAGCAGCCCAATCGGAATCCTCGGACAAAAAAGGCACTAAGCTATAAAAGGAGTTACAGTAAACTTAGGAAAAATTAATCATTTCTACTCATCAAATGATACTGTTAAGAAAAGGAAAAGATGGGATCCCTGGGTGGCGCAGTGGTTTGGCGCCTGCCTTTGGCCCAGGGTGCGATCCTGGGGACCAAGGATCGAGTCCCACATTGGGCTCCCGGTGCATGGAGCCTGCTTCTCCCTCTGCCTGTGTCTCTGCCTCTCTCTCTCTCTGTGACTATCATAAATAAATAAAAATTAAAAAAAATTAAAAAAAAAAAAGAAAAGGAAAAGATAAGCCACACACTGAGAGAAATATTCACAATACATCTATCTGATAAAAGACCTGTATCCAGATAATTTGAAGAATTACTGGGGTGCCGGGTTGGCTCAGTCGGTGGAGTGCATGACTCTTGACCTGGGGGTCATGAATTTGAGCCCCACGTTGAGTGTAGAGATTACTTAAATATAAAAAAATTTTAAATCGGGCAGCCCCGGTGGCGCAGCGGTTTAGTGCTGCCTACAGCCCAGGGCGTGATCCTGGAGACCTTGGATGAGTCCCACGTCAGGCTCTCTGCATGGAGCCTGCTTCTCCCTCTGCCTGTATCTCTGCCTCTCTCTCTCTCTCTCTGCATCTCTATGATTAAATAAATAAATAAATAAATCTTTAAAAAAATTTTTTTTAAATCTTTGACAGTAAATAATTCCTATAATTCAGTAATAAAAAGGTACGCAATCCAATAAAAATGGGCAAAAGACTTGGCAGGCACTTCACAGGGGAAGATAGAAAAAAAGGCAATAAGTACATGAAAAATGATTGAGTTCATTAAACGAATTCAAATTACAACCGCAATGACTTCACACCCATAAGAATGGCTGAAATGAAAACAAATAAAACTGCTAATTCTAAATGTTGGCAAGAACGTGGAGCAGAGAACTGGAACTCGTGCACGGCTGGCACAGACATTTTGGAAACTTATTTGTCAATTTCTTATAAATTTAGATGCTTGTATTGTGACCCAGAAATTCCACTCCTGGGTGTTTACCCGGGATAAATAAAAGCAAAGGCCTATAAAGCTAGTTGTTTCTGGAAGCTTTATTCATTATAGCTCCAACTGACAACACCCAAGTGTCCATCAATAAGAGAGGAGCTAAATTGTGGTACGTCCATTCAAGGGGCTAGTACTTGGCAGTAAGAAAAGAACAGGCTGCCGACACGTGCCACGTGAATGATTCTCAAAAACATTATTTTGACTGAAAGAAGCCAATCACAAAAGAGTACGTTCTATGTGACGCTATCTACGTGAAAATCTGATTTAGGCAACACGAATTTATGGTAATCAAAATCAGAATAACTATCGGTGGCAGGTTTGGGCTGAGGAAGGGTATGAGGAACCTCTCTGGAGTGGCGACAGTATTCCATATCTCCATCAGGCTGGTGGCTACACAGGGGTATTTATCTGTCAAAACTCAGAACTGCACTCTTAAAAACTTACTTTGAAAAAGAGTTTTAATTCAAAGAAAGGGATAGAACGGCGGTAGCACCTGAGATACCGTGTTCAGTTTTGGACACATCTTACAAACGATAAATCAAACTATGGGCAACCGGGATGAAGGGTCTGGAAGCCATGATGCAGTAAGAAAGACCAAGGAATGGGGTCGGGGCCGACTAGAGAGAGGACAGAGAAGGAGTGCTGTCCCACCTCGTCCTCGGAAGGACAGCTGTGCGGTAGAAAGCCTGTGTTACTCACGGAGTCTCTAGGGGGCATAACCAGAACCATTTGGGGTGAGAATTACAAAGAGGAAAATTTTTCTAGACCCCAGGACATGAGGTTGCCGAGCAAAGCAAAACTTGGGCAGTCACCGGAAGGCTGCTACGGAGCCTGGACAAGAGGTGGTGCAGGCCTGGAGCACATGTGCTATGGGGTCAGAGAAGACTGGCAGGGGAGTGGGTTCGAGAAACAGCAGGAAGTCCAGCTGGCTCGTGATGCGCCTGTGGGATACACAAGGGCCAGCGGTGACCAGAGAGCGCCTCCCCCATTTTGCCAAAGCTGACGCCACGGATAGCGGTACGTGTCGCAGAATCTTAGGAAATTGTTTTCAGGACGTTGGCCCTTCAAATCAGGCCATTGTGTCTGACTAAGCAATTTTAACGGATTTCAAAGAAAATGTGACTGGGTCACGGAGCTACTGGGGACAAGCAACCAGAAGCCACACCACCCGCTTGCCCAGCCTTCCGAGGCCACAAGCCAGGCTGTCCCCGTTCAAGTGCCCCCTGCCTCCCTATTTCAATTTCCTGCACTTACCCGTCGGATGGGCTGCTTACTGCTTTATCGTGAGCGTTGTGTCGGCATCTCCCTCCTGGTCTTAGTCCCTGCGGCCTAGGCCCATTCCCGGAGTCCCAAGGTCACCAGACGATGCTCGGTCCTGGTCTTAGTGCCTGCGGCCTAGGTCCCCTCCTAGAGTCCCAAGGTCACCAGACGATGCTCTGTCCTGGTCTTAGTGCCTGCGGCCTAGGTCCCCTCCTGGAGTCCCATGGTCACCAGACGATGCTCGGTCCTGGTCTTAGTGCCTGCGGCCTAGGTCCCCTCCTGGAGTCCCATGGTCACCAGACGATGCTCGGTCCTGGTCTTAGTGCCTGCGGCCTAGGTCCCCTCCTGGAGTCCCATGGTCACCAGACGATGCTCGGTCCTGGTCTTAGTGCCTGCGGCCTAGGTCCCCTCCCGGAGTCCCATGGTCACTAGATGATGCCCTATCCTGGTCTTAGTCCCTGTGGCCTAGGTCCCCTCCCGGAGTGTCACGGTCACCAGACGATGCTCCCTCAACAGCAGAAGGTTGAGCGACAGCTGGGGCCTGGGCTCACCTGCCTGGCTTACCTGTGCCGCGCCCTTCTCCTCCTCCCGGGAGGGGGGCCTTGGGCCGCCCGATGCCGCTGTGACCGCTTGCACACGGGCGTGTGCTTGAGCCCCGGGGGCGTTAGGCCAGCCGCCCACCTGTGTGTGCGCACCTGCCCGAGGCCCTGGCCGCCTGGTTGGGGGGGGGCAGAGCCCTGGGGGCTAAGGCTGTGCGGCCTGAGCAGCCCTCGGCCCAGGGCGACCCCGGGTCCCGGGATCGAGTCCCGCCCCGCACTCCCCGCGGGGAGCCCGCTGCCCCCTCCCCAGGTGTCTGCCTCTCTCTGGGGGCCCCGTGAATACACAAATCACATCTTTAAAGTAAAATATGTAAAATAAAGATCCGTGGAGGATGGAGGCCGCCTGAAGCCACAGGCAGGCAGCGGGTCTGGTGCCGCCTCCTGGGGGCCGCGGCCAGGGGGGCGAGTGCCAGGCCGCCGGGCCCAGGTGGGGGCACGAGCCCAGCCGGTGGTGTTCCCGGCTCCCCAGGTGCGTGCGGCCGGTTTGCGCGGCTCATCGCGGAAGCGTCCTCGGGGAGCCTGGAAACTCAGAGACAGAAAAAAACAGGCCTCGGTAGCGCGGGCTCCGGTGGGGGGGGGGGGGCGAGCCGGCTGGGTCCGGGGCCTGCTGCCAGCGCGGGACTCACCCCACGGCGGCCCGCGGACCCACCCGGGGCCCCGAGAGCGCATCCCAGGGTGCGGGGGCGTTTCTAAACGGCGGGGGCCCCGAGCCTGCGTCGGGTGGGTGGGCCGCACCCCTGCGTCGGGGGGGGGGGGCGCACCCCTGCGTCGGGACGGGGACCGCACTCCTGTGTCAGGACAGGGCCGCACCCCTGTGGGGGCTGCATCCCTGCATCACGGCAGGGGCTGCATCCCTGTGTCGGGGCAGGGCAGCCCGGCTCCAACCCAGGCCTGAAACACTAACTTGAAGCGACGCGTGGGACAGGCACGCACTACAAGACATGGTGGGACCTTTGACTTTGATCCAGGAGCGGTGACCTCCAGGAGCACAGCTGGCCTTGCTCCGCGGGCGACACACGCTGCTCGGTCTGCGGCGGGAGCCTCCGGCTGCTGGGACCACAAGGCCCCATCCCCATGCCCACCCCATCTCCACCTTCAACCCCCACTCCCACCCTCACCCCCACCCCACCCCACCCTCAGTCTCACCTCTCCACCCCTGCTCCCACCCTCACCCTCCACCCCACCCCCACTTCACCTTCAGTCTCACCTCTCCAACCCCCACCCCCACCCTTACTCCCACCCCTACCCTCTCTCCAATCCCCCACCCTCACTCCACCCCTCCAATCCCACTCCCACACACCCCCCATCCCCAGCCCTCTGAGCCCCAGGCCCTCCCCGGTGGAGGTCACTGACAAGGGAGCCAGAAACAAGCAGAATTGCTGAGGTACCTGTTTCTGTCCATAAATCTGGCGGGAACCTTGCAGGCCCTGCTTTAATTACGGCCTTTCAGAATCCCAAGGTCAACAGGAACAACCCTTGGGGAGCTCGCCTGCTATTCTGATTTTTAACTCTGCTCTTCATCAATCTCACAAAGCGTTTTAACTGGTGATGGCTTTCATAAGAAAGCTGAATTCGCATCTTGGGGTTTCATGCATATTTTAGCAATGTATGCAGCCAGGAAACTACAAGGAAGCATCTAGAAGTTTAGCACCCAGAATCTAGGAAAAAAAAAAGAGTAGAAAGTGTTCCAAGGAAAACCAAGCTTTCAATTCTATGAACAAAGCTGCCCTTTCCATCTCCTGTCACGAAATATTGGGGTTCCCACAGCACCTAGCAGCTGCCGAGGCCAGCAGCACGCAGATGGAATCCTCCCCACACTTAGGACCCGTGTGTAAGGCCCCTCACAGACGGAAGAACTGAGGGTCCGGAGGAGAGCCTGGCGGGCAGCAGGCCAGGACCCAATCCTCGCCCCCTGACCTCCGCTAACTTCCTTGATCTCTCTTTGCTCAGTGCCCACATCCGTAGACCAGACTCAGGGAGATCCTAGTAACTAGACCTCATGGTCGCAGAGAGGGAGCAAATGAGTTGGTATGTGTTCACCTGGGCCAGGAGCGTCCAGGAAGGGGCCCTTCCGCTCCCTCTGCTGTGACGAGTTTTAGACCCCGGGCTTCTGGGACTGAGCTGTCGGGGAGCTGTTGGTGAAAGATAGGCGGCACAGCCAAGGCCTCCGACCATCCACAGAGCAGGCCATTCATGGCAGAGCCTCATCAAACTCAGTTTTTCTCTTTGCTAAAACGGTGATGAGAATGGTTTCAATATCACGGGCATGGGGATGTCATGAAGGTAAACTGAGGCCATAAGCACAGGGCCTGGCCCGTGATGTTCCGTGCTCCGTGTCAACTACTACTGTGATTACTGATAGACTGTTTCGTGTCTGTTATCATTTGTACTATTACTTATGCTTTAAAATCTATACTGATTTCCTTGCCATTCGATCCCTATCAAGGAGAGCGAAAAATTATCAGTGTTTAGTTTTCGTAAAAAGAGCTTAGAAGGATAATTATACTTCCATCATATCTATTTATCTTCCAGTTTTAGACTTGACCATTGACCTAACTGTGCCACGTATATTGCCATCCAAGTACTAAAGAGCAAAGCATCCTGGAGTGATACCGGGTGACCTGCGGACTCGACCTTCCTGTGCCTGTGTCTTCACTGATTAAACAAGAGGATTAAGCTAACATCTCCTTGAGCTCTGAGACCCTATGCTTGCAGGCTCTCTCTATGCACGGGTGTATGTGAACATGACCTTTCCATCGTGCTATTGCTATTATTTTAAACCATTTGGTGATTAGCTCAGTTAAAAACTTTTATGTTTCCTATGAGAGAAGCCCAGAATTCTGCAGGAAGCTAATGGCAGAGACAGAACTGGGGAGCACGGATCTTGGCCTTCTGCAACCTTCTGCCGCTGGTTTAGCCCAGATACTACCCTCACTGACCCATGGGACCCTAACATCCTACTAAAGACGTCACCGGGCCTGAGGACACGCTGGAGGGCCGAGGGGCGAGGTGTGCCCCCACCTTCCCGGCTCTCGAGGTTGCTTTCGTCATTCCTTGACTGAGATGTCTCTGTGTTCCTTTGGACGTGTTGTAAAAACAGCTCAAGATTTCTCTTCCCTTTCACACACACGTGATGGAAGCACAAAGGGGCTTGTAGCTGTAGGACTTGTAACGTCTTTAGTACCTTTAAGACGCTTACATTTGGAAGCTACAAGGTGTTTATCCCTGTGATTGACAGTCGGGCTTTCCCTTTACCACTTCTTGCTTAAATTTCCAGAAGCTTGCTGACGCTGTCTCACCTATAGGATATTAGCAAAGCCTGAAAACTTGACCAACTGCTTTTCAGATTTGAAGGAGTTTGGGGTAAAAACATGGAATTGGGCTAGGGAAACAAACAGATTCCTCAGAATCCATCTTATCCACGTTGGGGGAGGTGGTTTCTAGCCTACTCTTTTGGCAAAGCCATTTTAAATGAATTCGGGAAGGACCTGATGGACTGGAAGGGGCAGGTGCCACGCATGCCCATTGTGGGCTCGCGTAAGAGTCATGGGAGTTTCTGCCAGCCTGGGGCTTGGCCGCTCTGCTTGGAGTCCCTGGGTGGGGATTGGGGGTCACGTGAGCATCACCCTGCCTTCCTCTTGGGCTCAGGGAGGACTCTGAGCACACTTACTTCTTTTTCTTTATTTTATATAATAGCATATCCCAAAAAAGATGTAAGGACAATTGGCATTTTAGAAGATAATTTTAGGTGGTATGTGAATAAACACTTTTTATGAATAGTTACATGTTTTAAAATGTGTATTAGAAAGTGTTTAGCCATGGGGCACCTGGCTGGCTCAGTGATTCAGCATCTGCCTTTGGCTCAGGGCATGGCCCCGGGGTCCTGGGATCGAGTCCTGCATCGGGCTCCCCGCAGGGAGCCTGCTTCTCCCTCTGCCTGTGCCCCTGTCTCTTTCTCTGGATCTCTGAGGAATAAATAAAATCCTTTTTTTTTTTTTTAATTCAGCCTTTGAGGTTGGCTCTATTGTAATTCCCACTTTACAACTGAGAAAGCTCAGACACAGAGAGGTCGGGTGACATGCCCCCGGTTACCCAGCTGGACAGTGCCAGAGTTCAACCAATTCGAACTAGGCAGTTAGGCTACAGAGCCTGTTCCCTTAACCACTTTAGTCTCCTTGAATACGTATTTAAATAGAGAATTATTACAGTGTAATGGTGAGATATACAGCACCCTTATAATTTATTCATTTCTATTAGTTTTACGCAACAATTATTGATTATTGTTCATACATCAGTGGATCCGCTGAGGGTTGGCTGACCTCAGCTGAGCTCAGCCGGCAGCCCTGCTCCGTGTGAGGCGGCCCCTGACCCTCCACTTCTCCCCGTGGGAATCAAGGTTCCCATTTTCTTGGGTGTCCTTCCACAGGAAGGTATTCTGTACATAAACAAGTAAAAAAGATCCCCCTCCCTTTTAACACAATTACGTACTTTGCACACTGTGCTGGGCTTTGAAGATTGATTCTAAAGGGGAGTTGATGCAAAACTGTGGGAGTTCCTCAAAAAATGACACACAGACCTCCCTAAGGATGCAACCACCCTACTTCCCTCCCTCATACCCTAAGGACATGAAATCAGCCTGTTGAGGCGACATCTGCACTCTTACATTGATCACAGCGTTGTTCACAGTAGTCAAGTTACAAAAAAATGCTAAATGTCCATTGATAAGTGAATGAATAGAGCACATACACAATTAGTCCGCCTCGAAAAACAAGGAAACCCTGTTATTTGTGACAACACGGATGACCCTGGCAGACATGCTGAGTAAGATGAGCCAGGGGCGGAGAGACAAATACTGCACGGTCGCGCTTCCACGTGGAATCTAAAACACTCATGGAGGGGCGCCTGGGAGGCTCAGTGGCTCCATCGTCCAAGTCTTGATTTCGGCTCAGGTCGTGATCTCAGGGCCATGGGAGGCAGCCCCGAGTCGGGCTCTGCACTCAGCACAGCCTGAGGATTCCCCTCTCCTTTGCCCTCTGCACCCCCCACCCCACCCCCATTCTCTAAATAAATAAATAAATAATTTTAAAAATTAATGAACAAGTCAGACTCATGGAAACAGAGAGTAGAACAGGGACCGGAGTAGGGCATAGGGAGATCTTGGTCAAGGGGCACAAAATTGCAGTTAGAACCTAAGTAAGTCCTGGAGATCCGATGGACGTCGTATCGTGCATACACTGGGAATTTGCTAGAAATGTAGCTCTTAAGTGTCCTCACTGCACACACAGGCTGCAAGGAATTCTGATTCAGGTGTGAAATGGGGTCCTGAATGTGGATTTTTAAACATCCCTCCATATGAGGAGTCTGTTTGCTGGATTAATCTGGGAATCATGACTTCCTCCCGACACAGCAACAGAGCCTCATGCTCCCCGATCACAAAGCCAGCCCCCAAACATGGGCACATATTAAAATCTATCTCATTAAATAATTCTGGAAAAATGAAACAACAGGAGGGAGGGCGATGGGAGAGTGACTAGAAGCGAAGGAACCATCAGGCTGGCACTGGGGCCTCCCCTTTGCCTCTTCTGGGACAGGGACACTTGGCCCTGCAGGATGTGAAGGGCAGGGTCGGTAGGGGGTGGAGGAAGTAAACCCAGGGAAGGAGCTGAGCGGTGGGCAGACGTGGAGGGCGCTAATCCCCCGTTCTTGCCTGTTTGACATCAGTCGAGTGGGGGGATGACCCCTGTCTGATGGGCTGGTTTGAGCATTAGACTCCAGAGAACGTGGGCCGCGTGGGCCGTGCCATGCCAGGCCCTCTCGTAGGTGCAGATGAGCTGGGCTGTCGCTGTTGACAGTCCCTGGACCAGGGTCCTCAGGATGTGGAAGGCAATGTCCAGGGCTTGGCTGTCCTCCCCCCAGAGCTCCTTTCGGAGCCCAGTTGCCCAGCTCGGGCTGCTCTCGGGTGACAGATCACTGACACCCTGGTGCTGAGATGAAGACTCTTGTGGGCCTCAGTCTCATTTTACTCTTATCCGTTTCCCCTATATTGCCTCTGTTCTTCAGAAGAATGCAGAATAAAAGGGTAACAATACGCATTTGAGGGTTTCGCACAGTCGTTGCAAATCCAGATTCATACCTGTGGTGACTACTAGTGTTGTGCTCAAATCCAAATCATTCCTGTGGCCGTTTTAGAGCTTCGGCTTATTGTCAGAACATCCCCCCTGGGAGCAGGGTGTTATTTGCCGCCAAGAGTACAGGTTTTGCCTCTGATGCCTTGGTCCATAAAGTAGAGCAGAGACGATGTAGGGTGGCCCATGGGGCACGGCTCAAACACGGGGCCGGGGTTCAAAGTGTCCTGGTTAATAGGGAGGTCATGTGCCTTCCATCCAAGTGTTCTCTATTCTTTGTTGGTCTCTGAGCTCCCCACGGGCTGGGGAGTTTGCTGGTCACCCAGCCTGCGGGGACCGGATGAGTGATCTGTGCTCTCATGCCCCGGGGCAGACACCCAGCTCTCTGAAAACGCCCAACGTGGGGGGCATGATCCCAGCGGCTAACAAGGCCACCCGCAGTGCAGCCCCGAACTCTAGGGCCCAAGGAAAGGGAGCTTCCAATGTCACTGGCAAATGGCAGAGGTGTCTAATGGTGGTGAGAGCGTTTACAAGCCCCTGGCTTCACCCATCCCATCTGGTAACATGGACTGTGCACTGAGGCCCTTTCGGAAGAACGATGGGGCCTGTCCTGTCATGGCTTTGTGTCATTTCCTCTGTGTCTCATTTTTAGGAAAAAGAATTGCATTCAGCTCTTGTGACCCTCGTGCTCTTCCTTACAATGTCTGTTCTCCAGGTACTGTCCGAGGTCAGTTCCAGGGCTTAGGAGAGCGCATGGGAGGGGAAATAAACTTTCGGAGGGAGGGGAAATAAATTTTAACAAGAGGTGATGTGACCGCACTATAGTAACAGGGTGCAATTGAGTAAATTGCCCACGGAGTCTGCCCCTGGTACCAGGAAGGGATTTGCACCAAAGCCGGGCTGGGCTATGAGTCACTATGAGTCATGAACCACATAAGCTCCTAGAATTCCTCAGGTTGGGATCACCTTGACTTGTCAACAGGAGAGGTGTTTGCCTGAGTGTCTGTGTCTCTCTTGACAGAGATCATGTCCAGCTGCCAATCATCCCGGATGAAGAAATGCAGCCATGCTATAGATGGTCTAAAGTGGCAAATAATTTAAAAACTTCTGTTCCCTTTGCTTTCAGCTACTGAGTGCATTTCTGGGTGAGGCTGAGACCGCTTGCCCTGTTCGACCAAAGAGCATTCAGACAGAGGAAATAAATCTCTAGAGCAAATGCTCTAGAGGGAGGGTGAACTCAGCACGTACGAGAAATGGTAGCAGGGTCAGTGTGGCCCAGCAGAATGGATGGAAGGAGAAAGGACGAGACGAGAGTGCAGAGGGAGTAGGCAAGGGTGTGCTCCTGCCAGGGGAGAGGATTGGTTATAGAGGGGAAGAGAAAGAGCAAGGAGAACAGTAAGGCGGTGATGGCAGTTCCAAAACAAGACAAGGGGGATCGGCTTAGGGAGGCAGGAATGGAGGTGGAGAGAGGGGTGGATTTGGGGTAGGTTTTGAGATGCCGTTGACAGGCCAGGCCATGGATCAACTGCTGGTGGTGGTAGGGGGGTTACAAAGAAAGAACAATCTAAGATAACTCCTAAAGGCAAGTCTGGGAAGCAGGCCTTTTAGGGGGAAGGGCTGGGAGAGCACGAATGAAGAGTCTTGTTTTGGGCATATTAAGTATGGAGTGACAACCCCTGGGCACCTAAGTGGCCATGTCCTGCAGGCAGCTGGCTCTCTAGGTGCAGGATTCCTGAAGTCAAGACCGCTGATAAAGATTTGGACATCACTGGCTTCCAGATGGCACTCAAAGCCTTAGGGTGAGATAGCAGATCACCTTAGAGGAGACTGGGGGAGGGAAGAAGAAGGAGCAGGGTAGGGGGGCAGAGCTGGAGGATCTGACAAAGCCAGCTGAGAAGAGGCCAAGGGGGAGGAAGGAGGGGACGGGGTGTCAGGGACTCCAAGAGAGGAGAATGTTCCAAGGAGGAGCAGAGACAGCTGTGTTGAGCACGTACAAGGGCCAAGGAAGATGGTCCTGGACAAGTGGCCCCTGGATTATGCTGTGTGTGGACCACAGGTGACCGGGACAAAGGCAGAGACTGGCCACGCAGAGTTCGGGGACAGAAAACTGCATAAAGAGGGTTGAGGACCCAGACGTTGAACCAGGACTATAGAAACTCTTTCTAAAAGTGTTGCATTATCTTAACTGTCATATTTGTGATATGAAGGAGGCGTTGTTCTCACCCAATTTAAAGATCAGGATATGGGGGCGTGTGGTTGGTTAAGCACTGGACTCTTGATTTCGGCTCAGGTCATGATCTCAGGGTGGTGAAGTTAAGCCCTGCACTCACTCAGTGCAGAGCCTGCTTGGGATTCTCTCTCTTTCTCTACCTTTCCTTCTGCCCCCGCCCCCGTGCCCCCCGCAGCATGAGGGTTCTCTCTCTAAAATAAATGAATAAAGCTTAAAAAATAAAATAAAAAAAGATCAGACTATGAAGACGAGATCACAGGGTCACTCAGGGCTGGAGTGGTCTTTGACTCAGAGTTTGAGCTCTTAGCCCCTATTCTCTTACCGCCTCTCACTCCACCCCACCCTCTAATCCCACAACTGCTGGGCCAAGGATCAGCCATATGAGGTCATCCAGAGGAAGAAAGAAAACAAGTGAAGGGATATTTCTCTTTAGAATGGCAGTGACCAGGGCTCTCCGGGGGGGAGGGGTGATGTCCCTGTGCCAGCAGAGGTGTAGGCTGTGTGGTGGCTCTTGCAGCCTCTCCTTCAGCGACTCTACATCAGCCCATTTGTCATCCTCTTATCTTAAACAAACTGTCCAGAAGCCTAAAAAGGACAACAGCTACATTTCTGAGGATCCTATTTTGCCTTGTAGAGGATAGACACCCATAACACAGGCCCTGAAATAGCCCAGCAGGGGGAATGATTGAAACTCGAGGGGGCGCGTTTATATATAGTCTCGAAACAGTAACATTAGGTCTTCCCAATGCCGCTCTTCCCATCCAAGCTTCCCCAAAAGAAAGGAAAGATATCAGATCAAGTGAGGTCCTCAACAGGAACAAGAAATAGGGTAGGGATCGGCGCTCTACCCATTATTCTAGAAGGAATTACAGATGCACTTTCTCTGTAAATCTGTTGTGCAGGAAGCATGAAGCTCCTCCTCCTCCTCCTTCTTCTTTTTGGTGGGGCTTTTTTGTTTGCTTTGTTTTGTTAAGATTTTATTTATTTATTAATGAGAGACACACACACAGAGGCAGAGGCACAGGCAGAGGGAGAAGTAGGCTCCCTGCGGGGAGCCCGATGTGGGACTCGATCCCGGGACCCCAGGACCCCTGAACCGAAGGCAAACGCTCAACTAGAGCCACCTGGGCATCCCAGAACAGATGTTTTCCTCATTTTTTTCTTTTTTCTCTCCCCTTTTATCACCAAAACAGCCCTTTGTGATCAAACTTGGATCTGTGGTGGAAAACGTGTTTAGCAGGGGAGACGTGCCATATGTATTTCCAAACTGCGACATGTCCTTGCCTATGCTTTCCTATAAATAGAAAAATGGGGGGACTCCCTATTTTTCCAGAGTCCCCCTCCCTCTTTTGCACCGGGAACAGACATGCTTCATCACTGACAACAGGTAAAGGAAGGTTTGGCGGGAGACAGATGTGTTGCCCACCCACAGGCAAGTGAAGGGCTTAGGGAAGCAGATGGGACAGTTGGGAGAAAGTATAAATGCAGAGGCCTGTGCGTTTGGGCGGCTTTCCTGTTTGTACCATTTTCCGATTGTGGGACCTTTCATCTGCTGGGCCCGTCTAAACATTTAAGTGCATCTGGTACTTTTAAGTTTTTAGTGTCAAACTGGTTTTATTGGAGCCCAAGCCAGACTTCCCTGGTGACTAGGTAACACATCCAAACCACGGGTCACAAGGGATATGAACCAACATGTCGAATCCCGGTGGGGGTCTTTCTTCTGCATTACTTACCTTGGAGACACTATGGTAGTCTCCATAGAGTGTGGCTTCCAGGATAAAACGGACTAAACTGTGCTAATTCCTAAATCTCATGTTTCATAAAATCGCAATTAAAGCAAAAAGTGGTGTCGCCACCCCTTTAGGGATGTAACATCCCCTTGATGGACTGCTCAGAGACATTCTACAAGCAAAGCCTCTTAACAGGAATTTTGTCACAAAGAGCTTGCATTCTGATGAAGGAACGAGTGAACCTTGAGCCACTTTGATGCATGAGACTCCCTGAGAGTCAGTGAGAAGGCTGAGCCGGGGTCACTGAGCCTTCTGTCGTCAGAGGCACAGCCCCTGCCCCTCAGGATGGTGGGGAAACACCTAGAAATTCCTTAAAATGGGGGCACCTGGGTGGCTCAGTGGTTGAGCGTCTGCCTTCGGCCTAGGACATGACCCCATGGTCCCGAGATCAAGTCTCACATTGGGCTCCCTGCAGGGAGCCTGCTCCTCCCTTTGCCTGTGTCTCTGCCTCTCTCTCTGTAGCTCTCATGAATTAATAAAATCTTTAAAAAAAAGAATTCCTTGAAATGTAGGTTCTTGGGTCCCTGCCTCAAAGATCCTGATTCAGGAGGCCTGTGCTAGGACTTGCACCCACATTTAAAGAAACTTCCCACTGATACTGCTGCTCATGGTTGGAAGACTTCCTGTTGAGAAGCACTGTTTTATGTGAGTTCTACAAGACTGGCTCTAAACAGAGGATTACCTGATTTATCAGCATGTTGTCGGTCATGCCCCAGGTCACACCAGCAGGGTATAAAATTGGAGAATCAACATGGGTACCATCACCATCTCCATCACCATCAAGGTCTCTGGTTCTGGCATTTATTTCCCTCCATGGTGAGGCCTTTCCCCAAGCTTTCTGAGCCCTGGGAAGGGCGTCCTCATCTACCTGAGATGATCGACCTGACCCAAGTGAGGTGCGTACGTCCTCATTCCTACTCTGCTCCCTGTAGGAACACAACCCTGGGAGCCACCCGTAGGCCATCACAGGCCCAGTGCCAAGGCGCAGATTGCTACCTGCCTCCCATGCTGACTCTGAAGCACCTTTGATGTTGGAGAACCGCTAACTCTTCCAGTGCTCACTGTTATCCCTGCCGTGCCCAGGGCCAAAGTGCTCCTGCTGACCCCCAGCATGAAGAGGGCCAGCCCTGGAGCTGGCAAAGCTCAGTGCAGCATTCACGGTGTCTGAAGGCAGTTCTTCAGGAGGGCCTGGAAATCCCTTTCCCCACCTCGGTTATTCTGACCCAGAGTAGGAGCGCCAGGATCCATGTGGGAGCACAGAGGCAGGAGGAACTACAGGTTTGCCTCTCATGCCAGGGACCCTTCCACCTTAGGGTCAGAGCCATCCTGAGGAGATTTTGCTTTGTCAAAGAGAATATATGAAAGCGATGCCAGACCTTCCTTTTCCTGTTGCTACAAAGAGAAGCTAATTAGCTCCATTTTACAAAGTAAAAGAAACGGAGGGATATTAAAGGCCAGTAACACTGAGTATTTGCTCTGCGCCAAGCAATTAGCCCCATTGTTTCACCGAGTGTTCCCAACATGCCTGTGACAGGCACCTGTTGTTCCACATCCTTGCCAACAGCTGGTATTTTGAGATTCAGGTCTGCTCGTCTGACGGGTATGAAATAGAGGCTGTGTTTGGTATTTCTCCCATTGCTAATGAAGTGAACTCTTTCTAGAGTTTGGTGGAAGCTGTTGCTGTTTTTTGGCGGGGGGGGGTTGTTTTGTTTTCAGCATTTCCTTCTCTGGAAGAATGTTATGTTTTTACTACCAGTTTATCCCGTATTTGGTGATCACTGACTTTTGGTTTTCTCCAGCCAGTCCAGGGGGAAAAAGGGAAGGGAGAAATTTCTAGACTTCAGAGAGAGAGAGAGAGATAATTGGCAACTGGGTTCCGTTCTGAGGGAACAGGCCGGAGCAGCATGGCAATGGGCAAGGGCCAGAGGAAGGCCTCTGCCAGGAGACTGGCTTGGGCAGAGTTGGTCTAGGACTTTAGGGAAAGTGATGCTCGGTGTCTGACCGTGTCCCTTGCTCAGGGATGGAATTCTGTTATCACCCAAGCACTATGAACGTAGGCTGGGGAGAAGTAGTGAGGTGAGGCGAGGGAGCGGGCTAGCCGGAGGCGGTATGGAGAAGAACCAGAGCATAATACTGCTGTAAGGGGGGAGAGGCCCCCCGGGATGTGTCACAGCCCTACTCCTTGGGACTGTCAGCAGTCTCTGGGGGTGTACAGGATATCTAACTGTCACGGCGGAGTTGGGGCCTGATGCGCACAGATAGGACACCCCAGTTGGCCTCAAAGTCAAGGTTCCATGGGGGAAAAGCAGGAATCAGCAATAGATTTCTTCTTTGAATGGCCCTTCCCCGTGACCTACCGGACAAAGCATGCGTTCTTTGTCTTCCCATAGGAGCAGATCCTTCGCCCAGTGGGGCCTCAGTGTACCCCCGGGCAGGCCTGCACATGTCTGAGGCCCAGCAATGAACCAGCATAGGCGGAAGTAGAATGCTCACCACAGGCTTTACTTTAAGTATATGTTCCTTAAAACAAAACAAAACAAAACAAAATTGAGCAGAATCCACAGAACACAAAATTAACCATTTTGAAGCATGTGATTCAGTAGCATTTAGTACCTCTGTGGTGTTATGCGACCATCACCACTGTCTAGTTCTAAGACTTTTTTTTTTCATTTCTAATAGACTTTATATTCAATGCAGCTTTAGGTTCACATCACACGTGGGCAGAAATCAGAGAGTCCCCCTGCACCCTCTGCCCCCGACATGCCCAGCTCCCCACACGACCAACATCCCCACCCCCGCAGACTGGTACATTTGCTTCCACCCATGAACCACCACGGCCACATGGTTATCACCCAGAGCCCATGGTTTACATCGGGGTTCTGTCTTGCCAAACTACAAAGTGGGCAGGAGCTTGGGGGATAGATGTAGACAGAGATGGTGCCAAGTGATGAAAGGAAATTATTTGATCAGCTATGGCTCAAAGACTAGTTGGCTGTTAGTGATTGGTTGTCCTTCAGCTTTGATTTCGTAAATTTGGGGCATTTACAGGCTCAGATTTTGGGTTGCTTCCTTAGGCCACCACAGCATTAGAGCCCCTTTGTCTAGTGGCCTCCTGGTTTAATTAACACCCCCCCCCCCCCGCCCCGACAACCACCGTCGCCATAGATTTGGCTTTCTCAGAATGTCATACAGTTGACATCCTACAGTATGCGGCCTTCTCAGATTGGCTGCTTCCCTTAGTTATAGGCCTTGAAGGCTCCTCCGTGTCTTTTCATGGCTTGAGAGCCCATTTCTTTTTAGTGCTGAGTAATATTTCACCGTCCACCACACCAGACCATATATAAAAGATTTTGAGTCACCATCTAACCGCCTTGGGAAACCAACCTCTTCATGTACAACAAACAACCCAGGAGGCCAGCCGGCTCTGTCAGAATTGGGGATGCTATCTTCAGAGACTACCCACAAAACTAAATAATCACCTCTGTAACAATCGGCCCAAAGTGGCTGGGGTTTAAAATGACAGTTTCCCTCATTTTTTTGTCTCTGCTTCCAATGTCAGGCCAGGCAGAAAGTGCCAAATATGCACCCATAACCAATCACATAGGATGCCCCGCTTCTCGGTAGCCCACCTCTGGCTTCCTCACGCCAACAGCCTCCTACAGCAGTGTACTGGAGCCTTTTTTCCACCCTTTCTCCCCACACCTTTTACCGCTGCTTGCCTTTGAGTCTCTGTCAGAATATGAATGATGGTGGCCATTTCCCTTGCTATAGCAAGTTCGGAATAAATAGTCTCTGCTTTCCTCCTTTGCTTGGCTTTCTTTTATTTACACACCATTCCCTTACTGAAGGGCATCTTGGTTGCTCCCAAGTTCTGGCAATCAAAAACAAAGCTATTATAAATATCTATGTGCAGATTTGTGTGTGGACATAAATGTTCAACTCCTTTGAGTGAATATCAAGGAGCGTGGTTGTTGGATCATATGGAAAGAGTATGTTTAGATTTTAAAGAAACCATCCAGAGTGGCTGCACCATTTTGCGTTCCCATCAGTAAGGACTGAGTGCTCGTGTTGCTCCACATCCTCACCAGCAGTTCATGTTGTCAGTGTCTTGGGTTTGGCTATCTTGGAAGACATGTAGCGCTATCTCATTGTTTTAATTTCCCTAATGACAAAGGATGTTGAGCATCTTTTCATATCTCACTTGCCACCTGTATATCTTCTTTCATAAAATGTCTGTTCAGATCTTTGGCCCATTTTTTAAAAATAGAGTCAAAGAGAGAGCAAGAGAGTGAGTGGGGTGATGGGGTGGTTGCACAGAGAGAGAGGGAGAGACAAGATCCCAAACAGGTGCCACGCCCAGCATGGAGCCCGACAAGAAGCTCAATCTCAGGACCTGAGCTCATGACCTGAGCTGAAGTCAAGAGTCAGACGTTCAACTGACTGAACCCCCAGATAATACCCCTCTCTTGCCCATTTTTAAATCAGGTTGCCTGTTTTCTTACTGTTGAATTTTTAATCGTCCTTAGGATATTTTGCATGACAGTCCTTTATCAGATATGTCTTTTGCAAGTACTTACTCTAAGTCTATGGTTTGTCTTTTCATTTTATTGATAGTGTCTCTCACAGAGCAGAAGTTTTTAATTTTATTTATTTATTTAAAGATTTATTTATTTATTTAAGATAGACGTAGAGAGAGAGAGAGAGAGATAGAGGGGGTGGGGCAGAGACACAGGAGGAGGGAGAAGCAGGCTCCATGCTGGAAGCCCGACATGGGACTCGATCCCAGGATTCCAGGATCGCACCCTGGGCCAAAGGCAGGCGCTAAACCACTGAGCCACCCAGGAATCCCCAGAAGTTTTAAATTTTAATAAAGCTTAGCTTATCAACTATTTCTTTCATGAATGGTGCCTTTGGTGTTGTAGCTAAAACATCATCACCATACCCAAAGTCATCCAGATTTTCTCCTTTTATCCCCAAAGGGCTACATGATCTATACAGTTTTACATATATGTTTCACATTCCATATTTGAGCAGCAACATGCACATTCTTTTCCCCCAAAGGGTCAAATTTCAGTTTTGGGAAGTAATGCACCTTCAGGCTTTGTCTTCTATGTTTTTTTGCTTTACCAACGTGGGAAAGACAATGCTCCTTGCCTCCCAGTTTATGCCTAGGAAAAATCTCATCAAGGAATGGAGACTTTTTACCATGTATGAGTAGAGCAACTGTGTTCCAGAGAGAACCCGAGGGTTTTCCTCTCTGATGTTGGGACCTTTTCCCATAGCACCCAAGATGTGAGAGAGCATAACAAAAATGCTCTTCCCCTTCAGGAATTTAAATTTTTTAAATCCAGAGGAAAGGGGAGCAAGAGGGAAGTGAACAGGAGAAACCATCATAGCATCATTTCATGCCAAGTGTGTTTATTCTTTCATCACTAGTAAAAAATCTGGCTAAAGCGTTTTGTTTCTTTATGCTTCTCTTCTTGTTTTCTCTATTTTTCATTACAGTCTAGGTCTTGATATTCCTATGATACGTGGCATCCCTTCAGTGGAAAGCAAGTTAAAATTGAACAAATATGGCTTTGTGGCAGAAATTCACATTGGGGATCGAGGTACCATGAGGCCTGAGAGAGGAGGTTCAGTCACCTGTTTTCACATTTCTTTAGAGGAGAGGGAACATCCGTTCTATTCACCAGAGGAAAGAGCTCTGGACTAATGTTTCTGGTCCCCCTCCTCACCTGTCAATCCTCTTCCTGTGGGGAGAATGATTCATCTGCTTGCAGAGATGACTAGAGTTTGACAATCCATTGGTCCCTGGATGTTCATGTTCTCTGTTAGGTCAATGAGTTAGAGGCCTCCTTCTTTTTTCTCCCATCTCTCAATCTCTTAGACTCACAATCTGTGAGGCCAGGCCTGGTCCTCCATGATGCTTTCCCATCCCAACCCTCCGCCGCCGCGCACCCCTGCCCAGATTTAATCACTAAGTTGTCTGAGGGTCCAGATCATCTTTTTATCCAGCTTGGCCATCAATAACTGGATATCTTGCTCTCTCTAGAACTCCTATCTACTTCTTAATGGATTCAGAATCTGGAGGGCAGAAGAGAGAAGGCTGTGATGAATTCAAACCTCAGAAATCCCATTCAACAGAACTGGATGGTCCTCTGTTGGCCACCACCACCTCAAGGCCCTCTCCATAGTCAGTGGCACACTTATGGGCAGCTTTAATTTTTAGCTGGTGTCCTTCCTACCCCATATCTTCTTATTTCTGTTCTTTTCTACCCCATCCTTATGGTAGGCAATCCCAAGGATTCAGCTGGCTTTTTATCAGGAAATTCTTGGAGATTCCTTGTTTAATATAAATATGTCTTCCTGAAGTTGAAAAAGAGCACCTCTGGGTACCTCATTCTTGTCACATGGAAGCCACATCTTATGGGATGGTCATGAGATTGAAATCAGATATCGCATGTAAGCTGACTGGCACAATGCTGACCTAGCACAGTGCTAGCAGGGGATGCTCAGTGATTAATAGCTGCTATTCATGTTGCTGCTGTTATTGCTGTTATTATTATTAGTTAGCCTCCTATCTGTTGCCTTTCCCCATAGATAGCAGCACTGAAAAACCAAGGCTCTGATCATTGTCTGTGGAGACTTAGACTGCTGAATTTAGGTGCCTTTTTTTTTAGTTAAAGTCATTCTTCATGGGGGGCCTGAGGGGCTCAGTCAGTTAAGCGTCTGCCTTCAGCTCAGGTCCTGGATCGAGCCCCGCATTGGGCTCCCTGCTCAGTGGGGAGTCTGCTTCTCCCTCTCCCTCTGCTTGCCACTCCCCCTGCTTGTGCTCTCTCTCTGTGCCAAATAAATAAAATCTTTTTTTTTTTTTTTTAAAAAAGTTATTCTTCATGACCTATCTATTGGGTTCATTAAGCCAGCTGGAAGAATCTGTGCCATTTGAGTTTACCAATGATTAAGGAAGAGGGCTTCCTGTAACTTTGGAAAACTGGGCAACAAAAACTGATGAATTCCAGAAGAATGTGTCCCCTATAATTCTACAGTCCTCTAAGGAAACTGGAGATCTGTCTTCCAAAGATGCAGGAAACTACCCCCCTCCTCCCCCCAAAAAAGATATCGGGTATTTGAACAACTTGGAAAGATTTCTTATTTCCACCAGTTTCCCAGAGGTAAAAACGCTTTTGCCCTGGACATGCATTTGCAAACTGGAGCCTATTTTGGAATAAAAATTTCCACTTCTTAACCCACAGATTGTGAACAGTCCAATTATTGATCAAGATTTTTGATGCTCTAAAGGAAATTAATCAAGTTGACATCTTCCACTGAAAAGGAAGTAGAGAAATTAAAGTGCCGAAGAACTGTTTGGATATGATGTCATCCCACATGCGAGGGGCTATGTCTCTTTGTGAAGCCAGGGGCATTTTAGGATTTTGGAAGTAAAGTCCTGTGTTATTCCACACAAAGTTTTTCAAGCTGGAACTCAGATGATAAAATTCCCTGAAATTGTCTGGAAAGTTTTCTTGGGTGTCTGTGCATATGTTTTTCTGGGGAGAAAAGCTGCCTTAGGTTGACTTCCTTCGAAGTAGAACCTAAAACAGAGATTTGAGTGTATGAGGGAATTATCTCCAGGAAAAAGGGACTAAGGAAAGCAGGATAGAGCACAGGAAAGACCCAAGAGAAGCAGTGGTCTCAGCTGAGGTCCAGCTTTCCGCTCAACAGCACCACAGAGTTGGTCTTTGTCTTGTACCCCATGTCAGCCAGGGTTGCTGGGGGTAGGGGGGGAATGCCAAGCCTTCTGGGTAGGGTGGCACTCTGGAAAAAGGGCCACCATGAGCCATCAGCAGCCCACGTTCACGTAGCTGGAGGCTTGGGGCACTGGCCCTGGTGGAGGGGATCGCAGAGGGCACCCCTGTAGAAGCATCGTTTCCTCAAGGCTCTCAGTGTCTGTAACTCCCGCCTCCAAAAAAAAAAAAAAAAAAAAAAAAAAGAAATGCTGATACACTTTTTTCAATGCCCTCTCTACAGGTAAGAGGTGCTAGGGGTCGGTCTGAAGTTATTCCCTGCAGCACTCTTCAGGATAGTGAAAGACTAGAAACAACCCGAACCCCCACCAGTAGGCCATGCCTTAAGCAGGTTATGGTGTATGCAGGTGACAGGTGGCTGTACAACCAGGAAGGGGACGAGGATGCCCTCCCGCACTGGTGCCACCATGATCACCAGGCCACAGCGCTGAATGCAATGCCAGAGTGAAGAACAAGGCATCTGGTCTGTTACCATTTGAAAAATAATAATTAAAAAAAACGGGTAAAAGTTTTTTTGCTTGATTCCGTGGAGAATGCCACCAAAAAGAGTCAGAAGACATTGGCTCACTCCAGTTGCTCATGGGGAGAGGAATGGAGTCCAAGGAAGTGAAAGAGCACTCCGTTCTGCCAGCCCGTCGGGGACTATTTCATTCTTTAACCGCCTCACTCACATTCTAGAACAATACTTCATTGCTTCAGCCTCAGGAATGGTGTCTGAGCTGCTGAAGGTAATGAAGACAAGTGTTCTGCTTATCCAAGAATTGGAGCTCATTTCTTCTTGCTTCCATGAGTATTGCCTTGCCAGCCAGCTCACTACAAAACCACCCCACGGCAATAAACCACGCTGCCTATTTTTATAGCATCCTTTGTCTTTTCTCTCAAGAGCTTCTTATCTCATCTCCTGTCAGCCTATTTCAACTGATGAATTAGTTCCCTAAGCCCATGTGACGCATTCTACGCTTAATTTGGACTTAATGTGTATTTTTCTCGGTTGCTCATGGGCAGTGATTAGGAGAGGAACTTCTAAGAACTTGTCGGGGATAGTCATGCTGTGCTTCGTGCCCTGAGAGCAAGGATATGTCTGTCTGCAGGGAGGGATAACATATGGGTTGTACGTGGTCAGATGACATATAAAGAAAATGGCTGTGAGAATAAATGCCCGTCTTCAGACTACTTGGTGCCTGACCATGAGCCACACAGTTTCCGTATTTGTCTTATTTAATCCTCTCAACATTATGTGGAAAGGAGAAGGATTTATTATTATCCTCATTTTGAACCCCCCTTCCCCCCAAAAAATGGAAAGAAAAAAGATAACATACCCACGGTTACATAGCTAGCAAGTAGAGGAGCGAAAATTCATATCCAATCTTCCTGGCCCCCTAAACCCAAGCCTTCTACCACTGTGCTATCTATCACTGGCCTCCTGGATAGCTAATTAAAAGCCATTTTTCTGTCCCTTTTTGAGCTGGCTTCAGAGCCTCGCTCTAGGCCTGTCTGTTGGCTTATCGGAGACCCAGAGACCGTTCGGGAGCTTGGGGCCAATTCTTGCACTTATCAACAGCCTTCCCTCTCTAGTTGTTAGGAAATACCCAAGTGGCAACTTTCCTGCCTGGTGGTCCCTAGGAACGTGGTAGCACCAACGTATGGATCCTGTCTATGGTGACAAGCTGCTGAGGGGCCAGGGTGCAGGAGACTGGGAGCAGCAGCACTAATAATGGTGATGATGATAGTAATAGTGAGTCAACCTATTGTCCTATTAAGATCCATCCCTCTGTAGGAAGATCTAAGACGAAGGCTCACTGGTCCCCGGCATGCACGGGGACACAGGTAGGCCCAGAGATCCGTCCTCATCTCTGAGCTGATCGAAGCCATGGACACTGGGCTGTCCCCTCTGCTCTCCCCAGAACACGGAGACCGCTCTGTGTTGGCAAATTCTCTTCAATAGCTGCCTGACGCTCCACGGTGGGGAGACCAGGATTTACCCAAGGGGCTCAACGGCGATGCACACCTAAGTTGTCTACTGCCTTTCCTACGGGAGCTGTGCCGCAGCCCACCTCCCAGTGTCCGAGTCACGCCCGGGCTGTGGCCCGCCCCCCCAGGGACCCCGCTGGAACCAGTGCTCGGGGACCGCTGCCCCTCTGGATGAGCCACAGCCTGCCCTTTGTCCCCTCTGGTGGGGGGTGGGGGGGGTCTTCTCTCCAGGGATCTTTCCCAACCAAGGATGCCTGGTTCTTGGATTAGACACATGACATAGAGCTAATAATGTGACCCTTTTTTTGGAACCCAGATGTGCAGGGACTCAGATTCAGATCTCCCACCAGAACGGAGATTCCTTTTCATTGTGTGCCTGAAAAATACTAAGGGGTAAATACATACATACATACATACATACATGCATAGATATCACCTCTGTTGTCCTCAGACTTCAATCTAAATGGCTCAGGACATCGTCTTTGCCTGTGGATGGCGGGGTGGGGATGGGCTTGGCTGCCCTTTAATGCCCTCATGAAGGACTCAAGAGAAGTAAAGGCACGGGGCCCGGAAGCAGAACCCAAATGCTGTTCCCAGGAGATGGGGGTGAAAATCTGGACCAGGGGTGAGAAGTGCAGAGACCTGAGTGTTCTCCAAAGCCAGCTCCCCGGTCCACCTTCCGTCTTCCACACGGACCTAGGAGGGAGCACGGAGAAATGAGGGCATTAGGTTTGCACAAGCTCTCCTTCCAGGGCCTCAGCAGGGGAAGGACTCCCTGCAGGGGGGAGGAGTGGTCTTAGCTTGCCGTGTGGCCTGCTCTTCCGTACCTGAGTCATCCCCAGTCTCAAAGCAGGTGCTCCATAAACACTTGGGGATTGACTCTGGCCTTGACCTGACTATAGTCTGTTTGGTCCTAGTCTGTGAGGTGCATCACAATAGAAATGTCAAGTACAATTGAATTCTGGGGGTTTTAAGTGGATGCAACATCTACATCTTAGGCGCTGTGTTATGGTCCAGGCCTAGAGGTAGAGTCAGTATGAGTATAGTCTCTGGCTTCAGGCAAACAAGAGAAATGGTGAGTGTCGTAAGGGAGGACAGCTGAGGAGATAGAGGAGGACAGAAAGGGGGCCTAGAGCCCTAGAGGTTCACAACTAGACAAGGATCCAAGACCCTCGAGGTTCACAACTAGACAAGGCCCCAAGACCCTCGAGGTTCACAACGAGATGAGGCCCCAAGACCCTCAAGGTTCACAACTAGACAAGGCCCCAAGACCCTCGAGGTTCACAACGAGATGAGGCCCCAAGACCCTCAAGGTTCACAACTAGACAAGGCTCCAAGACTCTCGAGGTTCACAACCAGATGAGGCTCCAAAGCACTTCCCAGAGGATGCAACATCAAAGCTGAGTCCTGAGACAAGGGCCGGTTGAGGAGAGGGCTTGGGTGAGGCGGGCACAGGCAGATGCAGGCTGCAGGTGGGGGAGCCCCTCGATGGGAGCACTCAGAGCAGCAGGCGTGGCTTCGGGGAGCCCAACGGGAGGCTGCAGAGAGCAGGCAGGCAGCCACAGAGGACCTGGGTGCTGCCAGAGGAGCCCTGGCTTCCTTCTGAGAACCACGGGGACCTGAGCAGGTGTAAGCAGAGGGCGACACCCCAGCAACCTGCTAGGCCCTGGCAGGACGACCAAGCACCCAGAGCACTTTCACTCCCATGGAGCTCGCCTTCTATTGGAGAGGGGGCAGGTGGGGGGGCAGCAAAGGTGGCACCCCGCTTCCCCAGCCAGGTGCCCGGGTGGCCGGCAGTGACGTCTTGTCATTGTGGGGAACAAAGGAAGAGGAAATACATTTGTGAAACACATTTTTAAGGACAGTGTTGTGCTTTTACTAAAGGGAAGGCTCTCGAGCTACCTTGGGAGGGCCTCCGGGGGCCCGATTCCCCATTCTCCCAGAAGAGCAGGCCCTCTGCCCTTCAGCTGGCACTGCTGCCCCGAGAAGCAGCAGAGGACACTCGGGAGGGTCCAGACTCGCCTGGACGCCGGCTGTGCCCCCTTGAGCAGGTTCCAGCCAGAGGTGTGTAGGTGCGAGCGACAGGTGCAAGCGACAGGTGCCACTCCAGGGCTGGTCCCAAGAGCAACAGCGGGCAGGGCCCGGGGCAGGGCCTGGGTGGGACAGCTCCACCGGGGACGCGGCCCTCAGCTCGGGCTTGGCACGGGTGGTGGCGAGGGCCATCAAGCGGCCCGGCCCCCCTGACTCCTGCAGCGGACTTGCTCGGGCGCAACCTCCTGGCCTCAACTCCATTCATCAGATGGCAACAGACCTCGCTCTGGCTTTCCCAGGATGCTTGTAAGCATAAAATAAGATAGGGGCGCCCGGGGGCTCAGCGGTGGAGCAGCTGCCATCAGCCCAGGGCGTGACGCCAGGTCCCGGGATCGAGTCCTGCCTCAGGCTCCCTGCAGGGCCTGCTCTCCCTCTGCCTGGGTCTGCCTCTCTCTCTGTGCATCTCTCATGAATAAATAAAATCATAAATAAATAAATAAATCAAACAATAAAACAAGATAGAACATAGCATTTAGCACAGTTCCTGGAGGAGAGTGAAGGTCAAATCACTGGCATTGCTTCCAGAAAGCTGTATTTTCATCCAGGTGCAAGCCGTCCGGGGGAGCTGGTCGTGGATCCTTCTTTTTGAGACCTGCAGGGATGCGATTTCCACGGGCTCCCATGCTGTGAGCTTGCACATGTTTCCTTCTGCCCGCTGAGCCTGCTCCGGGGGCCGCCGGGCCTCGTGCATCAGCCGTGAGGACACGTGGTCGGCTTCATATTGGTGATTCTTTGACCTCGTCCTCTGTAGGTAAGAAGCTTCGAGCTCCTTATGGTTATACCGTAAGACCCCTCATCTATTTCTGTGATTATTTAGTAATTTCTCTTTTGAGGAGTCACAGTAAGGCTTCGAAGGTACTCAGCTGGGTGCTCGGAAACACACAATTTGGTTCTTTCGTTTGTTTTTTAGGATTTTATGTATTCATTTGAGAGAGAGAGAGGGAGAGAGGGAGGGAGAGCACTAGCACAAGTGGGGGGGAGCAGCAAAGGGAGAAGCAGGCTCCCCGCTGAGCAGGGGCCCCGGGGAGGCTCCACCCCAGGACCCCGGGATCATGACCTGAGTCGAAGGCAGACACTTCACCGACTGAGCCCCCCAGGCGTCCCTGAAACACGCAATTTGTAAAAGAAAGCAGAATATGGCTGCATCACAAGCTGGGCTTCTGTCTGTGAAACGCTAGGCCAGTGATTTCCACTGATACAGGGTTGCAGGCCCAGCAGTGTCAGCATCCCCTGGGAACTCATTAGAAATGCAGATTCTTTTTTTTTTTTTTAACGTTTTATTTATTTATCCATGAGGGACACAGTGAGAGGGACAGACACCCAGGCAGAGGGAGAAGCAGGCCCCATGCAGGGAGCCCCATGCGGGACTCAATCCCGGGACCTCAGGGTCACGCCTTGAGCCAAAGGCACGTGCTCAACTGCTTAGTCCCCAGGGGCCCAGAAATGCAGATTCTCAGGTCCCCCTCCTCCTGACCCATTGAATCACTCTGTCCCCGCCCCCCCCCCCCCCCCCCCCCCCCCCGTCCCAAGCATGCAGTCTGTGTTTCAACAAGTCCCCTGGCGATTCTGATGCCGTTGGAAGGAGGGAAGCACCATGTGCAAGGTGACAGAGAAAGGCTTGGAGAGAGTGGCCAACACCCGAGTCCTGGGGGAGTCCCTTCGTTTCCTCAGAAATGCAAACCCACATCTCATGTCTCCCCTTCTCCTAGCTGGCTGCACACCCCCACGGCCCCTAGGGGAGGTCGGGGGAGAGAGGTGCCCAGTCCCCCCTGAGCTGGCCACGACCCCAGGGCTCTCCGCCCGGAGGACGGATGGGCAAGCCGACTGCTTCACATGGGGCGGGGCGGTGGGGGGGAGACAACCACTGACTCCCTGCACCCTCGTCTCTGGGTGACCCCGTGGTCCGTGTCCTGGGACCTGAGCAGCCCGAGGAGCACCTCCCAGGGAGCGAGGGAAGGGGAGCCAACGGAAGGGCTTCCCCAACGGGACAGGACGCGCCACCCGGCCCTGCCCTTCTGGGCAACCAGCACTCGCTGCTTTCTCCCCCTGTCACTTTACCAAGTCCCTTGGTTGTTTTTAATTAGTTTATTTATTTTTGGTAGGGTGAACTGAAGTACCCTAAGTTGTGGGGGGGGGGGTATGATGTGTGCTGGGAACTCCTGACCCATAGATGTAAACATTTTTCCATATCAAAACTTGGGTGTATTTTTGTATTTTTTTTTTTTTTTAGAGATTTTATTTCTTTATTCATGAGAAACACAGAGACACAGGCAGAGGGAGGAGCAGGCTCCTTGGGGGGACCTGATGCAGAACTCGATCCCAGGACCCCGGGGTCACACCCTGGGCTAAAGGCAGATGCTCAACTGCTGAGCCCCCCAGGCGCCCCTTGGGTGCATTTCCAAGAGCAGAACTTTCCAGAGCAAAGCATCATCTGTTTTCAGATTACTCTAGAGGTCGGAGGAAACTGGGTGGAGGACAGTTCAGAGGCAGCAGCACAGGCAGGTCGGGGCTGGCCTGGCGCCCGGGCCTCCAGCAGTGGTACAGGCCGAGCTGGGGGCCTGCACCCCCAGATTTTAGGAAAATCCGCCAGTAAGGACCCTCCCTGTCTCATGTTCTCTCCCCGGCCCTCAGTTTCTTTCACAAACCGGGAATATCCCAGGTTTGGGATATTTAGCTCTGTCTCCCCAGTGGCCAGAGGCCCTGCGTCCTGCACCTCTGCATGCAAAGCCATCGTGAGCGCACGAGCCGAAAGCCTCCTGCGTCGTCTAAGAGAGCGTTGAATATTATTCGTGTTGTTTTGGAGGGGCGAGGGGAGCAAAACTCTGCCCTTTAAAATGCAGGTGGCATCAGTGAGAGGCCACGCAGGGCCCTGGACCAGGGAACCGCCAGCCGGGAGCCCCCCTGTTTTGTCACAGGATGTGCCCATTCCTACACGACGTCCTCCAGCCCCGTGGCAGCCCGAGTGCTGCAAACTAGCTGCATTTTGAGGGACCTTTATGAACATGTGCTTTCTTCTAAATCATGCCCCATCTTCCTGCTGGATTTGATGCCCACTGGCTCGTGGTGGCTCGGTGAGGGGGGCTGAGCCCCAGGAACGTGCCGGGCTGGAGCGGGGCGGGGCGGTGTCTGCCTTCTGGTTTGGGGCCTTTTTTTTTTTAAGATTTTATTTATTTATTTATTTATTTATTTATTTATTTATTTATTTAGCAGAGAGAGAGAGAGAGAGAGATTGAGCGCACAGGGGGAGCAGCAGAGGCAGAGGGAGAAGCAGGCTCCGCGCTGAGCAGGGAGCCTGGAGGCAGGACTTGATCCCAGGACCCCGAGATCATGACCTGGGCCTGAGGCAGACACTGCACCCACAGAGCCACCCAGGTGCCCCCATTTTCTGTTTTTAGAAAGGAATCCAAAGCACCAACTCCCACACCAGTCTCACCAGTGATGAAGGCCCCTGGCAGGTGCCACGGGCTCTGGGGACAAAGGCCAGAGAGCAGGAAGTCCCGCTAACAGAGGCCTAGGCCTGAGCTGTCCCACACAGGCATTCTGGATAGGCTTGAGTTCCCTCGGTATTTGGGCAGAGGCATCCTCCGGCTGGGCTCCGGTGACAGTCGCCAGTTCTGACTCACTATGAAGGGACCTGAGAGGTCACCAAGTGCAGACTGAACATTTCACAGATGAAGACAAGCCCAGAGAGGAGGAGAACCTGCTGACAGCGGATTCAGGTGACTGTTGGCTCAGAAGGAACTTCTAGCTCAGATGTCTCTCCTGCTGCGTCCCTCCCCCAGAAGACCTTTCATGTCATCTCAGCCTGTTTCCCTCTGGAAGAGATAAAGTTGCTTCTACTGAGGCACGTGACCAGGACAAAAGTCCCCAGCACTCACTTGACGGTCAGATAGGAATCCACAACTTTTCCCCAAATTTCTCTCAGTGAGGCTAAGAGACCCCAAGAGGCCAGGGGATGTTCCGGAGTCACTTAGTTTCCAGGAAAAAGGAATGACCTTGTAAGCCACAGAGTAGGAATTCGATGTCCTGGTGAACCCACTCCCTTCTAAGTCCTGGGGAAGGCGAGGTCAAGCAGGCCCTATTCTTAAGAGCAAAGAGTCTAGTCTAGGGGTGTCTGGGTGGCTCAGTCGGTTAGGTGTCTGCCTTCGGCTCAGGTCATGATCCAGGGTCCTGGGATCGAGACCCCTGCCTTCCAGTTCCCTGCTTGGCAGGGAGTCTGCTTCTCCCTCTCCCTTTGCCCCTCCTCTTGCTCTTTCTCTCTCTCTCTCTCTCTCTCTTGCTGTCACTCTCAAATAAATAAATAAACTCATTAAAAAAAAATGAAAGAGCTGAGTCTAGTGTGGGAGGCAAGAAAGGGGACGGTGACACTCTGCCTGGGAGAGTGCGCGCAGCACTTCGGGGCCCCTGGGGGAAAGGCACCTTTCTTATTTCCCAAGGGCATCATGTGCTCTGGATTCAGGCAACAGCTTCCAAGGGGCCTGTGTGAGCTGGACAGGCAGGAGGAGGGGAGAGCAATTCGGACCAGCAAAGACACGCAACCAGTTGGAATTCCGGACAATTTCCAAGGTCATCGGAAATTGGAGAAAGAGTAATAAACACAGTCTTGGATTGGCCCAGATAGGAACCTGCTCTTAGCTTCTGATACAGGGTGTGCAAGCCTACACGCTTCTCTCAGTGGTGAGCCGACCACCAAAGGCTAGAGGAACTCACCGCAGACGGAACTCCAGCTTCTGCAGACTGACGTTCTGATTTCAGAAACGGGGTCCGTGGTGGGGATGGCCGCGCAGTTCACATAGCACTACCTGTAGGGAAGATCTCACCATGTAATGTTCATTGAACAGACAAATCACTTCTCCAGAATTCCTTTTTTTTTTTTTTTTTTTTTTTGCTAAAATGTCATTTGGGAATTTTTGTTGTTCATTTTTGCTAAAAACTAAAAAAAAAAAAAAAAAAAGATAATCGAAAAAGTCAAAATGACCTATGATCCCAATACCCAGACATACCTACCGCTACCTGTTGCTGTTTTATCATTGAGGTCATACGATCTGACTTTTGCTTTACTTGTGTAGCAACACACCATAACCATTTTCAGGGTAATTGCAAATGCGTAGTGAAAATCATTTTCATGTCTAATAATATCCTATGACCTCTACAGCAATCCTTTGCTGCTGTACTTTTGGTTCTTTCTAAAACTTTGCTATTACACATATCGCTGGCATAAGATATGGAGGGTGATGTGTCAGGATGTCGGCAACTCACTTCCAAACAGGGCAAAATGCTACCAGTAGTTGAGTCCAGGTAGACGGCGAATAGGAGTGCGTTGTACTTTTCTTTCAACTTTTCTGTGTTTGGAATTTTTCATAAGAAAACATTGTCAACAATAGTGCGGTGATGAAAACTCTCATATGTGATTTTCTTTGTGAGCATTTCTCTGATCTAATCCTTTGATTTTTGTGTTTCCAATGAATTTTTTAAATCAAGCCATTGGATCCAAAGTCGTAAATATCTTTAAGGACCCACGACACATTCTCAAGCCACCATCTTGGAGGGTTGCACCAACAATGCGTGAAACTATTCATGCCATCCTCAAATTATATGAATTTTTATTAACATCTACTATTTTCATAGGAAAAAAACAGCATCTCGTTGGATTTCTTTGGTGAGTTAGCTTTTTGTAGTTCTTTCTTGAATCATAACCTTGACCTCTTTTTCCATTGAAAGCTTAATGTTAAAAAAAAAAAAAGAAAGCTTAATGTTGACTCATGTTCTTGAATGAATATTTTATTTTATTTTATTTTATTTTTGAATGAATATTTTAAATTTAGTTTATTTTTTCTGGGTAATATATAACCATAAATTAACATTTAATAGTTGATTATAATATGAACTCCTACTTCCTGCCCACCCCCCCATCATAACCACAGAATGTCTCTTTAAGAGATTTCTTTAAAGAGCCATTTCTTCTAGTTTTCTCTAAGTACCATGCTTTTTTTCTGCCTCTTTCAAATTCATAAAGCTATAATTTATACACAGTAAAATGCATATATTTTAACTGTACCGTTAAATTTTAACTGTTCAATGAGGTTTTTTTACTGGAGCAAAAAAATATATAAAATTTACCTTCTTAACCATTTTTTTAAAAAGATGTTATTTATTTATTCATGAGATACACACAGAGAGAGGCAGAGACACAGGCAGAGGGAGAAGCAGGCTCCATGCAGGGAGCCGGATGCGGGGGGACTCGATCCCAGGACCCCGGGGTCACGCCCTGAGCCAAATGCAGACGCTCAACTGCTGAGCCCCCCCAGGCATCACCTTCTTAACCATTTTTAAGTACAGTTCAGTGGTGTTAACTATATTTATATGCTGTGCAACGGATCTCTAGAACTTTTTCATCTTGCAAAACTTTAACTGTGTACCCATTGAACAAGCCTCCATCTCTCCCTCTCCCCCATCAGCCCCTGGCAACCACAATTCTACTTCTGCTTCTATGACTTTGACTAATATCTTAAAAAGTAGAATCATAAAGATTTGTCTTTTTGTAACTGGATTACCTCACTTAGCATAATGTCCTCCAGGCTCATCCGTGTTGATGCAAATGGCAATTTCCTTCCTTTTTTAAGGCCACGTCACATTCCGCTGTATGTACATGCCACCTTTCCTTTATCCATCCATTCATTGAGAGACATTCGGCTTGTTTCCATGTCTTGGCTATTGTGAATAACGCTGCAGTGAACGTGGGTGTGCAAATATCTTTTCGAGATCCTGCTTTCAATTCTTTTGAATATATACCCAGAAGTGGAATTGCTGGGTCATATGCTACCTCTATTTTTATTTTTGAGGAACCTTCATAATCTTGAATAACTTGCTTTTACAAATATTTCTTATTTTTTCTTCTTCCAATTTTATAGACCTTATCTACTGACTTCATACTCTGGAAAATAAACTTTATTATACTTCTCTCCCATCTCAATTTCCCTTAACTACTGTCTTCCAAGTATATTTATATCCTACGTTTTGGTTAAGTTATTATTTTGTGTTTATACTTTTTATGACTATGCAAGCGTTGTTTATTTAATTTCTTATAGAACTTCTTGTTTTTCCTGGAGTTGACAATCGTGCTATTTTTTTATTCCCTTAGGGCTTTTTTTAAAAGTACTTATCAGGGATGCCTGCTTGGCTCAGCCGTTGGGCGCCTGCCTTCGGTTCAGGTCGTGATCCTGGGATCTAGGATCAAGTCCCACATCAAGCTCCCTGCATGGAGCCTGCTTCTCCCTCTGCTTGTGTCTCTGCCTCTCTCTCTGTGTCGCTCATGAATAAATAAATAAAATCTTTTAAAAAAAAAAGTACTTATCATTCATTTATAACCAGATTCACTAACAAAACTGTAAAATCCCCTCGATATGGTGAAACACATCTTGACCTATTAATTACACTTTTCCTTTGGAGTTGAGCCCTGTTCTTTTGCCGCATCTCCTCCAGTTTCTTTTAGGCAGAGCTGTTGTCCTGGAACTAACTGCTACCATCATGCTGGCTATTTCCTTCATTTCTTTCCTGTGTTGGAGGAAAGCCTGGAGCCCATGACTTAGCTCTCCTCAAGTCTGATGATCCTTGGCTGCCTATTTATATTCAAGAGTAGAAGCCGAATGTTTACAAAAGGATTGACAGTGAAAAGACTGATCATGTATCTTATCCCAGGAGCTATGGAGCCTGTGGGGCTTGAAAGGGCAATAAAACCCCAAAAGGAAATAAATACAAACACACAATGATAAATCGAGAACTGCTGATGTGATTACAGTATATATACAAGGGTTAGTAGTTGCACAAAGGAAGGAGTATTCCGCCTGTCTCAGGCAGCTTTCCCTTCTCAAATACACTAACAATGATAACAACAGTGGCAATGCCTAACATTTGGTAAATGCCTACCCTTGTACAGGTTCCACCGAATATCTATTGAAGACCAAAACTTCCTTTGGTTTTAAAGTGATGACTTCTTCTGAATTTGCTGGACAGAATTTTATCACCTTGTGAAGGGTGAGTCATATATCAATAATATTTCAGGAATCAGCACAGGTTGACAAGTGGTATTTTCAATGTCTGTTTCTCCTTCAATCTGTATTCATCTTCTAAAATGAAACAAAATAAAATAAAATAAAAATAAAATGAAACAAAGTTACAGCCTCATTTTAAAAAGGTACCAGGGGGACCTGGGTAGCTCAGTCTATTAGGCATCTGACTCTTAATTTTGGCTCAGGGTCGTGAGATCAAGCCCCGTGGCAGGCTCTGAGCTAGGTGTGGAGTCTGCTTGGGGTTCTCCCTCTCCCTCCTCGCCTCCCACCGCCTGCCCCATGCTCTCGCTTCCTCAATTGCTCTAAGAAGAGAAAGAAGAAAGAGAAAGAAAGAAAGAAAGAAAGAAAGAAAGAAAGAAAGAAAGAAAGGGAGAAAGAAAGAAGAAAGAAAGAAAGAAAGAAAGAAGAAAGAAAGAAGAAAGAAAGAAAGAAAGAAAGAAAGAAAGAAAGAAAGAAAGAAAAAAGAAAGAAAGGAAAGAATTGCCCTTATGCAGGGTAATATGTGTAAAAAGGGATGTATAATACATATTTTTGCATAAATTGCATGTTCAGCAAACATTTTTCTAAAAGGACACACAATAGAATATGGTCAGCTCCCCGGAAGGACAGGCTATGCATGTATATGTAAGATGGAGGAGAGTTTTTCAATAACTTTTCTGTGCATCTGATCAGTGTGAACTTTAGATCATGTATGTTTATGTCGCTCTTATAATCAAAAACCAATTTAAAGTGAAATAATCATCTCATGTAAATATGTAACCATCACATGGTAATAGAAGAATGATCCTAGCAGAAAACCCTCCACTAGCATAATTCTTGTGGGTGCTGTTTTCAGGCCCAAAGGGCTCAGGCCATCGACCAAGAGCAGCGAGGAACACTGCCTGGTGGGGGGCGGGAGGGCAGTGAGAGAAAAGGTGGGCGATGCCAGGAGGGCAGGGTTGGGGGGCCTCCATGTGGTGACCTGCCTCTCAGCTGTCTGGCCTGCACTGACTGCAGCCCACGGTGGGCGAGTCTCAGGTCACAGCTTGAGTCAGTCCAGGCGGCCTGGCCATCACCTCCCTCCCCCCCTTTCCTCCGGAGCAGTGTTCACAATCTGGACTCGGGCCAGGGCTAGCTCACTTGAGCTTTGGGACTGGAAACAGGGTCAGGGGTGGAAAAGAAAAACATCGTGGGCTGACCAGGCCACCGTGCAGCAACTGGCGGCAAGTCAGTTGCTCACAACAGGAAGTCAGCAGCAGTTAAAGCCGAGGCCCTGGCCCCACTGGGGATGCAGGAATCCATGCAAGGGCTGGCAGTAAGGAGAAGCAATGGCATGAACCCCTCCGAAGGGTTCTTTAATCACCCCGACAGCTCTGGCACTGGTACCAGCCCAACCCTCGCTTTGCAGACACAGGCTTACAGGGATGCGGTGATTCACCGGGTCATGCGGTGGTAGGTGCTCCAGGTAGGACTTAAATCCTAGTAGTTCAGGGACCCCTGGCTGGCTCAGCAGTTGAGTTTCTGCCTTTGGCCCAGGTTGTGACCCCGGAGTCCTGGGATCGAGCCCCACATGGGGCTCCCCACATGGAGCCTGCTGTGTCTCTGCCTGTGTCTCTGCATCTCCCATGAATAAATAAATAAAACCTTTAAAAAAATAATCAATCCTAGCAGTTCAGCTCTGAGCCAGGAACTAGGCTAATGTTAGGGATAAAACACTACATTAACTACCTACTTACTACCAATGAACATGTGATCACAAACTGTGGTGTGAAGAGAAGAAACGCCACCCGAAACTAAAAGATGTGACCTATGCCTCAGAGTTACATAAGGCTCTTCTGGTGCGGATGACATGAGCACAGATCTAAATACTGAGTGACTTAAAAGGCTGGAGGGTGAGGAGTCAGCAGGAGAGAGTTCCAGGTAATGCAAACAGCGTGTGCAAAGGTCCTGTGGCAAGAGGGAAGAGCGCCGACCTTGAGGACAGCCAACCTAACAAGTGCTGACCAGTCGTGGGGACAGCGTGAGGTGGTGACAGCAGATCCTGTAGGTTTGTGGAGATTGATTGAAACCTGGCCATCGCCTTCCCACCTGGGGCTTGAGGTTGAGAAGAGCCCTGGCACAAAGAACCCAGGCTTTCCGTGGGAGGTGACCGTGATGGTGTGGGTCGGTGTCAGGCACCCTGCTTGCCCGGGCTCTCATCCAGGAGCTCCATCCGCCCTCGCTCGGGCCCAGTCCTCCCTTCAGCTCCATCCTGGCTCTGAGGCTCTGACAGCAGCAGCCGGTTTGCACAGAGATCCGGGGTGCAGTGACTCCAGGTGGGAGGAAGGTGACTCAGCAGCGTGGACAGGCGACAGCTGAAGTGCACCCGGCGAAGAGCAGGAGCGCCCTGTGCCAGATGCCGTGGGCTTCCCCAGGCCGAGCTTTCCAGAGCAGCTCCAGGAAGAGGGGGGCCAGGGGCCAGGGCACCAGCCAGCATCTGCTTGACGAGGAGGGGGTGGCTGTGTCCCCGCTGGGCCCTTCCTGAGACGGGCCCAGGAGGGCGACGGAGCTGCCGCCTCCACCGTCCCCCTGGTGGCCTCGGGCTGTGCCTGGCCGTCGGGGCACATTTCCTGCCTTCAGGAGCAGGTGCTGCCCCTTGGCAACCAGAGGGCCACACTTATGCAGGCACGTCCCGCAGGTTCCCGGCGCAGCCCCCTGCCCCGGGGACGAGAGGGTGACGCTCCAGCTTGGGGGCCGCAGGGAAAAGCGGGCTGTCCAAGGGGCCATCCCACATCCCCTGGGAGCCGGAGCTCAGGGATGTCAACGGCAGAGCTCTTCCTCACCTGCGGGGACCCCAGACCCCAAAACGGAGGCGAGAGCAGTGGGTCCTGGGATCCCAGAAGGATGGGCTCCTGAGGCAGTGAGAACCGAGGGTGACGGTGACCTCAGAGTACCTGCAAAGACGCCCCTGGGGGATGGCACAAAGCAGGGGGACGCAGGCCCAAAGCCAGCCCGTTGCCTGGAGAGGTGGGAGCCGGCCCCAGCGCGTGGCCATGCAGTCCTTACCCCCTCCTCCGAGGCTCCCCTTCGGGCTTCCCACCTCGGGGAGGCTTGCTTTACCACTCGTTATGATTTGGGGTTCCCTCCTCGACCTCGGGAGCTGTCATCGCCGTTTCTGCCTGGGCCCCAGCTCCCCGAGCCAACCAGGAGCCAGTGAGGCCTGCATCACTCATCGTAGAACGAGCCCGGGGGACAGCGCTTACGTCCAACCCCACCTGTGGGTATGAAATCCCACAGACTGGGGGGGGGGGGGGGGGGGGCTAAGGAGGACGCCCACTGCCGAGTGGGAGGCCCAGAGCAGAGGCCCAGAGCAGAGGCCGGCTCTAGCCCGAGGGGCTGCCAACTCTGCTGCTGGGCCACTCGCAGCCCCTGCTTGTTCATTGAAATGAAGCCATAAGTCTGTTTGCTGCTTGGACTATTGCGTATCGCTGTCCTCGTGCTGCAGAGGCGGAGCTGAGTAGCTGGGACAGAGACCCAAAGGCCTAAAATGTTTACTTTCTGACCCTTCAAAGTTTGCTGCTCTTGATCCCTGTGCTAAACAACCTACCTTCCAATCAAATCAAAGCCTCCCAGAGGCCACAGGCCGCCTCGTTCCTTCCGGGCGGCCCCTCCGCCTCCAACCTGGGAGATTCCATTATCGACGGTTATACTTCAGCAGACCTTAAAATGCTCGCTCAATGAGACAGATTTAATCTCTATTTAAGCAATCTTAAACCTCCTTCTAAAAATGTAAAATTTCAGGCAAAAATCCCATTTGCGGCAGCCTTCATCAGGTAAGACAAATCCTGGAGGTCCAGACAGATGGCTCTAACGGCGCAACAAGGACACCCCTAAATTAAAGTGCACGCTACATCTGCAGCAATCTCTTCATAAGATGTGTTATTCCGTGAGTAGCTCTGCGAAAAGCTGCCCGGTTTGGGGAAAAAAAAAAAAGACAATGTATCTCTCAGCATTTTAAAAACTGCAAAGTACACATAAGCAAAACCTCAAGGAGACAAGAATAAATAAAACCTAGACCAAGGCATGGGTGTCTTGCAGGCAGCCCGGGAAAAAAGATGCCAAGGCTGAGGGATGAAGCAAGTGCTCCTTGCCGGCCCTGGGCAGGGGACATGGCCAGGCCAACCTGGAAAGTGTCGCCCGTGTTGGGGTGGTGCCTCTGAACCAGCTGGGACCACAGCCCTACTCAGAGTTTCCCATGGGGTTTGCTGGGTTTGGGGTCACCTGGGCAGCCGGGCTGGGAGGAAGAGCATCAAGCTGGTGTGGGCGACCTGGGGTCCTGGCAAGCCTACCCCCTGTCCACTTTCTGACCCAGAACCTGACCCCGAGCACATCAGTCATGGGTGCGTGTTGGGTTCAGCAAGATGAGTGGGGATCTGGAGCCGGAGAGCTCCGCATTTAGGTCCCCACCCTGCCTCTGCTTCCGGCACCTTCTCCAAGTGGCTTCCTACTAGGCTAAAAATTCTTTGAAAAAGAGTCCTGCATCCTCGTGTTCCTGGCACCTAGAGAACGACTCATGCTCAACCCCGAATGGACGAGTCGTTTTGAGCCTCAGAGCTCCCGTGGACACGAAATGAGGTGGTGAATGTCAAGGCTAAGCCCTTCGCCAGCTTCAACAGGAGCACGGAGATGACGGCGGGAGTGACGACAGTGATGTGAGTCAGCCTTCCTCCTGCCTCCATGGCCTTGACTCCAAAATGGAATAATACTACTTGTTTGATGGATCACAAGTTTAGGAAGGATTGAGGGAGGAAGGAATGCAGGAGCAGAGTCTCTCTCACAGCAGCTATACGACAATCACCCATGGCCAGTTGCTTTCTCAGCACGGGAACTGGAAAATAGTAGGTGCTTAATAAATGCAAGCGAGTTTGATCATTTCTGCAATCGAGAACCTCATAATCCCGAAAAATAGCTTCCAATTTCCAATGTACTGCACATTCCGGTAATGCTGTGAAGAAGCTTTATAAGCAGAAAGCAAGCGGCTTGCAAATTACCTATTTTATGCCAATGCGCACATTTATTAGCATTCTCCTGTCCCTGCCAATTTCTGGGGTTTTTCCCCGCCTACGGAGTCAGCATCCTAGATCCGTGTGCCTTCCAGATATTGGTTCATATCTCTCCTGAAGTTGAAAATAATTTTTGGTTTTTATCCAACATTCTTCCTTCTCTGATATTATTTGAATTATTTCACCTTTGTCACCACCATCTCCAAAGGGGGTTAACTTCCTAACTCAGCGCGCTGGCCTTCCAGGCCATACGTGAAGTGGTTTCCCTCGCTGGCACCTACTGAGCAGCTTGAGGCAGTTAAGACACAGCCGCCCATCGCCCTCACCTGCCCTCCTCCAACTGGTCGTCAGGTCCCATCACTTTTTTAGCTGAACCAGTTTTAGGAGCAAACATTCCAAGAATCCGTCTGGAACAAGATACTGCTCACTCAGAGCCTTCGTAAATTTTGCCAAAAAGTGTAACAGTTAAGGTTCTGCCACTGACAATAAAAGGTAGACATTTTAAGGACTGAGAGTGGGGCGCCTGGGTGGCTCAGTCGGTTAAGGGTCTGCCTTCGGTTCAGGTCATGGGCTCCCCGTGCTGGGATGATCCAGCCCCGCCTCGGGCTCCCTGCTCAGGAGAGAGCCCGCTTCTCCCTCTCCCTCTGCATTGCCCCCCCCCCTTCTCTCTCTCTCTCTCTCTCTCATAAATAAATAAAATCTTAAACAAAAAATAAAGGAATAAGACTTTACCAGACCTACAGAAAATGATGGGCATGCTCTGGCATGGATCAGCTCAGGGTCCAGGAGACTGAGGCCGAGCTTCCCACCTCATTGCTGGTAGATCAATCAATTGATTGGTAGGTGTCAATCAGTCCGACCAGACCAAAGCTCTGAATTTCTGTATTTTCTAGGTGACACGAAACAGCATGCGATTCCAGTTGCAATCTCTGCAGCTCCACTGTTCCCCAACACCACCACCCCCCACCCCACCACCACTCCCTAAGGTACTTCCAAATGCAATGGGTGAGAATAGCCATTCTGCTGGGAGAACCTGGAGACCACTGTGGTTGACAAGCAGGCCCCAGCTGTATTAGTGCGCACTAGCGACAAGCCGCTAGGAGCTCATCACTCACCATCCATCCTGCCCTCAGTCGCAACCCACCAAGGTGTCCTAACTCTGTAAGAATCTTACAGAAATGTTGAGATAATGGAATAGAGTTGACAGGCGCCTGGGGCGCTCAGCCTGCAGCCAGGCCATGTCACCTGGAGGGTGGATATTCATTTCCTCTAGGGAACTTGTTTGTCTGTTTTAACCCAGCGTGTAGTTTAAATTAGTGGTTTTGAAAATCCATCCGCCTTGCATTTTGTTTTGCAACCTATCCGCACTAGTGACCTCGGTGTGCATCCTTTTACTTGGTTTTTCAGGATCATCACAAGATATTATCATAAGCGGGAGGGAGTCAAGAAACTGAACCTACTCTATAACGTGAGTTTGCACGCCCCCGCGCCCCAAAAATCTTTAAATCCTTTGAGTTAGCTCTTGTTATGTAACGGACCACCCCCAAATTTGGTGGATTCGAAGAGCAAATATTTATTATTCCTCAAATATTTATCACCGGTTGAGTGGTTCTGGTCGTGGGGGCTGGCTCCACTGGACTTGATGGTCCAAGACAGCTTGACTCACGTCTGGGATCTCAGCTGGGAGGCCGAGGGTTGCGGGACAGCATGGGGTCTACCAGAAGGAAACAAAGCCAGACATGGTTAAAAGCGCTGAAACAGATTCCATTCAGTAACTCCGGCGGCTTGGAAAAGAGCAGAGCTTTCAGCTTAGGTTTGCACAGGGGTGACAGGGCATGTAAGAGGGAAAATGAGGGAGTCGGGACGGGAAGCAAGCAGGGCCTAACCCAGAGCCAGGGGCATGAAAGATCACCACAGGTGGGTAGGAAGGGTGGTTGGCATAAACGCGATACACCCGGGTGTCTGTTGACCTAACGGAGACAGAGGTCCCCTCCTTCCTGGGGACTTCATGAGAGAGGAATGACTTTCAGGTCCTTGAGAAAGCTGCACTCCAGTGGATGAGGTGCCTGCCCATCCGAAAGGGAGGGTGACTCACAGTCACCAGCTGTCTTAAATGAATGCTCTGAGAGAGGGCGGTCAGGGACCCATCCCCAGGTGTTGGCTGGAGCAAAGTGTCCCTTCTCTTGGCGGCCTTGAGCTTTTCCAGGCAGGAACTCCAGAGGACAGGGCGCCGCTGGAAGCCCTGCTGCTGCTTGATCTCCGCCCCTGGTACCAGGGGTGGGACTGGGTGGGTTGTGCGGAGAGTTTCTGCAGCGGTCAGGTGACTCCACCTAGCATCCCATCCTCCAACGGGCTCAGCTGGCTTGCTCACGTGGTATCAGAGGTCCCCAGGTGAGCGCGAAGGCAAGCCTCTGGCAAGTCCAACAGTTTAAGCTTCTGCTTGCTTCGTGTCTGCTGACGTCACTGGGCCAAAGTAAGCCAGGCGGCCAAACCCAGATTCAAGGGGTGAAGAAATAGGTTCCTTCTCTAATGGGAGGAGAAGCAAAGTCACAAGGCAGAGGGGCATCCATGCCGGGTATGTGTGTGTGGGGGGGAGTCTTTGCAAACTCTCTACCAAAGATTTTAGTCTATCACCAGCCTGGTTTTCCCCCGAAGTTCCTACTCTTTAAGCAGAAGCAATAAAAAACGTAACCATACGGTTACCCCAGCTTAAAGCTGGGTGCATTCTGGTCGCTGAAATAGTCCAGGGAGGGAGATGGAGGCTCTCTGCAATCATAATGCTTATAGATAGCCCAACTCTTCCTAATTCTAAGATGGTATCTGAGGAGAGGGATGCGGCACAGAAGAGGCACAGGGTGGCTGCCGCGGTTGGTCCGCTTGGGTCTTGAACAGGGTGCCTCAGCGCGGCTGGAGCAGGGGTCTCATTCCAGCCCATGCCCTTCTTGCCAAGCCATGACTTGGCTGGAGCCGCATCAGAGGAGGCACCTCTTTCCAATCAATCATCCCAGGGCTACCCTTAGTCTTCCCTCTGCCCAAGAAGACACCTTCTTCTACTGTGCATGAGGTCGCCACGTACGCTAACGAGGCCCAGGGTGTTCTCTATCTCCTCTAGTCCCTTGGGTGGCATCCTGCCCGCTTGGCTCTTATGGAAGCCCTCACCAGAGAGCCCATGTGGTCATGACAAGGCCTCCCACAGCTTGCTGGGAAGCAACGGCATGTGCCAGGCCGACCAGTCCCCCTCACCTCCTACATCACTGGAGACCTCACGGAGGCCTGGCTGTAATCCCCAATTAAATCTGCCCGGGCAGCTGCTCAAGGAAGTAATTCTGGGTAGTATTCTTGGACAAGCCATCTTGACCCGCTACAGGGCCAGTCCCTCATATATCTCTGGGTCCTGTCTACACCCTAGCAGAGCCACAGATGTGAGTACACGCCCCCAAGTCGATGCAGCTGCTCCTCTGACTATTCAGGGCAGGGCCCTACAGGTAGATTCTTCTCAGGATCCCTTAAAAGCAAGATTCCTTACCTTGGCCCCTTCTCTCCCTTTATCCTACACCTGAGGCTGGAGCTCTCATCAAGGCACAATCAGGGACACAAGTTTCTCTCATCTTCCATCTTCTTCCTACAACCCCTGGGCCTGGAAACAGGCAAGGCTTCCCTCTATCCTATCATCATTGCCCTGTGTTCCATCTGAGTCTCAGTGGCAGGCAGGGCAATTCCCTCTACCCTGTCAACAGGCAGCTCTGCTAAGTGCCTTTTATGTGCTAAAAGAAGAGACAAATTTCCAGATGTGGAAGATTCTTTCTTTCTTTCTTTCTTTCTTTCTTTCTTTCTTTCTTTCTTTCTTTCTTTTTTTTTTTTTTTAAGATTTCATTTATTTATTCGTGAGACACACAGAGAGAGGCAGAGACACAAGCAGAGGGAGAAGCAGGCTCCATGCAGGGAGCCCGATGTGGGACTTGATCCCTAAACCGGGATCACGCCCAGAGCTGAAAGCAGACGCTCAACCACTGAGCCACCCAGGAGGCCCTGGAAGATTATTTCTTAAGCCCGCAGTATGGCTCGTAGGACTGCTTGCTGTCTTATCGCATACTTGTACTTTGCGTGGTGGGAGCTGACTGTAATCTTCCTCTAGTTTAATCTCTACTACCTTCCTCCTGGGAGACAGACGGGGGCTGGAGGAGCGCTTCCCTAAGCGAGGTCCAGCGCCATCTGGGTTGCCTACAAACTTGTAAAAACCTACTGAGTAAGAATCTTTGGGGATGGGGCCCAGGCATCTGTGTTTTAACAATTCTTTGGGGAGATTTTGATGCCCACTAAAGTTGGAGAAACACTAGGGCTTGTACTATACTCAAAAATGCAAATGAGAAAAAATGCATTAATCATGCAAATCAGGAGAGGCTGGCCACTCTTGTGGCGGAGAGCCACCACTGCTCATAGTTATTCCACAACTTCCCGGCCTCTTCCACTTAATGGAAGGAGCTTCTCCCCAGAAATCCAGGTCCCCCAAACCCTGGGCCCTCCGGTTGCCACTCTGTGTGTCTTGGGCAAGTGGCATGACCTTTCCAAATCCTGTTTTCGCACCTAGAAAACCAGCATTTGGAGGAGATGTGAGAGCTCTCCAAACGTGACTGTTCATTTTCAGGGCTGATGGCAAACATATGAGGCTGAAGTTGTTGACTGACTTCCCTTCTGGTCGGTACCTCTTGACAATTCAGGAGAGCCTGAGAGGTTGGTGTCGCAAGAGTGGAGTCAGGACAGCCGCCCCCGCCGTTGGCCATGGAACAGTTGGCCAGAGCGCTGAGCCTGACCAAGGGCTGTAACATTCAGGAGTCAAGTCCAACCACCAAATGTCAGCATTTTCAATCCAGCGACTCTGATACAAGACCCCCAAAAAAGCTTTATTCTGTATCCGCCTGCTTACCCTTCTTGGTCTTTCACGGTTGGAGTTGGGGAAATAACCGTCTTGAATTCCATGCCAGTAAGGGGTGCTCATCTCCGCTCCGGAGCTCGAAAGTCTTTAAAACTTTACACATTGCCGACCTATGGTTTACCCAAGCCACGCCAAGCTCTGTGCTGCCAAAAGATCCTCAGAGACCTGAGAATGAAATAGGTGCTAGATGACAGAAGAGTGCCCCCCACCCCCCGCCGCCCCAAGACGTCCCATCCCAGTCTCTGGAACCTAGGCTTTGTTACCTTCCATGCAAAAGAGACTCTGCAGGTCTGACTGAATCAAGGATTTTGAGATGGGAGATTATCCGGGATTATCCAGGTGGACCCAATGTAGTCACCAGGGTTCTCGATGAAGGAGGGAGAAAGAGTCAGAGGAGAGGAGAGGATGGAAGTAGAGTCAGTACAACGTCGGGCCCGGAGGAGGAACACGGGAAGCCTCTGGAAGCTGCAAGCGGCATGGAAATCAATTGTCCCTTAGAACTTCCAGAAGAACATCTTGATTTTAAGCCTTCTGGCCTCCAGAACTACGAGATAATGCATTTGTGTTGGTTGAAGCCATCGTTTGGAGCAACGATAGGAAACTAATATAGTTGCCTCAACTCATTCTTGGTTGAGGGCCGACTGTGCCCCCAGTGTCTCTCTGTGCTCGCTTCACACACATTATTCCTTTTCATTCTTAACAAGATGTCATAGCTGCCCAAGTCAACCACTAATCGTGTAGTCGGACCCAGAATCTGAGCCCAAGACCATTTATATATCACTCGTTTGCTAAAATAAATGCTTTTTGGGGGTGGCAAGCTTATATATATATTTTTAAATTACTTTAAAGATAATTTTGTGAATAACTGAAAGTGAGTTCATCATAACATCTGCCATAGCACAGGGAGAACGGAACACCTCTTAGACTTTCCGTGTCCTTCACCCACAGTAATAGAGAACAAAATGAAATGCAAATTTGTCCAGGAAGGGCTACTTCTCTCTGGCTGATGTAATTAAGTGGATTATTTCCTTATTATCAGTGGAACCGGGGATTTGTTCATTTTCATTGAGATTATACATGGAGCCTCATTTCAGTTTGGTGCCTTAAAGAATCTCGTGCTCTTCTCATGGAAAATTCTGGATCGTTTGCGATGCAGATCACTACAGTGCTGCTTGTTAGCGACTGTCCATTCAAGAGCTGTACCGATAATTGATTTCACATGGCGCAGGCAATAAACAAAGGATCTTTCTCTCCCTTCTGGGTAATGGTTTCCCTCAGGATAAAAGTTGATACAGGAAAAGGAGGTCAGACATAATCCAGGGGATTTCAGTTTTCAGAGAGCAGATTATGCTCCCATGGTTATTCATTTGCCCTCCTACCCTTCTGTTTCTGTCCTACAGAATCCCGGGTGGGAGAGGGACAGGGGTTCGGCGTCATCAGGCCTTACCCAGTGCTTACGGAGTGTGTGTAAAGAAAAGCCCCAGGCCGAGCGGTGCAGCTGTCTCAGACCAGGGTGCTGCTTTTAAGCAAACCTAGTGGGCTTTTACCTGGATCCTGGTAGGCCTTTCAAAGGGGCGGGGGCGGGGCGGGGGCGGTGTCCCACCCCACCCACCAGAAGTTAGTTCTGCATCCGGCTGCTGCAATTCCATTTGGGATAACTAGAGGGCAGAAGAGAGTCGGATGTCCCACAGATGCTAGGAGGTGAAGGACCACCCAGCAAGCAGGGAGTCACAGGACAAGGTGGCAAGGTCAAGAAAGGTGACAATGACAAACTCGCCAAATATGACACAATAAACACACAAGAATGAGTCAAGGACTGTTGCTGAAATATTTCTCGGAGGAAATTTTAGAGTCCAGAGGAAAAGCCTCTGAGTTAAGCAAAGGAGGTTAGACACACAGAGAGAAGATGAGACTCATCAGCAGGAGGGAGGCCAGGCCTGAAATAACAAGAGAAAAGTTAGAGGAGACAAACTGTAAGAGACCCCTAACTCTGGGAAACAAACAAGGGTTGCAGAAGGGGAGGTGGGCGGGGACGGGGTGACTTGGTGATGGGCACGGAGGAGGCACTTGATGGGATGAGCACTGGGTGTTATATTATATGTTGGCAAATTAAAGTTAAACAAAAAAATAAAAGTAAAAAACAAAACAAAGAGCAAATTAATTCTGATCCCTGGTGCTCGGCAGCGAGTGCTAGGGGAGGGACTTGGGGAAACCTAGCTGTAAGAGCATGTCCACTTCCTCACCTGGCCTCTGTCTCTGAGTTTATCCACCAGTTTTGCCCCTGACAGTCAGCTGTGTGCCCACTGCCAACTGGTCTACTGCACCACAGGAAGGCTAAAGACGAGTGCGGCCCCTCAGCAGGTGTGAAGTGGAGGTTCCACATTGGACGGAGGCTGTTCTGCACCCGCCAGCAGCAGGCAGAGGTACCAACATGGGGGCTGTCTTAGGGATTAGAGGAGAGACGCCCAGGGAAGCTGTAGCTCTGCCATTTGAGAGGCACCCTCCGGGAAGGTGGCCCAGGGCCTACAGGACACACTCGCAAGGCCAGGGCGAAGACTCACAAAGTGCATCCTCTGCATAGCTGCGTTGCTGCAGCTATGGGTTCTAAAGCTGTCTGTCCCAGGGCTGTGAGCACCGGCTTTCTCCATCTCCTTAAAAGGAAGGTGATCGTTCTTGTGCCAAAAGCTCTAGCAAACCCCATCTCCTGCTTTCTTTCCCACCCCCCCTTCAACAGCCTAAGAATATTGTGGCAAGCAAGGGAACGTTATCTTACATGCTGCGTAATAACACAGAGAGAGAACCCAGGAAGCCGTCACCGCTAAATATTCCTGCCAGGAAGTCTCCTTACAAATGACAAGAAGTTATTTCAGTGACAAGATCAAGGCTGTTCAAGGAGAGAGCCCTCTGAAGAGCAGCAGGCTGTGCGTGCAGCTCCACTCCAGCTCACCTCCCTCCCCCATCCAATGACATCACGCTGAGGCTGGAACTGGGAAGAGGGCCCCAGGGCCCCGTCAGTACCAGCCACACCAGAGGGGAGGGGTGCAGGCAGGGAGATCTACACCAAATGTTTATCTAACGTTTTTGTTTAGCTTTTCCGGGACATTTCGGATCTATACACAGAACCTCAGAGCTCCTAACCAATGAAGTTAATGCCGGGGGAAAAAAAAAACATTGGTCTCAGGGGCAAAGTAACCAAACCAACAACATTTATTTATTTATTTATTTATTTATTTATTTATTCATTCATTCATTTATTTTAGTTTTTCCAACCAAATGTTTGAATGTCTGTTTTGGTATGAAGTTATCAGAACATACGGCACCTACCAAATTCCCCTCGTTTTATGTAAATCTGAAAGTAGCTGTAGCCACAAGTGGAATTCCAAGCTGTTATATCCACGAGTTCTAGTAGTGTATTTGCAGACATGGGAAAACACCTAGCTGAATATTACTAAATGCAAAGAGAAAAATCACAAAGTAGTTTGCATCGTATGGACCCTTTGTAGGAAAACACAAAAAGATTTAGGAGGATCTGAACTCGTCTATTCATTAGGCAGATGGGACTGCTCTTCTTGTTTTCTTCCTTCCACTTGCGGACTTCTAATTTTAATAAAATGACTGCATATCCTTTTGTAAAGTTAAAAAAGTAATAATCATTTTTTAAATAGTCACAGTATCAGGGAAAGGGCCACTGTTACAGAATTTTCCAGTTGTGACATAGTCCAACATTGCTTCACAGACCAAGTCTCAACCACTAGCAGACACTTAGATATAAAGAATTATTTCTGGAATAGCAGGAATGCTTCTTGTACTAAGCCAGAAGCTCAAGGATCCCTGAGAAGCCTTTGAGAGAGAGCATATGTTTCGAAAGAAGTCAGACAGGAAGCATGCGTCCTGAGAAATACCTTCTGGAACCCACAGAAGGACACCTGAAAGCCACCAGCCCTGCTTGTGTCCTGTCACTCTCTGGAGCCAACAGGGACTGGGTTCCCAGGACATGCCCTCGGAGAGCGTTTTTATTTTCAGTCTGTTCCTGATTCACGGTGGCAGTTCACTATGTTGTTCTTATGAGAATTTTCCAAGACCAGGGCACTGGAAGTGCAGACAAAAGTGGTAATGCAATAGGTGGGGAGGCAGCAAAAGGGCCTAAGGTGGACCAAGCACCTCTCCATGCTAGGTTAGGCCCTGGATGGGGCTCCTTTCCATATACACATTATTGAGGTCCATCCTTTTATGATCCTTTTATGGGTCGTGTGGAGCCAACTGGCTTTTGCTTCCCCATTCTATACTCCAAGAATGCTAGAGATGGAATTTTAAAATTGTTGTGTTAAAAAAAGCATACCTTGTAAACCGCTGAATGGACAATCCTAGAAGTATCTCAGAGAGGGTATGAGTACCTGCCTTGCAGGGATGTTGAGAATATTAACTACGTAAAATAAAGCATTTAGCATAGTGCCTGGCATAGAAGCCATATTATCGTAGATGCTAGCTGCTGTTAAACTTTGTTTAAAAGACGACTTAGGTGTTACAAACGCATTCTACCGAACACCTCATGAAGTGGTCAGTCTCATTTCCTAAGGGTTCAGAGAACTGCAAAATGGGGTGGGAAGCAGGACACTTTTATAGGATAAAGAATAAGAAACAAGAAAGAGAAAAATAGAAAATGAGGAACAAGGAACTCAGGATAGAGCCCCGAGCTGGCTTGGCATTCAGGGATTGGCTGACCGGATGTATAAGCTGAGTTTCTGGTCAAACAGAGTATGGACAAGGACACAGAAATTATCTGAGTTTTGGATTGTTGATGCGGTACCCCGGGGCAGGCATGGCTCCATCCTGAGCCTAGAAATTTATTTCAATGCTCTAATAGTGTCTATAACTCAATCTTTTTCTTTTTGTTTTTTGAACACAAAATACATTTTCTTAGATTCTAAATCGTGCTTATTTTGAAGAGTTAAAATCTTAGTTTCATGGACTCTTGTCCTACGGAGACAGAAAGAAAATTCTCAGTCATCAAAGAGATGATGACTGAGCATCTCATTTGTGCTTAATTTGATTGCCCAGGCATAGATCCCTTTCTGTTTCAAACTATCACCCTATCTGATTTCATCCAGGGCTCAGAAGTTTGGAGAGTCCCTGCAATGCTACCTGGCTCTGCTAATCTTAAAGTGGGTCTTTGTGGGCTCAGAACTCACGAGATTCAATCTTACTGCTTTATTCCTTTCATTAGTGTCATTAGTGTCTCTCTTCCTTTTGAGATCCTGTAGTTGTAACCTGCTTCGATTTTGGATAGGTTAGCTCAGGGCAGTTTGCTCCAGAAAAAGACCGTTGTCGACGGTCTACTTTCTCCTACCTGCTGAATGATAGAGGAATGAAACTTCTAGCGACAACCAGGGAAGTCTATAAACAAGAAGGCTGGGCAATTACCAGCAGTGGCATCCCATTCCAAAGATGACTCCAAATGATAGCTTGGGCAAGTGACGGATATGGGTTTTTTTTGTTTGCGGAGGTCTCTTGGGAGAAACAACCCTCCCCATTCTCAATTCTTGTGGTTCAGCGACCCATGACTTGGACCTGTCCAGAGTTCTCCACTCCCCTGGTCACAGTAATCGTTACCCAGGCAGGATAAATCAGAGCACACTAGGCTTTTTCTGGAACTAGTAACAAAAGAAGCGCTCCTTTCTTTTTTCATTAGGATCACTAACTGTGAGAATTATGTAAGCCTAGAACCGCAGGTGGCTCTCTTGGCCTTTACAAGGAGAGATGGGGGGAGACCTATCCCAGAATGAAGCTAACACAGAACTGAGAAATGGTAAGACAGTCCCCTCAGAGAAACTTATGAGCCCCCAGGTCTGGCCCTACAGAAACAACCTCTGGCCCAATCTTCACAGTTATATGAGTCCATGGAAGTAAGTCTGAGTTTCTGTTGCTTGGCAACTGAAAGATACCTAATTACTACCAAGTTTATTGAGTAATATTTATTGAAAGCCATCTCTGTGCCAGGCATTGTGTCGGGCTCTATCTTGAGAAACCTCCATTCCGCTCAGAGGCAAATGAAACAGAAAGTTTTCAACAGTAATGAGTCAGCTTCCAAGAGTTCATGGAACACAGAAATACAGCTTGACCTAATCCCCGGATATTCAGTGAATCTTGAAATATCAAGGACGTACTTTTCCATGACACACTATCATATTATTCGGCTTAACCAAAAAAAGAAAGTCGCATCTGAAGCATTGCTACTTCCACTGCAGAGCTTCTACATCAGTGCAGCTAGTGTGGTACCTTTTAGAATTCTCAGCTGAACCTGCTCCGTCGCCTTGATGTGGAGTTCTCCAGGAAACCATCTGTATTAGCTTCCTAGGGCTGCCATAACAAAGCAGCACAAACTGGGTGACTTGAGACAACAGAAATTTCATCTCTCACAGTTCTGAAGGCTAGAAGTCTGAAATGAAGGTGTCTGCAAGGCCACGTTTCCTCTGAAGGCTCTAGGGAAGTATCCTTCCTTGCCTCTTCCTAGCTTCTGGTGGCTCCCAGGAATCCTTGGTGTTCCTTGGCCTGCAGCCGCATCTTCACGTGGTCTTCTTTCCCCTCTGTGTGCTTCTGGGTCTTCACATGGCCTTCTTATAGACATACCCAGCATTGGATTTAGAGTCCACCTTAAATTGGTATATCCTCATCTTAACTAATTATATTCTCAAAGACTCTATTTCCAAATTAGGTCACATTCTGAGGTTCTAGAGAGTCAAGGACTTTAAGGGGGAACTATACAACCCAGGTTACCGTCCTACAAAAGCTCTCTGTGGAACCATTCTTTCTGATATAATGGCACAAGGAAAATCCCTTCTGGTGAGATTATTTGTTTACACGTCACAGAAATTAAAGGTAAAGCTTCTAATAGAAATGCTGTGCTCTTAGAGTGAACGAAGAACTCCCACAAACTGGGCCAGCAGAACTCAAGAAATATAAACTCTATTAGATATGTACTTATATTTGGTCAAACTAGTTTCTGCTCAATGAATAAATAGTTCGGTTTGCAGATTGTGGAAAGGATAACCCGGAGAGCGATTTTCATTCAACATAATTACTCATCATGGAATACAAACTGGAACCCCAATGAGATACCACTGTACACCAAACAGAATGGCTAAAACCGAAAAAGAATGACAACACCAAGTGCTGACAAGGATGTGGAGCAACTAGAGCCCTCAGATGCTACTGGGGGAAGTGTGTAATGCATAGTTACCTTGGGAAACTGCTGAGCAGTATGTACAGAGTCATACACATGCCGACCCTATGACCCAGCATGTCTACCCTAGGCATATACCACAGAGGAATGAATGTGTACATCACAAAAAGACTTCTCCAAGACTTTTCATAGCAGCTTTATTCATTGTAGCTAGAACTAGAAATGACTCCAAAGTTTATCAACAGGAGAATGGTACATATATTGTGATATATTAGCATAATGGAATATTAAATACTAGTAAGGAAAAAAAAAGCTAAAGACACAAAAAAGATATAAATGAAGCTCAAAAACATTTATAGTGAGTAAATTAAAAAAGCCAGACATGAGAAAGTATACATACTGTATTTTTCCATTTATATAAAATTCAAGAACAGGCAAAGTTAATCCATAGTGATACGAAATAGAAATATTGCCTGGGAAGTGACATAAAAAAGCTTCCTGGAGCGGTGAAAATGGCCTATATCTTAACTTTGGTAGTAGATATGTGGGTGTATATCACATAAAAATTTCTATCGACCTACTTAAGGCTTGTGTATATTTATATGGGTAAGTAATACTTCACAAATAACAACACCAATGGTGAAGGATATGGTTCCTGCCCTTTTGGAGCTTCCTGGTGGGCAGGGGAGATGAACAATAGCAAATTAGAGATTCAAGCGTGTTATTAAAATTATTATAAATGCTATGATAGAAAAGATGGTGTACTTTGAAAAAGAGTAACAGAATACAATTTGGATTGGGGAATTATTTTCCAAATAGCTCCACATGCCGCTATGTCTTCCTCAGGGCTCTCTTGCGATCTCAGATAGAGATCTCAGATATTCCCTGCCAGTATACCAGGTAGTTGTTGAAATCCAACTGACCCCTGCCTCTTTATTGGACCCCAGGGACCCTGGATCGAAACACATGATCACTCCCCACAGTCAGTCAGCATTTCATTCTAGAAAGTTTAAGAAACTCGCAAATAAAAATATACCAATTGTCACTGGCACCTCTCCTTTCCTTGAGCCAAGATGAGACAAGAGGGAAAGGTCACTTGCCTGAGGGTTGCTATGTAGAATTCTAGAGAGAACTGGATGAAATGATGTGCATTTTTCTCTTATTAAACATGCTCATCTTTGCTCAACAAAAGGATTAATTTTCATGGAATTATTCACAGAACAATCCTTTAAGATATAACTACTTAACAAGAATTTATAGTGGAGGGGATAAAGGGGTCACTGACTTACCTAATAGGAAGTTATTGATTATTAATTACATTAAGTGCTTAAAGAAATGAAAAGCATTACAGAATTGAAATTTTTAAAAAATACTTCCTCAGAGGACCTGGCTGGCTCAGTGGGTTTGAGCCTCCTACTCTTGATTTCAGCTCTGGTCATAATCTCGGGGTGATGGTATCAGCCTGGGTAGGGCTCCCACTCAGCAGGGAGTCTGCTTCTCTCCCTTTCTTTCTCTGAGATAAATAAATTTAAAAAAATACCTCCTCATAAAAGGTATATGAAACTAAAATGCTAAAACTTGAGAAAGTCATATCCTTGTAAAGGGTTTGGTTAAAAGAAAAGGAAACTTAAAATATCAGATAAAAAGTCCCAGCAGATGGGAGAAGTTTTGGAAAATCCTGTAGGCAGGACAGATGAAGTCTGTCTAGGAGAAAGGACCCAATCCAAAAATGCTAGTCTGATTACTAATGTCTGCGGTGGAAGCAGTGTTGAAACTCAAACAAAGGCCTATTATCTGCTAATTCAGCATCTCTGTAATCTCAGCTGTTCCAAGGCGCCCCTCCGCCTCTTGGATTTGGTGAGTAAATCCTGTGAATTAACCAATTCAATATAACATATCTTCACTACTTGCTTTGGAAATGGGTGGTGGCTTGTTTTAATTTTGTGGAATCCGTAATTTGGTGGAATTTTCGCAAAGATTGAAAAGATTGGGTAATTAGAATGCACATGTATGTACATATATGTCTGATTATATTTATTGAGTTAAAAATGTTCATTAGCTACATCTAAGTGGACACCCCAAAGGGAAGCTACCGAGTCCGTCACAGGGACTTTTGGGGCCAAGAAAGATGCATTCTGGGTGCTGTCTTGCCTATAAGATACTGGTTTTTTTCTCCTACAGGTATGAGGGCTTGTCCTTAACCATAGAGGTAGGTAAGAAAGAGGATCCTTGCCTCTGCAACCAATACTCCTGGCTAGTATTATGCAAGGTCAGAACACTGATGAGGATGTGTATCACCATAGTGATCAACATCAAAGGCCGCAGAGACCTGCCCACAAGGGACCCCCTGGAAGTAGTGTATCTTGCTGGAATGTCAGTTAGTTGGTTGGTAGGTTCTGTTACATTTCAAAAGGAAGCCATAAATTTTTGAATACCTCTTCTCTCTCACCTGATACTTCTGTACTCACTAGCATACCATCTACATAATTAGAATGAAATGTCCAATTAATAAGATTGGTTGCACCTACATTCTTTTCTATTGCGTGTACAATCACTATATTGTTGTCTTGGGAATAGATACATACGGCAGAACTAAACAACTGCACAACTAACGTCTTTCAGACTTCCCTTGAGCTCACCAGCTCTCACATCTCGAGAATATACTTTTATTTTAATGAGCTTCCCTGCTTGCAGTGTTCCTCCACAGTGTCTGGTCTGTCCTCAAATTCTCTCTTGCAATGAGACCAGGAGCCTCCAGTGACATCCCTAGGATCTAGGGTGGGGTGGAGGTCTCAGGGCCCAGGGTCTCCCCAATTCACCTGGGAAAAAAAGATGCTGTATAACTCAAGACTGCTCAAGAAAGATTTCCCTAAGATGCATTTTGAGCTGCATCTTGAAGGAAGGGTGAAAAAAAATGGTAGACAAAGAGAAAGCAAGGCAGGTGAAGAGAATGAAGAAACAAAGACCGAGAAAAGAGTGAAGGAATCTACTGGGGGTGGGTAAGAGGAGCTGCATCAGGGACTTATTATGGGATGCTGTTTTCCTTTACCCCCAACTGGGAAACATGAGGAATGTGTCTTAAGAGCAGGCATTTGGGCCAGATGGCCTTGTAAAAAATAACCCATTCTGTGCTTTGGAATGTTCTAAAGTGGAAACCCATACCCAAGAATGGATTATGAAAAACAGTATTTTACTATTTTTAGAGGCTAACGCCCTCTTTCTCTGAGTAATAAGCCTAATGCTCAGACTTATGAGTCAAGAACCACAGGCAAATGAAAACTGTATCAGATTAATATTTCCAAAATATTGTTCCTATTGCATTCGAAGTTCTGCTCGGGATGACCTTGCCAAAAAGGACATTGTGAATCATAAGCACACGATTTCATTTGCTGGATTTAGCAAAGAAAGAGGAGCAAGGGCCTTGGGGGTGGTGATGAAGGTAGAGAGAGCTCGCCAGCTGCTGGGCCAAGCTCTTGCAGCTAGAGAACGACCTCTGAGGGCTGGTGCCAGACCTTCTGCTTCCCAAACACAGCAAGGACAGTGAGAGGCCCCTGGGCTGCTTCAAGGACACCTGTGCCTCATGAAGGTCCTGAGGAGAATTCAGGGTGGTTATGGTGAAGGGTTTTTGCCCCCTCTTGTCCCACAGTGCTGCCCGATACCAGAAATTGCCACATTTTTAGAATGTCCACATGATCACACATTTTTAGAATGTCCACATGATCACACATCTGACTCTTGAGGCTACTAGATTCAGAATAAAGAGTTTGATGGGAAAAGACAATAAGAGAGCAGTAATACTAACGGGTGCCATTACTTAAGCACTCAATACCTGTGCTCTTGTGATACAATAAGAAATATGTATTTCTGGAAAAGAGCTCCTAAAAACTCTCGAAATTTCCTAAGTGGTAAGTGCTATAAAGGCTACAGGGGAACTTTTTGTTATACATAACAAGCCCCTTTCAACCACATCTGAGTTTATGTTAATCAAGTGATTCTTGGAAAGCCCAAGAGAAGGGGGCCGGTTGCCAAGGAAACCAACCTTGTGATTAGAGGGTTGGAACTTTGAGCCCCACATGATCCCCCCACTTCCTAGAAGGGGAGAGGAGCTGGAGATTGAGCTTAATCACCAATGGCCGGCGATTTCATCAAGCCTGCCTGTGTAATGAAGCCTTTGTTAAAATCCCTAAAGTACAGGGTTCAGAGAGCTTCCAGTTTGCCAACCATGGAGGTGCTGGGAGGGTGGTGAGCCCTGAGTGCATGGAAACTCCACCACCCTTCCCTCATACCTTACCCTGTGCATCCCTTCCATCTGCCTGAGTTATATGCTTCTATAATAAGCCAATAATCTAGTTTTTCTGAGTTCACTAACAAATTATCAAATCCAAGAAGGCCATCATAGGACTCTCAGATTCATAGCCCAAAGGCACAGATGATAACCTGTGCTGGTGATTGGCATTCCAAGTGGAGGCTAAGGGCAGTCTTGTGGGACTGAGCCCTTCACCTGTGAGATCTGACGCTGTCTCCAGGTAGATAGTGCCAACAGACTGGAACTGAGTTAAATTTGTAGGACACCCAGGGGGTGTCCACTAAGAATTAGAGACTTGCTTGGTATGGGGTAGGGAGGGAACCACACTTAACGAAAAAATGAGCAAAGCTCTTTGCTCTCCACTAGTACCCTTAGGCCACTGAAGAAGATATTCCGTGTCTACCTCTCTGGGTAACTGGCAAAGGACCCATGCTGAGAAACCCTGTGTCATTAACCAGTGGAGAAATTCAAACTGTTGGTCCTCTAATATCCCTGGCTGAGGGTTCTCTTTGCTTGTTTATAAAGATGATTATAAATTGGGTTTCCTCAAGTAAGTACCCACCTACCCAGAACCATTCTGTTGTCTTCACTAGCAGCTATGTGCATTGGGGGATTCTGTGTAGAGCCCCTCCCTGACGTTGCCGTGGGATGGCGCTAACTCTGTCACCAGCCTATGTGACAAGGGTAGCAAGAGCCGATTTCATGGCAGATCTTGTTTATGAGCCACCAGCTATGCATCCATATTATGTTAGCACTCAGCAGAACCAGAGTTGTCAAAGACCTGATTGTCGAAGACCAGGTTGTCAGGGAGCTTCCAATCCAGCAGAGACAGCCATTATGGCAGAGACTTCTGGTTGAAGTCCAGTATTCATTCTTCCCTCTTTGTAGAGAGAGAGAAGTTGTAAGTTGGTACATAACTACCAAGGTAAACACTATTTCTCAGTCTCCCCCGCAGCTAGACATGGCCCTGTAACAAGGTTCTGGCCAACAGGATATAAGAAATGATCTGTGCAACTACCCTGTTGGGCCTTTAAAAAGAATCAATGTCCTCACCCTTTCCCCTTCTCTTCCCTCCCACTGCTTGGAATGCAGACATGATGGCAGGAGTGGGAGGTGCCATCCAGAACCATGAGGTGAAAGCCACATAGTAAGGATGGCAGGGCAGGGGTGCCTGGCTGGCTCAGTTGGTGGAGCCTACATCTCTGGATCTCACTTTTCTGGATTTGAGTTCCACATTGGGTGTAGAGATCACTTAAAAATAAAATCTTTGGGCGAAAAAAAGTATGGGAGAGAAACAGCGTAGGAGGACTTAAGACCCTGATGATTACTGAGCTGCCATACCAGCCTTGGACCATCTCCCTGAACTTTTACCCATAAGAGAAATCAACTTTTCATTTACATCGCTGTTATTTATGTCTCTTTGTGGAAGAGGCCAATTTTATTTCCCAGTGACTATAGGTATGAACACAAATACATGTAAGCCAGTGTCTAATAAGACAGTAGCCCCGTCTGTGTAATAGTAGGACCTCAGCAAGATGCTCTCCATTTACTCCTGGGAGCCCTCAGAAGGGCTTCACAGGGGACCTACAATCAATTTGTTGATATGCATCCGTGGTCTGCTCTTCCCTTTCTGCTCCCTGTCATCCACTCTGCCTTCTGGGGGGCAAGCCTTGCCACAGTCACAGCCCATCACAAGAAGGCCACCACCCAGGTCAAGAGTAGTATCTCATCCACTTCCAAACCCTTCAGGCCTCTGCGTGAAGAGAAGTCCAGAAGTTCTTTGCAGAGGCCAGAAGGGACTCTTATAATTCTGGCCACTCTGTGTCTCCTGGGAAGCTCCACCCAGAACCCCCTCCACACACTCATATTAGCTTTGGATCCTCCCTCTTCCCCATAGTGCACCCTCAGTCCACAGGGCCAGCCCTAGAGGAACAGATACCACAGTATCCTTTCCAAACTTCTCCTCCTCTTCTCCCTGCCCCCAGCAAGGCTCTTCCTCCTCCATAGCTCACCAGCCAAAAGCTCACAACCATATGAATAAAGGCAAATAGACCCCAAGCTGCATTGAGGGTGTGTGTAGGAGAAACACTGACAATAGGCAGCTGAAGTGAAACCATATATAAAGCCAAGATGTGTGTGTGTGTGTGTGTGTGTGTGTGTGTGTGTGTTGGGGTTGGGGATTTTCTATCAACAGGAGTAATCATGGAAGGTTTCATGAAGGAAGCATCATTTCTGATTCAGGCCAGTAAAGGGGCCTCAGGGAAACTTCCAATTTCCATCCTCTCTAAACTTTTTTTTTTAGATTTTATTTATTTATTTGAAAGAGGAAGAGAGTGAGAAAGAGCATGAGTAGGACAGAGAGGGAGAAACAGGCTCCTTGCTAAGCAGGGAGGCCAATGTGGGGCTTGATCCCAGGACCCTTGGACCATGACCCGAGCCAAAGGCAGATACTTAACTGACTGAGCCCCCCAGGAGCCCGATCCTCTCCCAATTCTTAACAGGTATCCAGGTAACAGAGCCAGTAGGTAAGTTGATGAACAAACTGAAGAGTCTGTGTTTCCTTAATCCAGTTGTTTTGGTTCATTTGTCACGAGTTCATAAAATAAAAGTGTCTAGAGGCACCATAAAGAAAATGTCAATGAGTAAAACATAAAACTGGGACACATGTGTCCCACCCAAGGGGACACTGGATGCTCAAATTCTGTTATTACCATGTAGGAACGGGGAAGCAGACCAGATTAAATCAGAGTTATCAAAGAAAATGACCAAGAAATCTTAGTTTTTCATGTGAAATATTCCAATTTTTAAAAATTGTTTGAAATATCCCAGTTTTTAAATGCCGATCATTAAAAAAAAAGAAAAAAAGAAATGCTGATCATTAACTCAAATCTTTTTAAGTCACTAAGTGGGCTAAATTAAATTCATCCTCGGGCTGTAATCAGCCTGCATTCTGAGCTGAGACCATGTTTATATCTGCATTTAATGTTTGCTAAATATTGTCTTGAGCAGGACACTGTGTCAGCTCCAGGTTGCATGTGTATCTATGCGTGTGGGGAGAGGTATAAAAACAAGGTCTCTGGTCTCAAGGAATTTATGCTCTCTAGATGGTCATTTATCATCTATCAGGACAGACGTGAAGATGTGACACAGACCCATGGAATTGTGGGGAGGAGGAAGTCACATGGCATTTTGGGAAATCAGAGAGAGCTGCCCGGAGGAAGCTCCACTTCCAGGAAGGGAAGGCAGAAGAAGGAAGGCATTCTGAAAGGGTGAGGGGGGTCAGCAATACCAAATGCGGCCCAGAGATTAAGGAGGACAAATCAAGGAAGTGTATTGACTTTGACAATCAGGAGACCGCAGGTCCCCAAAAGCAGGCGTTTTTAGAGGGTAATAGGACCGAGGCAGTGGCACTACCAGCGACACCACTTGTTGGAGTGACTCGACGGCTGCAGGAAGGAAAGAGGAAGGCAGCTCAGGAGCAGCAAGACCAGAAGAGACAGGAAGTCAGTGAAATTGCGGGAGGGGACACTGGAGAGGGAGTCACGGGTGGGGATGAACGGAAGACAAAGAGCAGACTCGAGGGGGACGAAGGAGAGGATGGAGCCAAGGGCGTGGGAAGGGGGTTAACCTTGGTCCGAGGAAGAAAGTGTCTGAGAAAGGAAGGAGGCTTTGCTCCGGAGACATCACAGAAGGCAAGACAGTCCCCAAACGTCCCGTTTCTGAAAACCATCAGAACAGAAATCCGTGCAGAAGAGTTGTAGAGAAGAAATGGGGGGGGGGGGGGGCTTGAAATTATCTCCACGGGGTTCGGTGAAAGACTACATCTTTTTGATTGCAGGAAACATCCTTGAGAAAATGGAAACTCAGTGACCAGTTTTAAGCAGAGTCGGAGGCAACACAAGTAGAGACGCAAAAACTTGGGCTGGGCCGCAGGACAGGTGCGGAGCGTCGGGCAGGCCCTGCGGACGGAGGCCCTGCTCCGGCCTGTGAACAGAGGGGCAGGGCGCGGAGGCCGGTGGCGGCTCTCGGGGTTCGGCCAGGCAAACAGAAGGCCCAGGGCCTTAGGTTGCTTTCGAAAGATGCGCGGCTGCCCCTTGCCGTCCCCTGAGGCCCCTGCCTGGCCCTGGGCGCTGGGCCACCTTCCCGGCCCCGGAGCCCCCGCAGGTCCCGGCGCTGTTTGCGACCTGATGCCCGGGCGAGGGTGGCCTGGCGAGCGGGGTGGCGGGCACAGGCCTCCCCTGCCCCCGGCGGGCCCGGCCCTCAGCCTCCCTGCCCCTGGTAGCGGTGGCACCGTGGGAAGGGCCCGGCCCCCTCTTCAGCTTCTTTCTCATCAAGTGCAAGAGGAACAAGAGTCCACGAGGGCCGCGTGAGGCTGCAGGGAGCGCGCGTCTCCAGCGGGCTGGGCACAGCGTGTGGCGCGCGGGGCGCAGGGGGGCCAGTGGAGCGCCTGACCCGTGTGGTGGCCCGGGTCGGGGTCTCCAGGTCACGGGCTGCACGCCGGGCTGGCAGTGGCTCATGTTGCCGTCTCTCGCCCCTTGCTCACTCTCTCTCTCTCTTCAACGGATAAACTTTATTTTTTTTTTTTTTTAATACTGTTTGGTGTGCAGGAAGCTGCCAGGAAGTGTTCGGTGTTGTCACTCCTGAGGAGGGGCCATTATCAGCCCTCACTGCGCCGTGAGGAACCCGAGGCATGGCCTGTTGCACTTCCTTGCCTGGGCGTCCACGGGGCCAGCTGGTAGGTGGTGTCGCTGTGTGACGCCAGCGGGCCAGCGCGGGGGCAGCCAGGCGGCCAGGCGCTCAGGCGTGTCTGTGGACGGCAGCCCCGACGGGAGGCCAAGGCCCGGGGCCCAGGGCGCCGCCAGGCCCAGGTACGCGGGTGAGTGAGAAGGAGGGGGCAGCCCGAGAGGAGGCCACCAAGTTCCAGTCACTCGGCATCAGCGGAGACGTCCATGCTGCGGCCGGCCAAGGTCCCCAGGATGCTCGGGGTGCGGGCCACACAGCCCCTGAGTGCCAGGAGCTGGGGGCACCCTCCCCACCCGGTGCCGCTCCTCCACAGACGCTGACGACCACCCTCCAGATGCCCGCGACCCAACCGGCCTGGCCTCCAAGGACCTGGCGACACCTTGTCCCCGGCCCACTCCCCATCACGCCGCCCCTCTAGGTCTCATCAGCACTGCCGTTGGCAGGCCGTGGTCGCGCTGCGTGGGGCGGCCCCTCAGACACCCCCCTCACGGGTCCCCACTCCGCGGACACACGTCGGGCACCGCCTGTTCTCCTCACCGGTCACCGGGGCCTGCGTGTCGCCCAGGGGACGGGGTCCGAGCACCCCCGGGTGTTCACGTCCTCGCTGGCAGGCGGTTTGCAGACTAAAGGGCTCCGGCTCTGGCGGGCCCGGGGTTCACAGGGTGGCCCAGGCGCCCCCGGCCCCGGCTCCCGGGGCTCCACTTCCCGGCGGTGGGCCGCGGCCTGGGGGAGCAGCCGGGGAAGAACCGCTGCTCGGCTCGCTCTCCTCTTGTCCCCCTTGGCTTTTGGAACATACGAGGGAGTTTACAAGTTGGCGACGTTCGTCCTAAATCTGCTGCCGGAGCACGATTCCAGTCAGTGATCGCGGGCCTGGAACATGTCGGAGCTTCTTCCAGGGCACGACGCTTGTCCCCCCTGTGGCTCCCGCGCACGCTGGCCGGTCCCCCGGGCCGGAGCCCGGACCGAGTCTCTCTGGAAAACTCCACACATCGCCAAGGGGTTCACAGGCCTTTTGTTCTTTTCAGACATTTTCCACCTGCTCTTAGGATCGGGCCTGGTCATGGTAACGTCACAGAGACGGACGTGATCCCGGGTGGGGAGACAGTCCCGCCAACATCTGCTGAGTGATCACCTGGGGGGAGAGCCTGGGCCTGGAGTCGGGGCAACGTCCAACATTCCTTCTGGAGACCTGACGGGGTTCTGTGGAGAAGAGGATTCATGGAGAGGAAGCCACGGGAGCGACGGCAGTGGTGGACGTTACCGCTACCTTCCACCCGCTCCTTAGAAATCAAGAAATGAAAAAAAAACAAAAACAAAAAACAACAACAACAAAAAGGAATCAAGAAATGATAGGTAGTCCTTTGTGAATGATTCATGAACCTGAAGAAGACGGTTCTTGGCTAAGGTCAGAGCGTCTCGATTCTGGAGTAAACGTCACGTCGGCCACCAAGCTGACGCCTCCTATGAGTGTCTCGTTAACACAGCAGGCTTTCCCAGGTAGGCCCAGGGTGGGCGCCCCCTCGCCCTCAACAAACGCCTTCCTCCTACTTCTCTCCCCCTCCCCCTGAGCATTTGCCGTGCTTCTTTCACACACTGCACAGGATTTTATCTTCAAAGCTATGAGCAGTACTAACGTTAAGTTGTTTTAAAGAGCTGGACGTATGTCAAGAAGAAAACTATTCGGGGGAAGGGTTCCAGAAAATACATACCCAAGTGATTTCATTCCTAGCTCCGTCACATGGTGTTGTCCTTGGCCGAAACGTGGCGATTAATATTCCCCTCGAATTCCGAAATAGCTAGAAGCTTCTCAAAGGGTTGAGGTTGCGGCGAAGAGTTTTGCTTAGATTTTTAAGTTGTTGTTCCATTATGGCAGAAAGTTATTTTTAGCTCATTCTTCTGTATTCTTGTTCAAGAACGTCTAACGCTGAGCAAGGAGAGGCTCCCCCAAAGGAAGTCACAAGTTGGTTAAGGCCAAAATGAGATTTCTAGGCCCTTTAATAGTCTTTGACAAGGAGGACATGGACCTTGGTTTGTATGGTTAACCCGTGACAACCTTGGGCTCGGGTGAATTGAGGCAAATGGCTCTGCTGAAAAGAGCAGAGAACTAAACTTCCAGAAGGTCTTGGAACTCCTCAGTTTAATTCCACTTTTCCCAAGAAGTTATTTGATTGAAGATTCTTTGCTGTCAGCACAAATACAACAATAATAAGACACGGTCTGTTGCTCTAAAGGATCTGAGAGTGTGTGCTGGGTGGGGTGGGGTGGGGGGAGGCAAACACATGAGGCGATAATAAAAACAAGACTTGATACTCCAGAGACATCCTTCTGGGCAAGTAAGATAAATGGGCGTCTGCTGAGCATCAGGCACAGCGTGCATAAAATGGTAGCAAGTCTTTTTTTTTAATTTTTATTTATTTTTATTTTTTAAGTCTTTTTTTTTAAATTATACTTTCTCTTTATTTTTCCCTTTATTTTCACACATAATATCATAATCTTATTTCCACCTTACTTTTTCTATTTTCCCTTCTAGCTTCCATGAATTCTATCTATAGTCTTTTTTTTTTAAGTTTTTAAATTTTAATTCTAGTTAGTTTACGTACAGTGTTGTATTAATCCCAGGCGAACAGTGTAGTGACTCAGCACTTCCGTCCATCACCTGGCGCTCATCACAAGTGCCCCCCTCAGGCCCCATCGCCTGTCCCATCCATCCCCCACCCACCTCCGCCCTGGTGACCATCAGTTGGTTTTCTGTAGTTAAGAGTCTGTTTCTCAGTTTCCTTTTCTTTATCTTTTTTTCCTCCTTTGCTCATTTGTTTTGCTTCTTAAATTCCACAGATGAGTGAAGTCATATGGTATTTATCTTTCTCTGACTGACTTATTTTGCTTAGCATCATACACTCTACTTCATCCACATCTTTGCAAATGGCAAGATTTCATTCTTTTTCATGGCTGGTAAATATATATATTTTTTCTTTATCCATTCATCAGTCAGTGGACACCTGGGCTGTTTCCTCAGTTTGGTTATTGTAGGTGTAATGCTGCTATAAACGTTAGGGTGCACGCATCCCTTTGAATTGATATTTTTGTATTCTTTGGGTAAAATACCTAGTAGTGCACTTGCCGGGTCACAGGGTAGCTCTATTTTAACTTTCTAAGGAAACTCCACGCTGTTTTCCAGAGTGGCTGCCCCACTTGCATTCCCACCAGCAGTGTACGAGGGCTCCCCTCTTTTTCCGCATCCTTGCCAACGCCTGTTCATTCTGTCTTACTGATTTTAGCCATCCTGATGGATATGAGGGGACGTCTCATTGTAGTTTGATTTGTATTTCTCCGATGATGAGTGATGATGAGCATCTTTTCATGTGTCTGGTGGCCACCTTGATGTCTTCTTTGGAAAAATGTCTTCTGCCCATTTTTAAAATTGGATTTTTGGGTGCTGAGTTTTATAAGTTCTTTATATATTTTGGATACTAGCCCTTTACCTGATATGTCATTTGCAAATGTCTCTCCCATTCTATAGGTTGCCTTTTAGTTTTGTTGACTGTATCCTTCACTGTGCAAAAGCTTTTTATTTTGATGAGGTCCCAAGAGTTCATTTTTGCTTTTGTTTCCCCTGCCTCAGGAGCTAATATCTAGAAAGCAGTTGCTACAGCCAATGTCAAAGAGGCTACTGCATGTGTTCTTCTCTAGGATTTTTACGGTTTCAGGTATCAAATGTAGGTCTTTAATCCATAAGACGGTAACGAATCTTGGCTTTAAAATGTATGGTATAAAAAATAAAATAAATGAATAAAATGTATGGTATGGAAATCAATGAAATTCAAAGTTCTGCAAGTACATAATTCAGTGAGTGAATCAAATTATGTACTCTATTATATCTACGTGTGGGGAAAAAAACAACCAGGAATAGCCGACTGAAGACACTGCAGTTGGTGGGATCTAGCTCTACTTCTAAAATTCTCAAAAGAATTCTAAGATATGGGCATTTGAGGTCTTTTCTGGATACTGGGAATCATTTGGTCCATGACGTACAATAAAAATGAGGACTGCATTGATGATGGTTTCCCTAAAACATCCCCAATCCTAGGCTGAGAAGCCATATGAGAGTTCAGTCCCAATATTGTGTTCAGTCTCCCAAGGGATCCCACAAAACCCCAAGGAATGAAGCCTGGACAACTGGCCATTGGGGCCTTAGCCTGTGTTCCAATAAGTAGAAGAAAGCCCAAGGGGTAAGGAAAGCTAGGATGATTCCAGATACTGAAAATGAAGGTGTTGCAAACCTGCAGGAAAGAGAAAACTATTTTTTGTTCTCCCACAGACTGGATTTTCTTCCCTCCGCCCACGGGTATTTCCTCCGAGGCCATCCCTTGGTGTCCAAGTTCCCGTCCATCTTGTTCAGTGCATACAGCAGTCCCTCCATTCCCTGGGCAGCTGAGCAGCCAACTCTCTTCTGTGTCCTAGACATAGATCTTGGTTCCACAATCAGATTCTAGGCTAAGCCATTCGTCCATTCAGCAGTGGAGCTTCTCCTCAGTGCCAGGCATCATGCTGATGACACGCTGGGACACAGCAGCCAACAAGGTCTCTGCCCTAAAGGAGCAGGCCAATAAAGGACACAATTATTACACTATGAAAAGTGCCAGGAAGGAAACAAACAGGCGTCAGGATAGAAAGTAACCGGGAGGACAGCTCAGAGGAGGCCATTTTTACGCTCCGAGCCTAGAGCAAGAGCAAAGGGCAGCCACACAAAAGGGGCCGGGGGGTGGGGGAGAACATTCCAGACAGAGGCACAGGTAAAGGAACCAAAGTGGAAGGAGTGTGGCCTCCTCGAGGAAAGTGCAGATGGTCAGTGTGACCAAAGCATGGTGAGCAAGAGGGAGGAGGTAGGAGGTGAGGCAGGAGGTGAGGCTGGAGGCCGGCGGAGGCCAGATCCCACAGGCCTACAGATGGACCCGATGTTATATTCCATTCATTCAACGTTTCGTGCTCAGTTTAGGACTGCCTTCGGTGATCCCCTTACATCCAGCACAGACCTGGAGGTTCAGCAAATACTCGACAGTTGACCACTGGGCCCAGGCAGGCGCTAGTGTACTCTCCAGGGACATTGAGGTCCTACTCTCTTAGCAAATTTCAATTATGCAATACAGTCTTCTCAAACTCATTGGCTTCTCCGAGGTGGTCCAGCAGCACGGTTACGGCCTCCGACCTGGGAGCCAGGCTGCCGCAAAGTCTTACCCTAGCTTGTTATCCACAAGCTGTGTGCCGGGGGGAATCAGGTCACCTCCTGAGCCTCAGCCTCCTTTCCTGTAAAATGGGCCTATGGAGAGTGCTTTCTCCTGGGGTTTCTGTGAGGGTTGAATGGCACGATGCATGAAAAGCCCTTGGCACGGAGCCTGGCACATGATGGGCACCTAATAAGTGATTAGCTCTTGTTATTTTATTATTAGCCTTAGCGTTATCAACCACGGTCCTTAAAATACCCCCAAGATTCCCCAATTCCATCCTTCTGTTTTCTATTTGGAGAAACCCGGGGACACAGCTGGGTGCCACTGCCCCTGTGATGGCTTCTCAGACGCCTCGGGCAGAAGCACATTGACTCACTCCTCTCCCTGCTGCTGCAGTGATTTGTGTGCCCCGCTTTGGTGACACGATACTATTACCACAGGGCGTGGCAATCGTCTGTCTCCGCCTTGTGACTGTGGAGTCATGAGCACGGAGGCCATGGCTTTGTGTAATAACTGTTGATTTAAAGTTCACATATTTTTTCACATTTTCACATCTCTGGACTCGAGGATGCATCTTACTAGTCGTGTCGTGGCCCAGTTAACTGACGGTGCTTTTCTTTCTTAGCGTCACATAAGACAGTAGCGTGTCTTCCAATGGATGGCACCTCACATTGGGTAGCTAGGCCGGCTTTGGGCCTGGAGGAAGAGGGCAGGCATCTCGTGTTTGGTATGTGGCCCAGCCCGAGTCGCGGGGCCTTTCTCTGGCACAGTTTCTGATCCTCGCAAGAGGCGCAACAGTGGCCTCCCCCACCCGGTAGCTGCAAGGACTCGGTGCCGTAACACTTGGCTAAGGCATCTAGAAGGGTGCCTGGCCCATTCTAACGCTGGAGGAAGGTTAGCTACTGCCCTTGGTGTTCCTCATGCTCGGCTCCGTAATCGGCCAGACTGGGGGGCCCCGTAAATATGTGACCAATACGTGAACTAGCCAAAGAGCAAACCAACCTTGATGGGTTCCACTCTGCCATTGAGAGGCTCCGGGGCCCCAACCTGGACCCCCCCCCTCGAGATCACACCCCCCGCAGCGGCTGGGACAGCAGGGCTTCCCGGGCCAGCCTGGGCTCCGACAGACGGACAGGGTCGCTCTGGGGCTCGACATAGGCCCCAGACTCTCAGGCCTCCCAGAGCAGGACCCTGACATTCCGCCCACCTTCCCTCCTTCCTTCCCTTACTCAATAGCTCTCCAACCTGCACCCCTTGGGGCTCCCCTGCCCCACCCCCGCCCTTGCTTCCAGGAGCACGCACAGGCCGCATCTGCTCACTGAGAGCCCATCCCCGCTTGGAGGCCCCAGGAAGGCTGGGACCCCACCGTCCAAGGCAAAACTGAGCGGGGAGCCTCTGCCAACCCTCGCTCCTCGGGGCCTGCAGTGGGCCTGGGACCCTGGAGAGTATCTCCCTGGCTCTTTGTGTCCTCCACCAGCCAGGCCACGCCTCCCCTGGGTGGTGTCTGAGCAGGGCCACCAGAAATCCTGTCCTTGGGATCTGTCCTCGGCCACAAGCCTGACAGGCCTAGTCTTAGACGCTATTCCCGGGAATGGATCTTGTCTCCTCCCTCTGCTTGATTCAGGAGCCCCTAACACACCAGGTAAACAACCGCCCATTTTCACCCCACCTCCCAGGTGCACCCCCCACTTCCCAGTGGAGCTCTTCCCACCCTCCATCCCACGTCAGCCCCGCGGTTGTGATGGGAAACCTGAACACGCTTTCTCTCAATGAGGTGAACATTGCCCCCACGGCCTGCGCCTCCTTCCCTTGTGCGTCTGTCTGTCTCCCCGCCGCCTCCCTCAGGACAAGGAACACGGTGACCAGGAGGCTTCAGTTCCTGCCCAGAGAGGCCGAGGGCGCGTCCACGGGTAGCTCACGAGGCCCCAGGGACAGGGTGGCCCTTCCCCGTCACAGGGGTCTACAGAGGCCTCCGAGCCTCCTTCAGAGCCCAGTGGCGTACAGAGGACTAGTGGGCACTCAGGACACCGTGGTCAAATGTCAAATGGAGCCTGCACCACGCGTGGGTAAAAACAGAAAACCAGGAAAATGGAAAGCAGTTGTTTGTATTATGAGAAATGTTCTTTGTTTTCTCACATGGTCGATATACTCTCTAAGTAGCCGACTTCCCAAGCACAGACGCAAGAGGGTCACTTCATGCAGACGTGCCTTTTTAGAGTAACTCCTGAGAGATGAATCCGTGGTGAAAGCGCGGCATTGGCGCTCCTTGCCCAGCTCCGGCCTGCAGGCAGCGCCGCTCTCGGCCCTGAACCCGCTCCTCCCCTCGGGCCCCGTGTGATGGCCGAGTGGCCCGGGTCTGGACCCACCGGGCTGTTCTTAGTTGAAGGTCCTGTGGGCCAAGGACCGGCTCTCCCGCCAGCACCAGGACCCCCTCCTCCCTGAGCTCTGGGTCAGGGTCTGTGTTTGCACTTGGGGAGGGGTCTCAGCAGAGCCGGTTAGGATTCAAGGTGCCCAGAATGTTGAAAGCTATGGGGAGCCAAGGTTCTGAAGGAGGACCCTGGTACTGACTGTGCCCCCTGGGGATTGTCTGGAATAAGGGCTCTCAGCTGGCATCACACGTTAAGATTCACTCAGAGAGATTTTTTTTTTTTTTAATGCAAAAGTTAGAGTCCTCTCTGCCCAGTCCTCTCTGCCCATTAATGCTAACTAATTTGGGAACGGGGCCCTGGAATGATATTTTTTAATTTAAATTCAATTAATCAATATATATAGTGTATTACTAGCTTCAGAGGTAGAGTTCAGTGATCCATGTGTTGCATAGAGCACCCAGTGCTCATCTCACATGGCCTCCTTCATCCCCATCACCCACTTACCCCATCCTCCCACCTCGTCTCCTCTAGCAACCCTCAGTCTGTTTTCTATAGTTAAGAGTCACTCAGTTTTCATCTTACTATATTTTTTCCTCCCTTCCCCCATGATCCTCTGCTTTGTTTCTTAAATTCCACATATGAGTCAGATCATATGATAATTGTCTTTGACTGACTGATTTCACTTAGTATAATATCCTCCAGTTCCATCCATGTCGTTGCAAATGGCAATATTTCACATTTTGATGACTGAGTAATATTCCATCGTATACACACATCTTCTTCACCCATTCATCTGTTGATGGACCTCTGGGCTCTTTCCATAGTTTGGCTACTGTGGACTTTGCTACTATAAACATTGGGGTGCAGGTGCCCCTTCGGGTTACTATGTTTGTAACCGTTGGGTGAATACCTAGTAGTGCAATTGCTGGGTCGTAGGGCAGTTCTATTTTAGCTTTTCAAGGAACCTCCATACTGTTTTCCAGCGTGGCTGCCCCAGCTTGCATTCCCACCAACAGTGTACAAGGGCTCCCCTTTCTCCGCATCCTCACCAACATCTGTCGTTTCGTAACTTACTAATTTTAGCCACAGAGTGAGTATTTTTGTAAAACTGCCCCAGGTGATTTTAACCTGCACCCACTGAGAACCCCTCTAGTAGACAGCTGGTCATCCAACACCTGGCCATACTCCTCGGGACTCAGCCAGAATAAGACAGGCTTTTCCGAGGAGAAATTTAGGAGTGATGCCAGGGAGTGTGGTGTTTGGGGAGCAAACATATCCATAATCAATTGTATGGATATCTTCACATGTGTGTAAAATGTATATTTAAGTGCATACAATGTATGTGACACATATGAATACAAGCAAAATAAAAAATAGCATTAGTTTTGAGATAGCCTCCTCCTGAGATAACTTCTAGGTTCGAATTCTATTTTCTTTTTTTTTCCCAGTTACTATTTTAAAACATTGATATTATGGACAAACATGGTAGGATTCCATTTATATGAGGCCCCTAGAATAATCAAATTCAGAGACAGAAAGTTAGAATAGTGGCTACCAACAGCTCGCGGGGAGGAAGGGAGTGGGGAGTTATTGTTCCATGGATAGAATTTCATTTGGGAGGATGAAAATGTCCTGGAGATGGATGTTGGTGATGGTGGCACAACCATGTGGATTTACTTAGTGCAAGTGAATTGTATACCTAAACATAATTCAGCCGATTTTTTAAAAAGTTGAATTGTAAGATATTGTATCTTTTTGGATAACTTTTAAGATTCCGAATTTAACAAGCTCCCATGATGCATATAGTATTGCACAGAATCCTTGAAGTGCATCGGTTCCTTCTTGCATTAGATACATCAGAGGTCATCTCAGCTTCCTGCCTGTGGGTTGTTTAGACCGTGAAGCAATACCCAGAGATCTCTGCTTTTAATTTACTGCTTCCCAGAAATCTCTGAGACATTCTACAGAGCTGCTTACAAAAGTTGCTACCCATTCCTCCCATCTCCACCGCTGAGACCCTCAGTCTCACAGCTATTTCTTAACCATGCAGAGATTCTCAGGGGTTTTTTAATTCACAGACCAGCCAGCTCTGAGGACATCTGCATGGAGCATCGGGGTTTGTATATAGGGGAACAACAGTGGTGTCTTTGAGGATACAATAAGTGAACACAAAGAATGAATTCATTCCAATTTTGTCAAATAGGTGGCACTTGAGTGACAATAGCATAAGCGACCAAAATGAATCAACTATTTTACTTATGCATTTTTCAAAAAACTATGGAGGAGACACTATGAGCCAAGACTTGTCATAGTGGTGTTGAAAGGATTCTGAGAAGTCCCAGACTAGTTGCAGAGCTCATATGGGCTCTAATTGCAGAACGTGAGGGGGACCATATGCAAAGTTCAAATACCACTCTTCTTCTTGCAAGGGCCAGAAATCCATTGAGGTTTAGGTATTTAAAAAAAAAAAAAAAAAAAAAAAGGAACGTACTGGCTCACAGGATAGAAAAGTTCTGGGCAAGACTGCCTTCAAACACAGTTGAATACTGGTATTCAACATCTTTCAAATTTTCTCCTCTTATCTCTTGACTCTCTGCGGTCCTCATTCAGGGGCAGGCTCACCTTTTGTGGTGCTCAGAATGCTCTAAGCTTACTTCCTACTGGGTTAGCAAATTCCATTTAAAGAGAGCTATTTTTTGAGAGTTTCAACTAGAATTCTAGAAGTCTTAGTGAGATAAAGTGCCTATCTCTAAAGCTGGGAAGGAAACCCAGGGGATTGGCTATACCCAAACTATACAGGTAGGTGAGGGGTGGAGGAAATGTTTCCCAGTGGAAATAGAACTACTCTAACCAGAAAAGGAAATGGATTCTGGCCAATTTTTTTTCACCACAGCATGGCAGATTAGATGAGGTAATGGCCTGCTCTTCTGTAGGAAATCAGAGATGGTTTCTCAGACGGACCAATATTTAAAGTGGTCTTTAAGATCTTAAGAATGGTTAGGTTCCAGATGTGGAAGGAAGAGAAAGTTGAGAGCAGGGGTCCACCCCAGGGGGAAACAACAAACAAAAAAACAGCAAGAAAAGTAGGATACTAATTAATCAAGGATTTTAGATGAGAGGTTCTGTGTGATCAGTCTATTTATTACTGGGTGGTATAAGTTGGTCCAGAGAGAACAATACTGAATTGAGGCAGGATAGACCCTTGAACCCACCTCAGCAGCTTTGCCTTGGAACTGCTTTCATCTTTCAATAATGATAATAGGATTTCTTAAAACTAAGCAGGGTAAGCAGTGATACAGTTTTATGTGACCTAAATGTCACATCATAGTCACTCTTGCTCAAAAACACACAAGTAGGGGTGTGGAGGATGGCTCAGTCAACTCCTGGCTTCGGTTCAGGTCATGAACTCAAGGTCATGAGATCAAGCCCTGTGTTGGGCTCCATGCTCAGAGGGACTCAACTTGGGATTCTCTCTCTCCCTCTTCTCCTGCCTCCTCCCCCATGCATGTGCTCTCTCTCTCTCTCTCTCTCTCTAAAATAAATAAATCTTGGGGAATCTGGGTGGCTCAGTCGGTTGGGCATCTTCCTTTGGCTCAGGTCATGATCTCAGGGTCCTGGGATTGATCAAGCCCTGCACTGGACTCCCTGTTCAGCAGAAAGTCTGTTTCTCCCTCTCCCTCTGCTCCTCCCCTCTGCTCATGCTCTCTCTCTCTATCTCTCTCTCTCTCTCAAATAAATAAAATCTTTTAAAAATCTTAAAAAAAGAACCACACAAGTAAAATATCTATAGAAGATACTGAAAAAGACTGCTTTGGGTTTAGGTATAATTTGTGAAATAAATTTGCTTTTGGTGCTCTTGGATTTTGTTTTATTTTGTCTTTTAATGTACAGTGAGACAGGGAGAACCTTACCCATTATGAGACTCTCAATGAGCCTCATGTAAAAAAATAGGAAAAAGAGTTTGGAGCACAAGATATTAGACAAGAAAGCAATACTGAGGTCTTGGAGTTTGTACATTTTCTTTTGTTTTACTTTTTTGCCTGTAAAAAATATAATGGAAGTCCACAAAAAGGATTATTTATGAAAAACAGAATACCAAAAAAAAGAAAAAAAGAAAAACAGAATACGATGGCCTGCTTCAGCTGCCATGGTAAGAGTACCATGGCACTCAGATACAAGTTCTTTTCTATAAAATTCTTGAAAATTCTGGGAAGTTTTGTGATGCCAAATGTTTTTAAAGCCCAAAGCATGAGCCAGACAATAGCTCCAGATTTAAAAATGCTTCCAAATGTCTAAGGTTCTCTTATTTAAAATATCTGTCTTGAGCCCAACCCATGGTCCTGAAAGCAGTGAATTTTTATTTCATTGCAAACTCCTCCTTACAGACCAGTTCTACATGGGATGTAATTCTGACCAATGGTAAGTAACTATTGTTACCCATATCTTTGGTCAACAAATGCAAAGAACCAGGAAGCAGAGTCGAAGAGCCCAAGAAACCTTAAACCACAGGCAACACTTATTCTTGATTTTTGTCACTACTTCTTTCATGCATTATTTTCTTTCACTGTTAAATATACAGTAAGTGAAATAAGTCAATCGGAGAAAGACAATGGTCATATAGTTTTACTCATATGTGGAACATAATAGTACAGAGGACCATAAGGGAAGGGAGGGAAAACTGAATGGGAAGAAATCAGAGCGGGAGACAAACCATGAGAGACTCTTAACTCTGGGAGACAAAATGAAGGTTTGCTGAAGGGGAGGTAGGTGGGGGGGTGGTAATTGAGTGATGGACATTAAGGAGGGCACTGGGGTGATGAGCACTGGGTAGTATTAGCAACTGATGAATTATTGAACACTACATCTGAAACTGATGATATGTTGGCTAGTTGAATTTAAATTAAAAAAATACACATAAGGAAAACATGTGCAGAACATACTCATGGTAGGTAGAACCTGCTCAGTGGGTGGTTTCTGCACCAAGATTGATGAAAGTGGGCCTGTGTGGCCTGCAGTAGGCTTGTGCCATTCCCAAGTGGAAGACTCTCAAATGAAGAGCAATATGAGCCACCATGAACTGAAGAAGGCGAATAGCACAAAAGAGTTTCTGTTCACACTAAGGGACAGGCTTCTATTGTATTTTTTTCCTGAGACTTCATTGTGTTCTTTTCTCCAACACATATTTTAAAATTAGTGCAATACCAAATGAGACATGAGGAAGGAGACACAGGATGGAATCAGAGTTATTATAAATGGCATCCAGGAAGCTCTGTGGTAGATGACTGATATATCTTGATAAGGAGAAAATGAACAGAATATTTCATAAGCCCATCTTTCCCTAGAGGGAAAAAACACACACATTTTTTGTTTTGGATAAATAGCTAAAGCTTTTGCAGAGGGGAAAGAGTCATGGGAAAACGAAAATGTCTCTTATGTCTATAACACACAAAATATCAAAGTAATAAAATATTAAAGGGCAAGAGGGTATATCTGTAAAAAATCATGGTACATGTTGGATAAAAAAAGTAAAATTATGGGATTAAATGGTTGCGTTACTGAAATAGCACTTGGTACATAAACTCAAGCATTCCTTTTCAAATTCAGTTTCTCAGAGGCTGGGCTTCACATGCCTGAGCAATTTCGACATTATCTTTGCCTTCATTCTTCTTTATTCGGATAAACACAACTGCTAAAATTATACCTAAAAGAGAAAACTCAGGGTCAGGGAGATGGAATCTTATAATGTATTATCACATTCGTTTATAAAGCAGTATTCTGGTAGGAAAAAATGACTCATGTGACTTCATTTCTTTTTGTGGTTCAACAAAGTTTTGTTGTCCTGGTGAATAAGGGATTCTAGGCATTGGCTTTCTTGGATTCGTAAGCTTATCATTTATCTTGTTGTTGGTAAGTGTGTGTCAAGTCCCAAACCATATCTAAGCTGGTGGCTGGGTCTTTACCAAGGAATATAGGACATAATGCATGCTGAAGACTAAGTGTGTAAGCATCTGATAGAGTTCCTGACATTTGGACGTATTCAATAAATGTCTATTCCAGTCCTTCCTCTTCTCTAGAGGAAATAGCCCGATCAGAACAACTAGAAAGCTGTCCTCTGACCCGTTCACCTACCTAAAGTTTAGATGTGTCCACACCAGATACCACATTTCCTTTGGTGCCTTCCTCATGGCTCCAGCTCTAGTAGACTCCCTAACCTTTCTGGTTTCTCTTATCTCTGAACTCCTGCAAAATTACCTTGTGCGTTTTAGCTCTAATTGTGTACTATAAACCAAAGACCGATGTGGAAAAAGGGAGTTGTTTTAAGGAAATCAATCTGGCTGTAAATTTATGGGAGGACTCCTGGCAAAAAAGATTGGATGCTCAAAGACTGATTAAGCAGCCCGGGTGGCCCAGTGGTTTAGCGCCACCTTCAGCCCAGGGCGTCATCCTGGAGACCCACATCGGGAATCGAGTCCCACATAGGGCTCCTGGCATGGAGCCTGCTTCTCCCTCTGCCTGTGTCTCTGCCTCTCTCTCTCTCTCTCTCTCTCTCTCTCTCATGAATAAATAAAAATCTTAAAAAAAAGAAAAAGAATCTTGCCCCAATGGGTGCCTGGATGGCTCAAATGGTTAAGCATCTGTTTTTGGCTCAGGTCATAATCTCCAGGTCCTGGGATCGAGTCCAACATCAAGCTACACATTGAGTTCCACATCAGGCTCCTGGCTCAGCAAGGAGTCTGCTTCTTCCTCTTTGTCTGCCCCTCCCCCCGATCTTGCTCTTTCTCTGTCTCTCTCTCTTTCTCTCTCTCTCAAATGAATAAATAAAATTTTTTTTAAAAATATATATATATATAAAGAATCTTGCATGAATCTCAACCCTATTTTGAAAAAAGTAAGGGTATAAAACTATAAGATTCTGTTACTTCTATCTAGATATCCCCAAATTTACCCAATTTTTATCATGTGGCAAAATTGTGGGATTAAATGGCCATGGAAGAAAACTGCTATTTGGTGCATAAACTCAAAAATCCTTTCAAGATGGGAGGGCGAATAGAGTTAGAAAAGGCAAAGAGGCAGAAGGGAGGTTGGTAAGTGAGTGAAAACTCAAAAGGCCAGCTCAATTAGTATAAAAGGTGTGTACCAGCAAGTGGTCAGGGAGAAAAGAGATCTCTGTGCACATGTGAAGATGGGTAATGGCTATGTGACAAACGTCCTTTTCTGTTGTGATAATGAGGAATTTGGAAGGAGTGGTATAAGGAAATGAGATCCCTTTTAGACCTGTGAATCAGAGTCCAGTGTGACAGATTGAGTCATGGCCGAAAAGACCAAATGCCAAGAGAACAATTAAGAATTCTTAGAAGAATCCCAGCCCTCCTTGTCAAAGAGAAAGGACGTGAGGTGGTGTAAACCCCTTTAGTCAGGTGGATCTGACTTTATGAAGGATCTATCTCTAATATTTAACTTATGGTGAGGACAGCAGTTGAAAGAAGACAATTACCACAGCAAGCACAGAGCTTTCCACAAAAAAGAAGATGGCTACACGTGGGGACTCTGCTGCGTAGCCTGGTCAGGGGTGAAGGCACTATAAGGCCTGTGATAAGATCAAATTGTTCTGGGGTAATAAAGAATCAGAGTCTAGAGTCATGAAAATATGCAAAGGAAAGTTCAGCAACGTTCCAGGTGTATGAGCATCTCCACTGGAAGACTGATTGTCCCTGTTCCAACGATGGCAGACTACCCTGTAAGCTCCGTGAGTGCGGGATCTGTGTGTCTTGCCCATCACTGTGTCCCCATATCGAGCATAGTGCCCGGCACGTAGCAGGGCACAGCTACTGCACTTCTTTCTCCTTCATCACAAAACCTTGGTAACTAGGCCCAACGTATAACAATGTATGCTTTAAAGCCTCTTGTGTTATATTTCCCAACTAACCAACAAGGCAACGATAAGTAAAGGCTGGTACGAAGGCAGCAGTTCTCAACTAGGAGAGATGGTTTGCTAGTGATCTATCTTCCTGGCTATTGCGGAGATTGCCCGCGAGCAGCCACCAGCCCAGCCCTGAAGAGAGATCCTAAGGTAAGGGTTTCAAAGGTCCAGAGCGGGAACCCTCGAATCTGAGAAATTATACTCACCAATAACCAAAAAGGTGGTCAAAAGTATACCAACTGCCATGCCCACAGTGGGCATCCCAGACTGGTGACCGGCTGGCCGGAAACAACTTCCTTCCACACACTTGCAGAAAGTAACTGAAAAGCAGAACCGTATTTGGTAAAATGCATTTTCAAGAAAACCGTTGCAGAATTCCTTATCAAAGACAAGAATTTTCTCAAACTACCTATGGTGACAGACATTATTCCAAGTTGCCTGTGGGAAAATACCTACCTGGTAACGAGACTGTTCCCTTCAATTCTGGTTCACCGCCATCACTGATGTGGATTGGGACGCTGTAAACTCTCTCCTCAAAGTTCGTGTGCTTGGTGGAGAGTTTGGCATGAGATCCTGTCAGGATAGGGAAAAGAAATGAATGACAGGAAAACACAACCTCAGAACCATATATCAGTAAGAATAAGGCTCATCTTAGTATATACTAAGGTTGACCAAGAAATGATTATGAGTTAAACTTTCCAAAGCATCACCACTCTTCGTGTACCTTCCATAGTGTCAAAGAGGATGCCAAAGCATCCTGAGATTTCCCGATGGTGATTTCTCTGTAGAATGAACACTACTGAATATAGCTGGTAATCATTATTCCCTATAGCTATGTCCTATAAAGTTAAACTGAATTAATACCGAATCAGAAAGAGAAAAACTATTTGAAGAAATAATTGCTAATTGTTTTTCCAAATTTGATGAAAACTCTAAATCCTCAGATCCCAGAAGATTAGTAAAGCCCAGGAAAAAGAAAAGCAAACAAAACTACATTAAGGCACATAATAATCAAAATGCTTAAAACTATTGGAAAAAAATATCTTAAAAGCATCCAAAAGGGGAAAAATATGTTACATTTAAGGGAACAAAGAACAACGCAATCCGGAACACAGTAGAAAAAATATCTTTAAAGTACTGAGAGACCAAAGTCCCCACAAATTTAAAAGTATTCCAGTCAAATGCTCTCTGGTCACTATGAAATTAAGTTAGAAATCAATAATCAGAAAGCGGTGGGAAATCCCCATATACTTGGGCACTATATAATACACTTCTAAATAACCCATGGGTCACAGGAGAAATGTAAAGGGAAATTAGAACGTATTTGGAACTGAATGAAAATGAAAACATACATCAAACCAACATGACACCGAGAGAGAAATTTATTGCACCAAATGTCTGTGTTAACAAACCAAAAATTTCCAAATTAATTGCCTCAACTTCCACCTTAATAAAAATGGAACAAGAAGAACAAATTAAATACAACATAAGAAGAATGAAGGAAATAATAAAGATCTGAGCTTTGAAATACAAAACCAAAAAATAGAGAAAAGTCTATGAAATAAAAGCTGGTTCTTTGAGAATATCAAAATTAATAACCTCTAGCCAGGCTGATCAGGGAAGAAAGAGATAATTTTTCAATAACAGAATGAGGTGATGATATCACTACATATTCTGTAAGTATTAAGAGAATAATAAAATAATAAGGTACATAACTTTGTGCCAATAAATTAGACAAATCAAATGAAATGGACAAATTATTTAAAAGATACAAACTAACAAGTTCAATCAACAAGAAATCTATAACTTAAATAGCCCTGTATCTACTAAAGAAATTAAATTTTTAATTAAAACTTCCTATAAAGACAGCTCTGGGTCCAGACAGCTTCACTGGTGAATTCTACCAAACTTTAAGAGAGAAATAAAAAACAATTTTACACAAAGCTTTTCAGATAATTGAAGAAATAGAATACTTCCTAACTCAGATTATGAGGCCAGCATTACTCTGATACCAAAACCAGACAAAGGCATTAAAAGGAAAAGAAAAATATAAACAAATAGGCTCAAGAATATAGATGGAGAAACCTTAAAATTTTAGCAAAGCAAATTCAACAATATATAAGAATATTAATAATTCACCACCAACTAGGCATTATACCAGGAAGGGGGTGGTTTAAGATCCAAAAGTTGATTTGATAGAATTTATCAGTCAACAGACTAGGAAAAAAAATCAACCATACAATCATTTCAACAGATGCAAAAAAGGCATCTGAGAATTTTAGTATCCATCCCTAGTTAGCAAAAAGAAACAAACGCCTCTCTGCGAGTTAGCAATAGAAGATAAATTCCTCGATCTGATAAAGGACATGTACAAAAACCTAGAGCAAACTTCATACTTAATGGTCGAAGACTGAATGCTTTCTCCCCATATTAGGGACACTACTTTCATTCAACACTCCACTGATAGTTTCAGCCAGTAATAAAACAAGATAAAGAAATAAAAGGCATCCAGTTTGGAAAAGATATTAAAGTGATACTATTCACAGACAACAGGATTGCCCATGGAGAAAATCTATGGAGTCATTAAAAAAGGAAGAGAGAACACAGCAAAGTGAGGTCAGCAGTGTCATAGGATATAAGATCAATACACAAAAACCATCAATTAGGGGATCCCTGGGTGGCGCAGCAGTTTGGTGCCTGCCTTTGGCCCAGGGTATGATCCTGGAGACCCGGGATCGAGTCCCACGTCGGGCTCCCAGTGCATGGAGCCTGCTTCTCCCGCTGCCTGTGTCTCTGCCTCTCTCTCTCTCTCTCTGTGTGACTATCATAAATAAATAAAAATTTAAAAAAAACAAAAACAAAAACCATCAATTATATTCCCTTATCCTGGAATTACTTAAAGATTAAATTTTTAAATACCACTTAAAATAGCATCAAATATATGAGATGCTTAGAGGAAAATCCACAAGAACTACACCCTGAAAATTAAAACACTTTGCTCAGAGAAATTAAGGAAAACCTAAATAAATGGATATATATCATCTTCATGGTTTACAAGATTCCATTTTTTGGTTAAGACGTCAATTCTTTCCCAAATGCAGGTAGAGATTCATATGATCCCAAATCACAATCCCCATAGACTTTTTTGGTACAAAAGGATAAGCTACAGTCTAAAATTTAGATGGAATGCAAAAGACCTAGAATAGATGAAAAAAAATATTGAAAAAGAACACAGTTGGGAAAATTACTTTACCTGATTTTAAGTTTTATTCTAGTGCAACAGTCATCAAAACAGTGTAATAGTCTAAAAGGTAGGCAAACGGATGAATGAAACGGAAAGGTCAAGAATTGGATCCATATACATGTGGTCACTTGATCTTTGACAAAGCTGCCAAGACAATTCAATGTGAAAAGGATATTTCCACTGTATAGTGTCAGAACAATTAAATGATCTTATTAAATATGATGAAACTTGACCTTAACCACATACTACATGCAAAACTTAACTTGAGGGGCACATGGGTGGCTCAGTCGGTTAAGCATCAGCTCTTGATTTCCATTCAAGTCACCATCTCAGGGTCGTGAGATCCAACCCCACAGCAGGCTCCACACTCAGAGGGGAGTCTGCTTGAGATTCCCTCTCTCCCTCTCTCTCTGCCCCTCCCACTGCATGCTCTCTCTCTCTCTCTCTCTCTCTCTCTTTCTAAAAACAATAAATAAGTAAAACATTTTTTTTAAATTAACTTGAGAATGGATCATGGAGCTAAATGTAAAAGCTAAAACCATAAAACCTTTGTGTGTGGGGGAATTAGAAAATTTTAGCAACCTTGGGTTTGGCAAAAATTTCTTAAATATCACAACAAAAAAAAGTCACAAATTACAAAAATTCTAAAAATTGATAAACCAGATGCCATCAAAAACCTTTCAATTTGTTCTTCAAAACACAATGTTATAAAATGAAAATAGAAGCCATGGTCTATGACAAAATTTCTGTAAACATACCTGACAAATAATTTGTACCCAGACTATAGAAAGAATGCTAGGAGTCAACAGTGAAAGCCAGTAGCCAGATTTTTCAGATGGGCACAGAAGTTGATCAGACACTTCACCATTGAAGATACACGGATGGCAAATAAGCACATGGAAAGATGCTCGACACCGGTAGTCTTTAGGGAAACATAAATCAAAACCATAATGAAATGCCACTGCACTCCCACTAGAATGGCTAAAATAAAAACAAAAAAGACTAAGTGTAACAAGAGATGGGGAGCATGTTGAGCAACTAGTCCTCTCATGCGCCAGTGGGAATGTAAAATGTCACGACCTGGAAGACAGTTTGCCGTTTTCTTAAAAAGTTAACCATGTGGCTACCATTGAATCCAGCCATTCCACTGCTAGGTATTCAACCAAGAAAAATGAAAGCAAAAGTCTTGCTCACAAATGCTCATAGCAGCCTTACTTGTAAGAGCAAAAACTGGAAGCGAACTACATGACAATCAGTATGTGAAAAGCTAACAGATCATCAGAGCGGCTGATCACGGAATACTCCTCGGTAATAACCAGGAATGAGGTATTGAGACGCACAATAACGTGGATAAACCCCAAAATAAATATGCTAGGTGAAAGTAGCCAGACAAAGAAGGGTACACACTGTATTACTGTATTTAGATAGGACTCTTGAAAATGCAAACTGATATATAGGGACAGGAGGCAGATTGGTGGTTACCTGGGGATGGGGGACGGAGGATGGGCAGGGTGGGGTGGCAAACGGGATTTGCAACTGGAGTGTGAGAAATCTTGGAGGCCACTGAAACTGTTCTTGTCCCTCTTGTGCTGATGGCTTCAATGATGCCTACATTTATCAATCTTTATAAAATTGTACACTTTAAATATCTGCTGTCTATTGTATGACAGTTGTATTTCAATGGGGCTATTTTTTAAAAAAAAAAAACATTATGAAATCCATTTCTCAGCTACCATTGGAAATTTTGCAAATGCTGTCTACATTGTTCGATTATCCAATCGTCCGACATGTACTAAGGATAATGCCGTGTGGTCATCTTTCCTCCCTCCAAATCCCAGGGCTTTCTCCCCTCTAAAGAGCTCTTCTCTACAAGTTTTCAAAGCACGAACTTCCTGCCTGAAGCCCGGGAGCCCTGCGTTGATGCTGCGAGCACACCACGGCCCATAAAATCTCACTGTAACCTCTCATCGGCCAGGGCTTGTTCTATGTCCTTGGACAACTCACCGTTTTTTGTTTTAGTTTTTGTTTTTGTTTCTGTTTCTGTTTTTGTTTTTTGACAACTCACCATTGATTCGCTTAACTTCCCAGTCGTTTTCTAAGACTTTGCTGCCAAGAGAAAATGTAAACCGTGGACCCCGAAAAGACTGCTGATCGTCATCAGTGGCCTCGAAAATGACACTTCCAGGTGCTTGGAGGGGGTGGCATAGAAACAAGTGTGGGTGGTCCGTGGCTAGCCGAGGGGGGTTATCGTTCACATCGGACAGGGCCAGGTGGAAAGTGGCTACGGAGCTCAGGGAGGAGCCACCTAAGGAAGTGAGGGATTGAAACATGGTATCAGCGTTCTCATTTTCCTCTTAACGTGAAATAGATACTTCCTTGTCTTTAAAAAAAAAATATATATATATATATATATATATATATACACAAACACACACAAAATAAATATTTATATATATACACAGACACACATACTTCAAGCAGTTGGGTATGCTGAGGTAGTAGAAAGATAATAAGCTTTTAGAATCAGACTCGTTTTCTCTTCCTGGTTAAAAAGTCTTAGTGATAACAATAATAATTAAGATTTACACACTAGTTTTTTTAACTTTAAATTCAAGTTAGTTAACATATGGTGTAGTATTGGTTTCAGGAGTAGAATCTAGTGATCTATCACTTACGTCTAACACCCAGTGCTCATCCCAACAAGGGCCCTTCTTCATACCCATCACCCATCTAGCCCATCCCCACCACGTCTCCTCCAGCAACCCTCAGTTTGCTTCCTATAGTTAAGAGTCTCTGATGGTTTACCTCCCTCTCTGTTTTTATCTTATTCTGTTTTTCCCTCCCTTCCTCTATGTTCACGTGTTTTGCTTCTAAAATTCCACATATGAGTGAAGTCTCATGTGTCTGTGATTGACTTATTTCATTTAGCATAATACTCTCTAGTTCCATCCACCTCGTTGCAAATGGCAAGATTTCGCTCCTTCTGATGGCTGAGGAATATTCCATTGTATATATATGTACACACCTCATCTTCTTTATTCATTCCTCTGTGGTGGACATCCGGGCCCTTTCCATAATTTGGCTACTGTTGATAGCGCTGCTATAAACATCAGGGTGCATGTGTCCTTCTGAATCAGCATTTTCATGTCCTTTTGGTAAAGACCCAGTAGTACAATTGCTGGGTTGTAGAAAAGTTCTATTCTTAACTTTTTGAGGACCTTCCATACTGTTTTCCAGAGTGGCTGCACCAGTTTGCAACCCCACCGACCCTGCAGAAAGATTCCCCTTTCTCAGCATCTTTGCCAACACCTGTCTCCTGTGTTGTTAAGTGTAGCCATTCTGACAGGTGTGAGGTGATATCTCATTGTGGTTTTGAGCTGTATTTCCCTGATGATGAGTGACGTGGAGCATCTTCTCATGTGTCTGTTGGCCAGTGTATGTCTTCTTTGGAAGAATGTCTGTTCATGTTTTCTGCCCATTTCTTAATTGGGTTATTTATTTTTTGGGTGCATGGGTTCCTTTGAATCAGCGCTTGTGTATCCTTTGGATAAACACCTAGTAGGGCGGGGATCCCTGGGTGGCTCAGCGGTTTAGCACCTGCCTGCTGCTCAGGGTGTGATCCTGGAGTCCTGGGATTGAGTCCCACATTGGGCTCCCTGCATGGAGCCTGCTTCTCCCTCTCTCTCTCTCTCTCTCTCTGTGTGTGTGTGTGTGTGTCTCTCTCATGAATAAATAAATAAAATCTTAAAAAAAAAATACCTAGTAGGGCAATTGCAATTGATTTTGATGAGTTCCTCAAAGATTCTGGATCCTAGCCCTTTATCTGATATGTCATTTGCAACTATCTTCTCCCTTTCCGTACATTGCCTTTTAGTTTTGTTTATTGTTTCCTTTGCTGTGCCGAAGCTTTTATCTTGATGAAGTCCCACGAGTTCATTTTTGCTTTTGTTTTCCTCGCCTCCAATGATGTGTCTGGTAAGAATTGCTGGTGAGAAGATTCATTCTTCTGCACGTGGCTGTCCAATTTTCCCAACACTATTTATTAAAGAGACTGTGTTTTTTCCAGTGGATAGTCTTTCCTGCTTTGTCGAAGATGAGTTGATCATAGAGTTGAGGTCCCATTTCTGGGTTCTCTGTTCTGTTGCATTGACCTATATGTGTGTTTTTGTGCCAGGACCATACTGTCTGATCACAGCTTTATAGTACAGCTTGAAATCTGGGATTGTGATGCCTGCAGGTTTGTTTTTCCTTCTCAACATTCCTTTGGCCATTTACAGTCTATTCTGGTTCCATACAGATTTTGGGATTGTTTGTTCCAGTTCTGTGAAAAATGCTGGTGTTATTTTGATCGGGATTGCACTGAATGTGCAAATTGCTTTGGGTGTCCATTACCTCAAAACAACTCTGATCTGTGTCTACTGGTGACAAGACTGATGTTCAGAGAAGCTGGGTGGCTTGTTCAAGGTCACGCAGCAGTAGAGGCTTCCACCCCAGAAAGTCTGACTCTAGAACCCACAACTTCTCCTCAACACTGACCTAGGCATGTTGGTTAAGTGTCCTACACCTCATTTCTTCCACTGTGAAACACGTGACTCTGTGAGGCTCCCACATGTGGTGTTCATTGAAAATAGCAAAGGGCTTCACAAGCATCATTTACTCCGGTGGAGCAGTGAAAGATGTGGAGTCTGTACCCTTCATATTCGGAAGCCGTGTGATTCTGAGCAAGTTGCTTACCTTCTCAGTGCCTTGATTTCCTCGTCCCTAAAATATGGTCAATAAGAGCACCTACCCACAGTGTTGTATGAGTTATTACACTAGGTGCTAAAATCGGGGCTGCCAACGCAACTGACTCCTCTCACCCTCCCCGACATCAGTCACAGGTACCAGTTCCACAGTGTCCCATCCCATCTTGCTTCAATTCCAGTGAACCTGGTCTTCTCGCTTTGCTTTTCAACTGTCTGCTAGGGCCCTGACCCCACACAACCAGAGGAGGAACAGGCATGTGCTCTCAAAGTTGTTCCATCCATCTGCATCATTTCAGAGCTGACAAAGGGCACAGTACTTCGAATCCTGGTTTTGATTCATGGAACTTCATGGAACTTCAAAAACGTGAGAGGTCCCTGGGACACATCCCATGTGGCACGAAGGCTCAGCCAGGAACTGCCTACTGATTATCCTGAGCTTTTAAGTCAAGAGTTCAATGTATACAGAGTGATAGTGGAATGTGCTCCTCTGGAGACAAGCAAGGGAGACGAGGCGTATCCACTTGGGCACAACTGTTCCAAATTGGGGACACACCTCGGCATTTCTACCCTCATTGGCTTAACTCGACTGGGGCACTTTTGTTGTTCTTAATCCTTTCACATGCAGGGACCATTTTGATGATTCCCATGCATTGGAATGGTCCCCAGTCCTCCCAATCTTGGGCCTCACATTTGGAAGTTCATTTTTTTGGTCGAGAACGTATTCATGTAGTCCTAATTTGTTCCATTCTCATTTTTTGGTAAACCAGGCAGATATATTTACTGTTTAATTAGAGGCTTCAACTGGCATAAGAGCAACAGAATTTCTACGCTAAGTTGGAAATTTTCATTTAAACGCAAAGAAACGTAATGTTGGAAACGCCAGCTTTATCACTGGTAAGCATACTATTCCTATCGGTGTACGTTTATTTTAATTTTTTAAGTTCCCTGGAACTCCACCTTCAAAGTCGGTGGGGGGATATATATCATCACAACCAGATTAAATGGGATGCAAAGATTATACAGGATGATTCAAACATCTTGGCTTGTCTATAAAAGAAATCTTTCCTTTCAAAAGCTCACCCAGTTTCAGCAAAACTGAGACACCCAGGCTGGGGCGGGGGGGGGGGGCACCCAAACCTAGTGAATCAGAATCTCCAGAGATGAACTCCTCGTATCTTACTGAACAAGCTCCCAAGTGATTCTGGCATAAGTTGAGAACATGGTATAAAATGTTTTCTGGATCAGACCCGAGCCATTGCAATTTAAGGCTGAAGGAGCAAGTAAGGGTCTGGGTCAGCAGGGTCGTGGTTTGGCCCTGCTCTCAGGAGAAACCCACATCCACTTTGGAGGAAGGGGAGGTAGTTCAGTGGGCACAAGGAACCTTCCCAGAAGCCGTAGCGCCTACGGGGAAACAAGAGTGAGCAGCAGCAGCACCCCCCAGCCCAGCCGGCCTGCAGGTGTGCCCCCACCTGAGAGGCGCCAGTGGGTCCCACCCTGCACAAAACCAAGGAGGTATGAGCACCTCCCTCCACTGTCATACTCTTATCATCCTCCTGCTATTAGGTATTCTGACATTTGGACCCCGTAAAGTTTCCCACCCACCTCACCTTCCCTCCCGTCTCCACCGATGCATCCCCTAATAATATGTTCCTTTTTTTTCCTCACCTACTTCAGTTGCCACCACTTGTACCCGATACACACTTTCGGCTTCCCTGTCCATCGGAGCCATAGTAAAGATCTCGCCAGTGACGGGGTCAATTCTAAGCCAACCTCTCTTGTTGTTTTTCAGGGAATAACTTCAGAAAGTGAAAAGAGCAAAAGAAAACTCACATTACTCTGTGTGAAAGCGTGGAGACAGTTTAAGATCGTTGTACTGTTGGCATCAGCCTTATCCCTTGCATATCGCTCGCCATATATTTAAGGGATCATTATTTAATATTAGTAATGCTTTATTTGCATACCATCTGTCTTCAAAAGGATTTGCTCACCCTTACAGAGTTGGAGTTAGATTCGTTTCATTAGGAAAGGTATAGTCGCAAACTCCAGAGGAAAAAGGTTAGACTTTTTGGAAATCAAAGGATTCCCATTAACACCACCTGGAAGCATCTTTTAAAACTGATAAGCGGACCACTCCCTCTAAGAAAACTTGAACCCCCAGGGGTGGGGATGTTAGGTGAGGGGGTGGATACTCCGACCCACTGGTGGCACCATGAATTGCTCATTCTACAAATATCTATTGAGTGCTTAGCAAATATTAAGCAGTAGAACAAGAGAGGAGATTACAGGAAAGAAAAAAAAAAAAAGACGGGGCTCTCTGTGATGGAGATGGACACTGAAAGAGATCATGCCAATAAACTGTGGTAAATACCATGAGAGGGGCCCTGGGGTGTCCAAGAGAAGCCTTTGTGAAGCAGGAGATGTTAACTAAGGCAAGAAAAAGGATGCTTCAAGCAGAAGCAGTTGCATGAGCTGGTGCAGAAAGGCCCGGGAAGAGCCCGGGGGTGTGGAGCAGTCGGGCACGCCAGCCCTGTGGGATCAACGTGGGAAGCAGTGGATGGCAAAAGATGAAGCCAGGGAGGTGGAAAGAGTCAGAGCGCCGGAAGCAATGGGCAGCGGGACAATGCTGCTAAGCAGGAAGGTGATCCAGCCACATGTGTGTTTTCAACGGAACTCATTGCTAGGTGTGTGAGCAATGAATCTGAGATAAGCCTAGAACCACAACAGGTGCAGCTCTTTGGGAAGCAGCACAACGTGGCCATAAGGATGTCCACATCTTCAGACCAAAGAATACCACCTCTGGAAATCTTCCTCGGATAAAAACAATTAAATTGAAGTTAGAAAAGCATGACATTCATACATATATTCAAAGTATCTTATATAATAAAAAATATATATATACTGGAAACAACCTACATGTCTAGAAGCAAGAGAATGATTAAAACAGTCAGAATGTGTTCATCAAATTAAATTTTTTCATGATAGTAGTATGTTCTCATATGCCAAGCCCTGCTAGGCTGGCTGTATGGGTGATGAAGAAGAGATCCTGTCCTTGGGATCTCATTCTGAGTAAGATGGGAACTCTTTGGAGGGTTTTAAGAGGAGTCCCGTGATCTGATCTACTTTTTTAAAAGACCACTGAGTGCCAACAGATTATGAGCTTGCAGAGCTGAAAGAAAAAGAATGAACTCAGACCAAAAACTTTCCATTCCTCCTTACTTCTTACCCGACATACTACTAGCACCAGAACTATTGATTTATTATTTCTTATTCTTGAAGCGCTCTTTTTACTTGTCTTCTTATAGGACGCTCTCCTTCTCTGTCTTCCTCCTCATCTCCCTGATTCCAATTTAGTAGTATTTACATTACACATTTTACTTGATCCATGGAGTTTTCTTTTTTTTCCCCATGGAGTTTTCTTACATGATTTTGTTTTCCCCACCCATAAACTCAAATTTTTATTCACTCACCTTTGACTGATGATCTTCATAGCATTCTCATGAAGAAGGCAGAAGCATTTGTTAAACAGCAAATGGTTGTAAATGATCAACATTCTGTGCCCTATCATAACTTGTGACTGATGTATACAGTAGCATCTATGCTCAACCACACAGGGTAGCCCCTGCTGTTCTTTCTCTCTTAACGTTTGTCTTTATGGGACACAGAGAGTGAAATCAGTAGGTGGCAACTTGATAAAGGAAAAGGTCCCAGAGGTGATTCCAAGCGCCTGAAGGATGGCTCACTGGGGCGCAAGTCTCCTTTCCAATGTTTGGAGAAATTGAAGGAATTGTCATACGAAACCACATGCAATGGTTTAAGCCATGCTGAAATATTTGCTATGCCTCAGACAACAGTGCTAATGTGATAAAAGCAAGAGATCCGGACTCAAGGCCCATCTATGTGTTTATGACTATACATAACCTTAAGGAGATTATAGATATTGATACAGATATGGCTATATACACATACTTACATATCTTGGGCAAATAATCATTGTGCATGTTTAAGGCAGACCTGTGTAGGTCTTACTGCACTGGGGAATAAAAGTGATTGAGAATTGCAAAGACGGAAAGATTTGCACATTTTGTTTAATTTCTTCAGCCTGAGCACCAGCCTCTCCACAGGTGGGCTCTAGAAGGAGTTTTGTCGCCCCAGACCTGCTGTCTGGAGAGCCAGGGAATGTAGGCACTCTACATTCAGAAGATTCCCTTAACCCTATCAGGTAGGTGAGCCTGTCCAGTTGGCCTTTCGCTTCATTCTTTTTGTCTGGAAAGAACTTCAGTCCACCTCCGGACCCCAACTCCTGAACTCACCGGCTCTCAGTTGGGACTGGTGGTGAGTGGGCTGGAATGGAAGCTGACCTGCTTCCCACTTAGCTGAGCCTGGATTCTCATTGATGTCCCCAGGGTACTGACAACAGTTGGAACCAAGGTCAAGTTCACCGTGTACCCCGGATACAGCTTCAACCCTGGGCTGCTTTCTTAAGGGAGAGCCCTGGAGTCAGACCAGCTTCTTTATCCCTCCCAGCCACTCTCCCTCCCCACTGGCCATGGTCCCAGCACAGTGGGGCCTGCCCAGCACTGCTCTCCTTTACCTTATATCCAGATTTTCCGGATCCTTGGCAGTCACGTTGCCCACTTTAGTGCCTATAGCCACATCTTCTCGGACTTTTGCTTGGTATATGTTCTGGGTAAATTGGGGTGCTTCATTAACATTGGTCACAATAAGCTTGAATGTAGCAGAAGAGCTGCTGTTATAATTTACACCATGCACCAGAGGCTCAGGATTTTCCGCTTGGAACACAAGATTATGAACGGCTACTGTTTCGAAATCAAGAGGCTGTGTAGGGGTGGGGAAAAAGAGGAAAAATTAATTTGGGGAATGATTAGTTCCCTCAAAAGATTCATTCCCAATAGTCTCTTTAAAACGTTCTTACAGGGGCGCCTGGGTGGCTCAGTCAGTTAAGCGTTTGACTCTTGATTTCAGCCCAGATCATGATCTCAGGGTTGTGAGGTAGAGCCCCATGTTGGGTGTGGAGCCTGCCTAAGATTCTTTCTCTCCTTCTCCCTCTACCCCTTGCCTCTACTCTCTCTCCCTCTCTAGAAATAGATAAATAAATAAATACTTTCTTATAGAGGAGCAGTTCCCAATTTGGTGTCAGCAAAAATCTACTTCTCAGGGTAACGGAGCCAAAGTCTTTGCTGCAGGACTCAACAGAGCTTTTAATATGCTATATGCATTATATATCCTCTCCTAGAAGAGGAAATCAATGCAGCATCCCTTAAATTTATGTAACCCTGGGACACTTCATTCATTCAGTAGAAACTTACTGATTCTCTCAAGAAAATTCTCAGAAGACAGCTGGGGAAAGGATGGTAAAGAGATGTCCACACTGTATGGAGAATGATTTCCCAGGGACCTCAGGATCCAAATCCCAAAATAAAGGACTTACCCTCACAGAGAGGTTAGCAGAGAAAATTGAAAGATAGAGGAACTGCTCTTGTTCCAGACCATTCTAGACAGAAGCAGGAATCAAGAACCAAGAAACCGATTTGAGTGTAATATGAGGAAGAATCTAACAGGGTTCTCCAAGACAGAAGGGGTGGTTTCAAAAAAAAATAGTAAATTCCCAACTCTGGTAGCTTTCAAGAACAGGCTTAGCCAACATGTGACAGAAAGGACTTACACAGCATTTCAGCAACTGCTCTTACGTGACTTTTAAGCTCTCTCTCAAAGCACTGAGTCCATGATTCTACAAGGGGAGAGAAACTCTAATCCGAAAGGCCTGCTGAAGAAGACTAGCCCCTACAGTTGAGCTTCTCATCTGGGATTAAGAGGCTTCTGGGAATCCGTAAAGCCCTAGAAACCAAAATCTAAATATTTATATTATGTACACATGTGAGTTCTTTCCTAAGGAGAACATACAGTCACAGTCCTGATGGTACCCAGGACTTCAAAAAGAGAGGAACCAAAGCAAAGCCCAAAAGGTACACTATGGGTAATGGAAACTATCCTATTTGATTCACTCTCCCAGGCCTGGAAGACCCAGGACCTCGTGGGAAGCTATCAGTCTTTTAACTTTAGTTTATATCAGTTTCTCATCAGTTAAATAAAAATGGTAACATCCATTCACAGAGAGAAAAACTCATGGAGGGCTTGATACATGATTGCATTAGCTTCCCTGCCATCTCCTAACATCTGAAAAAGTTCTTCCCCTCAGTCAGGAGTGGGCTCAATGCTCTCCTCTCTACATCCAGTCCCTACCTTCTATCCCCAAATGGACAAGCTCGACGTCCTCTATAATCTCTCAGTATCTGACGCAGGATTCTCATTGTTTGGTTACCTATTTTATTTATTTTTTATTTTTTTAATAAATTTATTTTTTATTGGTGTTCAATTTGCCAATATATAGAATAACACCCAGCGCTCACCCATCAAGTCCCCCCACCGCCAGTGCCCATCACCCAGTCTGAGCATAAGCTCTCTGAGCGGAGAAATTATGTTGTACTCATCTTTGCTTCCCCTCTCTTCCTTGGCACACAGTATCGATCGTGGGTCAGTCAAGACATAGAAAGATGAGAAGGACTTGGTCCTTCCTGGGCCTGTGAAAGCCCCAGTACAAAAGAGTTTCTAGAGAAAATTCCCACTCTCCAGAAACCCCTCTCTTCCTTGCACACACAAACACACACAACATCACAAGCCAATTTCTAGTTCAATAGAAAGTACGATAGAAAGGTTGTTCATATGAAAGAGAAAGAATTATGTATGAAGACTTAAGGTCATTCAAGATTGAAAATAAGAAGCAACAGGATATAATATAAAGGATAAAGAAAAATTTTAAGCCAGATGAGATGTAAAGAAGAGGTTGTTCACAGACATAAACACCCACTGTCTGCAGGCCATGGCCCCATGATGACATTTGATGACCACCAAGCAGTCTGATCAGTCTCCCTGCCTGGGGATGGGATGCAAGCTGGAACTTCTGACACTCAGAGACCCACTCCTAATTTCAGGGGGTGAAGGCAGGGACATCAAACTGAGAAAGCCTAGTGGTTGGAACAGAAAAGCAACAGCCCCCAGAGCAAGCCTGCAAAGTGGACCAAGGACGCACTCTTTGTTTCTTGCTGGTCCAGCCAAGCACAGGTTCAGGCAGGCAGCACCTCTCTGTGTGCTCACCCATCCTCACACCAAAGAGGCCCTCAGTGGCCTCCCTGGCTTTCCCATCTCATCACTGCAGCCCCAGAGGTTGGGGCGGGTGGGTGGAGGTAAAGAAACAGGATACTATGTCTACAGATGGGAAGCAGCCGGTGTTATCAAGATAGAATGCACGAGGCTGAGAGTAGAGATAGATGACTGTGCATCCAGCTAAGGAGCTGGAACTTCATCCTTGAGGAGCAGAGGGAGGCATTAGGCACAAGACTGACAAGGGAAGATTTGAGTTTTAGGAAAATAACTCTGGGAGCAGCCATGTGAGGGTGCACGCACTGGACAGGGAGACGAGTTAGGAGAGGGTGTCGTGGCCCTTAAACACGTACTGACTGAATGGAAGAGCAAACGAGAAAGGAGCAGCCTGCCATTGACCAGAGTGCTTAACTTTCACACCAGAAAAAGCACTGACCCAGATCTTCCAGGGGGAAAAAAATCAGAAACAAAAGATGCTAAATTAGCAAATGATAATCAGCAAACCTTAATCGAGGACAAGCCTTATCAAACCCTGTGTATCGTCCTCCCTAACATGGGGCTGTGCCTGCAGAGCCAAGTCAAGAGACCTATCCTAGGCTCTTGGGATGGTCGTGGGTCCTGTCTGATGAAGCAGATTCATCAAATGAGCTGAAAAAACATGCTCAGGCCGCAGTTCCTTTTCACACACTGCTTGAAAGGTCAAACTCGGTGAGTTAGATTCAACCTGGAAGCAGAGATAAAAGTGCTGAGGGAGAGGAGTTGAGACGTGGGACCTGTAACATTTTCACCGGTGATCGGTGACGAGAGAAAGAAGTCTGTGTGTTACTTTTCCAAATGACGCTTGAGCTAGTTAAAAATAGGTGAGGCACTGAGAATTCAAAAAGACCAGCATGATAGAGAAGTGACCACTTTTGCATTTAAAAAGAAAATTAAAGCTGAAATGAAACCCTGGATTTCTAAAAGGGGATCCCAGGAGAATTATTGATAAGCCAGGCAGGACCCAAAGGAAGAGACTTCCTGCTCCGAACACTCTCTTGGCCCAAAGACTCTCATGTTTTACCACGAGACAGGCCAGAGCTTTGGGTGGCAGTGAATATAGAGGAGGATAGCATTTCCAAAACTTGCTTCATCCTCAGCATCACATTGGCGTGTGAAATAATAGAAAATATATGTGTTGCTCTCCACCCCTGGTTCCTGATTCCTGACACTGAGCCCCTAAATCCTTTGGAATTTCCTGGGTGAGAGGAGAGCCTTTTGTTCTAATGAAGCAATTCTTGATGGGCTCCTGGGTGGTTTCAAGAGGGAGGCTGCTCCCCAGAAAGATCAAGCCATAATTAGAAGTTCAGCACTTCCAGCCCCACCCCCACCACCCCCCCCAACCCTCCCAGGAAGAGGAGAGAGAGCTACAGATTGGGTTAATGATTGGGTCTAGATGATCAAGCCTCCATAAAAATCCCACAAGTTCAGAGAGCTTCCAGGTCAGTGAACAGATCTGAAGTCTGGGAGAGTGAGGCACCCCAACTCAATGGGGCAGGAGCTCCTGTACTGGGCAACACTTCCAGAGCTGTGGCTCTTTTCGTCCGGCTGTCCACCTATATTCTTCATCATATCCATGATACAATAAACTAGTAAATGAACGTTTCTCTGAGTTCCGTGAGCTGTGTTAGCAAGTGGTGGCACCCAAGGAGGGAGTCCCATGGAGCCAGTGTATGGCCCGCCACTCCAGAGTACAGGTGACAACCTGCGGTCTGCAATTGGCTTCTGAAGTCAGGGCAGGCCAGAACTGAGCTAAATCCTAGGACTTCAGGCTGGCATCAAAGAGTCGCTCAGTGTGGAAAATGCACACCGGTAGGGTCTGAAGCGCAGTGTGGTGGGAGTAGGAGAGGGGAGGAGAGAAACAGGAGGCCTTCTCCACTTGGCCCAGCACATGTTGAAATGGGAGATTTCCAGGCCCTCCCCTGGAGCGGCTGAGTCAGCAGTGCCTGGTCTGCACCCCTGGACCCTTGTATCTGGCAGGTGTGGCGCCCTCAGCAAGAGGGGAAAGCACATCTGCCCACACACAGAATCCTGGCTTCTGTCCTGGCTCCATTTAATCAGAATTAAAATAGTGCTGGGCATGTTCGAAGTTTGCTACGTGCTGGGTACTGTGCTAAGAGCTGTATGTGTGTCTTCGCGTTTAATCCCCCAACATCGTTATCAAGATGGTGCCACCAATTCATCAATTTTTCCAGATGAGAGAACTGGGCCTTTGGGAGGTGACCCCACTTGGTGGCAACACCAGAACCCGAGAGGAGCCAGGGGCCCCTGGGGTCAAGTCCCCAGCTCTGCCATCCTAGTCCCCTAGTTCTGCTCGGCTGGGGTTGAGGTGAGCACCTAAGGAGAAGGGGTGCAGCCACGCTCTGTAAGGCGGAACTGACTGCATGGGGCGGGAGGGCCTCCGAGGCCAACTGTGCCTGCGGTTAGCATGTTTGTAATTCAGACAAACAGCTGCTGATGGAGATGTCACTAAGAAACTTAGTTTCTGGATATGACACCCAAAGCACAGGCTGTAAAAGCAAGAGTACATCAGTGGGACTACATCACACTGGTAGGCTTGGCAGAGCAGGGAAAACCAGCAGCAGCATGAAAAGGCAAGAATGTAACTCTGTGGGAGAGTGGGCTGTTTCTGATTCTTTTTGAGGTGAGGTTTTCCTTCTATCCTATCCATTGGAAGAAAGACAGTCTCTTCAATAAATGGTGCTGGGAAAATTGGGCATCCACATGCAGAAGAATGAAACTGGACCACTCTCTTTCACCATACACAAAGATAAACTCAAAATGGATGAGAGATCTAAATGTGAGACAAGAGTCCATCAAAATCCTAGAGGAGAACACAGGCAACACCCTTTTTGAACTCGGCCACAGTAACTTCTTGCAAAATACATCCACAAAGGCAAAAGAAACAAAAGCAAAAATGAACTATTGGGACTTCATCAAGATAAGAAGCTTTTGCACAGCAAAGGATACAGTCAACAAAACTAAAAGACAACCTACAGAATGGGAGAAGATATTTGCAAACGACATATCAGATAAAGGGCTAGTTTCCAAAATCTATAAAGAACTTATTAAACTCAACACCAAAGAAACAAACAATCCAATCATGAAATGGGCAAAAGACATGAAGAGAAATCTCACAGAGGAAGACATGGACATGGCCAACATGCACATGAGAAAATGCTCTGCATCACTTGCCATCAGGGAAATACAAATCAAAACCACAATGAGATACCACCTCACACCAGTGAGAATGGGGAAAATTAACAAGGCAGGAAACCACAAATGTTGGAGAGGATGCGGAGAAAAGGGAACCGTCTTACACTGTTGGTGGGAATGTGAACTGGTGCAGCCACTCTGGAAAACTGTGTGGAGGTTCCTCAAAGAGTTAAAAATAGACCTGCCCTACGACCCAGCAATTGCACTGTTGGGGATTTACCCCAAAGATTCAGATGCAATGAAACGTCGGGACACCTGCACCCCGATGTTTCTATCAGCAATGGCCACAATAGCCAAACTGTGGAAGGAGCCTCGGTGTCCATCGAAAGATGAATGGATAAAGAAGATGTGGTTTATGTATACAATGGAATATTCCTCAGCCATTAGAAACAACAAATACCCACCATTTGCTTCAACGTGGATGGAACTGGAGGGTATGATGCTGAGTGAAGTAAGTCAATCGGAGAGGGACAAACAGTGTATGTTCTCATTCATTTGGGGAATATGAATAATGGTGAAAGGGAATATAAAGGAAGGGAGAAGAAATGTTGGGAAATATCAGGAAGGGAGACAGAACATAAAGACTCCTAACTCGGGGAAACGAACTAGGGGTGGTGGAAGGGGAGGAGGGCGGGTGTTGGAGGGGAAGGGGTGACGGGCACTGAGGTGGACACTTGACGGGATGAGCACTGGGTGTTTTTCTGTATGTTGGTAAATTGAACACCAATAAAAATTAATTAAAAAAAAAAAAAGAAAAGGCAAGAATGGGGGAAGCTATTTTACAAACCATATATCTGATGAGAGGTGATATGCATCTGATAAGAAGAAACTCCCGCAATTCACTAGCATAAAAAAAAAAAAATCACCCATGGCGCCACAGTGACTCAGTCAGTTAGGCATATGCCTTGGCTCAGGTCATGATCCTGGGGTCCTGACATAGGCCCTCTGTATCAGGCTCCCTGCTCAGCAGTGAGCCTCCTTCTCCCTTTCCCTTCTTCCTGACCCTGGTCTCTCTCACTCTCTCAAATAAATAAAATCTTAAAAATAATAATAACAACCTGATTTAGAACCAGGCAAAGTATTCAAATAGACATTTCTCCAAAGAAGACACACGACTAGCCAACAGGTGTAGGAAAAGATGCTCAACATCACTAATCAACAAGGAAATGCAAATCAAAACCACACCTGTCAGGACGGCCGTTATAAAATTTAAGAAAAGAAATAAGTGTTGGCGAGGAAGTGGAGAAACTGGAACGCTCACGCACTGCTGGGGGGAACGTAAAATGGTACAACGCCTATGGACAACAGCCTGGAGGTTCCTCAAAAACTTAAAACTAGAGCAACTATATAAACCAGCAATCCACCCCTGGATATTTACCCCAGAGAACTGAACACAGGATATTTGCACTCCCATGATGATGCAGCATCATTCACGACAGCCAAGAGGGGATACAACCACGGCGTCAATTGACGAATGAGCAAGGAAAACGTGGTATAGACACACACAATGGAAAATTATGTAGCCTTTTAAAAGAGAAGAAAATCCTGTCATATGCTGCAGCATGGAAGAAACTTGAGGACATCAAGCTATGTGAAATAAGCAAGTCACAGACGGACCGATAATGCATGATTTCACTTCTTTGAGCTACCCGGAACAGTCAAATTGACAGGAATGGAAAGTAGAATGGTGGTCGCTAGGAGCTGCAGGATGGGGGAAACGGGGAGCTGCTGTTCAAGGAATGTAGAGTTTCACACATTCAAGCAGAAGGAGATCTAGGGAGGCTAAACGACAGTGTGCATACAGCTAAGGTACACTAGGAAACAGAAGAGGATAGATTTCATGTTACGCGTGCTTTTTAAGAACTAGTTTTAAGCTTTAAAAAATGATTAACACAATCGTTCAAAAGCAATGGTAGTCCCCTAGCAGCTTACTGGGGAGGGAATTAGAAGCCCAAGTCATACACAAGTAACCACAGGATAGAGCCTAATTGATTGAAAACACTAGCAACAGTACAAATGCATACATGCGTCATAGTAAATACAGACATCTAAGGGCAGTTGGTTAACGTTTGGTGTACCTTCAACAAGAATCTACACCTTAGGGTTAGTTATTTAAGAGATCTTACTCAGAGATCCACATTCCAGAAGCATCTAGAATTCCAGGTCTGTTCTGTCTCTATCTACCATTGCTTCTCTTCGGACCGTCAGACAAAGCCTCTCACTAGAATACTGTTATCACAGTGAGAACAAACGAACGAGGGCTCTAGAAGTCCCTCACTACACCGAGAGGCCACTGCTAACCTAGCGCCTCCACTTACATAGATCCTTGCACCATCATAAGAAACTGGGTTTTTAAAACAGAAAAATCCCATTCGAGGGGCTATTTACCTTTTTAATTATGACATATCCAGCGTTGGTTTGGGGATCCGTGTCAATCCCCAGCCGTCCCTCACTGTCTCCCTGTGTGATACGATACAGGATTTTAGAACTCCCGGTGAGTGGCTCATCAGCATCTGTGGCCTGGATGGTTAAGATGGTGGACCCAACCGCTGTGTCTTCAGCAAGAGTTAGGTTTCCATACTAAGAAGAAGAAAAAAAAAAACGGGAAGGAAATGAGAATATCCATTGTCATCAAGCATAATTGCCAAAGGACGAATTTGTCAGTGTGGGTTCACGATGAACACAGGTCATAATTTGCGCCAATACTGACCATGCATCTTTCCCACCGATAAATATGTGGCAGTTGATTTTGACATCAGTCATCCTCATAGACTGATATCCATGGCACCAAGAAACCATGATGAACCTCATGATGGCAGGCACTTTACATATATTATTTTCCTTAATCTATAATCCACCAAGGAAGAGAGGGTAAGAGCCTGAACTTTGGAGTCAAACAGCCTGGGGATGAATCCTCGGCTTGCCACTGAAGAGCTGGGTGACTGGAGGTCAGTCACCTCATTTCCTCAACTCTTGGTTTCCTCATCTGTCTAATGGAAACGATAGCAATACAACCCATGTCCTGTTTGCTGTGGGGTTTAAGAGAGATAAAGCATGTAAACCCCCTGAATGCCCGACCCAGGATAAGGCCTCAGGAAAGATAAGCAACAAAGCACCCTATCAAGCAGCTCTACTGTCACCTCCATTTGGCAGAAAAGCAGAGGATTGAGGTAAGCCCCACCCATGGGCACATGGCCAGTGAGTCACAGAATTGGGCCTCACGCCCACGCTTGTCCAACTCCAAAGCCCATGTCTATAATCATTGGCCCAGACCACCTCCCACCCCTCCGCTGAAGCCCCCCACCAGATCATCTCTGCGGGCACCATGACCTTAAAAATGGTAGCAGGCAGGGCCTGGGCAAGGCCTGGGGCAAGGACAGACGCCCACACGCTCTCTCTGGGGTGCCGTTCACATTTCCAACTCCCAAAGATTGATGTTCTTACCCTCAGTGTAAAACCACCATCTAGATGGGACACAAGCAACCACAACCCAAGGAAGGCTTTGTGGAGACTGAGAGGGAGTGGGCTCTCCTCCCGCTCTGTTGGGGTAGTGGGCTCTTCCTCTCATTGCGTTCAGCCCACCTCTTGCCATCCAAACCCCCTCATAAACCACTCCCCTTTCTTCACCACGGCCTCATTCCAATTTTGATTCACGATCACCACCACAGGGCTCTGGGTTGTCCCACAACTGGCTTTAAACGTCACATAACAATCTAGTCAGAAGGGCTTCTCTGTGTCCCAGAATCCATACAGATGGATTCCCCTCTCTAAGGGAAGCAGTGGTCAAGCCACTCCCAGGTGCCAAGCCCACATCGAAACAGGTGGATGCTTTTCTTGATGTTCTCAGCTGATCTTCTTTCTCCTTTCTCCTGCTCTTTCTGCCCAGTTTTCCTAATTCTTGCAAATGTCTTAAGCACATTCTTGTCTGGCTTAGCCGAGAGGTCAGCTGCTCCTTTCCTTCCTCTTATCCAGTTATTGCAAAAGGAGTTTAAATCACCCCCATATTAAATCTTTGACTAAAAATGCTTGCTTGAGGGATGCCTGGGTGGCTCAGTGGCCTGCCTTTGGCTCAGGTCGTGACCCCGGGCCCCGGGGTCGAGTCCCACATTGGGCTCCCCATAGGGAGCCTGCTTCTCCCTCTACCTGTGTCTCTGCTTCTGTCCCTCTCTCTGTGTATGAAATAAATAAATAAATAAATAAATAAATAAATAAATAAATAAATAAAATCTTTTAAAAAGGTAATGCATTTAAATGCAGATGGGTAGGGACACCTGAGTGGCTCAGTAGTTGATCATCTGCCTTCGGCCCAGGGCGTGATCCTGGAAACCTGGGATCGAGTCCCACGTCGGGCTCCCTGCAGGGAGCCTGCTTGTCCCCCTGCCTGTGTCTCTGCCTCTCTCTGTGTGTCTCTCACGAATAAATAAAATCTTTAAAAGAAAAGGTTTGTTTGAAACCTAGCAGTAATCCATTTATTGTCACAAAACACGTGATGGCAAAATGCAAGTAGCCACTCAACTCCTTCCAATTTGACAAAGATTGTGGTTGCAGCTTTTAAGCAAGCCCTTGGAAGAAACGAGCCATTGGCAGTAGTTTGTTACGGATGTTCCCAGACACGATAGCAGTGAATCGATTGTTCCCTGAGGATTTCCACTGAAGGTGGTGTCTGGCTTTGTCACCAGTGTTCTGATTAAAGCTGCCTTTCAAGTCTGGGATGTTTCCTAACCACTCGTTGCACCTTTATCCCAGAAGCAAGGGTCAGGGCCAAGTAATACGAATGAAGGGAAAACAACAGATGGAAACTACTCACGTCTGATTTTTCAAATATGGGGATCTGATCATTGATATCAATAACGTGGATCTCCACCTGACACAGGGTGTTGAAGTCTGAAAATCAAAGTCACATCACAAACATTTTCGTTAAACGGCGGGCATGAAGAGCAGAAGCCTGCAAGAAACACCTTTGGCAAGTGAAGCGACAGTCACAGCTACGATTCTGCTGACGACGTGCAGTTTTTGTGGGGATAGAGCTCTCTGCTCCCCACCTGCACCCACAGGCGGCCCCAAAAGGAGGCTGCAGAGAGCCCTGAAAGGAGCCCCTGGGCGCCCCCTGTCCCCCAACTGCCCCCTCCCAGATAAGGCTTGTTCCTGCTCAAGACTGGATCTTTTTATTTTTGCCCCTGTGAAGCAAACTCTCTTTCCCAACTAGCAAAACTTACGTAGCCTTCCAAGCCTAGCACAAAACTACTTCCAGAAAGCCTCCCCAGAGTAGCGCAGCCGGCTGTCTTTCCTTCTCCGAGCGCTTCCACACTTACCGTCCTGCATGTCCTCTGTCCTCTGTGGTGGGAAGGTCGGGTGCGCATCCCCTTTCCCCCAAATCAGGGAGGAAGTGGGACAGTTAGCCCCCTTCTGGAGGCCTGGCTACCCAGACCGTAGGAGGCAAGAGCAGGTCAGAAGTGGTGCACGGAACCCGGGGGGAAGTGACACAGGCTTTGAGGGGTGTGTTTAACAATTCCAAGACGTGCTCTAGGTTGCAGGTGCACGCTGGGTCCAAGAGGGGCACAGCCTACAGTGGGGAGGGGGCGCCGGGGAGCCCCAGAGGAGAACTGAGGCGCCGGGCCCTCTGCGCCGAGGCGTAGAACGGCTGGGCCTCAGGGCTCCGGAGTCCCACTCTTGAGGTCTGCCTCTGCCACTCATCGGGTGTGTCAGAGCTCAGCAGGTCACTCAAGGCCTCGTCGCCTCAGCTAGTTTATATACAAAGCCTGGCCAAGCAGAGCCACGGTTCCTGTCGGGATCCCTCCCGCCACCCGTGTGCCAGGCTCCAAGTGAAGGGCCTCACCTCATCCTCATTGACTCCATCTAGTTCGCCAACGAGGAAGCCACCGGGGAAAGCAGTCCAGCAACCCGGCCAAGGTCACAGGCAGGGCGGGTGCGGCCAGGCCTCCACCCCAGGGGGCCCGAGGGCTCACGGCCTATCCCACCCTTCCCCTGCCCATCCCAGGGGGCAGCCAGGAGCAGGGGGACCAGAGGGATGACAGAGGCGGGGCAGGTCCCCTGGCGGCAGCCTCGCCTACAGAGCAATGTGCAGGCCTTGCTCTTCAGGGTCTCCTGGGGATCGGTCAGTCCACCGCACCCCACACAGTCCATTGACCCCCCAGCCCTTGCCCACAACCTTCTGGGTCATTCTCCTTGAGGAGCTGAGCCCTCCGGGGTCCTGACAGCACCCCCAGGCAGTCTAACCCCACAGAAGGCATCAGCGCACCAGATGTGAGGCGGGCTTCTGATCTACCAACAACTGAATTAAAACAGTGGGCACTTATTAAAGCCTCCGTCGATCCCCAGAGCATTTGCAGACAACAAGAATGGCCAACTATGGGGGAGAAGGGGTCCCAGGGCCTGAACTCACTGGCTCCCTGCTCTGCACACCTCACCTGGGCCAGTTGTGGCCTCCCGGGGAGCGAGCCCTCTCTGCTTTTGTGTAAAACTATGTTAAGCTTAATCTCTAGGCTGCCATAGAGCACAGCTGAAGGTTGAATTCCACTCGCACACATATACACACATATATCTGTGTGTAAATCTGCTCTACGATCTGCTCCGTGTTTTCTGTAGATGTGTCATGAGCATAGACCAGTTTCTAACCTGATTTCCACCTGATGCTCTTACAGCCTTCGATTGCTTCAGGTCTCCGTGCATTTGCAGATGGAATCCCTTCTCCTTTCTAAGCCCTGCGCTATTTTGTGACGGGTCGTTTTCATCCTTCCAAATTCAGCTCAATGACAGCGCTTCCAGAAAGCCTGTTCTCTCTCCCTCCGCCCAGTCACTCATTTCCTTCATGGGCCACCTTGCACACGGTTCTTGTAATTTCTTTATTCATGCGTCCATCTCCTTCATCATGAACGCTCCTTGAGGACGGACACTAGCTCTCATTCACCCGAGTAGCCTCAGTACCTTGAATGGCATCTGATGCAAGGTAAGTGCTCAGTAACTGTTGGCTCAAAGAATGGATGGCTAATGGTGGGAAATTGCTAATTCATCATGATTTGTTACACTCACTTCCATTGTACCTCGTAACAAAATGCTAGACATATATTAGCCCCTCAATATTTGCCAAATGACTAACCTCTTAAAGGTCTGTTTTGGGGGCCCGTTAAACTCCAATCCTCTTCAGTATATCAACATCTTTACAAAGGAAAATGTGAGAGGCGGTGTGAAACAATGCTCTTTTCTTCTTTGTACCTATAGAATCTAGGACTCCTAGTGTAATGATTACTGAAGTCTTTGGTCATCTGAGATTGGATGCTAGTTAACTCAAAGAAAGATTCTTAACCTAGGAGTGTGTGTGCCCCTAAAATCAGTCTGATTCTGAATATGTTCTGAATGTGTTTTAGGGTGTCTGTGCACAACTGCCCAAAAACGTGTGCACTTGTTAGAGAATGCCCAGTGTTCCTCAGATTTTCAAAGGGTCTTGTGATCCAACAAGGATTAAGAATCACTGTTTTGAAATTGTATAGGTGTAAGGAGCAATATCTCCTGAGGTCAAACGGCCAGCTGGAAGCTGATAGAAGACAGAACTTTCCCAAAGATGCATTTCTCCTCCACTTTCATACAATAGAGTCCTTAGAGTCCAGAAGAGGGAATTGAAACAACAAGGAACTCAATTGATGATGGCCCCACTGTCGTGCTCTGACATCCATCAGCCTGTTTGCACTGAGGCCTTGCTTCTCATGCTCAGCCAGTGACTGAGCAGGGCAGGCATGCCAAGACAGGCATGTTCTAGGAGAGCATAGACTCCTCCGATGAACTACTTTGGACCGCCGTGACCTTGGCCGACTTGCCAACTTTTTTCTTGACTCTTAGTGGTCTATGGTACTCCCACCAGCCTTTCTTCACTCTGGTCTGATGGCTCTCCCAGGCTTCCCTGGACACTAGCCCACCCCCAACATTTTTTTTCTCATAGGCCTTTCCCCTAAAAAATCCTCATACATTTAATCTCCTCTTGGCATCTGCTTCTCAGAGGACTGGAACCAATATGATAATGTTGCCCAAGCTATAACTCTGGCCTCGGCCATGTTGGCCCAACTGCCTCTGTTTTCTGTGTGAGTCTTACAAAGGAAGCAAGAACTCTCAGACGGCATCCTGTAATACACCCAGGCATCAGAGCAGCCTAACAAAGCACATCTCCAAGGAAAATGGGTGTTTTCCCTTTTGACAATGAGTGTGATACTAACCTTTGTCAGACACCTGTACTGTCAGGTTGTATTGTGGAGTGTCTTGCTTCTTCAAGGACTGCTTAGCCAACTGGAACACTCCTGTGTAGGTTTGGACCAGGAAGAGTCCTTCCTTGGGAAATGCAGGGATTTGATCCACAATTTTGTATGCTAAAACCGTGCTGGCAGTGTTTTCTTCATCCCTGTCATGGGCAATAAGAGTCCCAATGTTGCTCCCTGTAGAGAAGGAATAAAGGGAATCCATCCATTACAGGTTCTATTTAATCTACTGTATTCAAAATGGCTTTACTGGATACCCAGGTTCCTAGAAAGTACTGTGAATAACTTTGAGTAGCAGACTAAAGTTCTTTCATTTATTTGGTTCTTCTCTTCCCATAATGCAGTGTGTTGAGCAGTATATTAGTCTGATAGGGCCAGTATAACAAAGTACCACAGACTGGGTAGATTTAACAACAGAAATGCATTTTCTCACAGTTTCTAAAAGCTAAACATCTGAGATCAAGGTGTTGGTTTCTTCTGAGACTTCTCTCCTTGGCTTGTCGTTGCCTATCTTCACGTGTCTTCACACGGTCATTCCTCTGTACATGTCCGAGTCCAGATTTTCTCTTTTTAGTCATATCAGATTAAGGCCAACACTAATGACAGTATTTTAACTTGAATACCTCTTTAAATACCCTAGCTCTATAATAGTCCCCCTTTGAAGTACTGAAGGTTAGGATTTCACCATATACTCTTGGGAGGGGAGACACAATTCAGCCCATAACAAATAGTGTCCTACAAAAATTCATGTCCACCTGCAACCTTAAATGTGGCCTTATTTGGAAATAAAGTCTTTGCAGATGCAATTATTTAAGGATCTTGAGATGAAATCATCTTGGATTTAGGGTAGGCCTATATCTTGTGATGGGTATCCCTATTAGAAGGAGAGAAGACACAAGATACACACGGAGGAAGTGGCCACATGAAAGGGGAGGCAGAGACCACAGTTAGGCCATAAGCTGCCAAGGAATGCCAGGAGCAACCAGAAGCTAGAGAAGACATGAAGAATTCCTCCTAGCTATCACTTTGATTTTAGACTTCTAGCCTCCAGAATGGTAGGAAAAGACATATCTGTTGTTTCAAGCCAAGTCTGGTAATTTGTTACAGCCATCCTTGGACACTAAAGGACAAGACAAATGTAACTAGACAAGGACAAGCCCACCACAGCTGGCTTCTAAGCAACTTTATGCACCACCAACCACAGAGGCTGACTCCACCCCAAAGATAACACAGGGCAAAGAACAGGCACACATCCCCTGCCTTGCTGTGGTTTATGACCCCATGTATTTTATTACTGTGAGTGTTTCAGTCCAGGGAGTTCCAGAAGACAGAGGCTATGACTCACTACTCCCTCCAGTTCTGGGTGAGTTGTAATAGGTTCTGGATCATCTTGCTCTGCGAAATGAGAATTATGGCTTTCCAACAGGCAGCAAAAATCCCCCCTTGGAGCTAAAACTCGACTACATCCCAGTTGTGGAGTTAGGTTTCACCCCTTCCCCAATCAATTTGCAATTTGCATCCATTGACTTATGTGGAAATTTGAAGGCATTTTATGGAGTTAGACGGTAAGCCCCCAAAGGGCAGGGACATTGTTTTGTACCTCTTTTAGGCTAAATATAAAGAATAGACTCAATCTCTGTTATAAGAATTCCTGGTCCATTAAGTCTACTACTTGGCACCTTGTGAAACACTGTCACAAAACAGATTCTCAACTTTAGAGAGGCAAATAGCTCCCTGGGCCCCTGAACAATTTATTCTACCAACAATGACCCCTGGCCAGTTTCAGAACCCTAGTACTATCCTCTTTCCAAAGGTAGGCAGCTTCTAAAAGGGTTCCTAATAATCCCCACCATACTGATGCCTTGGTGTAACCCCCTCCATTTGAGTGTGGGCTGGGTCCAGTGACTCACTTCCAATCAATGGAATATGATGAGAGTGATGGATGCCGCTTCAGAGATTAGGTCATAAAAATACTGCCTTTCATCTTACTCACCATTTTTCAAGCTCTCCGTGCTCCTCCAACCCCCCCCCACCCAGTTTTCTCTCTGAATCATAGGTCATATCCAACTGAGCTGCACCCTAATTCCTGACTCATAGAAACTGTGATATAATAAGTGTTTGTTTGAAGCTGCAAAGTCTGGGAGGGGGGGGTTGTTATGCAACAATAGATATCAAGTACACCAAATGTTAGGCCATATACAAAGAGACTGAGGGACCATCTGGAAGGTTCTTCAAAGATCCTCTGCCTTCATTCAGCATCACAGACCAGAACTCTGTGAGGTTTTCAAAAAGGATGATGCCACAAGTATTCCTTGGCTATTGTCACTCATTCCATTGTTACACAAGGTCACTGTTAGAAGATTCTTCCTTGTAATTAACTAAAATCCTTCATGCTGTCTTTTAACCCTTCCTGCTGCAGCAAGCATTAGAATAAATGAAAACGACAGGCCCTACACAGAACACACGGACGAAAGGCCACCTATACAGAATTTCTGGCAGCAAGAAAAACAAACAAAACATGCACATTGAGCAAACAAGCCACAGGAGCAGTGCTCATCATGCTGCCAGAATGGCACCCACTGTGTCAAAAATGTGTAGCAAGAAGAGTAGAGAGATCAAAAGAAAATGATGAGAATGTCCACAATGTATGGGAGGATCTGCCTACAAGGACAGCAAAGCCCTAGGAGCAGCAGTCGTAAGAGACTGCTGACCTTGTAAGCCTCTGAAACTTGAACAAAACAACAAACATATTTCAAGAAATGCCAGCCTATTCGACCAATGGGCTCATCACCACAGAGTAATAGCCAAGACTTGTTCCGAATCCAGGGAAGTCATAAAACTCCCAGAAATCCTAATGTTCTCGTAGTAGTTGCCCCTGTACAAAACTGAAGCTATCATTCAACACAGTAAAGGGAAATAAAGCAAGTCAAGAACAAAAGGACAAAAAAGTTAGGACTTGAACTTTATCAACCAGCTTCATGAACTATTATTTGATTCCTAGAGAGGGAGGATCAAAGGTCAAAAGTCAACTTCCATTTGTAGTGCTTACTTATGGCAGGGTATCTGATACTGGATGTAAACGTTTATCTAAATTCTTTAGCAAATTTGATGAGATTTTACCTGTTACTGAGATTTTTAGAAGGCAAATAAGAATCTATGGAAAAACCTTGCAAATGAGATAACCTTATGTATGTATATAGGATACTGGCATAAGTGGTTATGGTGCCAGTGGTGGTGGTAAGGGCGGAGAAGTAATAGTAGTTAATAGTAGCAGTAGTAGTAGTAGTAGTAACAGTAATAAGTGGTGGTAGTAGTTATAAAAGCTCCAGTTTAAGAACATTATACAGACCTTGTTTGAGTTGAAATACTGTACGGTGTGATTCCCAAAGTGTATTCAAATCTCTACGCTGTGCTAGACACGCGTAAGTGATCCCCGCCCATGCTTACCTGCCCACCTCTTACCTGGTAGAGAGGAGAAAGGGATTGCAAAGGTAGCATAAGGAGGGCAGTTACCCGGCTTTGAACACCTCTCATTTCTTACCTATGATTTCATTCTCCTGGACCTCAAATACAGTCACGGCAGAGGGACACGTAGGTGGATTATCATTAATGTCTTTAACTTTCACACGAATTTGCAGTGGGATTGAAAGCAGTTCTCCATTCTCATCCTTTGCCACAGCATAAAAAACATACTACAACAGAAAGATCAGTGTTAAGATAAGACTCCTCCATCATCCCCATTTAAAAGCGGAGAAATCAGCTATTTAATTTACCCCTTTATTTCCAATTTACTTAAAACAGGGAAACGAGACAAAATGAAACAGGTCTGGTCTGTGGGGGTGCTCTCCTGTCTCCAAAAGCAATAATGTACTGGGGTTCAGACGCAGTTTGGCATTTGGGGGCATTGTTTTTAAGTAAAATCGAATCTGTGCTTGGTTGTCCGTAGGCACAGGACTCTGTCTTTGTTGCCTGTGAAACTCTGCCCAGATTTACTCACCGAATCCTTTTCTTCTCGGTCCAAGGGCTGAGTCACATAAATACTTCCTTCCTGGTCAATTGTAAATGGGAATCTTGGCAGCTTCTCCTTGTCAACCAAGGAGTATTTCGCACCTGGCTCATTCCACTGCACCTACAAGGCCCAGAGTGAATTGTCAGGAAAGATAGGTCAGGACCAAGAGAACTGGAAAGGCATAAACAATTTTCTAGTTCTCAGTTTGAAATTTCTGACAATCTTGTTTGTATGTCTGTGTTTTTTTATGACCACTTCATATTCAACCAAAAATAAGCCTTTTTTCTTCTTTTTTCCACCAAGTTACATTGCTCAGAAAAAGCACACATGGGTATTTTTCTCCTCTAAAGCAATTCTTTGTGAACCCTCTAAGGAGGCTGTGGGTTGTTCTTTTGGAGTCTGACTGTGGAGCCTTCATATCCATGAAACATCAATTTGAGTAACAAAATGTACTTTGCAGCCGGTAGTATCTGAGGACAAAGCCATGATGGATGACAGGCTTCTAAAACTCACCAGTGAAGATGGTAAGAGTAAGAGGAGACACTGTAACCTCTTCTCCACTCTGCATTTAAGTAAGACAAATAGTACATAGATAAAGCACATTCCTCTCTTAAATACTTTTTTAATTTATTTTTTATTGGTGTTCAATTTGCCAACATATAGAATATTTAGTCTTAAAGACTTCAGAGATAAGAATAATTGCCAACTCCTACTGTTGTTTGTAAACAACCTAGCAAAAAAGAAATAAACTCAATAGTAAGACCAGTCCACTTGCTAGAGACAGAGCGCGGCCTCTCTGATATTCTAATACTATTAATAACACCTACTGGGGAGTTGCCACATGCCAGGTGCAATTCGAAACACTTTCAAGTGTTATTTCATTAAATTCTCAAAGATTTCAATGAGGTAAAGCAGTGGAGACTATTGTTAAACCCATTTATGAATGAAGAAACTAGGGCACAATGTTTAAGGGACTTGCCCAAGGTCCTATGGCTATCTGACATTTCCAGACTGAGCTATTCTCTTAGACCAGCTCAGGAAGGGTATCAAGGAGCCACTCTGGTCCCTTGTTAGTTATTTAAGTACCACCCTCTTGTCCAAGGTAAAGACCATGTTCTTAGTTCTAAAGGAGCTCCCCTGTGTCCTAAAAAATTCAGTCTGACTTCTTTTCTCTTGAGGTGACCCCTTCATTTTTCTTCCTGGGCTTCAAGACACCCAAAGCACTTTTCCCGGGCCTGGGTATTAGGTGCAGCAGGCTAAAATTTCTCTACTTCAACAGCCCTGAGAGCAAATAAGTATGTATATTCTTTTTTAGCATTTATAAGTCCTTATGGGGATAACCTAAATAATAAATAAGACTTTGCTAAAGGCCTAAGTCTGAAATTCTCCTGGTTGTTGGTCCTGACACATTTTCTTAGCTGGAAAAACAGGATACATCTTGCTTTCATTCTTTTTTTGTCCTCCCTGAAGGTGAAGTTCATTAATTCAGCATTTCAACAATTAAACATCCTTTTAAGATAGACAATAGATACAATGGGATGGGCCATTCCAATGCCTCTTAACAACAACACTCATTCAGAAAAACCTTATGGAAACTACAAACTGAGACTCGTAACATTAATACCTTTTATCCACTTTCACAGATACTACCTCTGAGTTAATCTCTACAACAACCAGAGAGGTGTTATTATCCCCATTTTATTGATGAGAAGTTGGGGCTCAGAAGAATTAAATAGCTTACTCATGATCGATCATTAAAATAATGGAGCAGGCACATGGGTTTGGTTATCTGCTTCCAAATCCAGTGCTCTTGCACTAAACCCACAGCTTTTGTGTCAAGCAACCTCCTGATCTTCCAGAAAAGGTAGAGCTGAGTGGAGCCAAGGGCAGATTTTCAGGATCTAAGGTAGGAGGAGATCCTAGGGTAAAAGCTTCAGCTGTGGGTGGAAAGAGGGGGATATGTGAATGAAGAAGAGAGGCACATATAGGACATAGAGTTGCTGGAGGGTGATCTCCAAGGGTACAGGTTGCCTGCTTGACTCCTACTCTTAGCCAGTCCTATGTCTGTCCCTCAGTCTGTGATGGGATGAGTGTGCTGGATAAAGATTCTCTCACAAGAAAAAGAAGCAGCTTTTCAAAAATATTTACTATTCCTATTCAAAGCACGTACTTACACATGATCTGTGCATCATATACAACCCTCTCCAGTACAGCCATATCCTGTTCTACTGACAGTAACAAACATTAGTGATATATACTGGGAAAGGGAAGGCTAACAAAGTTCTCTTTTAAAGCTTGTGTGCATGTATGTATCTGAATCCCAGCTGGTAAAATCCAGAGCCTGCCCATGATAATAAACTAATAAACTCCAACACTTGAGGCCAGAAACTTTATCTACTTAGTTTGTCTTATAATTATACTGTGTAAAAATGTACCAAATAAATATATTAGTGAAGACCAGAAGGGTGGGCCTCTACAAAATGAGGCCATTTATCTAGTAGTCTCAAGACATGCTTTGGGTACTACCTGAGTGATTTTGAGGGGGTGAGGATCAGTTGAGTTTTCTACAATCTCCAATAGTTCTGGTGCTTTCCAAATATTCTCCTTCACCATAATATCCACAGATGTGCTGTCACTGAAAGAATTCTCATTCTGGCCTCCCATGTCCTTCACTGAGACCACCAGATTGTAGTTAGAATTCTTAGTGGGATCCAATTCCAGAGCTCCTATGGGAAATAGGAGAGAAGAGAAAAGGAAATGTCTTCAAAGTTGACACAGATCTAGGTCCCTTTTTTCTGACTCAGACAGTCCTGTGAGGGCATCGCTTGACTTACCATCACGGGTAAGTGAAATTCCCCCCGTTTTGTTGTTGATCTGAAAGTACATGACGTTGTTGATCTTGGGGAGCTGGATGACAATTTCATAAACAAGCTGACCATTGGGTGTGGCTGGATCATCCAGGTCTGTAGCATTGACATACATGAAGGGCTTTCCTGTTTAACAAAATATACCCAGAGGGGGGAAAAATGGATATTAATTGAAGTCCAAACCAACCATAGCCACTTTTATCTTCTACAAGGCAGAGAAAGAATGGAGGAATTTATACCACTGGAGAAATAAATCTTTATTCTACTTCCTTAAGCTAAGATGGTGTTTCTCAAAGTATGGTCCAGGGACTTGTAGGGGTCTTAGAGATTATTTTCAGGTTGATAGAGTCAAAACTCATGCGTGTATAAAAGATCCACCAAAGCACAAGATAATTCAATTGATTTTAGCATAAAGGAGTATCAAAAAAGATATTGATATAGTTTCAGGTTTCATATTGCCACCAGCCTTTAGGAAACCACCACTTGGGGGATCCCTGGGTGGCGCAGCGGTTTGGCGCCTACCTTTGGCCCAGGGCGCGATCCTGGAGACCCGGGATCGAATCCCACATCGGGCTCCCGGTGCATGGAGCCTGCTTCTCCCTCTGCCTGTGTCTCTGCCTCTCTCTCTCAATCTCTCTCTCTCTGTGACTATCATAAGTAAAATAAAAATTAAAAAAATTAAAAAAAAAAAGGAAACCACCACTTGTGAAGTTCTGGTGTAGTACCAAAGAATATCCACAATTATCTGAAAATTCTATTACAATACTCTTCCCTTTTCCAACTGCATTTCTGTGTGAGGCCAGTTTTTCTTTATATGCTTCAACCAAAATGGCACATGGCAACACAATGGATGCAGAAAAAGACACAAGAACTCAATTATTTTCAACTAATTGACCCAATTATTAAAGAGATGTGCAAAGATTAAAACAAACTCATTCTTAATTATTCCTTTTGTCTTTGGAAAATAGCCAGTTTTCATTAAAATATGTTTATTATTACTTACGATGAATTAAATTTTTAAAACTCTAATAAAATAAATATTGATAGATATAATCAATGATGTACTGGAGCCAGCTCATGAGAGCCAATGGTTGCATTTCTAAAACTTTTTCAGCTAATCATTAACACTATTGGTAGCTTAAAATAAGCCATGGGGGAGCATTTATACTACAGAAATTGGAAAAATCCTACAAATCAGAGTTTTTCCCCTCAGGGAGATAGCTATTAAACATTTACCAGCACATCATTTTGTAAAACTCATATTTTTAAAAGAACGCAGGAGCCCTGAGACCAAAAAGTTTGGGAACCACTGATCTAGAAGAGATCTAGTAGAGAAAGAAAGTGTAAGACTTGGAAGATTTTTTACTTCGCAGAATTCATAAGTGAGTCTCTAGTTGTAATCTCAGGGACAGAGATGCTCCAGGTAATAAAGTGGAAGGAATAATCTTCCTGAGTTATTGGAAGTGGGCATTGAAGAGAAAGAAAGAGAGAAGATTAAGTAACATAGAGGGAAGTTTGACAGTGAGTTGGTAGAAATGGCCGAGAGTCTTTCTGAGAACTCAGAAATCTAATATTCACATATATCATATTCATATTATGACATAATGCTCCTTCGTCTCCCCAGATCTTCAATAAAGCCATACGTATACCTATGCCTTGATGAGGGACTCTTATGGAAATGAAGGATAGAAGCAAAGTGTAGGGGATGAGCTGTAAGCAGAAGTTGCAAATAAGAGAAGAAAAGGTACTGGGAGCCAACAGTGACCATGAGCATGAAGATTTCTGAGAGAATTTAGGAGAATGTGCTCACCTTTCCAGAGTATTCTTCAGTGTCCTAAAGCTGTAAGGTGTTCTAAAGCTCTTTCTAGAATCATAGTTCTCAACTGGGGTGACTTTGCCCCCACTTCCCCTCCAAAAAGTGACATTTGGCAATGTCTGGAGGCATCTTTGTTGTCACAGCTAGGGGGTAGGGGTGGCCACTGGATCTGGTGAGTAGATGTCAAGGATCCTACTAAACACCCTACCGTGCACAGAACAGCTCGCGACAAAAAGAGAATTATTGGGTCCAAGATGTCAATAGTGCCAAAGCTGAGAAGCCTTGTCTTAGACCAATGAGGATAATAAACTAACTCCTGGAGGACTGCTGTGAAATTTAAGCATGACAGGAAGTACTTAATGAATGATGCTGCCGCCCTCAGCGCCACAAATCTGCCCCTTCTGCCTCACACTCCTGCACCTTTCCACAAGTATCTCTGGACTCCTGCCGCTTACCTGGCCGAGAGTTCTGTCTTACTGAGCCTTCATACTTTAGCTGGAGAAATGTGGGTCGATTGTCATTGATGTCTTTCACTTCTATGGTGATGGGAACTGGGCCCTGCACCGTAGCTCCTTGAGCGTTCAAGGCTGAGACCTGACGTAGAAAGGAAAAGGAAACCACCTTGAGAAGTCTGAACTTCATATCCTACGCCCGAAAGTCAGTTGAAGGAAACGAGAGCTCCAAGATCCAAAAACCTGGTGACTGTAGGGGAGAAAGACACCTATAAAAGCCTCATATTGGGAGCTACTAAAATAGGGACCCAATCAGTTAAACCCCACTAATTATGGCCGCATTTTCCCAGTAGTAGGGTAATGCCTGACACTGGACATGCTTCTTTTCTAAATAGAGTTAGTGAAATAAGAACACTTCGACCCTTACGGGTATGGACGTGCCATGTCCTCATACCGAGCAGTTTAGTGGCCAACTTGCAAAGCCAATAGAAGTTACCAGGTGGGAAGCTTTTGCTTGCTTTTCTGTCCTACAATTAGCTCTCTACTATTGCTGTGTGTTCAGATACCAACCATGAAAACCTAAGGAGGGCAAAGAGAGAGGTCTCTTTAGTCAGAGCCTCTGATTGTTGATCACTTCTGCTTCTTGAAAGGCCCATCCCAGCACTGATGCTGCCTTCTCTGTGGGTCCAAAGTCCACGCAAGAGCCACAGGCAGATACCACCGAAATATCAGAGAAGCATTGGCTTGGTTTGATCCAGGTGCTTACGCATGGCCGTACTTAAACAAGTAATGCCAGCTGAGGGCCTGGGCAATTTAAATTGGGTTATGCTGTTTAAAAAGCCTTAGGAAGAGGGTATCTTTGCCACACCCAAAGGGGCATCCGTTTGGAGTTGGTAAAAAAATGGACAAATGAGGTTTGCAAAGCATGTCATTAACATCAAGAGAGCCGTAACAGGATTCTGTGACAGAGATGAAGGTGCCAGTGACACTTCCAGGACGAAGCTAAAGGATGCTCAGAGAGATTGGAGTTAGGTTCACCTGGAGTTTGTGAACAGCTCTTGTTTCTCTATCCAGGGCTCCGTTATGATACAGAAGTCCATCTGGTTGTATCTGAAATATGCCATCTGTCTCTCCAGTTAGTTTGAAAGTCATAGCAGGAGGACTGGCCTTAAACTGGGAAAAAGCAAAAATCAGATTAGATTGTAAGGACAAACAATGTTGTTTGTAGAAAGTCACCAATTTCAGGTAACATTTTCATTTGTATAATCACTAAATAAGATCCGAGTTTTAAAGTGATACATTCTAGGGTCGCCTGAGTGGCTCAGTCGGTTAAGCATCTGCCTTCTGCTTGGGTCATGATCTCAGGGTCCTGGGGTTGAGCCTCATGTTGGGCTCCCTGCTCAGGGGGGGAGTCTGCTTCTCCCTCTCCCTCTGCCCCTCCCCACCCCCATGCTCATCCTCTCTCTCTCTCAAATAACTAAAATCTTTAAAAAAATAAAGTGGTACATTCTAAAAGTTTGCTCAAACATTAACTATTTAACCTTTAAAATACATTCCCCTCAAGAAACAATGTATGATATAATTTAACACATTGACAAAAGCCAACCGATCTTTAAATTGTAGCTGGAGTTAGCTGAGATTTTTCTGAGAATATCTGAGAGCTTTAACGTTGCTAGCTTCTAAGGAACATTAAAAGAGATAACTTTATTGCTAGGATAAAAAAAGATGTCTTCCAGTATTTCTAAACATTGTGACAAAGATTAAGAGCTATTTTAATATTAAGGAAAAGAATTTAAAAGTAGCTTTAACTTGATAAAATTCTATATTACAATCTCTTAATTACATTTTCAGAAGTGAAGAAAATATCAATAATTATTCATGGAATAGTTATAGCACTTTTAAGACCACAAGAACAGAAAAGTCATATATAAAAAGCAGATATAAAAAAAAGCATATATAAAAGTTTGTTCAACTTCATTAATAATTTTAATATATATTTTTATATCTTTATTGATGGATTAAAAATCAGTAACAGCCAATATTGTAAAGGATGTAAAGAAACACATGTATTAATGATGGAAATTAACACAAATTTCCCTTTGGAAATAACTTGAGGCATAGAATGTATCCTTTGATAGCAAACATCACTAAACAGAATTTATCCGAAGGAAATATTTTTCAAACAGTAAACTTCATGTATGTAGTACTAAGTAGCCTTCTTTACAATGCTGGAGAGTAGAAAACTTGTAAATGATCAAAAATTAAAGATGATAAAATGATTACAGCACATAAAGTTGACAGAACATTAATCACTAAAATGTTCATTCTATAAATTATGAAGCAGCATGAGAAAAAAATGATATTATGGAAAGTAACAAAAGGAGACTGTAACAGCAAACCTAAACTATGATTGTAAAGTACCAAAAGGTTTCATGTCAGTGGGCAAGATATGGAAAAAAATAATTAGTATGTTAAGTGGGTAGAACTGTGGGTGAATACTTTTTTGTGTTTGCTTGTTGATATTATGTTGTTTATATAACAAATGAAAGTATTACTATTTTGTGTTTTAAGGATATCAGTGGGAAAGTTGGAATGAGGATCTGAAAAAAAAAAAAAACTTTCCCTCCATATAAGCAATGAGAAACTGGAAAAAATTGTAAATAAATATCAACTTTTTCAGAACCTTGGAAAGTAACCAAATGCTTGCAAAATCCAAGGAGTGTTTATTTAAGAAAATTACTAGCAATAAGAACCAAGCTGTGTGATTACATTGACTTGCCCTAATTCCATAGTCTTCTCTTAAGATATGCAGTAGCCTTGAAACCCAACAGCCTCACAGCCAGAGTATATGGAGGGGGAAGAAAGGGTTTGGAGTTCCCCCAAACCTCCATTCCCAGACAACTGCTATTATCCAACTTATTTGGAAGTTCCCTGGAAACACCTATTCAAAGGGCTTGTCTCTATTTGACCTCAGAGTTTACGCATTACAAGCAATTTTTCTCTTGGGGAATTTGTCAAAAATAATCTCAGCAATTGTTTAACATTGCAGCTACCTGAGGCAGTGGTAACAATTGCTGCAAACAAGAAACTGACCACTGACCAAAATACTTAAAAGAGTTAACCTAGGGAGTAAGATGACCCTAGGGGGCATTGAAAATGTCCAATATAGGAGCTCTTGGGTGGCCTTGTTGGTGAAGCATCCAACTTTTGATTTCAGCTCAAGCCATGATGTCCGGGCTGTGAGATTGAACCCTACATCCATTTCCACACTCGGCAAGGAGTCCGCTTGAGATTCTCTCTCTCTCCCTCTCCTGCTTATCCCCCCTGTTTGCACTCTCTCTCCTGTTCTATGTATAAAATAAATAAATAAATCTTTAACAATAATTAAAAAATAAGAAAAGAACAAGATCCAAGTAACTGAAATCAGGAATGTAAATGGGATATCACTACCAACACCACAGAGATAAAAAAGGGTTAATGAGTACACGATAAGTAATTATTTCCCCCACAAATTAAACAACCTCAGTGAAATGGATGAATTCTTAGACAGGCAGAAATTATCAAAACTGACTAAAAAATAAATAGGAAATCTGAGTAAAACTATAACAAGTAAAGAGATTGAATTAGTGATCAAAAAACTTTTATACAAAGGAAGGTCCAGTACCAGTTGGCTTTTATTGGTAAATTCTACTTAACACATAAAGAAAAAAAATAACACCAGATCTTCACAGATGCTACCAAAAAGTAGAGTAAGGAATACTTCCCAATTCATTCTAGGAGGACAGTATCATCCTGACATGCAAATCAGAAGAGACAACCCAATAACGCTGCCGACAATTTTCTTATGAATATAGATGCAAAAATCTTCAACAAAATACTAGCAAACTAAATTTAGCCACATAGAAAAACAATTATATACCATGACCAAGTGGAATTTACACCAGAATATGAGGCTGATTCAACATATGAAAATAAATTAATTTAATACTCTATGTTAATAGAATAAAGGACAAAAACCAAATGAATATCTCAATAGAGGCAGAAAATCATTTGACAAAATCAACATTCTTTCTTGATTAAAAATAAAATACTCAACAAACTAAGAATAGAAGTTCATTTCTTCAACCTGATAAAGACATCTAAGAAAAACCCCACAGCTAACCTTATAATTAAAGACTAAAAGCTTTCCCCAAATGATCAGAAATAAGAAAAGAATGCCCAATCTTGCCACTTCTATGTAACACCACACTCAAGATCCTAGGCAAGAAAAATAAAAAGGATCTAGATTAGAAAGAAAGAAGTAAAACTATCTCTATTCATAGATGACATGATCTCATATATGGAAAATCCTAAAGAATCTAAAAAATTTAGTATAACTAATACAGAAGTCCAATAAGTTTGCATAATAAAATATTAATATGAAAAACCAATTGTATTTCTATATGTTAGCAAAGAACAATCTAAAAAAGATATTAAAAATAAAATAAAAATGATATTAAGAAAACAATTCCATTTAAAATAGGATCAAAAAGAAAATAACACTGTGGGATTAAAAAAAAAATTAAAAAAAAAAAAAAAAAAGGGATCCCTGGGTGGCGCAGCGGTTTGGCGCCTGCCTTTGGCCCAGGGCGCGATCCGGGAGACCCTGGATGGAATCCCACGTCGGGCTCCCGGTGCATGGAGCCTGCTTCTCCCTCTGCCTGTGTCTCTGCCTCTCTCTCTCTCTCTCTCTCTCTCTCTCTGTGACTATCATAAATTAAAAAAAAAAAATTAAAAAAAAAAACGCTGCAGGATAAATTTAACCAAAGAAACATAATATTTGTAAAGTGAAAACCATAAAACATCGCTAAAAGAAATTAAAGAAGATCTATATACATAGAAAAACAACCCATTAAAATTAAAAGCTTTTGCGCTGCAAATGGCACTATCAAGAAAGTGAGCCAATAATCCATAGAATGTGAGAAAATATTTGCAAATCATATATCTGATAAAGGGCTTGTATACAGAATATAAGGAGCTCTTACAACAATAAAAGACAAATGACCCAATTAAAAAATAGGCAAGAGGTTTCTCCAAAGAAGATACACAATTAGCCAATAAGCACTTGAGAAGCTACTCAACATCATTCATCATTAGGGAAATGCAAATCCAAACCACATACCCCCAAAGTACTATTTCACCCCCACAAGGATAGCTGTAATAAAAAACACAGATAATAACAAGTATTGGCAAAGGTGTAGAGAAATCATGATATGTAGAGAAGTCATGGAGAGAAACCTGTATACGATGCTGGTAAGAATGTAAATAGTTCAGTTGCTCTGAAGAAGTTTTACAGTTCTTCCAAAAGTTAGACTCTGAATGAACTACGATCCAGCAATCCCACTCTGAGGTACACATCCAAGGGAATTGAAAACATACATGTCGTCACAAAAAGTTATACATGATTGTCCCTGATGCCATGATTCATAGTAGCCGTAAATGTCCAACAATTGATAAATGGCTATTCAAAACGTGGCATATACCCATACAGTGGAATATTATTCAGCTACATAAAGGGAATGAAGTGTTAACATCTTCTACAATATGCACAGACTTTGAAAAACAGGCTTAGTAAAAGAAACCACACACGAAAGGTCACATGCCTGACTTGATCTACGTTAAATGTCCAGATAGGCAAGTCTACAGATACTGAATGTAGATTTGGGTTTGCCAGGGGCGAGGAAGGGAGGAGAACAGGGATGGCTAATAGATACAGTTTTTCTTTGAGGCTGATGAAAAAGTTCTAGAACTAGATAGTGGTGACACTTGCACATCTTTGTGACATATTAAAAATCAACAAATTGTGGGAAATATCAGAAAGGGAGACAGAACATAAAGACTCCTAACTCTGGGAAATGAACTAGGGGTGGTGGAAGGGGAGGAGGGCGCGGGGTGGGGGTGAGTGGGTGACAGGCACTGAGGGGGACACTTGACGGGATGAGCACTGGGTGTTATTCTGCATGTTGGCAAATTGAACACCAATAAAAAATAAATTTATTATAAAAATAAAAGAACGCAAAAAATTTTTGTATATTTTAAAAGGATGGATTTTATGTGTGAGCTAAATCTCATGACAAAGAAGAAAAAAAAAATGACCTGTCTCAGATTTGCCTTCTACTGTCTTATGACCTGGAAACCCCTAGACTGCTGAGCTGGAGCTGGTTGCAAATCCTCAACGAAACAAGTTTACGGCTGTTTAGTTCTTTAGGTCTTTTTGTTTGTTGTTTGCTTGTTTGTTTTTAAGATCTATTATTAGGCCACGGACCAGCCTCATGGGGCAGTGAACTTGTTTTGCGGCTCCCAAACCCTGGCTCCAAACACTCCAAGGGGCGCTCAGCGAAGGGATCTGCACAACTCCTCCTGCCACTGCAGCACAGAGCCCCCAGTGCACCTTCCCATGATGGGGTTTGCTCCCTCTTCTCCCCGTACAAAGATAGAGACCTGTTTTCTAATCTCTGCTCTGCCATTAATTTATTGAAGCCTCAGTTTCCTTATCTGTAAAGCAAGCCAAGGGTACCAAAAGTTCTAGGGCTTTTCTAACGCAGAGATTCTGGGATCTCAGGAAGGACATCCCCTTCATCCCCAACTCCTCTGCTCCCCATAAATAAGAAATAAGAAACAATAATCCCATAAATAAGAAATGTTCAGCTGCGGCAACAGAGTTGGCCAGAAAGATAGGCCCTGTAGGGTGGCTGCCAGACGAAGAACAGAAGAAGGAAAGCACCCCAAGGAATGGGATCCTCAGAGACTTAGCTCACGCCACCCAGGCAGTTTTTAGGTCAATGGGGTTGGTAACTCGGGGGCTGCGTCTCTATGGTCCCAACTTGGTTCACTAGCTCGGGACCTGGGCTCTCCGGACACCTCTGCACTCTCCGTCCTCACTACACGCTTCCCTCTGGCAGCTCAGGCAGGTGTCCATGCTGTGCCTCCGCTGAAGCCTCTTGTCCTCTCCCGGCGTGACCTCCTCCGTCTGCAGAGCTCTCAGAGCATTTGCTGTCCCCGCGTGCATGACCTCTGTGAGCGGGGGGCTCAGGGCCTCTATTGCCCCCCACCCAGCCGGGGGTGGGGATAGAGATCCATGGCCCCGCTGCGGCCCACGCTCTGCAGCCTCCTGTCTCTGCTCTGTACACAGGTCTGTCCCATGAAACAAATGCTTGGCAGCTGACAGAAGCATTCCCCCACCCCCGAGGAAGGAGTGCAGCAACCCTCCTCTGCTCCCCCAGCACGTGGAGGGGGGGTCACGGGCGTACCCCAAAGGGGACCATCCTCAACCACTCCAAGGTCAATGGGCTTCCCCAGCAGATTTCTGGTAAATTCAGGAATATTTTCTCCCTCCACATGGTATTTCCAGAATGTTTTCAGTGTCCTTTATTGCTGGAGTCTCCTACTCCCATCTACAGGCCTCCCCTCAATCCAATGCTCTTCTCAAGGACCCCCCATAGGAGATGGCCACCTTGCAGCATGGCCCGCCCATAGGCAAGAGTCCGGGGGTGGCTTGGGAGGAGGCAGCCAGGAAAAGCCCACATTCCAGCGCCACCCCAGAGAACCCGCTCCTTCATGGGTTTCAAGCAGCATGCTCATTGGAGACAGGCAGTCAGAGGGCCTTCTGCTCCAGAGGCTGGTCCCCTCCCTCCCCTGTGGGAGGGACTGAGCTCTGGGCACCACACGCCCCACCCCAGGGACGGGAGTACTACCCCCCGCCCCCGCCTCCAAACACAGATAAAGAAGTCTGGCTGAGAATGTCCTGCACACCCCCTCGCAATGCCAAAGCCACCCATCTCTCTGTTTCTGACTTAGCTTCTGAAATCATTCTCGACAGTGAGATCTGCTGTGCCTCTATTTCATTTCCTGCTATCTGGTAGATGAAGGAGTAAAGTCCACCGAGAGAGCCCGTAAAATCAAGATAACAGTGATCAAGAGGAGCCCTTACCTGGAATATGACTTGACTCCCTTGTTGGCCTTCGAAAACAGAAAATGTCATAGGCTGCAGGGGTCCACTAAACTTCCCCTCGTGGCTATATCCAGTTGCCTGTCGAAAAGGGAAAGAAAAAGAGAAAATTGGCACACCCCTCATCACGAACCTGCACGTGCCTCTTGCTGGGTTTCTTATGGCTTTTCCAGGACTGACGCGTGAAACACAGGATTCTAACCTAGCTCAGAGCAAGGCTAAACAGAGTCAAAGCAGGGAGGAAGGCATTTTTGATAGTTTTGAGCCTCGACTATGTCAAGGTGGCTCACCGTGAGCCTCACACAGGTTTTCTCACTTGACCATTCAAGCAACCACCCCGTGGGGAGAACATGAACACTCCCGTATCGCAGATGAGGCTCACTGAGGGGAGGCTGCTGGCCCAGAGCAGGGCACACACGCTGGGATCCAACTGAACGAAAGCTTCTACCTTCCCGCAATGCCATTGACCCTTCCAGGGACCACACGGGTTTACACCAGCTTCTCAAAACACCTGTCCTCTACTCCCAGGGTTTGTAAGGTCTACAGAAGGTTCCCAGTGCCCTACAGTTCACGGTCACTTCAAGGACAACTGAATTCATAAGGAAGAAAAATACGTGGCTGTGTTGAGTACGGTGCCTACCTGGCACCCAGGTACATGACTAAGATTTGACTTTAGCTCTCCGAACCTCCATTTCGACTGTGACTTCCAGAAACGCTCACTATTTTGACATTTGATTAGCATCTGTACTCGTGGGGGACAGAAGAGAACAAAACGTTTCCTTCGAGCAGGAGTCCTGCGATGCTTCTAAAACCCAAAGGCCCTGAACCTGGCAGGCGAGCAGGCTCTGCAGACGCCCAAACCCAGGCTGGAAGAGAAGCACGGTGGCCGGGACAGTGAGGACCAGAAACTGCCACGTGCTGAGCTCTGTCCTAAGCACGGTCAATCCCGACGACATCCTGGGGGCAAAGTCTTACCCGCAGCTCAGTTTCACAGGCAATGAGACTACGATGCTGCACTCCAATTGAGCCATTTGGCCAGGTAGTGACAAGAAGCAGGACTTGAACCCACAACTCTGCAATGGGTATTCTCAGCACTATGCCCCACTACCCACCACAGGGACCAAAACTGGCCGAGGCAACCTGGCAGGAAACAGGGGCACCAAGGATGTGCAGGAGGGCGTGAGTCCCACCATTCCCAACCTGGGAGGTCACAGCAACCCCTGCCGACCCTCTGTCCTTCCAAAGCCAGGCAGGGCACCGAGGTGGCACACAGGGTGACAGCCAGCCACCAGCCCACCCAGGGAGGGTGCCCTCTAGAACGAGGGACGCAGCACCCACACATGAGGCTGGTGTCCCCTCCTTGTCACGTGGTCCTTTGGGTCTCCTCCTTGTGTAGAAATCAGAGGTGCGCTACAGTAGGATCGATGTCTGGTAAGTACGAGCAGTAGATGGTTTGGGGGGCTGGGGAGGCCCATCCGAGAAAGTAAGAGAACTGGGGGGCAGAGGACTTGTTTTCCACTCCCTCAGGAAGTGGGAGAAGCAAGTACACTCTGGGGATGGACGAACTGAGAAAACCCCAAAAGCCAACCATGTAAAAGTGTAGGGGATGGGCTTCCACCAACCCCCTTGGTTCACTGAGTCTGGACTAACTTGATGCTGGTTGTCTGGCGAGTGAAAACCCAGAGGGCTTTGGGATTTGGCCCCACCTGCCTCAGGGCCCCACTGCCCCCAGCCACCGCCAGCCTCCCTCCTCGGCCAGAAGCCATGGGGTCTCTTTCCCGGACTCCCTTGCAGCTATCAGGGAGCCAAGTGCCCCGGCTTCGCTGCATGAGACTAATGGGGGGGCTGCTGGGGTGGGGTCTGCTCAAGCTTTCCTTCTTCCTGGTGAGAAAGGCCAGAGGCGCTGGCAGGGCCGCCCAGCTCCCTGCTTGTGCCCACCACAGAGCCCCGAGGGGCCTCAGGCTGCCCGTGTACCTGAGGCCCCTTGGTACCTGAGGAAAGCGAAGCTGGGCCTACTGGAGCCACCCCAGAGCTGCACTTGCTACCGCCCGTCCCGCAAGCATCCTTCACCCACGGAATAAACTTACAGGCTTCTCCTAGCTCATCACCTCCTTTCCTTAGGAGTATCTTCCTCTGGGGGCTCTGTCTCCCTGCACCCCTTTTGCACATCTTCTCCTCCAAGGAGCCGGACACAAGGACAGGGCGCAGATGCCCAGGCATCGCCACGGTTGGTACAGACACGGGCAGTGCCTTCTGCGTAACAGCAAACCACTGTCCATCTTCTGCTCCCTTCAGCCAGCAGCCAGCCTTTGAGCTGCTCACACGGGCGACGGCACCCAGACGACACCCCCGTTAGTCAGTGTATCTCAGTGCCAAGGTTCAAAGTTGGGTTCTCATAACAGGTCAGCAACTCTCGCTTTGGGCCCACTATCATGGCTCTGTGGGCTACAAAGATCTCAAATGCACATGTGTGTTCTGACTCATCCAGCCATACTCCCAGGACTGGGAAGGTGATGGGGGGAGCTTGTGAAAGGAAAAGAGGGTCCAGGGACGCCTGGGTGGCTTAGCAGTTGGGCACCTGCCTTCGTCCCGGATCGAGCCCCACATTAGGCTCCCTGCATGGAGCCTACTTCTCCTTCTGCCTGTGTCTCTGCCTCTCTCTCTCTCTCTCTCTATGTCTCTTATGAATAAATAAATAAAAATCTTAAAAAAAAAAAAAAAGAAAAATAGGGTCCCTGCAGGAGTTGGAGGGATAACACCCGCCATCTTGCACAAAAAATAAAAGGAAGGGGAGGGAACTGACACTTTTAATGCTTCCTATGCAACAGCTGTGGGACCAGACCCCCCACACACATGAATTCTTCTGATCCTCAACAAGATCAGAAAAGTATCTCCAGAGAAGTCCCACGGTAGCGATGTGGATAATGTGGGGTGAAGCCAGCTCGGCTAGGCCACCAAGCCCCAACTCTGAGCCACACTGCTCCTGTGCCTTCCAGCAAGGACACATGTGGCAGCCAGATCCGCCTGCCCGGCGTGGCGCTATGTGCTGAGGCTACAAAGGTGACTCAAAGGTCCACGTGAGTGTAGACACTGAATATTTAAGACGCTATAGTAAAGGGGTGTCTGGGTGGCAAGTCAGATAAGTGTCTGACTCTTGACCTCAGCTCAGGTCTTGATCTCAGGGTTGTGAGTTCAAGTCCCACACTGGGCTCCATGTTGGGTGTGAAGCCTACTTTTTTTTAAGGTAAAAATAAAATGAAATGCCGTAGGAATAATTATAATAACCAACAACAATAATAATAATAGCCAATATTTATCCAGTGCTTAGACTGTGCCTGTCACTGATCCAAGTCACTTTATCCTCAAGATAAATGCATTATCTCATTCAATTGCCACAACAACCAATAAGGCAAGCCCTTTTATTAGACCCATTTCACAGGGCAGAGAACTGAGGTTCAGAGCTTAAGTAGCCCACCCAAGTTCCTATCACTAGTAAGTGGGAGTGCCAGGTTTGTACCTCGGTCTGACTTCACGTACAACCCTGAGATAATATAGATAGCAAAAGACATTTGACAGGATAAGAAGAGGAGACAAGTCAAGAGGAGACGTTTGACTTGTCCTAGTGACAAGCTTTGAGGCCTCTGGTCTGTGCAGAGGCACCTTGCTCATAAAATTTGACCTGTGGCTTCCTTCCTTCCCCCAGGAGGAAGGCTCTAGTGTGTTTACAAGTGTGGCTCTATTTCATTCAGTAAATATTCTGAACTGTGATGGCTCTCGGGGGGCTCTCAGGAGGTTAGAATTCGATGTCATTTTTGGGTCCCAGAAGAAAAGAAACAAGATTTTGAGGTGTGAGGACCTAGTGACTTCCTTCCAAGGAGAAAGCCAATGCTTCCCCATAATCTTCCTTCATAATACAACAGATTGTTAGGCAAGTATATGAGCCTCACTAATAAAACAAAAGTCGGCCCCCCACTATGTACCCAAGATCGAGGACTGGGCCTCTCCAGATGCCACCCGGCAACATCCTCTAGAAGCCTGTCAGTTGGAGAGGGTTGGCTCACCAAATACCTAAGACAACTTTGACCAGAAAAGCCCAAATCTTATACTGGGGGAAAAAAAAGTACAGAGGAGAGTTGAAAATAGAGAAAATGGTTTTCTTAATATTTCAGTGGTAATTTTTCGTGGTCAAAGTAAAAAGAAAGTAATGATTAAGGGACGTAGACTAATATATACATACACACATAGACTATATATACATATAGACTATATGCACATAGTAATATATGCCTCAGGATACTTTTCTTTCCAGATTCCCCGAGCTATGCATGAAGGCCTAAACATGAACACACGGAATTGTTTTAACCCTTGCCCACTAAGTGGTATTGGCTTTTAACAGCTGGGGAGAAAGTACCTCCTTGGTTGAAGGGTAGACATCTGACTTGTAGCCGTTTCATTGAGAATATCACCTTAGGGCAAACTATGTGTCCTTCGTATACAATTTAATTCTGATAGACTTTTTTTTTCAAGTCATAATAATCATTGTTTCCCTGGTATGAGGTAGAAAATGGCAGAAAATAGTCTAGCAAATAAATAAAGAACATCCTCTTACCAAATGAAGTGTAAGGAGACACAAGCAACTCAGTTGGGCTTGCATCATTGTGGTTTTCTATATTGAAACTCCTGTAAATAAACCAGAGAATAAAAGTGATCAGTTAGCAGTCTGTTAAGATCATGTCTTTCCAACCAGAAAGGATCATTGGACAATATCCAGCCATAAACCTAGTAGAACGGAATCACTGAAGGACAACTTGTTCTCTGTAGGGAACAGCCCAGTCTTCCAGAAGCTTCAGGGTACCTCATCCATAGCAACATACAAGTCAACATCTCAAAAAGAGGCTCGTGGTAATTCCATGTCTTTAACTGCTTCTCTTTATTTTCATCTTCTCCACTCACGGTCTTAAATTATAGAAAATAAGTATAGTTTTCACTTGTATTACCTGCATGGGAAAGCTAGGTCTTGGCATATGCCGGGATCACTAGACACTAAAATTTCAATGGTTCTGACTCAAAGCTGCAAAGACACGAGATTCCTCAAGCAGAAAGAACCCAAGAATGCTCACAGTCCTTCATTCAGAGACCTCACGAGCCCCCTTTGGTTTTCTAAGCATTGTTGCCAAAGGGGCAGTATGCCTAGGGGAAAAGTGTACTTCTTACTATCCCAAAAGCAACCAAATAAGAATCCGAAGTCTTTCCTTATTCTCTCCTGTTCAGTATTATTTTTCCTTTCTTTCTTGTGCCTTCACTTTTTTTTTTTTTTTTTAGAAATTATGACTTTCACCCTGAGACACATCATGACTAACTGATTTTAAGATGTGATATAAAGTTTCCGCGTGGTCTGTAAAGCAGGGTTGTTGCCTGTCACAATGCTGGACTGCTAAAACAATACCAAAAGACTGACGAAATGAAAAATGCATTCATTTCACTAAAATATTCCAATCACTTCATAATCGCTGGGGATTAAGGGCGATCCTGGTTTGCTGTTTCATCTTTTCCTTTTTTCACATTTTTCTACGTTGAATTCATAGCACAAATAGAATCAGCATGCATGAAAAAATGGTTATTGAAATTCTAACCACTCTAAAGAGGTAGTCCCTGAAATTTCTTACATTTAGATAGCTTGTATTTGAACTTTAAAACAGGTAAAAAAGCGCAGGATGAGCACTGGGTGTTATGCTATATGTTGGCAAACCAAACTCCAATAAAAAAAAATATACAAAAAAAAAAAAAAAGGTAAAAGCATGGTCCCATTTTAGCCTCACAAATGCCACAAAGGCCCCGCGAGATAAAGATAGAAACGAGCATTTATTAAGTAACATCTGGGAGGTAGATTTGGGGAGGGGCCTTTACAAACAGTGTAACAGTGACGTAGACGGCAGACTCTGAGTCAGATAGCCTGGACCGGAAACCCAGCTCTACCTTTTACTAGTTGGGCTGCCATAGGTATATTACGTACTTTCCCTGTGCCTCAGTTTCCTCAAACAGAAAATACACAGCAACTGCTCAATAATAAACACGTGCTCTTAGGAGTTTCTCACCGACATAATGAGTTAGGAAATGTTATTTTATATATTAAAATATATAAGGGTGTGGGGAGGTGTGGAGGTTCTAAGTCAAGCCATTTGCCTAATACATAGTGTGGGAACTGCAGAGATACGGATGTGGGCACAGAGATAGGTAAGGTGCATATATGGTTTCTACTCGCTGAATCAATGAAGCAAGCTTTCAAGGTTCTCTAGCTATCTTAAGGAAAAGCTAGAATTAACACCCTTCAGGACAAGGGTCCCTGGGTGGCTCAGGTCATGATCTCAGGGTCCTGGGATGAAGCCCTGCATTGGGCTCCCTGCTCAGTGGGGAGTCTGCTTCTCCCTCTCCCTCTGCCTCCGCCCCTCCTCCTCACATTCACTCTCTCTTCTCAGATAAATAAATAAAATCTTTTTTAAAAAACCTTCAGGACAATCAGATTCATAAATTCTGAGAATGTGTAGAAATTAGCTATTGCAACAGAATTAATTTGGTCTTTGTGTTCAAACATCATTTTAGAATTGACTCATTATCTTAAATGCAAACAAGGCATTTTTCTACTGCCTTAGACTGCTTATGTGGTTTGCAGACGTGGAAATAAATAACCATGCCAGGCTTAGCCTATTGCAACATGAAATATATAAATGAATAAATTATCAAGTCTAACTAGCTTTTTGTTGTTGTTTTTGTTTTTAACCTAGCAAAATGCACATGATCAGCTTGTAAGAGCAGTAGAAATACAGACGGTAATGACACATTTGGGGATCATTCTCCTCAAGCTCCCTGGCATTCAGCTTTCACATACTGATCCCCAATTTACTCTTCCAGCCTTATCTCCCACTCCCTTCCCACACTCGGTGACGCTGGATACCGGGATGGACTCTGTACCCTGAGCCTTCCTGCCTCCGTGCACTTGCTGCCCACTCCACCCAGCACAAGGCCGGTTGGCCTAAATGGATGGTCAATATTTGCATCAGGAAATTAGACTGAGAGTGTCCTTCCTCATCTCTGCTTGTCCCCCTTGTCATACCTTACCATCCAGGTCCAGCTTTTTCACTTATTTTTAAAGCACTGAGTTATCACAAGAAGCTTCTCCTCTGTGCCAGATCCTGCGCTAAGAAGTGGGATGACCAAATAAGGGGTACGGAGTCTGCCTTCCTGGAGCGAGAACCAAAACCCCACTTCCTTCATGAATCCTTTCCTGATTTCCAGCTGGAAGTGCCTTCCTCTCGAAACCCCTCCTGCCTGCATTTTAGTTTATTTACACACCTGTGTTATCGCCTATACTAGGAAACAAAATCTCTCCAGGCAGAGGCCTTATTTTTTTTTTAAATGTGTTTCACGTCTCACAGCTTGTCACGTGATGCCTTGCATATATTATGCTCCCAACCGATGGTTGTTAAATTCGAAAACATTCTAATTGTCTCACAGCAATACCCCATGAATTTGTCCAATCTGTCAGAGCTTCCAGAGAAAACACAAAATGGTAGAGGAAATGGATTTGAGATTTCAAGATCTGTTTTGATGCAAAGTAACACGTTTTTATTGTCAATGAAAAGAGCTGTTTCTCTTTTAAATACACTAACAGATTTCTGCTCAGTAAATAGGTCAGGAACCGGCTGATGCACACCATCTCTCCTGGAACTTTTAGTGCTTTTCGTCTTCTGAAGGCATATAAGGTAAATGATAGAAAAGCAAAAGAAATTGAAATAAATGACTTATTTAAGTCCGATGCTCAGACCGCCACCTGGGATGTTTTAAAGAGTCGGAAAAGTTCAAAGCAGCAAAGTGCTTATCCTTAATTTTGTCGTTTAGTTAGTCCTGTCCCTGTCACAAAGGTTTCCAGGGGGACAGAGGTGTAGTGGCTTTCCGCTGCCCCACCTAGGGCTCTGTGATTCGTTCGCAGACCAGTCTACACCGCGGTGCAGGTGTTGGGAGCACAGACCAGAGTCGCCCGCTGGCTCCTCTGGGTTTGCGCCTACCCACCTGGAAGCAGGGATGATCACAGCACCTGCCTTTGAGATGTAAGGGCTCCAACGAGTTAATATTTTGAATGGTGCTTGTTAAATGAAGCCTCACGGTGCCACGTGCCTTCCTGCCCCTGGCAGGAGGCTGCTCAGGAAGCCGCCTTCACAGCAGCACCCTCGACCAGGCGAAGCCTTCATCGCAACATGGCCGGGCAGGCCGCATGGCTGCCAGGATGATGACAGAAGGGACGTCAGCCCCGCAGACCGGTCCTGCCCATATGTCCTCTTTGCATGGACGCAACGCTACTAACGAGCATCCCGTCCTCGGTCACGACCAGGCCGCAGGGGAGCGCAGCCTACGACCGAGGCCACCAAGACCCCAGGCCGCACCCACTTGCCAGGCTTCCTCACGGGCACCAGTGGGGAAAGGACTGGCTTACGTGTCTAGATAATCCCGTGACATTTTACATGAACTACCTGCAATGGTTGATCCAACCATCTGCCTGGAACTTTTGCTATTTGTTGGGGTTTCCCTCAAGCACAAAGACTAAATTCAGACAGTTTCCATGGCAACTATCTGAGACGCCAAGCACATCCTTAGCAACATAGGTCAAAGGGTTTTGGGGGGATGGGGGAGGAATTTCAAAAAGCCACCATCACTTGCTTTAACCATGGACCACTGACAAATCTAGAATGGGGCGGCTGGCCTTGTGGCTGAGGGCTGATGCCTTGATTTAGCACAGCCCACAGAGCAAAATCCTTCCACACCTTGAATCTGTATCCAGCCAGAAGAACAACACAAGGGCAGCTAACGCTTACTAAAAACAAATTTGCCGTGCACGTGTCAAAACATCTGCACGCATGACCTTACTGATTTCTCATAAGGACCCTATGAAGCAGTTACTATTAAAATCTACCTCTTAAAGATCAAAAATCAGAGGGTGAGGGGCAGAGAGGTTAAGAGACTTGCCTAAGATCGCACCGTCTGGCTGATTCTACACCTATGCTTTCATTCAGAAACATAACAAGACACCTAGTATCACTTCACCCACTACGCATCTTCCCAAAATTCAAACAAGCTTTTCTTTTTTTTCCTTTCTCCCTTTTTTTTTTTTTTTGAGAGAGAGAGAGAGAGAGGCAAATAATGCAAGTAGGAGAGGGACAGAGGGAGGGAGAGAATTTTAAGGAGACTCCTTTCAGCGCAGAGCCCAACACAGGGCTCAATCTCATGCCCCTGAGATCATGACCTGAGCAGAAATCAAGAGCTGGGTGTTTAGGGATCCCTGGGTGGTGCAGCGGTTTGGCGCCTGCCTTTGGCCCAGGGCGCGATCCTGGAGACCCGGGATTGAATCCCACGTCGGGCTCCCGGTGCATGGAGCCTGCTTCTCCCTCTGCCTGTGTCTCTGCCTCTCTCTCTCTCTTTCTGTGACTATCATAAATAAATAAAAATTAAAAAAAAAAAAGAGCCGGGTGTTTAACTGACTGAACCACCCAGTCATTCTTTTTTAAGATTTTATTTATTTATGAGAGAGAGAAAGAGAGAGATAGAATGAGCAGTGGGGCAGAGGGAGAAGGATAAGCAGACTCCCCGCTGAGGAGGGGAAATTTGGACATAGAGACACACCAGTGGGGAAGACGATGTGGGGCCAGCTGGCCATCTACAAGCAGGAAGGAGGAGCCACAAACAGATCCTCACGGTCCTCGGAAGGAATCAACCTACTGATACCTTGACTTCGGATGCCCAGCTTCCAGAACTATGAGTCAATAAATTTCTGTTGCGTAAGCCACCCCGTCTGTGGTGCTTTGCTACACCAGCCTTGCAAACCAATACACCAAGGAACTCTGGTTTTGGCTGAGGAAGGCACTGCCATTCCACGAGAGAGGTGGGTTATGTTCAGTTATTAAACATGCAGTGCCCATGGCATCTCAGGGGCCCACTCGCAGCTTGATTAATTCTCCTGCTGGGTTCCAATTCCTCCCAGAGGCATCTTTAGACACTTGTCATTTCCCCATCTGTCTGAGTAAAAAATTTCTATCTCCAGGTCTCCAAATCTTCAATAACTCAACACATAAGCATTGATTTTTCTCCCCCTTGCAAAAAAAGCTCAGGGATAGGCAGATCCTATATGGAGTCAGTCATCTCTCATCCATTAAAAAAAGAAGAAGAAGAAGCATTAAGAGCTTTGAATTCAATTAATTTACCCTGCTCAGAGGTTGAACTATGCATTTCCAAAGAACAAAGAAGGTGCAAGAGGAGAGGACTAGGAAATTTGTTTTCAGATATCATGGGTGATGTGGACAGGAAAGGATGTGACTAGAATGCATAATACCACCAGGACCAGACAGCACCACACGCCCTGCACGCCATTTATTGCACCTCTGTACTGTACACTGCTAAGAGCGGCATAAATCATGAAGCAAGGCCAAAAATGAATAAAGATCAGATTAAAAGCCTGCTTGCACCGTTGTTCATCAAGTAATGGTTAAATCAATCATGCCCATCTTTTTGGCCTCACTCACAAACCTCTGGCACCAATTACATCTCTTAGGGGTTTAGAAAAATCACAAGACGATCTGACCGATTTGCCCTCTTTACAAATTAAGGACCCAATTAATGTGGTCATTAATAAGCCAGAAACAAACACGTAGGCATAAAAGCAGGGCTGCTGCCTCACACTTCAGACTGATTCAGGAGGAAGGAAGGAAGAAAAGGCGGGATGGACGTCCCCCATCCCAACACACAAATAAAAGCACGTTTATTTCTCATTAAGCTTCATAATATAGATATGCCAATCTCTCAGTATATGAAAACCTGGATTTACACATATACAAAATTGAGGGTGGTTATCTGTTGTATCAATAGGTTCATGGTCAGATAAGTGGGTTCGTGAAAGACACATCCCCTCCCCCGAGGACTTGAAATGGCTTAAATTTATATGATCAATTAAAATACAAATTACTACCATAATTATTCTTATTAAAGAAAAAATGAGCTCTGAGGAATGTTTGGAGACATGTGCTGATGCCTATTCCCGGCTAGCTCTCCTTCCACCCCACACTCCCCAGAAGTGAGTAAGGGGAGGGGAAGCTCCCCTCAGAGCCTCGCACAACGCCCAGCTCTGGATGAAAGGGTAGTCAGGGTCGATCAAAAGGAAAAGAGGCAGCCTCACCGGAGCAGATGGATGTCTAGCCAGGGTGCTTCCCCCACGTCTCAAGCAGGTTGGCAGTAGGACGTCGGTGCTGATTTCCCCGGGGTATGCAGGCTTCCAGCTCAAAACCCTAGGAGGCAAGACAAGAATTTGTTTGCTTTCCCTCATATCTGTCAGGACATCATAAGGGCCTTCCTTGGCCTGAAAAGGAGGGTAAGAATCACCATTTCTCATAAAAGATGGCTTCATTATTTTTGACAAAGTGTTTCCTCATGTCTAACAGTTGTTTGTGTATTATAAAGCATCCGGAGGAGCACTTTGTCAAGAAATTAAAATCACACATCTTGGCCTTAGGAATCCAGTAGGAGGTAGATCTAAATTAGATTTATCCCATCAGGTTTAGACATGGAGATAAAAAAATAAATAAAAAAAATAAAAACAAGACAAAAATCCCCAAAACACCTGCTGTCACGCCAGCGCATTTACAAAGTGCCCGGAAGCACTCATGACAAAATCGTACAGTCATACAGTGTGGCAGGTTCACGTTCTGAGCCCTGTAATTAGATTATAATTGACAACTGGGATGGGCAAGAGAGTAAAGGAAAAATGAATTTAATTCTAAGTAAAGAATACCATGCCACTGTGATATCTCCCTCATGAGTTAGTTTTGGATAGTTGGGAGGGGTCTTTTTATTGTTGTTTTTTGTTTTGTTTTGTTTTTTTTAGTTAGCTAGCATTTTATGAGCATTTACTAAGTTAAGCACTTTGGACAACTTATTTCATTTAAATAGCACAGCAATCCTGGAAGGTAGGGCCTGTTGTCATCTACAGGGAAGGAAACTGAGCTCAGAGATGTTGAGGAAGGGATGCCAATCCGACTGCAGAGACCAAGCACAGAGCCCTCCCTCAGGAAGACACATTCATCCTTAGTTTAAACATTCTTTATGAGCACAAATCTACCAGTTTAGCTTCTCCTTGTCTCTTTCTCAAGACCACAAGTCTTACTGTTCAAAGATAATTAAAATTTGGTAAGAAATTATTGATTCAGAATATCATGGATGAGAGAATTCAGTATGTCAGGCTTACAAAATCTTCTAAAAGAAATTAAGTTTTCTTTGTGCCTTCGACACAACAACCAGATATAGCTTGGGCTGTTATATATGCTTAAGTGAAAAATAACCTTTTATATACTTCAACCACTAACTAAACATGTTTTTATTACATTCATATTTGTTGTACCTCAGTAAACACTACTGTTTGTTCTTGCAAGTAACAAATAAGTGGACAGATATTCCTGTAATGAGCTGAGACTTTTCTTTTGTTGAATCAATGAGAAGACCACAGAATGAGCCCCAGTCTAGCTTTGAGACCAGGGGTTTCTTACTGAATGCAATATTATGCCAACAATTAAATCTGCATATGTCTCTCCATGTAAACCTAAGACCCGTTAAAGCACTTAATTGTGGGCCTTCGGAGAAAGGAGGATGATGATTCAGGCTCAGCTTTACTTCTCAGAGTCATCCCTCTTCACCTGGAAGGTAAGTGGGGGCACATTGTCCTTTCCAGAGAGTTCTTTTGACAATAGAACAGGAAGTTGAGTTTCTGCCAGCATGTATTTTGCTTTTTTATAAAAGAACGGAGGAGGGGGCACCTGGGCGTCTCAGTCGTCCCACTCTTGATTTCGGCTCAGGTCATGATCTCGGGGTCCCGGGATTAGTCAGGCTCCACGTTCAGTGGGGAGTCTGCTTGAGGATTCTCAACCTCTCCCTCTGCCCCTCCTCCCCCTTACATGCTCTCTCTCTCTGTCTCTCTAAAGTAAATGAATAAATCTTAAGAAGAAGAAGAAGAAGAAGTAGAAGGAGGAGAAGGAGGAGGAGGAGGAGGAGGAGGAGGAAGGAGGCACAGAAAATGCAACCTTCACCTTGAACAACAATGACTTTTCCTGGGAGTCATCTAGGCAAGTTTCAAAGGACACCACACCCAGGCTTCACCAGAAGACTTACACAGTTGACCCTTAAACAACTCTGGAGGGTTAGGGCACCTAACCTGCATACGATTTCAGGCTCTCCAAAACCTTAATGACTAATAGCTTACAGTTGATGGGAAACCTTACCTGATAACATAACCAGTCATTTAACACATATTTCCTATGTTATACGTATTATATATTGTATTCTTACAACAAAGCTGGAGAAAAGAAAATGTTAAGAAAATCATAAGGAAGGGAAAATACATTGATCCAACTGTGTTGCATTTATTGTAAGTATTTACTTAGAAGACCCGGGCAGTTCAAACCCATGTTGTACAAGGGTCAACTGTATGTGAAACATCAGAGAGCCTTTTAAGTGCCTCTTAAGAAAAAAAAAAAAAAGCCGAACTGTTTTATCATTCTCTTACATTGTTGGATTCCATGTCTGTAGCACAGAGTCTGTTGCTCTCTTGCACAACGGAAGATGCGATTATTGTAACGTTACTGTTCTTTCTCCCTAGAAAATGAAACAACTTCTCAGTCTGACCTAAGTGACCTATTTCAACTTTCTTCCTCTTTTTTTTTTAAGATTTGTCTATTTATTAATGGAGAGGAAGAGAAGGTACGCTCATGAGTGTGTGAGCAGGGGCTGGGGCAGAGGGAGAGAGAAGCAGACAGCCTGCTGACCCTGGAACCAACGCGGGGCTCCATCCGCCTGGCATCCCTGAGATCATGACCTGAGCTGAAATCAAGAGTCGGAAGCTTGACCAGTTGAGCCACCAGGTGCCCCCGACCCTTGAACTTTCTAACAGAGAGGAGAGCTAACATTCACTGAACATCTACTGCATGGCAAGCAATAGAAGGCTTTATAAGCATATCTAATTTATTCTCACAAGGGCTTGGTTAGGCGAGTATCTCCATTTTATAGATGAGAAAATTAAGATTCAGGGAGCTTAAGCAATCTGTTCGGTGCCCGCTGGCTGGTCGATGATGCAACTGGCCTAACCCATCTGCCCAACCCTGAAGACTCATAAACTCTACACCCTGCAATTCGCAATAAACCCTCACTCAGCAAAAGACTCACTCCGTTTCCTGGTGAGAGCTGAATGTCATCCATTTTCCTTGCCACCTAAACATGTGTCTTTTTCTTTTAAACTACTTTTCACTCCCTAAGTTTTTGAAGAAAAATTAAAACAAGAACATATCAGAGAATGGATGGCCCTTCCAATCTCCTGTTGAGCATCCCCCATCAACGGAGGGGCCCCTGTCCCCAAATAGTCACCCATGGTACAGAAACAAGCCAAGGCCGAGGCAGACATGGGACCTCTGAAGACACAAAAAGCTGTACATGACTTGACGTCTCAAAATGGGCATGGCCAGCAGATGACATCCCCCAACGAGCAGGAGAGAAGCACCCAACACCAACCAACACACCCGGCAAGTCTTGCTCTCCCCATAGTGCAGGCAGCTCTGTCTCTCTTTTCAGATTCTATTCTCCAACACTTTTAAGAAAAGGGTTTCTTTTCTCCTATGCATTTCCCCTCCCCTGCTGTATCCCAGACCGTCCTAACGATCCTAAATCGAATCTCATTCTCCGAGAAGCAGATAAAATGCTCACTTGTTGAAGCCCCCATCTGAGAGGTGACGCGTTATAAGATTCTAACTCTGATTTCTAGAATACAAGAGCCCCAGAGCATCTCAGGATGAGGCACTCGCATATTTTAATCACAGAGAACAGGTGTCATACTCACTTAAACACCCCACACCTGCATCTTCCCTTTAACTCCACTGTCAACCTTGATTCAACCGGAGCTGCTTTATTAAAAAAAAAAAAAAAAAATTTATAAAATGGGGACGGGTGAAAAGAAACCGAAAAAGAAACTCTGCTCTGTAAGCAAAACCTGTCCCACCAAGAACAAACTTCCCTTCCCTTCTCAGCCCCGCAGCTCCCGTCACGGGGGAAGTCTGTCCCGCAGCCTCTCAAGTGCTCCCTGCCCGCCACCTACTTTGTCAACCTTGAAGAAGCGCACGACACAGTTGAGACAGGTCAACCCTTACCTTTCCGTAAGTAAATAACAAAAAAGGCTTTCAAAAGTTATCTTCTTCCATTCAGCTGCCAGACTGTTGCTGGGGCTCGAGAATCTCCCCGGAGCACACTCCCTGCGCCCCGCTCCGCTTCCCCAGCCTCTCCCTTCGCCTCCAGTCAAACATTAACCATCGACTGGTTTTATTGTCCCCGGGACCCATCGGATGTCATGAAAGGCACCGTGACGTGCACTCCAGAAAGGCAGTGGCTTTGCACCAGAAGTTCGCTCTCACCCAACCCGTCTCCAGGCAGGTGCTGAACTTCTAATGCGGAGAAGTAAGGAGACGGGAAGGAGTTCAAGTGGACAACCTCGGCGCTGGGGTCCTGGCTGGGGCTCCTGGACCTGGATGGGGCTCCTGGACCCGGCTGGGGCCCCTGGACCCGGATGGGGCCCCTGGACCTGGATGGGGCTCCTGGACCCGGATGGGGCTCCTGGACCTGGCTGGGGCTCGTGGATCTGGATGGGGCTCCTGGATCTGGATGGGGCTCTCAGACCTGGATAGGGCTCCAGGAACTGGATGGGACTCCTGGACCTAGATGATGCTCCTGGACCTGGATGGGGCTCCTGGACCTGGATGGGGCTCCCAAGACCTGGATGAGGCTCTCAGACCTGGATAGGGCTCCAGGAACTGGATGGGGCTCCTGGACCTGGATGGGGCTCCCGGACCTGGATGGGGCTCCTGGACCTGGATGGGACTCCCAGACCTGGATGGGGTTCCTGGATCTGGATGGGGTTCCTGGACCTCGATGGGGCTCTTGGACCTCAATGGGGCTCCCAGTCCGTGCCCTGCACACCTGCCGCTCAGCCCAGCATCTGCTAAGAGGGCCCCACTGACCTGGCTTTTGTCATTCCATCTCACGCACGGGGCCAGGGGCGCTACCCATGACCCATTAGCCGCCTGGAGACCCCTAAGGAACAACTCAGAAAGCACAGCCCGCAGTGCACCCCGGCGGCGCCCGCCCTCGAAGCTCAAGGGTCCTCCCTGCACCCCCCACGAAGCAACGGGAGGTTGCCTCCCCCCAAACACGAACACGCCCTTCAAGATCCCCAGAGTCCATTTCCAAAGAAGCAAGTCACTCCCTGCCCTCGAAAACAGGCCTCCAGCTAAACCTCAAAGCCAAGAGGCCCAGACGTCCTGAGCCAAGGTGTGTGGGACTGACTCGGGTTCCCCGCTCACATCCTCCGGACATCCACAGGGGCATCCGTGTCACTGGTGTCAAAGCGGGGCCCACTTGGTCCTGTTTCCCTTGAACCTTCTGATATTTATTCCTTTCTGGGCTGTGCTGTGCTTTCCGTCTGTCCCCGGGTGTGCGTGTCGTGGTGAGAGGCCAGAGCCAGGCCACGGCCTTGGTGGCCCCCTCCTCCCCGCCGGCCTCGGCCTCGGCCACCCTCCAGGCCCTGGCCACACGCGGCAGTCTGCCTAGTCCGTGCATCGGCAGGTCTAGGGGAGCTGCTGCCAGTCCCCAGCCGACAGCTGTCTAAGGGGAGGGGGTCAGCGGGGCCAAGCAACCCTCCAAGCCCTAATGCCTCTGCCCTCCCATTAGTCAAATAAAATGCCCTCGTTCTACAAAATCAAATAGCTTCCATTGTGCATTTCATTTCCTGAAATCAAAGACCAGCTCTCACCGGCGTTGCTCTAACAGGATTTTGCTTCTTTAGGAATTTTTAAATAATGTATGTGAAAAGAACCTTTAAATCTATAACATGTGGGTTTTCTTTTTTCTTTTTTCTTTTTTTTTAGATTTTATTTATTTATCTGAGAGAAAGTGATTGCACACACTCACACAGGCAGGAGCAGGGGCAGGGGCAGGGGTGGGGTTGGGGTGGGGTGGAGGGGAGGAGCAAGGGGCACCATGGGGACAGGGGGCTTGATCCCAGGACCCAGGGATCCTGACCTGAGCTGAAGGCAGGTGCTTATCTAGCTGAGCCACCCAGGCGACCCTTTATAAAGTGTTTTCTAAAACACTTTTAGTCATTCCTTCTTAGCAACATTATACAACTATGTTCACGGCATATTAGTTTTCAGTTTGAAAATATGTTTTCTCACCTTATCTTTACCCGTTCGCAAAGTAGATTCCATCTGATAGAAAACCAAAGTTTTACCTTTTGCCCAAGTCACACACAGCCTGTGATTACAGAATTAGGGCTCCAGCCCCGGCCTGTCTGATTCAAAGTCCAAACTATTCACCACGCCTCTAGAATCTGCCAAATTATTTTCCTTCTAGCTTCATGTGGGTAATAGAATCCATAGGAAGAGAGGTGTGACACCTTTCCTGATGGAAGGTAGCCAAGTTCCTAGATTGGGTTTCCCTGTACATTTTATGCTACTTCCAGCCTCTAGCTTTCAAGTCAGAGAATCAGATTGATTAAACTCTAAAAAGGCAAAACCACCCGTCAGGAAAATCAACAGGTGATTGCATCTTAGTATAAAATTTTTATATTATAAATTATAATTATAATATAAATTATATATAAATATAATATAAATTATAATATAATTAGCTTTCCCTGTGCTCTCCAGGATGACAGGTTCTGAGAGCTACATGTTTTATCATTAATAAATCATCTACTTATAATTTATACAAGGGTCTGGATTTTATCATTCCATGTGTTCTGTCCTGTGTTTCAGGATGAACACCACTGTGTCTTAAGAATTCGTTCTCATGCAAAAATGAAGCATTGTTAGTTCCATGGTTTAATACTGACTCAGTAATAACGGGAATAAAGAAAATTTAATTGATAAATTACTGATTCCTTTTATCAGAGCAAAGGAGATACGAATGATTTATATGATGGAAACAAATAAAGAATTGAAAATATTTGGGCAGGGACGCCTGGGTGGCTCAGTGGTTTAGCGCCTGCCTTCAGCCCAGGGCCTGATCCTGGAGTCCCGGGATCAAGTCCCACGTCGGGCTCCCTGCATGGAGCCTGCTTCTCCCTCTGCCTGTGTCTCTGCCTCTCTCTGTGTCTCTCATGAAGAAATCAATAAAATCTTGAAAAAAAGAAAGAAAATATTTGGGCAGATACATCTAACTAACAGATTCATAGTGTTTAAAACACCTTAGCACTTCTGTCTATCATAATGTCTTCACCATTCCTCCAACATTAGCCCTAGAAAATGTACAAGTAATGGTGTAACTTATCAACAATGCTAGTTAACCAAGGGTAAAGTTAGGATCGCCCCCCCCCCCAGATAAAAGCTCCATGAAAACTTGGAATTATTCTTAAAATTCGAAGTATGTTACATTTCTATATTTTTTCTCCTCAAACCTCAAAGTAAATGAAATCTATGAATGCTAAGGTTTTCCATTTTTCACGCAGTGGCATTTTTACATCTACTTTGTGCGTTATGCAGCATGTATTTTGAGAACATTTTATCATGAGTTTATCAACACATGAGCCTCACCGAACAGAAGTGTACAAAAGTTTTCTGAATTACTTATTTGCCATCTGTCTTGCTCTTGTTAATGATGGCACAAACGTTGTCTTCCACGGGCACCCGGTGAACACTGTTTAGAATCAAACTCATTTCAGTTGCTTAATTCAATAATTCCAAATAGTCAGGATTACATGCAGGCTGCGCCAAGGCTTACGGGAACCCAAACAAGTAAGTGATTTTGCAACCCCTTAAACCAATATTTTACACCTTTGTTTCTAATTTATTGAGTGGAACTGGGAGAAATTGATATTCTGTTAGTGAATGTTTTAGGTTGGAGCCAGATTTTCCCTGGTTACTGTCACCGGCCAGGCAGCAACCCTTTTCTGATAAATTTAAGCCACACAAGCTCTCTTCGATGTAGAGCTCTTACGCTTGGCTCTGGGTTCGTTTTGGAGTCCGGGTTTTTGTGTTGTTGCTGTTGACAGTGGCGCCCAGTGGGGGGCAATTTTCCAAAGCAGGATACTTTAAGGAACTGTTAAAAGACTCCACTCAAATAAATACAAATTCCCAGAAAGAAACGTTAAGCCGTACGTAATGGCTGTTGCAACACTTAGCTCACAGCCACATATGCTCATCCTCAGCATATTCCAGAGAAGACAGTGGAGGCTAACAAAGGTTGGGGGTTTTCCCCTTGCTGCTTTGATAGACGTGGACTGGGTGTGCAGTTGCTTCTTCCCAGTTACCTTAACTCCAGCTGTAGGTGGTTGCTCCAGATGACTGCCCAATAGGCGAGGTCCCTAACCTGGCCCTCGTTATCCTTGTCGGAGCCCGTGAATGGAACGCTTGGTAAAATTCCCCGTCATCGGCCATACAGTGGATAAATGTCTAAACATGGGGAGTTTATTCAAATGGGGCCTCACACCATGAGATCCTAGCTCAGGAGGTCTGGGACGCATCCCAGGAATGACCATTTTTAAAGCACTCGAATTCTGATGCAAGAGATGACACGAATCCTTCTGTGAGAAACACAAGCTTAGGATTCTGAGCTTTATCTACCAGTAAATATTCTTTAGCAGAGCTCATACTTGAGATTAGATTTCCCTCACTATTTAGGGTCCCTTTCTGCAGGATCTGTCTCAGACAACGGTGCAATGGGTTTGATGTTCACGCAGATTGGATCCAGCAGATCCGAATAAGCACATCTTCCCTCAGATACTTTTTCTCAGTCTATAGAACTTACTATTTGATCTCAGATTTTCTATAAATTCCAAGAAATTGCAATAATTTTGTTGGTTTCCTAAGACCTGTCTCTATCTCTCTTACCAGATTTCACAGATGTGAGTCTTCAATCACATTCAGTTCACTATTCAGACGGCGGAGGTCGGCTTCCACCTCCCCTATCTCACTGAAATGCACTCGCCAAGGTGGCCAAGAACTCCTTCCTAATAATCAGGGACACTCTCCAATCCACATCTTACCAGATTTCTCCCAACATTTGATACTCTCAACAGTTTTCCCCGAATCACCCTTTCTCTGCAGTTTCCCCACCAGGACTCTCCCCTGGCTTTTCTTCTTTCTCTCAAGCCAGTCCCTTCCAGTCCCACTTGGGTGCTCATCGAACGTCCTCAGGTCAGTCCCAGGTTATCCTGCCCTATCACTCCCTCCAAGGGGTTGGATCTGTTCCCCTCTATATGCCGAAGTCTCAAGTGTCTCTCCCTCTCTGGCCCTTGGCCTGGACCTTCATATCCAACCACCTATTACCACCCATGTACACAACAAACTCAACACTCACTGTATTAGTCCCTCCCAAACTGATCCTCCCGGGACACCACTCCTTTGTGTCAACCCTGGCAGTCATCAAGGCTCAGCCAGACAGTGTTGTGGTTGATCCGTAATTTCTGTCATAGGTACAAATGGGAGACTGGCAATGGATAGACCTGGGGCTCACCAATCTTGTCCAGAGGACTCGGTGTCTAGGATACTGGGGGCTCAGTAAATATCAGTGTCCATTCTCTGCTTATAGGTCTCTCATTAAACACCAAAATGTTGGGGCTGCCTCAGACAATTTTGTCCCTGTAATGAAACAACTGGATATCCACATGCAAAAGAGTGAAGTTGGACCCCTACCTCACACAAGTCAGAAAGATTAACCCAGAATGGATCAAAGAACTAAATGTAAGAGCTAAAATTGTAAAAGTCTTAGAAGGAAACAGTGGTAAACCCTCATGACATTGGATTTGTCGATGGTTTCTCAGATATGACATCAAACACACAAACAACAATAGAAAAAAACAAATTGGGCGGATTCAAAAGTAAGAACTCTTGATTCAAAGAACAGTATTAAAGTGAAAAGAACTCACAGAATGGGAGAAAATATAGCAAATCTCTTACTTAAGAAGGGAATGGTATCTAAAATACACTTTTAAAAATCCTACAATAAAAACCCAATAAAAAATGAACAAGGGGGCAGCCCAGTTGGCTCAGCAGTTTAGCACCGCCTTCGGCCCAGGGCATGATCCTAGAGTCCCAGGATCGAGTCCCGCATTGGGCTCCCTGCATGGAGCCTGCTTCTCCCTCCACCTGTGTCTCTGCCTCTCTCTCTGTCTCTGTCTCTGTCTCTCATGAGTAAATAAATAAAATCTTTTAAAAAAAGGACAAAGGAATTGAACAGACTTTTTTTTTAAAGAAGGTATCAAATAGCCAGCATGCACATGAACTGAGGCTCAACATCATTACGCATAAGCAAAATGTAAATCAAAACCACAATGAGATCCTAATTCACACCCATGTGGATAGCTGTAATGAGGAAGGCGGATGACACTAAGTATGGGAAAGGCCATGGAGAACTCAGAATCTTCATACACTCCCGGGGGGATGTAAAATGGTACAGCAACCTTGGAAAACAAAAACGAGTGTTTCCTCAAAAACCTTTTTATTAAGATTTTATTTATTTATTCATCAGAGACACAGAGAGAGAGAGAGAGAGAGGCAGAGACACAGGCAGAGGGAGAAGCAGGCTCCATGCAAGGAGCCCAAGGTGGGACTTGATCCTGGGACCTAGGATCAGGCCCTGGGCCAAAGGCGGGGCTCAACCCCTGAGCCACCCAGGAATACCGTTTCCTCCAAAATTTAAACATAAATTTGGCATATTCACTCCTAGGTTATCCATCCAAGAGGGATGAAATCGTATGCCCACACAGCATCAGGTACACCAGTGTTCATAGCACCATTTCTCAGAATAGTCAAAAGCCAGAACAACCCAAATGTCTGTCAACTGATGACTCTTAAATAACATATGGCACATCCAAATAATAGGATATCATCACCCACAAAAAGGAATGGAGTAGTGACATGGGCCACGATGTGGATCAACACTGCAAACATTGTTCTGGGTAAAAGAAGCCAAACCTATGAGGCCACATACTATAGGAATCTATTCATAAGAAATGTCCAGAATAGGCAAATTCATAGAGGTAGAGGGTACATTAATGGTTGCACGGTTGCTCGGGGCCAGGAGGCAGGGCGTGAGGTTGGAGGGTTATAACTAAAGGGTTTGGGGTTTCCTTATTGGTGATAAAAATGTTCTAAAGTTCTTTGCAACGATGGCTTCACAACTTTGTGAATATACTAAAAACTACTGAATTCTATGCTTTAAATGGTGAATTTTATGGCGTATGAATTTTATCTCAATACACACGTTACCCAAGAAGGAGGTATCCTCTGCAACCCATCCCACCGTGATCCGGATATTCAAACAGAGGCTAACCATTACCTCACTTCAATCCAATCCCTTTAAAGCAGATCCTTTGTGTTCTATTATCTCCGATACTTTGGGATTTTGGGGGGGGGGGATTTTTTTTTTAATCATTTTATTTTCTTTTAAATAGATCTGTTTTACTTATTATTTTATCTCCTCTTTTACATAAAGTCTTACTTTCCAAAATGTGAATAAGGGACGCCTGGGGGGCTCAGTGGGTGACCGTCTGCCTTCAGCTCAGGGCATGACCCCGGGGTCCTGGGTTCAAGTCCCGCATCAGGAAGCCTGCTTCTCCCTCCGCCTGTATCTCTGTGTCTCTTATGGATAAATAACATCTCTAAAAAAAAATAAAATGTGAATAAAAGCATTTCACTACTTGAAGATTATCTCAGCCCTGAGCAGAGCAGAAAGAGGCCCGCTGCAGCTGTACCTCCCCAAGGTCACCGCCCGGGGCAAAAGAAAACCAGTAACAGTGAAAAACCCAGGGCTGGACACAGAGTCAGCCAAAACCTTCCATTCTTTTTTACTTCCTGAACGACATTGCTGAACACAAGAAAGGAATTTGGGGGGGGGGGGGCGCCTGGGTGGCTCAGTCGGTGAAGCAGCCGACTCTGGATTTCAGCTCAGGCCATGATCTCAGGGTCCTGGGGTCACGCCCCACACCAGGCCCCGGCTCCGTGGGGAGTCTGCTTCTCCCTCTCCCTCTGCACCTGCCCCCCCCCACCCCTGACTCTTTGTCTCTCAAATAAATAAAAAAGTCTTTAAAAAGAAGTTGACAATAATAAACTTGTAGTGCAGGGGTTGGTTCTCAGACCTGGCTGCATAGAACTGTGAGGAATCTGGTTGGTTGGTCTTGGGTGAAACCTGCCAGCAATGGTTTCTAGAGTTCTCCGTGGGGCCAGGGCACAACCAAGGTGGAGCTCCACGGTCTCAGGTCTGCCACTTGCAAGACCTTCCTTTCCTAATTGTTCTCTCTCTCTCTCTCTCTCTCTCTCTATATATATATATATATATATATATAATCTTACGTAATCTTCACAACAACCCTGAGATGGCTATTGGTATTATTTTACAAATAAAAAAATGGAGGAACAGAGAAAATAAAAATAGACTCTCCACAGTTTGAATCCAGATAAGAATAGAAAAAAAAAAAAAATATATATATATATGCATATGCATCTGTCCAAGCACTAACAGCTGCCCTGGGCCTACGGTGCAGCCCGCAGGCCCCACCCCACACGGCTCTACTCACCCACAAGGTACAGCAGTCAGACGGGGCGGCTCACGGTCACCCAGCACCTGATCAGCTCACAGGTCCACAGCCAGAATAGCACCCCTTGCACCCCAACACAGCTCCCACCAGCCGGCCCCACCACACGACCCTTCCAGAGGGCGGCTTCAGAGGGAATCCTGTCCCAGCCCAGCAACCCTGCCCAGGGGTCAGAGCGCTGCCCCAAACCTTCTGCCCTCAGATGGCCTCTCTGGTTCCTCCTGGCCCCCCTTGTCAGGGAGCAATGGGGAGCCACAGCATCACCCCGCAGGCTGAGACTCAGTCGCTCCCTCTCCGGCTGCTCTAGGGGAAGGGTCACCGTCTCCCAGAGCTAAACAGGAAGTGGTTAGCTTTGCTGCAGCTCGGCCCACGAGCAAGGCCTACTGGCCAATACTGCTCAAGGACTTCCGTGTAATGCCAGGCACACCTTGCCCCCAGCAATACCTGAGCTCTCCCTGACTTGGTGGGCTTCCTGAAATATACCCTCCCTTCCATAACTGAACATTTCCTCCATCACTGGGCTGTCGTGTGGCTCCCACTACGACCATGCTGACCTGTGGTCCTTGGTTCCAGAATTTAACATTAGTCTGCAGGGACCTCGGACTTCGAAAATTAATTTCCTTCTATCTTTAGAATATAAAGCTCTTTGACCCTTTGCTTTATTTTTCTTTTTTTTTGGTCATGAAACAAAGGAATGTGGGGAGAATTAGCAGGGAGTCTGTCCTGGGGTCACAGTGCCGGTGGCACATTTCTCAAGCCTGACACAGGCAGTGAGAAGGTACTTCTCCCCCTTGTATCCAGCTCCATGATAAATTAGGGCATTATTCTTTAAAGCAGAGTGTTTAAGGCTATCTGGAGATTGGCAAATTGGGATCTGAATCCCAATTCCAATGCTATTCTTTGACTTCTATAGGTATCACCAGCATGAATTTGGAAATCTTACACCAGACCCTTGAGACCACACCCCCTACTCCATGCTCATCCCTGCAATGGCCCAGTCAAGGGAGGGTGGGGGGAAATGCTAAAGTGCGTGACAGGTCTTTGCAGAGAGCTCTGAACTCTGTCTAAAAATGGTACCATGATATTTAAGCATATACTGAAAGTAGAAAGGGGAGATTCCCAATATTTTCCATTATTTACTTTTCTGAAAAGGCTTTCAACTCTACTCCACCTGCCTTAAGCATCTGCCCCTCCCAACCACACTCAGACCAGAAACCAAGAACAAACAGCCTCATCTGTCACAAACCTAAGTAACTAGGAGCCTAGCCACCTTATCTCACAGTATTACAGAGGCTGCTAGACAACTAAAATTAAAACCTGGTGTCTTTACCACATCAAACCAAATACAAAGGAAACCACAGAAAGTTAGGTTCAAAGCCTCATGTAAGTTTCTGTTTTAAAAGCTAAACTACAAAAAAAGCACCTAGCTAACCTACAGCAAACATCATAGAGAAAGCTCGAGATGTATCGTTAGACATCATAGTGGACACAATTTGGACATAGCATCTCTCACCAAATGATTTCTGGAAGTATGGCAAGAACTCTGGCTTCTATTGGTAGCTGACTAGATAGTTGCCCCGACTCTAGGGCCCTGCAGCAATGTCTTCATCTTCATGGAGCCTTCAATTCTCCCCATCAGGAGCTTTGCACAATTTTCAAGCATAACCCATCTGATTAGTCCAAAAGTTATTTTGCCACATGAAGTGTTCATCTACTGGATTTAAGGATGAGTCCTGATTCTTGTTCAACTATTTACTCTGAGAAACAAAGTTAATTTTAGTTATCTCTATTTAGTGAATTACCTATTCCGTGCCAGGCACTGGGCAAAGTGCTGGGCCTATGTTATCTCTCGAATGTGTGCAAGTCTGAAAAATAGACCACACTCTCCAATCCCCATGTACAGATGAGGAAATGGAAGCTCAGAGACGTCAAATATCTTGCTCAAGGGCACACAGCTGGTAGATGACCAAGCTAGGATTTGAACTCAGACATGATAACTCAGGATCTTTGCCACTGCGTACACTGCTCCTGATTTATAGGGATGGCCTAGCTACAGCTTCTAATCGGATATCACGACCACTCTCTTTCTCTTAACACCTGGCCTTGCAATGGTTTTACTGCCACTAACCAGAAGAGGCCTCAGTATACAACCACCTCTGTTTTATAACAATGTAAAAAGCAGCTCTGGGAAATTATGCCAAAACCAGAATTGTTGCTTTTGGCCAACTCTCTAATGTTTAAGTAGGTGATGTTAAGCCAGTCCTATTTATTCATATGCTCCTATATTCTGTCCAAGACATACTGATATAAGTTCATCCAGAGCCTTCTGTCCAACTTCAGAGCTCTCCAGCTTGGAAGACTCCTGGGCTCAGTAAGATCCTCCTGAGGTGGTAGCAACTGGTGGTTGCTTCCTTTCACGTTTTCCAAGCCTAAGTCATGTCTGCTATGCTGTGCAGAGAAGAATTCTAGGGTCACAAGGTAAAGTTTCTCTTATAGACACCTTTCAACCAGTAGATGAAGTGAGAAGGGTAGATTTCGAATGTGACCATTTTTCCAACCCTACCGAAATAACGCATGTAGGCTAAGACTATCAATGGAGCCGCATCACAAGTAGACAAACTGGTCACTGTGGGGCCCCTGGTAGAAGTATGCAACACTGTCTGTGCAGGATTCCTGTTGGAAAAAAACATACCTGAATCAGATCAAACCTCCAACTTTAGAATGTAGATGCAACAATGTAAGATCTCTTTGCATTGATTGTACAGAAGTTGCAGAAACATGCCTGTAATGACATTTTTATACCACTATTGATAAAAGTAAAGGATATAATATTAAAATGTAACTTAATAAAGGCTTTTCTACAGGGGTTTAAATTAACGAAATCCATCTAAGAACTTTCTGCTAGTGATACCAATACAGGAGTATCTGCAGTCTGTACTGAGATACCAAATGCTTTACCCTGGCCATGTGTGTGTGTGTGTGTGTGTGTGTGTGTGTGTGTGTGTGTGTGTGACTTGAGTTTTCTCACTTTAACATTTTGTAATCTCAAACATAAACAGAAGTAGAGAGAATAATGTAATGAATACCATGTACCATCACCCAGCTTCAGCAGTTATCAGCTCATGTCCAATCTTGTTTCATCTACGCCTCCCTTGGACCCCACGATGCCTCACCCCAGAGCATCCAAATTGGCTTTGTAGAAAAAGAAAATGGTGGTCTTGGTCTGAAAGCAGCCCTCTGGTCAACTCTGCTGAAGGTATGACAATCCTTCCTTATCTGGATCCTTCCAAACCTAGGCCAGGCTTGTCAATTCATAAAATCATGTCATCTTTGCTCTCTGTCTATTAGCATCTGAGGTATAGAAGCTCTTCTGCTTACAGACAATTTGGATGCTTGGAGAGTTTTTCCAACTCTATTTGTGCTCAATACCATATCAATTACTTTTAATATCTCTAGTATGTGTGGCAGACAATTTTGAGGAATCTTTGCTCCCTTAACTGCAAACATTCGTGAGTCTGGCTCTTAACCACAGAAGCTTGGGAGTTTTGACTCTGAACCACAGCAGTTCCTGAGCTGAAAAGACTGTATCTAGGACTTCCTCTTTCAATCAACAACTCAGAATCATCACCTTCCAATTCCTATCCAAATAGCTGAGTCTTTGCCTACTATCCACTTCTGATCAAAAATCTGCATAAATGTGAGAAAGATCCATTCCTCATACCACACACCAGAATACATTTCAAGTAGATCAGAACTTTCTTTAAAAACAATTTTTTTAGGGAAACCATACAAGTACAAAAAGAGGAATTCCTCTACAGCCAGGGAATGGAAAAGTTTTCCTAACTCAAAACCAGAAGCAACAATTAAAGCATTGAGAAACTTAATAATATTAATTTAAAATTTTTTTTGCGTGGACACGAACACCAAGAGCAAATTAAAAAGAGATGATGAACTAGGAAAAAAACATATAACTGTAATAGAGGGTCGATGTGTTTAATGTATAAGAGCTGCTAAAAATAGAAATGAAAAAGACCAAAAAGAAGTAGACAAATGGATGAGCAATATGAACAATAGGTCCTAAGAAAGGAATGCAAATGGCCCTGAAACATATGAAGAAAAAAAAGTGTGCCTCACTAAAAATGAGAAAAATGTAAATGTTAAAAGGAATGGGGATGATTCCTTTGGAAACTATGTGGAATAAGCTCTAAGATATATAACGTGAAAGCAGCAATAGTTTTAAATAGTGTATATAGTACACTAGTATTCATCTAATGTCTAAGAAGGAGAAGATACAAATATATATATTTATGTGTGTAAACTTATGTACATATATAAAAACACACACGTGGCATTTGGCTATACAGATCTTCTTTGATTTATAATGTGGTTACGACCTGATAAACCCATCATAAATTACAAATATCGTTAAGTGGAAAAATGCACGTAATACACATAACCCATTGAATACCATAACTTAGCCCAGCAGACGTTAGACACGCTCAGAACACTTACATTAGCCTACAGCTGGGCAAAACCATCTCCCATGAAGCTTAGTTTATAATAAAGTGTTAATATCTCATGTAATTTATTGAAGATTATGCTAAAAATGAAAAACAGGAAGGTTGTATGGGTACAGAATGGTTGCGAGCATATTGGTTATTTACCCTCACGACCTCCCGGTTGACTTCCCCTACTCAGCAACATGAGAGGATAGAACCACATATCGGGGTAAAAATTCCAAATTCAAAGTGTGAAAGATGGTGTCTACTGAATGTGTATCACTTTTGCACCATTGTAAAGTTAAAAAGTCATTAAGTTGAACCATCATAGGTCTGGAACCGTCTGTACTTTAGGAAATAGAAGAATAAACCACATTTGTTTAATAGTTATCATGGTGGGGGTGTGGGTGCACCCCGCTGGCTCAGTCTGAAAAGCATGGGTCTCTTGATCTCAAGGTCATGAGTTCAAGACCTACATGGGGTGTAGAGATTACTTATAAAAAAATTTTAAAGCTTTAAAAAAGTAGTTACCGCTGGGGAGGAGAAAGTCAAATTAGAGAGGATGAGGACAAGAGCTAAAAATTTTTCTCAATGTAACCTAGTATATAGATTTGACCTCAGAACCACATCAGTTCTTTACATAGTTAAAAAACAATCTTAGATCAAAATGAAAAGAAAGCAATTCCTAAAAACTGAAAGCCAAAGAAACAAATGAACTTCACTATGTATTGAGGTAGCTGCATAAAACTGAGGGGAATTAATCCAACTAATTTTAAAACAGTGATTTGACTATATATCCCTGGTGGGATAGAGCCTAAGGACAAAAATAACTTTAAAGAATCTTAAACTGTTTCAGATATCATACTGTTAGAAATGATATTGTCATTTTTCTGAAAAATAGCAGAGCAGAAAGTAATTATGTTAATATTGTTTGGAACCAGGATTTTAGGCAGACTATAGAAAATATACAAATACAAAATCAAAGAAGTTAAATAAAAAACCTTGCATTGCTAAATCCAAATTCAAAATATTAGCTGAAACTCATGATGTATTTTATCCTAAATACTTTTTTTGATCAATCTGTCCACCAAAACAGCCTGGAAACAATGACCAACTTGTAAGCAATGGGCAGCCCTAAAACCAGTTTGTGATCTTTAAATATTGTTTTTTCCCAAAAGGAATTAAGCTTCCTTGGAGAAATTGCTGATTCTAGGTCTGCAGAGGAAATCTACAAAATGTGCCTAGAACATTTGTCATACCAGACAGCAAGGAAGCTATCAGAAACTACTGGACTTGTATCAAAGATTGAGAAGACAACAGGAAGAGGCTCTCACAGGCAAAAGATGGAAAATTTTGAGAGCCAGTAAGAATAATGACCGCAGTATGAAACACACAAAATATGCGAGATCCATGAGGTCACAATTATACTCTATGACAAAATGCACTCATCACCTTTGGAGGATGTAAAGAACCAATCTATTATACTGAAAACACATAGAGGGCAAGAATCGAGGCTTTAACCTGCCCTTCCTATACAAACTGAATCTCAGGTTAACCAAATAATTTGTAAGGAAAAGTTTCTCTTTAGAGAAGTCTTCCAGTGATTGGATGAAGGAATGTGATCATTTTGCAATCCACACTGAAGTAATGGATCTCCACAGAGACGATGAACTAGAACAGACACCTGGTCCCTATGTGCCTCCTGAGAGAAGCTGTACAATCCACTTACGAAGAATTCTTGATGAAAATTTGTACCTGCATCAGATCAAATCTTTAATTCTAGAATGTAAGCCCAAAAACTCGTTTATGGGAGATGCTGGTCAGAGGAACAGTTTGTAGATGAAATGACACCTCAGGTTGCAAAATATGAAATGTGAGACACCACAGGACAAAAGACTCTGGTTCTCCCATATATACGTTGAAAAGGAGGGAGGTAAAGGGAGCTCCGGAGTTGGCCTGTGTAACCAGCCAGCTTCCAGATGCCCCAGAGGGCTGAGACAGCAAGAACTCTCCTGCCGCTGGGTGCCCTTCAATTTGTGCAGATCAGGGCCTCCACGCCTGCCCCCGGGAGCACCTGGGTCAGTGTGGATGGGGAGACTGTGTGGTTCAGTACTCAAGGGGAGCTCTTGGCTCCAGAGCTGGAGACCTGGCCCCACCAGTTTTACTTTTTTCTTCTTTTCACCTTGCATCTGGGAGAGACAGGACCTCTAGGGAAGAAAGGCCTCCCAGGACAAACAGCTCACACTGAGCCTGGCACCCGGCAGGGGGCAGGGCATCATTGCTCAGGCACCGACACCTGAGAACCACCACAGCAGGCTCCGCCCCCAGAAAAACTGGGGAAGAATAATTTCACTGACCAAGTAGCGCTGGAAAGTTCCAGGACTAAGGGAAAATAGTATATAGAACAAGAGGATTTTTTTTTTCCTTATGATTCATTTATCTTTCAGGTTAAATATTTCCAATATTTTTTCTCTTTTCCCACCTTCGATATTTTACCAATTCTTTGTTTTTAAGTTTTTTCCTTTTTGACTTTCATATTTCTACAATTACATGTCTTAGATATATTCTTCATTTTTTGATTCCTCTCAATGTATTCAATTTAATTTTGGTAGATACATGAGTTATAGGTTTTTGCTTTTTGTTTTTTGTTTTGCTGTTTCTTTCATTTTATACTGGTGGAAGTTAGTACCTTCTAACACACGGACCAAAACACACCCAGAACCAAGTAGAACACTGTGTTGGTTCATTCTGCAAGACTATAATCTCCCTTCCTTCCCATTCTGCCTCCCTCTTTTATCTTTTTTCTGTTTTTGTGGTCAATGTTGGGTCTCTATATAGGTTTTGCTGATTTATATAAATTTGAAATTTAGCATCTTCTAACACACAGAACAAAAAACACCCAGGACCAAGAGGATCACTCTCTAGGTCCACTTGGTGAACCTATCTCTCTCCACCACCACTTCCTCCCTACCCTTTTTTTTTACTCTTACTTTTTTTAAATTTGTTTTTCACTTTCATGGTCCTTTTGTTTTATTTTGTTCTATTCTTTTTCTTTTACTTTCTGGTCTCCAACCTCTTAGGGATCATCTAGGGTATATTTTACTTATGTTGTGGTTGATATTTTTGACTCTGCTTGCTCATACAGCCACTCTGAACTGGATAAAATGACTAGATGGAAGAATTCCACAAAGAAAGAACCGGAAGTAATACTCTCTGCCACAGATCTGCTAGATATGGGTTTAAGTACTATGTCAGAGATACAATTCAGAAGTACAATTATAAAATTACTGGTGGCTCTGGAAAAAGCATAAAAGACTCGAGAGACTCTCTCACTGCAGACTTGAGACCTAATCAGGCAGATATTAAAAATACTTTAACTGAGATGCAATCTAAACTGGATGCTCTAACTGCTAGGGTTAATGAGTTGGAAGAGAGAGTGAGTGACATAGAAGACAAGTCGATGGAAAGCAAGGAAGCTGAGGAAAAGAGAAAAACATTTAAGAACCATGAGGAAAGGCTTCAGGAAATAAATGATAGCTTGAGAAGGAATATTTGTCTTATTCGAATTCCAGAAGAGGTAGAGAGAGAGGAACACAAAGTATAATTGAAAGAATCATAGCTGAGAACTTCCTTAATCTGGGGAAGGAAATAGACATTCATATCCAAGAGATAGAGAAGATGCCTCCACCCAAATCAACAAAAACCAATTGACACCCCAACATATAATAGTGAAACTTGCAAATTTCAAAGATAAAGAGAAAATTCTAAAAGCAGCTTGAGACGAGAGATTCTTAACCTATATGGGGAGAAATATCAGATTAACAGACCTATCTACAGAGACCTGGAAGGCAGAAAGGGCTGGCAGGATATATACAAAATACTAAATGAGAAGAATATGCAGCCAAGAATACTTTATCCAGCAAGGCTCCCATTCAGAATAAAAGGAGAAATAAAGAGCTTCCAGGATAGACAGAGACTGAAAGAATCTGTGACCACCAAACCAGCTCTGCAAGAAATACTATAGGGGACCCTGTAAGAGGAGGAAACCCAAAGAACTGATCCACAGAAAAAGGGACTGTAGAGGTAATATGGTGACACTAAATTCATATCTTTTAATAGCTACTCTGAACGTGAATGGGCTAAATGATCCCATCAAAAGATGCAGAGTATGTGACTGGGTAAAAAAGCAGGACCCATCTATATGTTGTCTACAAGAGACTCATTTTAGACCTAAGGACACCTCCAGCCTGAAAATGAAGGGGTGGAGAACCATTTACCATCCAAATGGTCCTCAAAAGAAAGGTGGAGTAGCAATTCTTAAATCAGATAAGTTAGATTTTATACCAAAGACTGTAGTTAGAGATGAAGCGAGACACTATATCATACTTAAAGGGTCTATGCAACAAGAAGACCTAACAATTGGGATGCCTGGGTGGCTCAGCAGCTGAACATCTGCCTTTGGCTGAGGGCCTGATCCTGGAGCCCCAGGATTGAGTCCCACATCGGGCTCCCTGCACAGAGCCTGCTTCTCCCTCTGCCTGTGTCTCTGCCTCTCTGTGTGTATGTGTCTCTCATGAATAAATAAATAAAATCTTTTTAAAAAATACCTAACAATTATGAATATTTATACCCTTAATGTTGGAGCAGCCAGGTATAGCAATCAATTAATAATCGAAGTAAAGAGACACAGAGATAATAATACATTAATGATAGGAGACTCCAACATGGCACTCTCAGCAAAAAACAGATCTTCTAAGCAGAACATCACCAAAGAAACAAGGGCCTTGAATGATACACTGGATCAAATGAATTTCACAGATCTATACAGAACTTTCCCTCCTAATGCTACTGAATACACATTATTCTCAAGTGCATATAGAACTTTCTCCAGAATAGACCACATACTGGGTTACAAATCAGGTCTCAACAGATACCAAAAGATTGAGATTGTCCCCTGCATATTTTCAGACCCAATGCTTTGAAACTAGAACTCACTCACAAGAAGGAATGTGGAAGAAAATTAAAAAGGAATGTGGAAGAAAATTAAACACATGGAGGTTAAAGAGCATCCTGCTAAAAGATGAATGGGTCAACCAGGAAATTACAGAAGAACTAAAAAGATTGATGAAAATGAAACTCCAACTGCTCAAAATCTTTGGGATACAGCAAAAGTGGTCCTAAGAGGGAAATACATTGCAATACAAGCATCCCTCAAAAAATTGGAAAAAACTCACAAACTAACCTCACACCTAAAGGAACTGGAGAAAGAATAGCAAATAAAGCCTAAACCAAACAGAAGAAGAGGAATAATAAAAATTAGAGCAGAACTCAATGAAATAGAGACTAGAAGAACTGTAGAACAGATCAACGAAACCAGGAGCTGGTTCTTTGAAAGAACCAATAAGCTAGATAAACCCCTAGCCAGCCTTATTAAAAAGAAAAAAGACTCAAATTAATAAAATCATGAATAAAAGGGGAGAGACCACAACCAAAACCAAGGGAATACAAACGATTTTTAAAAAGTATTATGATGGGGATCCCTGGGTGGCGCAGCAGTTTAGCGCCTGCCTTTGGCCCAGGGCGCGATCCTGGAGACCCGGGATCGAATCCCACGTCGGGCTCCCGGTGCATGGAGCCTGCTTCTCCCTCTGCCTGTGTCTCTGCCTCTCTCTCTCTCTCTCTCTCTCTCTCTCTCTCACTATGTGCCTATCATAAATAAATAAAATAAAATAAAATAAAATAATTAAAAAAATAAAAATAAAAAAAAATAAAAAGTATTATGAGCAGCTATATGCCAGCAAATTAGGCAATCTGGAAGAAGTGGATGCATTTTTGGAAACACACAAATTACCAAAACTGGAACAGATAGAAATAGAAAACCTGAACAGGCCAATAACCAGGGAGGAAATTGAAGCAGTCATCAAAAACCTCTCAAGACACATAAGTCCAGGGCCAGATGGCTTCCCAGGGGAATTCTATCAAACATTTAAGGAAGAAATAACCTATTCTACTAAAGCTGTTTCAAAGAATAGAAATGGAAGGAAAACTTCCAAACTCGTTCTATGAGGCCAACATTACCTTGATTCCAAAACCAAAGACCCCACCAAAAAGGAGAATTCTAGACCAATATTCTTGATGAACGTGGATGCAAAAATTCTCACCAAGTTACTAGCCAAAAGGATCCAACAATACATTGAGAAGATTATTCACGGGATCCCTGGGTGGCGCAGCGGTTTGGCGCCTGCCTTTGGCCCAGGGCGTGATCCTGGAGACCCGGGATCGAATCCCACGTCGGGCTCCCGGTGCATGGAGCCTGCTTCTCCCTCTGCCTGTGTCTCTGCCTCTCTCTCTCTCTCTCTGTGACTATCATAAATAAATTAAAAAAATTTTAAAAAAAGAAGAAGATTACTCACCATGACCAAGTGGGATTTATCCCCAGATGCAAGGGTGGTTCAACATTCATAAAACAATCAATGTGATAGATCACATCAACAAGAGAAAAAGCATGAACCATAAGATCCTCTCAATAGATGCAGAGAAAGCATTTGACAAAATACAAAATCCATTCCTGATTAAAACTCTTTACAGTGTAGGAATAGAGGGAACATTCCTCAATATCATAAAAGCCATTTATGAAAAGCCCACAGCAAATATAATTCTCAAGGGGTGGGAAACTGAGAGCCTTTCCCCTAAGATCAGGAACACAACAGGGATGTCCACTCTCACCGCAGCTATTCAACATAATAGTAGAAGTCCTAGCCCCAGCAATCAAACAACAGAAAGAAATAAAATTCATTCAAATTGGCAAAGAAGTAGTCAAACTCTCCCTCTTCGCAGATGACATGATACTGCACATGGAAAACCCAAAAGACTCCACCCCAAGATTGCTAGAACTCGTATAGCAATTCAGCAATGTGGCAGGATACAAAATCAATGCCCAGAAATCCGTGGCATTTCTATACACTAACAATGAGACTGAAGAAAGAGAAATTAAGGAGTCAATCCCATTTACAATTGCACCCAAAACTGTAAGATACCTAGGAATAAACCTAGCCAAAGAGATAAAGGATCTGTACTCAGAAAACTACAGTAACACTCATGAAAGAAATCGAGGAAGACATAAAGAGTTGGAAAAGCATTCCATGCTCGTGGATTGGAAGAATAAATATTGTGAAAATGTCAATGCTACCCAGGGCAATTTACACATTCAATGCAATACCTATCAAAATACCATGGACTTTCTTCACAGAGTTGGAACAAATAATCTAAGATTCATATGGAACCAAAAAAGACCCTCAATGGCCAGAGGAATGTTGGAAAAGAAAACCAAAGCTGAGGGCATCACAACGCCTGACTTCAAGCTGTGTTACAAAGCTGTGATCATCAAGACAGTGGGGTCCTGGCACAAAAACAGACGCTTAGATCAATGGAACAAAATAGAGAAACCAGAAATGGGCCCTCAACTCTATAGTCAACTAATCTTCAACAAAGCAGGAAAGAGTATCCACTGGAAAAAGGAGAGTCTCTTCAATCAATGGTGCTGGGAACATTGGACATCCACATGCAGAAGAATGAAACTAGACCATTCTCTTACACCAGACACAAAGAAAAACTCAAAAGGGTTGAAAGATATAGATGTGAGACAAAAATCCATCAAAATCCTAGAGGAGAACATAGTGACACCCTTTTTGAATTTGGCCATAGCAACTTCTTACAAGATAGATCTATGAAGGCAAGAGAAACAAAAGCAAAAATGAACTATTGGGACTTCACCAAGATAAAAGCTTCTGCACAGCAAAGGAAACAATCAACAAAATCAAAAGACAACCTACAGAATGGGAGAAGATATTTGCAAATGACCTATCAGATAAAGGGCTAGTTTCCAAGATCTATAAAGAGCTTATTAAACTCAACAGCAAAGAAACAAACAATCCAATCATGAAATGGGCAAAAGACATGAAGAGAAATCTCACAGAGGAAGACATGGACATGGCCAACATGCACATGAGAAAATGCTCTGCATCACTTGCCATCAGGGAAATACAAATCAAAACCACAATGAGATACCACCTCACACCAGTGAGAATGGGGAAAATTAACAAGGCAGGAAACCACAAATGTTGGAGAGGATGCGGAGAAAAGGGAACCGTCTTACACTGTTGGTGGGAATGTGAACTGGTGCAGCCACTCTGGAAAACTGTGTGGAGGTTCCTCAAAGAGTTAAAAATAGACCTGCCCTACGACCCAGCAATTGCCCTTCTGGGGATTCACCCCAAAGGTACAGATGCAGTGAAATGCCGGGACACCTGCACCCCGATGTTTCTATCAGCAATGGCCACAATAGCCAAACTGTGGAAGGAGCCTCGGTGTCCATCGAAAGATGAATGGATAAAGAAGATGTGGTCTATGTATACAATGGAATATTCCTCAGCCATTAGAAACGACAAATACCCACCATTTGCTTCAACGTGGATGGAACTGGAGGGTATGATGCTGAGTGAAGGAGTCAGTCGGAGAGAGACAATCAGCATATGGTCTCACTCATACGGGCAATATAAGAAATAGTGAAAGGGATTATAGGGGAAAGGAGGGGAACTGAGTGGGAAAAGTTAGAGATGGAGACAAACTATGAGAGACTCCTAACTCTGGGAAACAAACACGGGGTTGTGGAAGGGGAGGTGGGGGGGGAATGGGGTAACTGGGTGATGGACACTGAGGAGGGCACGTGATGGGATGGGCACTGGGGGTTATACGATATGTTGGCAAATTGAATTTAAATTAAATTTTAAAAAAAAAAGAAAGAAAAGAAAATATTAAGGTGAGGAGTGCCTGGGTGGCTCAGTCGGTGAAGCATCTGCCTGCAGCTCAGGTCACGATCTCGCAGTCCTGGGGTTGAGCCCCACAGGCTCCTTGCTCAGCAGGGGCTCTGCTTCTCCCTCTCCCCCTGCCCCTTCTCACTCTTTCCCTCTCTCTCCCTCTCATTCTCTCTTGGGCACTCTCTCTCTCTCCAATAAATAAATAAAATCTTATTTTAAAAAAGAAAGAAAGAACATGTTACGATGAGAAAATTCAAGTCACACCCGAACACCCTGACCTTCCCCAACTTCTGGTTCTGGATCAGAGGATCTGCGTCAATAATGGGGTGGGCGGGTTTGCTTGTTTAAATAATCAAGACCTTTAGTTCCTTAAAGACCCTTGTGAGTACATTGTGCCGGGAAAGCTGCCGGAGCAGGGACTATTCAACCCGGGTCCTGGCCTTCCAGGAAATTTAAATGAAGCCTCCTGAGCCAGAAGGTAGAGGAGGAGGTCAAGGTCCTACATATTAATATTGACAGTAACCACCCTTCTCCCCTGTTAGCACCTAAAGTTCAAAGGCTGTCGCGGGCAGGCCGGTGACCTGGGGCTCGGGCTGTGCGGTGGGGTAGCCTGTCCCCGGAGACCACTGCGGGTGTGTCGTAGGCCTCCCGCGGCTCTGTGATTTGGGGCTCTGTGTCCCCAGCGGTCAGGGACCCGGGAGCCGGTGGCCGGGGGTGCAGAGAGCTGGAGTCACTCTCCCAGGGTCACACAGCTGTCCTCCAACCCGGGGAGTCGGCCTGCAAAAGCCTTGCCCTGCTGTCCGGGTCTGGGGCCCTTCACAGAGCATCTCCCAGGGAAAAATCCTGATCCTTGAGCTGAAGGTAACGGCCCGCTCTGGGACTGGGTGAAGGCCTCGTTAGAGAGGTGAGAGAGGTCCCAGGAAGCCTCAGGCCTCCCTCATTTCTCTGGGCAGCACGTCATCCAGTGCTGGTGCTGGTGGTCAATGAGTACAAAGGAAGCGGATTTCCAGCTCCTGGATCCCATCACCTCATATCACTTTTAAATAGATCACGAAAAAAAAAAAAAATAGATCACGAATGATATTTTTATGGACAAACGCAGTCCCTTTTCCCCTGTGACAACTAATGCAATCAGAGCTCGTTTATTTAGCATCCTATTGATTAGAAAGCGATGCAACCCAATGAGTATTGATGGCCTGAAAGAAGGACCCAGAGGCAGCGAAATATCCTGAAGAGGTTTGTGACTCATCAAAATGCAATTATATTCCAGAGAGGCAGAGCTTCAAATATCTCTTATTGAATTAAATGTACCTGATAAATGTTCAGCGGCTGAGAGCCACGCGAGATCGCTGTCACCAGAATGCTTGCTTACCCCGGGATAACAGCTCTCCGAGCACGCTGGCTTTCCTACCACCGGATCCGGATGGATGGGACTCTGCCAAAATATTTACTCCATCACATGAAGACTCTGGAGCAAATAGGCTTAAAACTGAATTGGAAAGAATATGGTAGAAAAAGATTGCCCCGTATATTGGGGGAGACATGCTGCTATCATGTGCAAGGAACTCATTAATAAACGCCAAGTCCGACGTATGCCAGGAATCAGTAAGGGCGCCTAGGTGGCCCCTGTTGTCATTATTGTCGTGTTATAATGATGAACATCATATCCCCATACCCCACACCTTGTTGGTCCTTAAAATAGAACTACGTTGATGCAAACTGGGTTGTGTCCCCCGAAGAAGAGTTGGGGGTGTGCCTTTGGTCTCAGATTCAGCTCGGGTTCACTTGAACACAGCACAATCTAGTAACCATTGTGCTATTCCTTGTTCAGTGCTTTTAATGTATCCCAGGTAAGCAAATACATAAAACTCCAGCACGAGACAAAAAGACTATCCCTAAAATGCAAACTCTTCCTGGAAATATGCTGTGAGCAGGGTTGTCAAGTGAAGTCCCTCGGCTGACGGAAAGTTGGAGAGAACACCGATGTTTTTGCTGTCTCTCTACCCCTGTATTAGTCAGGGTTCTCCAGAGAAGAAGAACCAACAGGATGTGCATCTATACAGAAAGAGATTTGTTTTTAAACAATTGGCTCATGCAGTCATAGTGGTTAGCATGTCCAAGATCTGCAGGGTGAGCCAAAGGGCTGAGAGCCAGAAAGAGCCAATGTTGCAGTTCAAGTCCAAAGACCATCTGTTGACACAATTTACTCTTGCTTGTTGGGGGGTAGAGGGTGGGGGGAATCAGTCTTTTGTTCTATCCAGGCCTTCAACTGATTGAGTGAGGCCCACCCACATTAGGGAGAGCAATCTGCTTTATTCAAATATACCTATCTAAATGTTCATTTCACCCAAAAACACCGTTACAGAAATATCCAGAAAATTGTTTGACCACATATCTGGGCATCATGCTCAGCCAAGGTGACTCATAAAATTAACCCTCACAACCTCTCTCTCTCTCTCTCTCACACACACACACACACACACACACATACACACACACATACATTTCTCTTACATCTTGAGTAAGATCCATCATGAGGTGAGGAAGGACGCATCTAGGTTGTGATGCCAAGCACCAGGGTTACTGTAGAACCCTTCAAAGAAGCCACATGCCTGGTGAGAGCATCGCTGCATTGATTCCAAGGTATGAGTTTTATCCCTTCTTCTCTAATGAGAAAAATAATCCATTGATTGAGAAAATAGGCATTATTTATCTAAGATGCTATTTGTCAAATCTGTGAGCTAAATATTGTTATATTGAAACTACTGTTATATTCCCACCTACAGATGGAGGCCTTCTTTTCAGTTAAGTGATTTGCCTTAACCTCTATCAGCTAATACGAGACACAGGTCTTCAAATTCCATATTACTCGTAACTTCTCTTTATGCTGTGCCGGAAAGAGGGAACACACAAAGTCCAGACAACATGCCTATGACAGAAGAAACCTCTGACAGTAAGTCTGTAATACTGCGTGCTCTTCTGTGGTTTCATCTGTTATCAGGGGAATTGCGGAGAGGACTACCCGTGCAGATATACATCCAAGCCGATATGCTGCAAACCATACCTCCTCTTCTAAAGAGGCATGGGGATGCTTTTGGTAGCAAGACAAACCCATATTTCCCCATCCATCACACCCTCTTGATGGTCATCACTTGGTATCTCTTCTAACCCCAAACTTAGACTAGTGGCAACTCACAGTTTGTGGGAGAGAGCCACTGAGATGCAGGCAGCCAGTACGGAGGCTCCACTTTGATCTCTAACAGGTCCCTTCTAGCACCCTGAGTGACCTACTCCAGGGCTCCCCTTAGGGAACCAGGTCTTTGGCTCATGCTCAGATCCACCCTTGTTTATGGCTGGGTGTCTCAGGAGTGGAAACGCTGGGCCAGAGAAACACAAGAACCTAAGAAGACTTTAATAGGATCCCTGTGCCATTTGCTTTTAAAGTTTATGTTAGTACTTGGGTTAGGGGAAAAAAATCTATTTCTTCCCCCCAAGTCCCCCGCCAGATAACCCTACTCTTATTTAGTTAACTGTCTGATCTCAAGTAGGACCAGGAGCCTGGGGAGTGGGCAAGAGGCTGAGTGCTTGGCAGAGCCGCAGACATGCCCACCAGGTGCAGAGATGAAAAACAACACACCCGTCCATAGGGTATCACCCAACGGGCACGTCCGGGACAAGCCACATCTGCCACGGCCGACTTCTGGAGAGAGTGACCAGGAGAACCTGCCTTTCCTTCCACGGGGCCTCCTGCAGCAAACGGTGAGCCACTGAGTGCATGTTAGCCAAAGCTCTGAAAATCATGGCTAGTTTGAAAAAGCAATGCAAGAGCAGTCAGTCTAAGCCAGGGCAGCCACGTGCAAATAGTAAATAAGAGTAGGCGAGACTGCCCTGTGCAAAGACAACGACCAGAAACCAGGAAAGTGTTTGCCTTAATTCAAAAAACATATTACTAGCGATAAGGTAACACATGGAGAGGATTCCTATAAAGAGATGAAAACAATCCATTAACACATTCAGATCTCAAAATGACACTAGGAGGTACATCCATAGTCGTTCCAACTATTTTTCTAGGTAAGGAAATGGGCCCAGAGCCGCAGAGTAAACTCACACAAAGTAACACAACTAGTGAAGTGGTCCCACCAGGGTTCGAACCAGGAAGCTTGCCTCTCCCGAGTTGAAAATCATAACCGACCGTTCGATTACGCCACAGGCTACCTTTGTAATTGTTTTGTGCTTATGAGACAGTTATCAGGATTGTTGAGATTTATCATTTTTTAAGTCTCACATTTTTGCCTAATAATATCAAATACATTGGTTTATAATAGAGACCATAATGAAATTGTGCATTTTCTAAGCATTTTACAAATTGGACTTTTTTACCTCCCCCACCAAATAATATCTTGTCCGTGTCATTCCTCCAGCATTTTCCATATATGGGGGTGGGCCAAGTTTTAGGCCAAAATGGTTATTTAAAATATGAGATCATGCCACCATACTACCTTGTTTCATTCAGGTCACATTAAATTTTAGGTTCTTTCAAGAATGATTCCATTTTATGAAATTAAAACCTTACATTGAGCCCTAATTTCTTTTCCACATATCCATGAGTAAGATGACAGGAAACCGAAGTGAAATTTGGGTTTTCTGATTTTCATTTTCTGGAAAGATTTTTTTTTTTAATTTATGTTACTTAGGGTCGTCCTAAAACCATACCATGGGGATAATCTCATTTGGTGTCTGGTGACAGGTGAGTTATCTGTTTCAAAGTGAATAAGACTTTTATAGGAGGTTTGGTTTTTTTTTTATGTCATTCCAATGCCTTAAACCATTCTTGCAATGTCACAGGTCATGCTGTGACCTAACTTCTTAGTTGCTGTGACATCATAACTCCTTGAAGACTCTGTTCTCTCAACTGCAGAAAGGAGCCCAAAGCCCTCCTTCTTGGAGTTATGAGATACAACTAAGTAGGAAAGATAAAGACCCAACACAGCCTCGTACAAGGTGGGACACAGTGACAGTTAAAATCCCCATGGATCCCCCAGGTCTGAGCTCCCCCAGTCACCGGTCCTCATGGTCCATTGTCATCACGTTTGATTTGGAAACTGGGCCAAAGAGAAAGCAGATTGAGGGTGAGCTTAGCAAACTCCGGGGGCGCTGAATGAATCCAATGATGACTACATACTATCTGCCACTTACTGAACACTTACTTTGTGTCTAAGTACGATCATTAAGACATATTAAATAATACCCACGACCATACTGCGAGGTAGGTGATATTTATGAAGAGGAATTTTAATTATCTTCATTTTACAGACAGGAAAACTGAGGCAGATAGGTGGAGGGCTCTGACTTAGAGCCCACATTCCTCACCACCACACTGCGTTGCCCGGGATGGAACCTGTGTAATGCACTGGACACTTTACAAATATAACACAAAGAGGGAATTCGCTTATTTGAAAAAAAAAAAACAGCTTCTAAAATGTCCACATTTTAAGGAAGGAACAAAATTCATCTCAGAGATACATGGTATTGTTGTTTATTCCAGTGGTTTTTCTACCCTAGTTATGTGTTAGAACCACCTGGAAGTTTTTTTTAAATACCAATATCCAAGGGTACCCGGCTGGCTCAGTCGGTAAAGCACGTGACGATCGACCTCAGGGTTGTGAGTTCAAGTACCACGATGGGCATGGAGCCTACTTAAAATTTAAAAAGGAAGAAACCTCACAATATCCAAAACCTATCCCCAGTCCTGGGGATGGGACTCAGGCATTACTCTTTTTTTTTTTTTTTAAGAGAGGTAGACTGCCACATGAAACACCTTATTTCTGGAGTCTCGGAAGCTTGACGACCCTACATTCTCCTACAAATGGACCCTGAGATCTTGTTTCCAGTTTGTGGGAGGGGAGTGGAGCTACTGGTATACCACTGACCTGACCAAATAATGATCCTCCTCTATTGGGAAAGGTCATCCTTTCGGACCAAGCGTGCAGCTTCACGAGGAGCTGTGAGGGAGGAAGGGGACACTCACCTCACCAGCCAGATCAGCCAAAGCCACGATGGCGGGCAATGGGGCGACAGATGTCATAGCCAGATCACCCTCACATCCAGGCATCAGTAATTTTTAAGAGCTTTGCCAGTGAGTCTGATGCCCAGGCAGGTTGAGAACCACTAATTTATTTTTATTTTTATTTTTTTAAGTTCAATTTTTAACATATGATGTCTTGTTGGCTTCAGAGGTAGAGGTCAGTGATTCATCGGTCTCACATAACACCCAGTGCTCATCCCATCACGTGCCCTCCTTCAAGTCCATCACTCAGTTATACCCCCGCCCCCAGCCCCCCTCCCCTACGGCAACCCTCGGTTTGTGCCCCACGATGAAGAGTCTCTTTCGGTTTGTCTCCCTCTCTTATTTCATCCACTGGTTTACTTTCATCAATACACTTAGGACCATTTTTGGTGTGAACATGACTGGGAAGGAAAAAGGTGTCAACAGAGAAGAAACACATTCTTAGGAGACTTTGGAGTCTACTTCAGGTGGGGGGAAGAGTTGGGAACCCTTGAACAAGAAGAAGAGAATATTTGGAAAGAGACCTAGACAGGCCACAGGAAAGACTAAAGTACCGACAAGACAACAGGCAAGACCCCGAGGGGGAGGTGGCAGGCTGGGTTACAAAACATGGATGCAACATTTCACTCTCCCCCGGATGCACTCTTCCCCCTTTGCAATATGACTTGGCAACATCCTTTATCCCAAAGTAGAGTCTTTTTCCTGTGCTCCTGATTCTGAGCTAGTCCAGTGGTTTGCACTGACCTGCAGCAGGAGTGACGCCAGTTGAGAGCCTAGATCTCAGAGACCTTGCATCCTTCCGCTCGCCGCCATGTGCACTAGCCCACATGAAAGGGGGCCTGCGTGTCCCCAGCCCAGCCCCCAGACACGTGAGAGCTCAGCTGAGATTGGCCACGTGACCCACAGCTAACTCAAGCTCCACGTGAGAATCCAGCTGGAACCAGGAGAACCACATCGTCAATCCTCGCCTGCTAGTGGACAGCGTCGTGACCGCTATGCTTTGGGATGATTTGTTACGTGGCAATAGCTAACTAACACAGAGGACTAGGAAGGGCGGAGGGCCACGAGACGGTTGATGCCTCATCCCCAGTTTCACGTTGTTGTCTGATCTGTGCTGTAAACCCTCTTGCACCACCCCCAGCAAGGCCCAAATCTGAAGGAGACACGACCTCCTCAGTTAAAGGGCCGGGGGGCAGGTGGTGAGTAACAGGAGGACAGTGACAGCAGGAGAGGGGCGGAGGGGCTTGAGAATCCTGCAGAAGCAGGAAATCTGAGTGGTGGACCCTAGGAGGAACACACACCCCCGGCCGCCACCACTAAGAGCTCAGAGCCGTGCAGGAGGAAGATGGGACAGTGTGGAACGGGCTCAGGTGAGCCTTCAGGGATAGAGGAGGAAAGGTGAGTCTGTTGAGCTGGTGGGCTCCGGCGCACACCTGTGGCAGGTGCCATTCCGTCCCATCAGCCCTAACTGGGGACGGTTCTGAGCTTCGTATCCTAAGGGCAAGGATTACAAGGTTACATAACCTCCCCACATGACTCAGGGGAGGGGGAACCGGGTCTGCCTGCCTGGAGAGCTCTCCGGGTAATCAGGCGGTAAGAACCCTGAACGCTCATTCCGGAAACTCCAAGCCTCAGCCCACCGGGGACGTGGCCCACTGGCCTTATTTGAGGATGGGGTAAAGCGACTCTGAACTCCAGATTCAATCCTCCCAACCCACCCAGATGCCACCCCGGCCACTCACCTGGGACTTTTTACTCCAGTGAATTGTTCCCCATTGGCTTCCCCCCACCCCCACCCCTTGTAAAGCAAGGGCCAGGGACACCCGGGTGGCTCAGTGGTGGAGCATCTGCCTTTGGCTCAGGTCATGACCCCAGGGTCCTGGGATTGAGTCCCACGTCGGGCTCCCTACATGGAGCCTGCTTCTCCCTCTGCCTCTGTCTGTCTGTCTGTCTGTCTGTCTGTCTCTCTCTCTCTCTCTGTGTGTGTGTGTCTCTCATGAATAAATAAATAAAATCTTTTAAAAAATAATAATAAGAAAGCAAAGGCCAGTGCTCAGGGTCCCTGTGACCACCCTGCCCACCCCCACCCGGCGGGGCTGGAAGGCTCCACTCCCCCCAGTGATCCATCCCGAGGTGTGGTCTGCTGCCCCAGGGCCTGCGCTACTAGGAGGAGAAACCGAGGCAGGTGGCACCACCCACTCACAGGCCCGGCTCCCAGACAGAGCCCCCCCACAGCTCGAAACCCCCACAGCGCAGGGTCAACCCCACGGCATACACTTGAAGCTGCCCCCCTTTAAGAATTATGCCTTTTTGAGAAAAAGAAAAAAAAAACCTGGGCCCCCTGATTTCTCTTTCAGAATCCGAAAGGATTGGTTTGCTCTTACCTCCCCGGTGCCCAGGGGGTGGGAACGGGGGCCGTTAAGCCTGCGGGACCCCCATCTTCCCGGTTTGCACACCACATGGATGGTAAGAAGCTTTCACCATCATCACCCGAGTGTGTCACGGGAGGGCAGCAATGGAGCGGGCCCGCTCGGGGTCCTTGGGGTTCAGGACGTGCCTGGGGCTCCCCTGCAGTCACTCGCAGGCCGCACACTCCTCTCTAAGAGCCCGTGACTTTGGTCCGTTAGCATCTGTCACCTGGGGGTGACCTCATCAGCCTTCGGAGCCCCCCCGGGGCCCTGCGGCCTGTGGATTCACCTGGGCTTCCGCTGCCCGAGGCTGTTCCCAAGCAACCGGCCACCTTACGAAAGGTCCTCGGGGGCCTCTGCACGTCCCCGCACCTCCTGTTGCTAACAACTGAGTGTAAGCGGATCGGAGCAGCCTGCAAGAGAATTCAGACCCAGGGCTGGAGGGTCAGCTATGGTGGGCAACGGCGACCCCGGTGACCAGCCACCTACCATAAAGGACCATCTGTCTGAGCCTCACTCACATCCAGTGAACTCAACCGAACTCTGAACCCTACAAGCCGAGAGGAGCACAGGTGGGAAGAGGGGGAGAAGGCGGAGCGAGATGCAGGTGGGGGAGCAAGAGGGCTTGAGTTCGAGTCCTGCCCTGTGGCCCTCTGACCCACGGGCCTTGGGCAAGTTATTCAGTCGCGCCAAGCTTGAGGCTTCTGCTTTGTACAGTGGAGACACGACTACTGCCTCACGGGGCTGCCGTGGGGAAGACAAAAAGGGGCGAAAAGCAAACCGCGGGTGCGAGCAGTGCTTCCCCGTGTGGCTGGGCCAGCTCCGCGCTGCCCTGGGGAGCAGCAAGGTCAGGGCCTCGGGCCCAGCTCCCTCCGTCAGCGGTGGGTCAGGGGTCCGGGCTCTTTCCCCTTTAAACCTATGCTCCCCTGTGCACATTAGGGGTGCACCCTGCTCGGTTTGGGCCTTTCCACAGAGGCGAGAGGCTGAGCAGAGGCCCCGAGGGGATGGCACCGTCCAGCCACAGGTTAACTTGTTTTCAGACTTCCAAGCACTGGGTCAGGGGGTGCACAGGCAGGCTTCAGGAGGAGGGAAGGCCTTGTGCTTGGCCTGACTGGGGAAGCAGGGAACCCGGGCGAGGGATGGTCTCCGCCCCGATGAGCGGCTTCCCCAGCCAGGGCATAGCATCTCTTCTGCAAAAGGCCAGGGTGCTCCTGCCTGTCCTGAGTCCTATTAGGACATCTGGGTCTGTGGGGCCCGGGATGTGTCTGAGGTCTTTGAGGTCTCCCCCATGAAGCCCCCAAGAGCAGGCCCTGGCCAAGGCCTCATCACAGCCAGCTCTCTGGAGTCTCCTGGCTCTCTCCCCATCCTCGGGGGGGGGGGAGCCCAGGAAGGACCCCATCACCTGTCAGCCCACTGGGCTCCCTGTCATCTCTCTCAATGGTTCCAGAAGGCGGGGTAGCATAGCAGCCCCAGAACAGACCTGGGCTCAAACGCCACTGACAAGCTGCATGACTGCGTAAGGCCCTCAGCCTGTCTGAGCCCCGCTTCGTCCTCTGTAAGATGACAATAATAATAATAGAACCTAATGAGGTTGCTGTGAGATGTCCGCGGGAAGGCGCATAGCAGGACCTAAAGGAAGCGCTTGGCAGGTGAGAGCTGTGTTTCCACTGGGTGGAAAAATCTGGGAGGTGGGAGCGACGCAGACAGTGGGGAAAGTCATAGACAGCAGGCTGCAGAGCCGAGAGCACGGGACTGAGAGTCAGAAGATCTGGATTCAGATCCACTTCGGCTGCTTAACAGCGGTGTGACCTCAGACAGGTCACTTGACCCCCACGGGAGGGCGGAGGGCAACACACGTCCCAGGGCAGCCGCGCCCGCACGTGTGGAAGCAGCGCGTGGGGGCCGCCGTGGGCGAGGCATTATTTTATGGATCAGACGAGAGCCCTTGGAAACCGCCTTCACGAGGCGTGATGCCTGCGTTACTTCACGTCCATCCCTCCAGCGTGGAGCCCGGCGCCCAATTGAAGCTCAGGAAACGTCTCTTTTTGAATGAATGGATGTAGCCCAACCTCCTCGCTCCACCAAAGGAAAGATCCTGAAGCACAGAGGTGACCAGACATTTGTGGAAGAACCGAGGCAGGTCCTGTGTCTCCTGTTTCCCGCCCCCATCCCCCGTTCACATTCTAGAAAACACCGATCTCAGCGGCAGGAGCATTCCCACCGCCCATGCTCATGCTCACCCTCTATCTTATGGGCCTCAGCACGCGGGTCCTCGGTCCCCAGACCCGAGCCTGCGGGACGAGAGGCCCCTCCCGAGCCCGGTCACTCCCCGGAGGCCGTCTCCGGATGCCCCCAAATCGCCCTGCCAACCGGCCCAAAGGTCTGGAATGAAAACCAGCCATCGCCCCCTTCTCTGAAGCCGGGAGGTCGCTGTGCCCGGGGAGCGGCCACCGCCCTCCAGCACCCGCTGAAGCACCGACACCCGCGTGGAATAGAGACGACGCTGAGAGGAAAGATCGCGGGTTCCGAAAGTCACCCAAGAGTGTCAGGCCGGTGGCGGGACTCCCAGCTCCGCCTGGGGAACACAGGCCACCAACCCCGCAAGCTCGAGCCTGGCGAAGGTCTCGCCACCAGCGGCCAGGCCGGGACGACCGGAGTGTCGTCTGTGTCCCCAGAGCCCCAGGGCCCGAGTGCAGGCATGTCAGGGCAGAGCAGGAAGCCTGAGCCGTCGGACTGTTGCCACGGCCAGAGAAAGCAGCTGTCCGCTTTGGACACCGGGGGCCCACGCTGCAGACCTGAGCTCTCGGCACCCCCAGGAGGCTGCTCAGGCCTTGGTGCCCAGGTCGGGACCTGCTGGGGAACCCGTTCCCATGGGGAAGCAGAGCCTCTGGACATGGGGCTCTGGGGTCTCTAAACGCCCCCCCAAACTGAAGTTCAATCACCAGTCTGCAGCCCCCGGGCCCCCGAGTGTCAGGGCTGGATCGCCACCTTCCGCAGGGGCCGTGGGCCGCTGACAGAGCCTGGCGGTATGAAGCAGAAATCCCTGGATGTAGATGGAATCTCTGGAGGAGCGGGGGCGACCACAGAGCGACTGCAGGCCTCCACCGCTCCACCCCACGCCCGCGGACTTCGGATGGGGCCTGGGGTCACGGGCGCTAGAGATCCAGGGAGCCCCCCGAAGAGCTCTGTGCCCAGCCCGAGGTCAGGGGAGGAAGATGCAGGGGAGGGGAGCTCAGGAACCCACCAGGGTGTCAGTGCCCAGCGGGGTGCTGAGTCTCCCAAGGAAGCACAGCGATAAAGGTGACCCTCCTTGGCCTGAAATAAGCCCCATGGTGTCACGAATAGTTCAAAGGTGTCAAAGGTGTGCAGGTCTCCCCCCAAAACACTGGCCCTGCTGAGGAGGGGCTGGGCTAAGACTTAATTGTCCTTTAGAAAATGAAGAAACATGTCATTCCTTCTACCTCCGTGTCGCAGAGAAAGTTGTACCCATCGCACAGATAGCGTGGCCACCCGTCAGCCGAATCCCTGCTTGGCTCCTGTGAGGCCGTCGTTCAGGCCGTGAGCCCACGGCAGGATCACCCAAACCTGACCCCTCGCTCCCCAGCGCGAGCTTGGAGCTCCAAACCCCACTCGGCCCAGCGCCCGCACGGATGCGGGTGCAACATGGGTCCTGGCCTCTTGCACAATTTACACGCTGAAGGACGGAGCTGACCGGGACTGAACCTGCTCTCGCACGAGCACACAGTTCTCTATTCGCATAGGAGAGCATCTCCCGGGACACGGTCTGCAGATCCATAATCCTGTAAGACGCACCAGGAGTGGACCTGGGCGGACGGGGGTGAGAAACGTCACACACCGCGGTGCCCCGACCTGAGCCCAGCGGAGCCCCAGCCACCGCTTGGAGGAAGTTCCCCGGAAGAAGGCGCCGGGAACTTACCGTTGGGCCTGCCCGGTGGCCCTGCTCCACCTTCATGACACCCTTCTGGTTTCCCTTTGGGGAAACACTCCGTCCCTCCCACTCACCCCACCCCAACCCTGCATTACATGTGGTCTTGCTTATCGAGACCTTCCAGTGACTCTGCTGCCTCATTGCCACGCGTGCACACACACACACACACACACACACACACACACACACGGTTACTGGAGCTGAGTCATACCCTGTACTTGCAGAGATTCTCCAGTTCAGATTTCCCCCCGACTCCTACTAACTAGCTGGACGTATCCCAATTAGTGGCCCAGCTCACTTTCCGTGGCTTGCCGCCAAGGAACTCCAGATGAGGCGAGACACCTGTCTTCCCCACTCAGGAACATGAAGCTGGACCCTCACCTTACACCAGGGACAAAAATGAAATAGACCCGAGGCCTGAACTTAAAAGTGAAAAGTGCAACACTCTAGAAGAAAACATTTCCAGAGCATTGGGATCCAGCCATGGTTTCTTTCTTAGCTACAAACCCAAAAGTACAAGCAAAGAAGAAAAAAAAAAAAGAGAGAGAGTTCATCAGAACTAAAAATGTTCGTGCAGCAGACAACCCCGGAAGCCACGTGAAAAGGCGACCCACAGGGCGGGAGGGGGGCCCGGCAGGGTATTGCACAACATGGATGGAAGGCTCTGGAGGTGGTGGCCTGATGGTTGCACAACCTCGGCCGCGTCTGCAAGGCCGCTGAACTGCACCCAAAAACGGTCCCAATGGCCAGTTCGGCGTACGGATGTTTTATCACAGTGAAGGAGACCTGCCCTGGACGCATCTGGCCCTGGACTGACCTCCCCTTCCACCGGCCCGTGAAAACCCACAAGGCAAGGGTCCCACAGAACGCGCTTGGGGCACTTGGGGCCGTGGCTGGGTCTTTGAGGATGAGGCCCCATGGGGCGTGGGGGTCAGGCCACCCAGGGGCGGGGGGGGGGGCACACTCCGCTGCTCCCAGAGCCCTCTCCCCGCGTGGAAGGTCATGGAAGGTCAGAAACCGGAGAGGCTGCAAGAGGTGCATCCCCGCCCTGCTCACACCGCCACCCCACCTCACAGACTGTTTAGGGGCGGAACGCAGGTTGCTTAGCAACCTCAAAACTTTAAAAAAAAAAAAACTTGAAAAAGCTTTTTGAACTATTTAGCCTGTTCTCAGCCCCTGTGTGCAACCCCGGCGGTGAGTGTGGGCCGCCCGTGCACCAGCGCAGGCGGGCTGAGTCAGGCCTGCCCCCGGGAAAGACCGCGGGTGAGGAGGACCCTACAGACGAGCCCCGGGCCAGCCTCTCCCTGCCTCCGGCCCCCCCAAAACTAAGCTCTGCAAGCTCCTGGCTTTGGTTCGAGTACAGAAAATGAACCGTAGCTGAATGCTTTGGGGCTTTCATCACGGGCCAGCGACGGGGCTTTGTGTGCATTTTCCCGTTTCCTATAAAAAAAAAAAAAAATAGGGAGATAATGTTTTAATTCATTTATTCGATTTCTTCATTCAGAAGAGAAACCTGAGCTTACAGAAGACGGGATCACTTGTCCAGGTTACCCAGCTGGGAATTAGGGGAGCCCGGATTTAGACCCCAGCTGGACTCCAGAGCCGACCCCTTCCTCGGCCCCACGGTCCCACCTCTCCAGCCGCCCGTGCACCCGGCTGCACCCACCGTCCCCACCTCCCTGCCCGGCACCAAGGAAGTAGGCACTTCTTCCCACGTGCCCCGCACCGCCCGAGGCACCTGCGTGTGAACCCCTCAGATCGCATTCATCTGCGGGATGGAGGCGGGGCAGGGCCCAAGGTCACGATCAACCTGATTTTTTAGGAGTCAAGCGTCCTCATCTTCGACACCCAAAATAGCGTGTCTCGTTGTCGGTTGTCTGCACAGAGAGTCTCAAAGACACGATTAAGGAAATTGAATTAACGGTTCCCTCCCTCGCTGCCAGGAGAGCACGTTGGCATTTCCCCAACAGCTGGGGTCTTTCAACCGGCTTTACACCTTCCAGGAGGCGGCGGTCGGGGCAGCCGGGTGGGTGAGGGTCTGCATGCTGGACTCCCAGAGGTGGCGGGGGCGGGGGGGGGGGGGTGGCTGAGACCCGCTACTCAGGGCCCTTGCCCGCGCTGGCCACCCCGTAACCCCCTCCGACGTGGCAGTTGGGCCTGATGGGCACACAGGCCCGGAACCGCCGCCTGCATGCCCGACCCTTTAAACCCTGTAGGGACTTGGATGTTCCTCAGGATGAAGCCTCCCTTCTGCTGCTTAGCACTTTGTCCTGTGCGGCTGGAACCGCGTTTCTCATATCACACACGGGGATTTTGAAGGTGCCTCAGCCTCGGCGCCGTTGGCAAGCCGTAAGCCTGTACCTCCAGGGCGCAGGGGTGCGGCCTCCCTCCGTCCTCTCCCGCCGCAGCCTGAGCCGGAGTGCACGGGAGGGCAGCGCGGCCTGAGCCCCGCATCCCCCCTGCCCGGCCCAGGCCTGCTCCCCTGCCGCCTGCACCTGCCGGCTGCCCCCGCAGCCCCCTGCGGCCCTCCAGGCCCAGGACGTGGGCCAAACCCTATTTCCACTGCTCTGGAGGCCTGATTGTGCACTGGCTCCCCGCCTGGCACCCTGCTCCCCGCGACAAATGTCAGCCTCGACAGTCGGACCGCGGGACACTGCCCTCCCCGTCAACCATCCTCCCGGCCGGGACTCAGGTGACCCATCGCCAATGGCGACAGTATCGGGGCCCCCCGGGGGGGGGAAGGTCCCGGGCCCATGGCCTATATCAGGCCCCCCAGGGCTGAGGGAATGTGTCCAGGGGTCACTACCTAGTATTGGGGCCCCCCTGGGGCTGAGGGAATGTTCCCAGGCCCACAACCTAGTATCAGGAACCCCGTCCTCCCGGGGCTGAGGGCAGGTGCCCGGGGGTCACTACCTATATCGGGGTCCCCCAGGGCTGGGGAAGGTGCCTAGGAGTCACTACCTAGTATCGGACCCCCCAGGGCCGAGGGAAGGTGCCTAGGGGTCACTTCCTATATCAGGTCCCCCGGGGCTGAGGACAGGTGCCTCGGGGTCACTACCTACTATCAGGCCCCCCCTTGGGCTGAGGGCAGGTGCCCGGGGGTTACTACCTATATCGGGGCGCCCCCCCACCTCCCCGGGGCAGATGGCAGGTCCTGGCCGCTCCTTCGCCGCTCTCTGTGCCTGGTGGGGGGGGGCGGGCTCATCCAGAAGACCTGGGGGGGGGGCCTTCCCCACTCTCTCCTGCCCCGCTCAGCGCCACTGTGCACAGTCACCTTGCAGATCCCCCAGCCCCTTGCACCACTGCGTCCTAAGCCACCGGCTCCGGCTTCTCATCAAATAGATGAACCACAGGGCGACTTCCTCCAGGCCTTTTTAGTAGGATTTCCACTCCGGCCCCTTGGCCTGCGCAGCCTGACGTTTACAAAAAAGAAATTACTGCTTTCAGGTACATCGGATGGTGGCGTGTTCTTAGCCAAATTAAAGCTGGCCGGCGGCTTGCGCTAAATCCCCAGCAGCCCGTGGCCTGCCCTCGCCCCGATTCTTGCACACGTGCCCTACCTGCGTGCTTGGTGCTCCTGGCAAGGGACCCTGCCAGCCCTCCCGGGAGGCCCGCAGTGCCCGCAGCTGCCAGGTCGGATCTTCTCCCCGCCTGTATGCGGGGCTGCAAATGTGGATGCATGTGTGTGAACACCCGTCTGCCTGTTTGTCAGCGTATGTGTGTGTGTGCGCGCGCGTGCACCTAGGACTGCAAGCACCTTAGAGAGAGTTCCTTCTAAAACTTTCGGATTCCCTGCAAGGCAGCCTGGTTCCTGGGGCAAACAGCTGCCCGAGGGCCTCGGGGTGGTAGGAGGAGGATGCGGGGCGCCTCCCGGGCCCCCCTCCGTTGCCCTTGTTCTCAAAGCTGAGCACCGGGGCTTAGCTGCTCTACGTCAGGGGTTAAGGACGCCGCACACCAGCTTTTGCTTCGCCCTGTTTGAGCGGATCCCCGCGGCTGGAAGCACAACCGCTCGCACGCTGCCTTCCCTCCACATTGAAGCCAGGCCACGCCGGCGCTCCACGTGGCGCCCACCCTGACACGCGCACCAAGGCCACAATCTACAGGACGTGCGACGTCCCTCTATGCTCCGTCGGCGCCCCCACGTGCGATCCTCAGGTGCACAGCTCAGCCCGGTCACCTGCACACCCGGCCCGTCCTTGCACGCCCTTCTCCCCAGCCACCGCGCGAGGAAGGCAGGTGTGCCGCGGGGCGTCCTCACGTCCCCAGAAGTTGACCTGGACGCGGACCCATGGTCACAGCCTCCTGCTCCGGGCCAGTCCCCGGGCGGTGGCCAGGGCCGAGGCCAAGCTCTTAGGTGCGGTGGGACCTTGCCCGCCTCACCTCCCGGTGTGCACCTGCTTCTGCTGTGCGCCGCGTCGCCCCTGCTGCCTTGGGGGGCCCCCCTCCCCGTGCACGACTGTGCCCCACACACTGGGGGACCGTCCCTCCCCATGCATGACTGTGCCTTGTGGACTGGAGGGCCACACCTCCCTGTGCACGACTGTGCCCTGCGGACTGGGGGGCTGCCCCTCCCCGTGCATGACACCTTCCCTGCGCCTGCACGCACCCCAGGGCCCAGGCCAGGCGTCCCAGGGCCTCCTCGCTGGCCTCCGTGCAGGCATCTCAGGCCTCCGGCTCCCGGGCTGGACCCGCACGGCCACGTGGCCTTGTCCCATCCTTGATGGAAACATTCAAGCGCCAGCCTCGCCTCCCAACCAAGCGGAACCTCTCGCCTGGAAACCGACCGACTGGGCCAGCGTGGCCGAGTTCCCCAGCAGATTGCTCACCTCCCACCTCCCCCAGGCAATAAATGAAGCTCTTTATACTTAATCCTCACAATAATCCTTAGAGATCGGTATTATCCTTGTTTTTCAGATGAAGTAATTGAGGCTTAGAGATGCCAAGTAAGTTGCCCTAAATAACCCAAAGGTTATTTCCTAGGGCCCCTGAGCTTATCACAAACTTGGTGGCTTCAAAACCACAGAAACGTATCCTCTTGCAGCTCTGGGGGCTAGAAACCTAAAACACCGGTGTTGGCAGGGCCGTAGTCACTGGGAAGACGTTAGGAGAGAGTCCCTCCTTCCCTTTCCGGCTCCTGGAGGTCCCGGGCATTCCCCGGTATTTGTCACCTTGTGGCTGCATCCCTCCTGTGTCAGTCCCATCTTCACGGGGGCTTCGTCCCTGTCTGTCTCTTCTGCATCCAGGTCTTGGTCTTGGTCTCTGTCTCTCTCTCCTTTGTGCACTCATTGGATCTAGGGCCCACCTGAACTCCAGAATGATTTCATCTTGAGATCCTTAACTAATGACATCACTTATCCACCTTCGAGGACACTCCTGGCCATAGTGAATTTCTCTCATTTTTCTTTTTTTAATAATAAATTTATTTTTTATTGGTGTTCAATTTGCCAACATACAGAATAACACCCAGTGCTCATCCCGTCAAGTGCCCCCCTCCATGCCCATCACCCAGTCACCCCCACCCCCCACCCTCCTCCCCTTCCACCACCCCTAGTTCATTTCCCAGAGTTAGGAGTCTCTCATGTTCTGTCTCCCTTTCTGATATTTCCCACACATTTCTTCTCCCTTCCCTTCTATTCCCTTTCACTATTATTTATATTCCCCAAATGAATGAGAACATATGTTTGTCCTTCTCCAATTGACTTATTTCACTCAGCATAATATCCTCCAGGTCCATCCACGTGGCACAAAAACAGACACATAGATCAATGGAACAGAATAGAGAATCCAGAAGTGGACCCTCAACTTTATGGTCAACTAATATTCGACAAAGGAGGAAAGACTATCCCCTGGAAAAAAGACAGTCTCTTCAATAAATGGTGCTGGGAACATCGGACATCCACATACAGAAGAATGAAACTAGACCACTCTCTTGCACCAGACACAAAGATAAACTCAAAATGGATGAAAGATCTAAATGTGAGACAAGATTCCATCAAAATCCTAGAGGAGAACACAGGAAACATCCTTTTTGAACTTGGCCACAGTAACTTCTTGCAAGATACATCCACGAAGGCAAAAGAAACAAAAGCAAGGGATCCCTGGGTGGCGCAGCGGTTTAGCGTCTGCCTTTGGCCCAGGGCGCAATCCTGGAGACCCAGGATCGAAACCCACATCGGGTTCCCGGTGCATGGAGCCTGCTTCTCCCTCTGCCTATGTCTCTGCTTCTCTCTCTCTCTGTGTATGTGACTATCATAAATAAATAAAAATTGAAAAAAAATTTATTTTTATTTTTATTTTTTTTTAAGAATTACTTGGCAGAAATTTTTTTTAATTTTTTTTTTAATTTTTTTTTTTTTTTTGATAGTCACAGAGAGAGAGAGGCAGAGACACAGGCAGAGGGAGAAGCAGGCTCCATGCACCGGGAGCCCGACGTGGGATTCGATCCCGGGTCTCCAGGATCGCGCCCTGGGCCAAAGGCAGGCGCCAAACCGCTGCGCCACCCAGGGATCCCTGAAAAAAAATTTAAAAAAAAACAAAAGCAAAAATGAACTATTGGGATTTCATCAAGATAAGAAGCTTTTGCACAGCAAAGGATACAGTCAACAAAACTAAAAGACGACCTACAGAATGGGAGAGGATATTTGCAAATGACCTATCAGATAAAGGGCTAGTTTCCAAGATCTATAAAGAGCTTATTAAACTCAACAGCAAAGAAACAAACAATCCAATCATGAAATGGGCAAAAGACATGAACAGGAATCTCACAGAGGAAGACATGGACATGGCCAACATGCACATGAGAAAATGCTCTGCATCACTTGCCATCAGGGAAATACAGATCAAAACCACAATGAGATCCCACCTCACCCCAGTGAGAATGGGGAAAATTAGCAAAGCAGGAAACCACAAATGTTGGAGAGGATGTGGAGAAAGGGGAACCCTCTGCATTGTTGGTGGGAATGGGAACTGGTGCAGCCACTCTGGAAAACTGTGGGAGGTTCCTCAAAGAGTTAAAAATAGAGCTGCTCTCTCATTTTTCTAAACAGATTTTTCACTTTCCTGCCTCTCTGCCCTTGCTCATGCTACATGCTATTTTCTTTACATAGACCAACCTCTCCCTTTCTCTTTTCTTCAACCAATCTTACCTGTGGAAATCTTGAAGAGCCTTTGAGATCAAGCTCAATGCCACTTCCTCCAAGCAGACATTCATGCTTGCACTGGTCAAGCAAGCAATTCTTTCTCCCACCCCAGCTCCAACTGCCTTACCTCATACGTCTCTGCTGGGCCTTCTGATCTTCTACAGTCTATTCTAGGTTTTTGTGCATTTGTCCTCGTTCACCACGGTGCCCACTTCCCACTAACCTATCACAAGCTTCCTTCTTGAGGCACAACCTCCTTCTCGTAACGTGTATTCTCTGCAGCCCCTTGCACAGCAAGAGTCCATAAATTTAGCCAAGTGAACTCATAACCATCTGCCTCTCCCTATATTGAAGAGCTCACGTATTAAGGAGCAAAACTGTAGGATGTTTAAAGACCAACGTTTCCCCAATGTTCCCACTTCCTCAAAATGGAATTTTAAAAAATAGCCCAATTTACTTTTCCACATCAAATCCAATCATTTTAATAATTTTTTCCTTCATTTGATCTCATCTAATGGCAGCACGTCCAGTCCCTTCTAGGTATATTCCTCCCGTAGTTATTTTGGTTTCTTCCTACTGCCAATGACACCGTCTTCGGCTTCTTGGGACAGGCAACTGCACTATTTTCAGGGATCTGGAGACCAGGATAGGGTCTCAGTCATTACATTCCCAGCACCCAGCAGGGCCTGGGTGCCCAATAACACTGAAGGGCGCATGAGGGAATGAAGGGGTAGACGTTGCATTAGAGTAGAAGGCCTCGGAGTTCTCGTGGGAGGATAACCTCTGCAGATCTCCACCATCCTCACCACAACCCTGTGAACCCGGCATTCTCATGCCACACATGGAAAAGTGAGGCCAAGAGGTTCCTCCCAGCCACACATCTAAGTGATGAAACCAGAGTGAAACCCAAGTCTGTCTGACTCCAGAGTGGTAGCTCCTAACCAGAAAGCCTCTTGGAGCAGAACACACCCTGCACCATCCTGCCCTGGCTCAAACTGAGGGAGCCCCAGTGTGACAATCCCAAAAGGGGCCCTTAAGCTTGAGAGTCTTGGCAGCTCTTGGTCCCTTGGCTGGGAAGGTCCAACATACGCGAGTAGGATGGTCGGATCAGGGAGGACAGACAATAGTGTAAAGAACGCATATGTACAGGGTGTGTATGTGCTGGTGTGTGGGTGGGATGCAGTGCACGTGGTGTAGGATATACATGCTGTGTTTGCTGTATGTCCACGTGTATGTGTGTGCTGTGTGGAGGGGTGTGTGATGAGAGCGTGTGTGGTATGTGTGGAATGAGTGGGGTGCGAGGTGTGCAGTGGGGTACGGGATGTGCGGTATGTGTATACGGTGGGGTATGTGTATACGGTGGGGTATGTGTGTAGGTGGGGGGTGACGTGGAGGGGGGATCACGTGTGGTGTGTGTGGTGGTACCTGGGGATGGAAAGAGCTGTGTCTCCAGGAAACAGTTTGAGATACGGGAAGATGCAAGGAGTCCAAGTCCCATCTGGACATTACTTGTAGCTCAGACACTTCAGATCTGAACTGGGCAAAGCCGCTTATCCCCCTGACCTTGTTTGCTATAAAATGGCCTGTGCACTCCATGGGGCCATCGGGAGGTCTATTCAAGAAGAAATACTATAAAAGTCCAACACTCACAAGGGACAGCGCTGAAGAGCAGAGGGATAAAAGGGAAATTCATCAGGCCCTGCCTTTAAGGAGTTCTTCAATTCCACTTGGGAGAAGGCAGACACAGGAAACGATTTACACCATGGAAGGCGTAGGGCAATGAAAACGGACACGTCGGGATCCCTGGGTGGCGCAGCGGTTTGGCGCCTGCCTTTGGCCCAGGGCGCGATCCTGGAGACCCGGGATCGAATCCCACATCAGGCTCCCAGTGCATGAAGCCTGCTTCTCCCTCTGCCTATGTCTCTGCCTCTCTCTCTTTCTCTCTCTGTGGCTATCATAAATAAAAAAAAAAAAAAAAAGAAAACGGACACGTCTTGAGCCCTTCACATGCGGCTGATTAGAAGATGCTCATCTCACCATCCTACCACAGAGACATTGTCGGCAAGCCCACTTTGCAGATGAGAACACCGATGGTCACAGAGGTTTTGCCTTAGCTCTAAAGACCCGCTGACGTTAAATGGCCCTGATGTCACCTGTGAAACCTGAAGGTTCACTCTTGATAATATCACCTCCCTGTACCATTCCCTTGAGCGATCCAAGGAGGCGGGGTGCACAGAAATGGGTACCTCTGCTCTCGATTCGGAAAAGAAGAGAATGGGCCTGCAGAACTGAGTTACCTAAAGCTGTTGCATTAAGCGGTGTCGCAGGTCCCATTGCTGTGTGTCTCATTACAGACTCAGAAACGCAGGGAGGGCAAGGCGCTAACCACGTTCTCCTTGCCTGGCTAGATCTCAGGCTGAAAATCACCAGGTTCCTTTTTTTCCCCCCTAATACTTTATAATTTCCTCTAATGCTTTAGTCAAGCTTAAGACCATGAGCCTTCGGGGAGCAAAGGCCCATCTGCTCAGTCAGGAATTTGCCAAACCAAAAGATCAATCTGGCTTTTACCGTAACTTAGCATTTAGAGGACCCCAAATACTTCCCAACTGTATTAGCCAAAAATAACCTTGCGTTACTGTGACCCATGGCTCCAGAGGAGAGGTGTCAGGGGTAGTCTTTGAAACAAACAACAACAGGGCCACCACCGACGAAAAGAAGAAATAAAATATAAAATATAAAATAACAGGTATGTTTCCATAGGGTGCGCTTGCATATGTCCGACATAGGATGGTTGGATCGGGGAGGACAGACAGCTTCCCTAGAAGCTATAGGGAAAGCATCATAATCAGCTTATTTGGGGAGGAAAAACATTTTAAGAATGCCTTTTATCCCAAAGATTTTCTTTTTATTATAAGACATATAGGTAAAAACTCGCATATTCTGAAAAAGATAGAAAATGGTAATAAAATGGACATTTTTCCTATTAAGAAATATGTTCATAAATATGCTTTATCAAATGTTAAAATGATTATTATTTTGCAAAATAACAATAAATAGAGCAGAGCTGTGGCATACAAGGGTCAACCCGAAGCACTGGAAGTATTCGCCTTTCGTGTTTTATAAAAACTCAGACTTTTGATCATATTTCAAAATTTGGCATTTCGCACTCCGGGTTATCAACAATTCAGATTTGAAAAATATATTCATCATGGCCCCAAGACTTTAAAAACCATGAAACATGAGAGGCGGTTCGACTACATAGAATGTGATTTAAATAATTTTGCCCCAAACAAAACATTGTAAGACACAGAAGCAAAGATAGGATTTTTGATCCTGTAAGCGGTATCAGTATCAGTTCCAATGCTATAAATTTCTGGATCCCCAACTGTGGGCATTGCACAAAAATCCTTTGCTAAGCTTTAGTTTCCAGCAAGGTCCATCATTTCTTTTCACAGCTTGATGGAGCAATAATAGTCACGATTATGAGGAGCCCGGTTCTACAAACCTAGCTCCATGAATATACGGTACAGAGAGATTCATTTTCCCGCCCGTGGATTAATCCTTTGACGGCTTTCCTATATTTGTTTATGGTCCCCTGGCCTCAGCTCCCTCTCCTGGAACATTGGGACAAATTTTAATAATGAAAAGTCCTCGTTCTGAGCATTCTGGTGCAGACTTCCATCCTCTACTATCCGGAGGAGAGAGGAAACACGTGTGAACACCGAACACACCCTCTCAGGAGTCTCGGGTGTTCAAGTAACGAGGTCAGGCTTTTCCTGCAAATAAATACTGATTTTTACAAAGACCTGTGGTCTGCCATGCCCTTGGCTGCCCGTGAGGCTAACACGTGAATTCCCAGCTACAGTGGGGGAAGCCGCACGTAATAGTACCGAAGGATGCAATCTAATATAGATTATCGGTCCCGATGGTGCTCAACGATGTCCGTCAGGGGACATCTGGGTGACCCCGGGGGCCTAGAGCACAGAGAGGTCATGGCAGGACTTGGACTTGAGCTTGAAGGCCATATTCTTGTTGTTTTTGGCCACGATCTTGCCCCAGAAGCGCCTGGCTTTCCTGGGGATGCTCTCCCGCCTCTTCTGGTAGGCCAGCCGCCGCTCGTTCTTCTCCTTGCTGTCCCGCCGGAGGCGCACCTGCCGCACGATGCCCTCAAACAGCTCCTTCACGTTGTGCTGGACGGCCGCCGACGTCTCGATGAACTTGCAGTCGAACACCACGGCGCACGCTCTCCCCTCTGCGGAGGAAGGAGGGCGGGACAGTCAGAGCCGCTCAGCGCCACCGGGCTGCAGGCCACGGCGACGCGGGTCCCCCAGGGGTGCACAGGCAGGGTGGCGGGGAGCTTCCTGGAAGCAGGGGATCCGGGCTGGGCACCTGGCCCGCCTCAGGCTCCCGGGAGGAGGGCCCCTCCAGCAGAGACGTGACCTTAACTCCAACGGGAAAACCACAGCCTGCAGTTACGGCGCTGCCCGCGCGGCCAGGCTAAACACTGCACGAACCGTATGCCCAGGTTCAAAACAACCCCGAAAACTCTATTCTCCCTTTCAGACAGATGAAGAAACCGGGGTGAGGGGGATCTCTTAAAAACATGAGGGACCGGCGCCCGGGTGGCTCAGTGGTGGAGCACCTGCCTTTGGCTCAGGGCGTGACCCCGGGGTCCTGGGATCGAGTTCCGCCTCGGGCTCCCCGCAGGGAGCCTGCTTCTCCCTCTGCCTGTGTCTCTGCCTCTCTCTGTGACACTCATGAATAAATACATAAAATATTAAAAAATAAAAATAAATAAAAACATGAGGGACGGATGCCCGGGTGGCTCAGCGGTTGAGCGTCTGCCTGCCTTTGGCTCAGGGCATGATCCCCGGGTCCTGGGATCGAGTCCCGCATCGGGCTCCCCGCCTGCTTCTCCCTCTGCCTGTGTCTCTGCCTTTCATGACTAAATAAATACAATCTCCAAAAATCAATCAATCAAAACGCGAGGGAGTTCCCACAGCCTGTTAAGTCTGAATCCAGACCTGCTTCGTCCTCAAGCTCAGATTCGGAACTCTCTCTCCTGACTCAGTTTCCTGAATTGAACAAGAATCCTACTCTTTGACTTCTCTCTCTCAAAAAACAATTTTAAAGCTTCGATGAGGTACTTCAAAAAACTTTCGGTGATTTCACCAATGTACGACACGGTCGCCAGCAAACCACATGAACCGGCTTTTCCGGAGGAGCCTCAATTTCGAACACTCTGTCATGTTCCCTGACCTTGTATCCACGTTTTGGTTAGAAAAAAATGACTGCCGTAGACAGTCGTCCCCTAAGAGTGAGACATCCCCAAGCTAGCTGTATATGGTACGTCCTTATCAAATTTCGTTTCTCCTGAGTAGGGCCCGACATGCAGTATTTAATTTTTTTACCATCGTGCCAGGAACCAGATCTGTATTAGGCCAATAACATCTCAAGGGACCCAAGGAAAGAGGCGATATCCCTGAACTATGCATGGAAATGTCTGTGTGAGCCCATCAGGTTGGTGCCTTCACAGAAATCTGGGAAGGAAAAGGTAGGGGACAGGAAGGAGGGTGTTCCCAGGGGCCCCAGGAACCAGAGGCAACCAGAGTAGAATTCTTATTCTCACTGAAACTCTCATAGTTGCCCCCAATCAGAGTTCCCATCTTACGTTTCTTTCCCTGAACTCCTAAGAGTTCCCTAGAGAAAAGGACAAGGAGAAAAGGTTGGGGAGTGCCAGTAAATCCACCCCCCTTCTCCCAAGCATGCTCTTTTCCCTAACGGAATTCCAGGGTGGGGACAGGGGAATGCGGCACATGGGTCAGAAGGACAAGGGCACAGCCATTGGCACAGAGAGGATCTGCGGGGAACGCTGGAGCCTCCCCCACGACACTCCACGGGGCATTTCCCTGGCTCCGGCTTCATGAAAGAAGAGAAAAGGGCACCCATCTGGAGGAAAGCCAGGCGACCCCGAGACTGTGCCCCGGTCCTGGCGCTGCTCTGCTTACCTGACACAGACACTTCCCGGCACCGAACCAGGTCACTTTTGTTGCCCACCAAAATTATAGGGATGTCCTCTGCCTGCCGGGCCCTGCGGAGCTGGATCCGCAGCTCAGATGCCTTCTCGAAGCTGGCTCGGTCCGTGATGGAGTAGACAATCAGGTAGGCGTCCCCAACTTGCATGCAGTGGTCCTGGAGCCATTCGTTCTCCCCCTGGTACAACGAGAAGACCCTCCCTGAGCTCGGGTTGGCCTGGTGAGTGAGGCGTCCTTTGCAGAGAAACAATACGCGCCTCCTAAAGTTGTTACCGTCCACTCCTCCCACATACAGCTTGGGTTGGTGAATTATTATACGACGACTCGGCCAAACCACATCTCCAATTTCTATCTAACCGACCAAAAAAGAGCTTTTTTTCTGATTTCCAGAAACTCACTGTCCCTTTCCCAGCTGATGAAATTTAGGATCCTTCGGTGAGAATAGGAGGACTCTCCGTAAACACAAGGTCGAGCCCACAAGCTCGGAAGCCCAGAATCTTTTAAAAAGGCAAATGTTGGAGACTGCTGTTAAGGATGTCAATGCCGGGGGCGCCTGGGTGGCACCTGGCTCTTGGTTTCAGCTCAGGTCATGACGTCAGGGTCATGAGATCAAGCCCCGCATCAGCTCCACGCTCAGCACGGAGTCTGCTTGGGATTCCCTCTCCTTCTCCCTCTGTCCTCTCTCTCTCTCTCTCTCTGTCTCTTTCAAATAAATAAATAAAATCTTAAAAAAAAAAGAATGTCAACTTCATATAACCTGGTTTTATGTAGTTTTAAATTATCCTCCATACTTGGCACTTTCCCTAAAGCGGACATAATGCTTTTGTCTCATTTTAAATAGAACTAAAGGCAAATCGCGGCAACTTGCTTATTATTCAGAGCCCGCCTGCGAGTGGCCTCTTCCTTAGAACAGGCTCCTACTTTGGGGGGGAAAGAAGCATCTAATGAAGCAAATGGGCCCACCTCACCTAGAACACGGAAAAGGACAGGCCCCAGGGCCACCCCTGCCCCTGCCCCAGACGGCCCGGCCCGCTGGAAGGCAGGCCCGCGAGGCACCCACTGCCAGCGACGGGCTCCGCGTACCTTGTTTTCCCACATGTCCAGGAGTATAATTGTTGCGCTTTCCCCATCAACAATCAGCGTGCGTTCATAGGTGTCTTCTAGAAAAGAAAGGACAGTGGTGCGGGAGTCAGGGAAGTCGGCAACGCTTTCCACGTGGCAACCAGGCACACAGCCACAGGGGGCCGGCTGCTATCTCTAACCCCTCCCGCCACGCTCCACGTCCGTCCGTTCCTCCAGCGTTTCCCAAGCAGAACACCGACGTCTTCCCACGAGCCTCCCCAAGTCCTCGTCCTTCCTAGATCTTTGCTCCGGGAAAACCATCCACGGGGACACGGTCGCTGAGCTTCTGACTCCGACTCCGTGGACGATGCTGCGGGAGGGAACACGCTCGCCACCCGGTGGGTCTGTAAGCCCCACTCCTAAGCCTTCCCTGGAAACACCCCCTGTACCTCTCGGGTGGGGGGGCTGATTGCTGGACACTCACTGGCAATTTCGGGAGCCCTAGGCTCAGAGGCATCGCTCCTGTTGGGAGATGAGCAAGGGAAAAATCCCGGGACTGTCGCTCTTTTGGCTCACGTGCACGTCCTTAAAAAAAATTACGGTTCCCTGGCACTAAGCAGGCTTCTCTCCCCATCTTCAGTACGACCCCCGAGACCTTCCTCCCCGCCCTGCAGCCCAGACCCAATGTAGGTGGAGGGGAAGGGGCAGCAAACGAGGGCAGAGCAGCCTCTACCCGGAGGGACCAGGTGGGGGGCGAGGGAACCGGGGTTTCTGCAGGAGGGAGTCCCATCAACTCGGCATGAGTCAGCCTGTCCCCTACTCTATTTTCACAGTGAGGCTCCCTGTTTGGAATTTCATCATTTGAAAATTATGATTTTCATAATGATGGGGTTTTTTTGTTTTTGTTTTGTTTTGTTTTGTTTGCCATTTTTCTTGCTGCTCTTTTTGCCTTAAATCTGTCCCCTGGAACATCCAAAGGCTTGTGCCCTTACCCCCATCCAGGGGAAGCTCCCTCGCCATCTACTTAGAACTGCACCACGCCTCTCCCACCAGTATTTCTTGCTCCCTCCCAGTTTTTTGTTTTTGTTCATCGTACTTCAAGGCACCTAACATGCAATCCATTTAACTTATTTTTTATAGAGATTTTACTTATTTATTCCTGAGACACAGAGAGAGAAAGGCAGAGACACAGGCAGAGGGAGAAGCAGGCTCCATGCAGGACTCGATCCTGGGACCCCAGAATGTTAAGGCAGAGGTCTGCATGGGTGCTGCTTGCTACTCTACCCCCCGGCCCCTGGGCAGTACCCAGCAAGCTGCAGGTGGGCAGCAAATAACTTATCAAGAGAATGAATGAACGCCGACCGCAGCCCTGGGGATACAAGCACAAGCAAACCTGAACTAGGATCTGGATGCCATCCCTTCTGCACTATGCAGTCCTGAACCATTTACGTGCCCTGGGCCTCAGTTTTCCGCATCTGTGAAATGGGACTGACGACAGCATTCGTGCCTCAAGGACACGTGACAAGGACACGTGTTAAGCCTGGGCTCAAAGTGGAAAGGCCACAAATGTCAGCCGTTGTCATCACTTGTCCGGGCAGAGGAGGCTGGGCAAAGCGAGAGTCAAGGAGAAAGAGGGTCCGACGCCACACGTGCCATTATTCCTACTCTACAGGTGCCCTCGCTTTAAAGCACCTCGGGGAAACTGGGGTGCTCCTTGTTCTAGAATAGTGAGGGGTTTATGGCAAGCAACGCTCCTGGTTTAAATACTTGCTCATCTAGGACACTGGATGAAGGTAAGCGTATCCGCCACGAGCCGCCCGCGTTCCATCCACCACGTGCAGCCGAGCGGGACTGCGGTGGAACATGCCAGCTTAGCACAGAGCAGTCCCCGTGCCTCAATGGGCCTATTTATACAGCCTATTTATACAACCTGAGCCGCACTGGCGGGGGCGGGGGGGGGGGCCTAGCGGCCTAGTGGCTGCCTCGGACTTCTTTCCTTTTCTCTAAAAAAGCCTTCCCCGTGCTCACAAATGCCAGAGCAGCGCCTTGTGCGCCCTCAGCCCACCACACGCCACCCACAAGCAGGCCCCAGGGTTCCCATGCGTCCCCTGCAGTTCAAAGCGAAACAC